>NW_024504786.1:9123814-9768811 GCF_017590055.1 Onychostruthus taczanowskii
CGCCGAGCAGCCCCAGCGCCCCGCTCCCCTTCTCCGCGGCCCCGCCTCGCCTCTCCCCGCGGCCCCGCAGGCGCGGCCGGGCAGCCCAGGACCTGCCGCAGCGCCGCGCCGCACGCCGGGAGCGGTAGTCCCGGCCCACGCGCGTCCCCTGCCGGGCACCGCGCACCGGCACCGCGGGCAGTGCCGCGGGAGCCGCCCGCAGCGCCGCTCCGCACCCTCCCGCTGCCGCCTCAGGGGCACCCCCGTCCCCGTCCCCATCACGGGCACACGCAGGGGCTGGACGCGCAGCCCATCGCTTTATTGCTACAGGAAAAGGCGACTGTACAAAAATAGAGTTTATCCCTCAAATTTTACAAATAATAGAAAAAGGATGCGGGGTGCACGGGGCGCTGCCCAGGGCTTCGGTGCAGCGCTGGGGTTAAATTACACCCGGCCGCTGGGGGCCCAAAGTCATAAATAGGAGCTGCCGCTCGAGAACAATAAATAAATAATTTAGAGTAATAAATAGTTTAGTGCCACAGCACCACGGAGCAGCGCGGGGACCCTGCCACTACCCTGGGAACCAGGCAGGGGTGGGGGTCCCAACGGGTGTCTATGACAGAACACCCTGCGGAATACTAGGGTCTGCTGCTGGTCCGGGTGCAGACCCCCCACTCCACTCTGGTGCAAACTGGCCCCACTGCATCCCTGTCCTCAGGGACAGCCCTCCCCTGCACCACTGATCCCAGCGTGCCCGAGGGGACGGAGGTTTTGCCCCCTCTGAAGCTTGGGTGGTGCTTGGCCCCTGGAGCACAGGTGCAGGAGTGCTGCTGATGGACCCTGGGCTGGCAGACCCTTGGGAGTGGTGGGGATGATCCATACTCTCTTCAGCTAGTCTCCCAGGGCTGAGCCAGGGCACCTGGGCAGGACCCCATGTAGCCGCTGGCACCAGCTGCTTGGCACTGAGCAGGAGCGGGCTTGGCCACCCACACCCCAGTCATGACTCCACCTCACCTCGGTTCTTTGTGGCCACGTAATAACAGGGGCACCGGCCTCTGCCAAACCCTTGTTCTGAGCAACAGTGCCACTGCATGTGGCAAGCTGGAGTCTGTCGGCATGTGTCGAGCTGGGGCCAAGCCAGCGGCCCCCTCCTCAGCCAATACAGCTGCACTCAGCGGCTGAGAGCTTCTCCACTGTCTGCCATGTGTTCTCCACATCCATGAAGGAGACAGCCTCGTAGCGGGTGGGTCGGCAGCAGGGGTGGCTGAGGACCCGCTCCTGCGGCCCCGGGGCGATGAGCTGCTGCCGCAGCAGGCTGCCCAGCGTCAGGTCATAGTTGCTGCGTGCCCGGTGGCAGGACCCGCTGCAGTACTTGAAGAGCACGATCTCGTCCGAGTTGAAGCCCAGGCCCAGGTCACGCACCTTCACCATCAGGTTGCGGATGTGGCAGTTGCGCCCACGGGTGCGCCGTGGGGATTTCATCCCCGGCTTTTTGGCTTTGCTGGCACCTGGCGGCGAGCGCTCAGCACGCAGCAGCAGGTCCTCCGCCAGCTCTGCGGTGCCTGGGCTACCTGTTGTCGCGTTGTCCCCTGCACATGGAGGAGATGGCGCTGTCATGACCTATCCTGCACCCATCGCCCTCCCTCTGAGCCTGCCGGTTCCCGCTGTGACCTACGGATCCCTCCTGATCACCCACCGTGGCAATGGCTGGTGCCTGAGAGGGTGTGTAGGTGTGTGGGAAGATACTTCCAGCCAAGAATCTTCTCATCTTCTCATTTCTAGGGCTCTGCCACATGCCCAGCATGAAGCTCAGGGCCCTGTGTGTTGAGATCCCCTCAGCCCAGCCCAAAAGTGCAGCCATAGCCCCACATGGGCTGGGGCTCTCCACAGTAGCTCCCAACCTGCCCACGCCCCACACAGGGGACCACCACGCCCTGGCTGGGGGGCCTGTCCCAAAACGCACCGTACAGCTGGCTCCAGGCAGCGGCAAGTGGTGCCTCCACGCCGTCCTCCGCAGACAGGCTGGCAGTGGCCGTGCCCCGTGGCGTGGGGGCTGCGTCCAGCGTCTCGTTGCAGTGTGGTGTTCGCAGGGTGCCTGTGGCCAGCCCAGCCAGCAGAGACAGGATGGCAAAGAACCCCCACAGTGTCCCCTCCTGCAATGAATCACAGCACAGCAGGGTCAGTCCTGACCAGGGTTCACACCAGGAATGAGGCTCCATGAGCTGGGGATAGGGTCAGGTAGTCCTGGCCATTGCAGCCAGACAGACCTGGGCTCACCTTGGGCTGCAGGTGCGTGGCAGGTCCTGCAGGCCTTCGCTCTGGTGGCCCCTGTCGCTGGTCCATGCTAGCTGCAAGTACAGAAGTTGGGGTTAGTGCCCACCCAGGGTGGGTATAAAGCTGCCTGGCTGGGAGTTGTCACATGCCTCCCTGCCCTGGGCAAGCATGCCACCCCCTCCCTCGCCCCCCAAAACCTCACAATACCTCTTGCACCCCTACCCCTCTCCTCTCCTGGCATAGCCAGGCATCCTCACCACACCGAACACCCCTTCCAAGAGATTGGGCAGCTTGGGCAACCCAGCCTTTGTACAGCACATCTCCTCAGGGGCAATGTAGCCATGTCCTCGTGTGAACAGCCTGGGATGCCAGGCTGGGCTGTGAGGCAGCTGTTGGGGCTGGGAGTGCTGCACGGGGGGGCCCTTTCCCATGGCCCTTCCCTGGGAATGTTTTTCTTGCTCACAGTGGGAGCCTGACCTTGGAAACTCCAAATCCATTAGCACGGGGTCCTTGGGTGCAGCCACCCCTTGGCCCCATGCTGGCTCCCCAGGCTGCTGCCTGCGCCAAGCTGGGACACACAACCCCTGAGCAGCCTGCATGAGTGGGACTGCAAGGGGCAGGATGCTCAGGCACGTCCTGTGGGGACCTGGCAGGGTACGGAGCACCATGCTGGGCTCACTGTAGTCATTCACCCCAACACCACAGCTTGGCATCCACTGCCCTGACATGCAGAAAGGCACTGCATCCCTGCTGTGCGTGGTCCCAGCGAAGCAGCAAGCACGGTCTCAGGGGAGTGATGTTTCCCAGGAGGTGCTGGGGCAACTCCCATTTGCAGGACATCTTCACCTCTTTCCCCAGCTCCCCCCTGCGGTGCAGGGGTGCCCCAGTGTCCAAAGCTGGGATACCCTGCCTTTGAAGGACTTTAGAAGTGGTTCCAAAAGTGGTTGTAGCTTCTTGTCCCATCTGCTGCATATCCTGTCTCTCAGGATGGCACTGTACCCTTGGAGCCTACTGACATTCTGCATTCAAGAGTTCCTCCATCCCCTCTGTGACTTCGGCTTTGCCCCCACATGTCCCATTTGCTTCAATGGCAAAGGAAGCAATGGGGGACAGGGACAGGCTGAGCAGAGCGCTCCTGACCAAAAAAAATAAGTGAAAGCACATGCCTGGGCATTTCTGGGACAAGAAGAAAACATAATTCCTTGCAGTCCCTCTAGCATCTCAGAGGATGGTCCCCAAGTCCCCCTCTGTGACTTCGGCTTTGCCCCCACATGTCCCATTTGCTTCAATGGCAAAGGAAGCAATGGGGGACAGGGACAGGCTGAGCAGAGCGCTCCTGACCAAAAAAATAAGTGAAAGCACATGCCTGGGCACTTCTGGAACAAGAAGAAAACATAATTCCTTGCAGTCCCTCTAGCATCTCAGAGGATGGTCCCCAAGTCCCAGTTGTGGAATCTGATGCCACCCTGCACTGGCCACACTGTGACACGGGTCTGCAATGGGCGCTGTCCCCTCCAGGCGGGATGCGCTCCCGGTGCCGCCAGGGCTCGCACCAGCCGCCCCAGCCTGGGCAAACACAGCCCACGCTGCACTTCGCTCCCGTGGTGGCCCCACGCCAGCCGCTGCCGCCAGGTCATGGATTTCCCAGGCCGGCACCGCCGGAGGGGCCAGGCGAGGGTCCCTACGCCCTGCTGGAAAGGGACAGACTTGTCCCCCTGTCCTCGCTTCCGCGGCCGGCCGCCCTGCTGCGGCCCCTCGGCTGCAGCGTCCCGGCGGGACGGGATGGGAAGGGGACGGGCCGGGACGGGACGGGTCGGGTCGGATCAGCCGGTGCAATTCAGGCTTCTCCCGTCCGGCGGCAGCACGGCTCCGGACTCTGCAGCGGCAGCGCTGCCGGCGGGGCGCCGAACGAGGGCAGCCTCCCTTCGCCACCGGGAGCCCCAGAGCCGAAGCGACGGACTAACACAAGCAGTGCCTCCTCAGACTCGGGGCCCCGTCCACGGGGCAGCTCCTCGGGCGCGCAGCACGGCAGCCCACGCTGGCCCCGCAGCCCCGCTCGGATCTGCTTTCGTCCGGGGCGGGCAGGGCTGAGCCGAGCACCTGCACCCCACCGGGTGCCAGACCTGCACACCCCACAGCAGACCCCCATGCCCCGTACGAGGAAATCTGGCTGGATCTCCCCCAGACACGGCTGCCAGAGCCCTGCCGGGCGATTCATAGACACAGGAGGGTTTTTTCCCAGGGTCGGAACCGAGCTCATCTATGTGAGCGCATCTGGACCCCCGTCACATGTGTCCCCCGCCCGGGGCTAAACAACAGCAATTGTTGGTGCAATCCCTGAGCAAGCCAGCTCACACTCCCTCGTGCAGAGCCCGGCGAGAGCCCCGCTGCCTGCCCTGTTCACGGCATGTCCCGTGGCTGCACCGGGCCCCCGGGGGAGGCAGCAGACACTCGCGAAGTGCATCCACGCGGGCCCAGCGGGTGCCCCAGGCCCGCGGTGAGTGTCTCGGCTCTCGGAGTAGCTGTGTCAGCCCTGTAGCCGCGAGCCCCACCTGGAAGCGCGGGGGGATGCCCAGAGACCCCTTCGGACACCTGCGGGCACCGGCGGAGGCCCTGCATCCCTTCGAGCTGACCGTGGTAGAAGAAGTGATGGGCGTCAGAAATCAACCCCACGTATGCTGAGGAGCGGGCACCCGCCCCGCAAAGCCTTAGAAGACCGGGCTCGGACACGCGGGACACACGGCAGAGACCAAACTCGGCCCCAACTCAGGGACAGCAGAGCCGGGGGGCTCAGGGTACCCCCGTCCCTTGCCTCTCGCCTGCCCACCGCCCGGGGCGCACACCTGTCCGACGTGCCCAACGGGCCGGGCGGGAGCGCAGCGAAGAGGCGGGAGAGTCCGTCCCCGTGCCCCTCGGGCGCCCGCAGCGGGGTGCCGCCTCTCCCCGCCCCGGCAGGGAACCCCGGCCCCGCCGCGGCCCCCAACGCTTCCCGCCGCCGGGTCAGGCTCGGTACCCCGGTAGCCGAACGGGGGGGACTTGCCCGAGGGCGGCCCGAGGCCCCTCACCGACCCGCGAATATTGCCGGGAGGTGGGCGGCGAAGCGGGTTACCCTCGTCCCCCCCGTAGTCCCGGTACGAGCCTCCGCCGAGACTCGGGGCCGCCGGCAGGCTGGGGCGGGCGCTGTCGCCCGCCACCCCGGCCCGCACTCACCGTGCCCGCGGTGGGGACCATCCCCCGGGCCGCCGCTGCCCCGCATCGCCTCCGACTCCCGCCGCTGCTCCCGGTGCCGCTCCCGCTGCGTCTCGGGGTGCGGTGGCGGCGGCGTCAGGCGGACGCGCAGTGCGGGGCACCGGCGGCTCCATCCCGCTCCCGTCGTCGCTGCCGGTGTCAAATTCCAGCCACCGTCACCTGACCGGCGGGGCGGGCACCGGCACCGGGACCCCGACTCACACTGGCACCAGGATACCAACCGGCGCCCCGATCCGCTCGTAGTGGCACCGAGACTCCGACCCGCACGGGCGCCTGGACCGCACCGGGATCAGGAAGGCACCGGAATCCCGCCAGCAGCAGGAGCCGCAGACCAACCCGCTTCAGCACCGGCTCTCGCCGTGATCCGCACCGCCTCCGAGCTCCCGCGGAAACTCGCACCCCGCCGGGAACAGCACCGGGATCCCCGGAGGCACCCGACCCCCGCTACCGCCACCTGCCCGTCGGCCGACCCCCGGGCAGGCGGACCCGCTGCCCGGACGGACGGACGCCCTGTGATCGGTGCTTCCTGCCCCGACAGCCCGATCACAGCGCTACCAGGACGGACACGCGGACACCCTCGGGAAAGGGTTCAGCCCTTCCCGGAGCGCTCCGGGAGCAGAGACCCGCGGGGACCCCACGCCCCGCGTCGAAGGGCAGAGCCCCGCGGGGGACCCTTGCACACGTGGGGATCCGGCGGGGATGGGTTGTCGGGCAGGGTCAGGGCTGTCCCGGCAGCTCCCGGCAGCGGCGGGGCCGGCCCGCGTCCCAGGCATCCCGAGCTGACTCGGGTCACCGGTGTGCCTGGCGCTCGTGTCCGGCCGCGCCGGAGGAGGAGTCCGGCCTCCCGGCCTCCGCGCCCCGCGTCCCGCTCCTCCTCGGCTGGGCCGCCCGCCACCGGGCTCCTTACCTCTGCCGCCGCCCTGCCTCCCTCCGCCGGGGCCGCCGCTGGCCCCGGGGACATGGGGGCCGGCTGGCGAGTGGAGCCGAGCCCGTGCGAGTCCTTACGTCACCGCCCGGGGCCCTCCGCGTCCATCCCGGGGCTCTCGAGTGCTCCTTGCGAACGTGCCAAATCCCGGGGCCGCCTCCGCTCGGCCCCGCTTCACACGTGCTCCCCTGGCCGGAGCTGATCGCCGGGACGCGCCCAGAGCCAGACGAGCCCCCCGGGTCCGGCCCTCATGGCTGCGGGGACCGAGGGCGCCCGGGCGGGCCGCGCGCCCCGCTGTGCCGCCGGCCGTGTCACCTGCCCCGGCGGCGCTCCGCCGCCTCGGCGCTACTCCCCGGGCTTATGCAACTCCCCGGCTGGAGCGGGGCCAGCGGCTCGGTCGCCGGCTGTGCCACGGCTGCACGCCCAGGTCGCCCCGACCCCGGGCCACCCGCGTGGCTTTAACTCCTTCCCGCCGCCCGGCAGCCCCGCGGAAGGGTCGGACGGCCGCTCCTGCAGCCACCTGCGGAGCCGCCGCCTCGCCTGCTCTCATCTCCTCGGATTATCCGGCGCGGGGGTGACAACTCCCGCGTCCTCCTGCGACATCACCTGCCACGGAGTGTGCGGGCACAGGCGGCGCCCACTAAGCCGTCCCTGCCACCGCGAGCAGGGACAGCGGAGGTGGCACGCGGCCCGGAGCTGCTGCTTTACCTGCCCTGAAGCGGCACCGTTTGGCCCCGGCTCCCCCGTTTCACCCCCACTCCTCTCCTGGCACAAGCATCTTGACCTAGTCTGTGGCTATGGGTGGCTCCCTGACTTCTGGTGGCACTGCGTGGGAGCACGGTCTGTGCCGTGGGACTGGTGCTCCACAGCCACGGCCTGGGGCTGCTCCCGTCTGAGATGTCCTCACGGACATCTGAGGCAGTGCCCAGCAGAGTTTTGGAGGCCCTGGTGCATCCCTGCAGTAGAGAAACAGCTGGGAGCGAGTGACAGGGAATAGGATCCTCTGCTTTGCAGGGCTACAGATCAATGCAGCTGCCTGCTTGGAAAATTTCAATGTGAGTGGCATGTCCTGTTCCAGGTTGCTTGGCTGTCCCCATGGAGCTGCGTCTGGCCACAGCCTTGCCCATACTAGGGAAGCTGCCCAGGAAGAGAGGGCTGCCAATGAAGGGAAGGGCTGCCTCCCCCCCAATAACCCTCAGGGCTTGGAGACAGCCTCGGGTGCTGGCTCAGCAGAGGGGTTGCCTCATCCCCTCCCACCTTGCCTAGGTTGGGCAGGTCTTCATGTCCCCAGGACACAGCCAGGAAGTTCAGAGGATGTGATGCTGGTTGTGTGCAGGGGGCTATGTGGGGCATGGCACAGGGTATCCAGGGCACCCATACAGGTGAGCCCACAGTGTCCCCAGTCATGTGGAAGGGGTGGCTGTGCAAAGCCTGGCCTCTGTCCTCTTCCAGGTGTGCCCCCTTCAAGGCTGCTATCCCAGACACCTGGAGGCACTGGCTCCCTCCTCTGCCCTTTCTTCTCGTCCTGGGAGACATAAGCCTGCAGCTGCTGTCAGCTCCACTAATGTCCTACGAGCAGCACCTCCTCCCTGTCCTCCCACAACCATGGTGGCAGGGGATGTCCCAAGTATGTGCCTCAATCCTAGCACTGCTCTCCCCTCTTGGGCTCCCATGAGTACTGGCTCTGCCCTGGGGCATGCTGGGCACGGCTCAGGCTGCACAGGGTACTGGGGTGCAGGGCAGGGTTCCAGCCCCACAGGGCTGCAGACAGAGGGGTGAGCTGCTCCCTGGCTGCTGCTGGCACTGCCTGGCTTGGTACCTCCCAGGGCACTGCCTGTGCCAGCCCGTGCTCCTGTGCCCTGGGGCTGGGGTGCCCCCAGGTGCCTTGTCTGGTCTGGAATAAGCCCTGCTGAGCCGAGCCAGGACCTGCTGTGACATCTGCCCCTAAAGGTGCCACCCTTGCATGTGGCAGGACAGGGGTAATGCAGACCAGCCAGATGGCAGGACTGAGCACATCATGACTGCTGTCCGAGGCCATGGCTGGGTGTGACAAAACATACGTGGGAGAGAGCTGTGACGCAGGCTGTGTCCCATCTCTGCAGTGACGTGGCTCTTTCAGGGATATCTCTGAACAAGTCTCCTTGTCTCAGCTGACCTGAACGTCCTTGTGTGCCCTGGTTCCAGGCTCTGTGTTCTTTTCATCCTCTGCCCTCCCACGGCCAGGTCAGGGCATGGGCCATCCCTGAGGCTGGCTCAGCCAGATGGCAGTGGTGGCCCTGCTCTTTAAATGCTAGGAAAAGAGGAGGGATGGAAGGAGGATTTGAGCTGCTCCAGCATCAGCATCTCCTTCAAACCTGCAACCATGCATCAGGGAAGGCTGGGCAGTTGCTTGTCTGGTGCCCCATTGGTGCTAGCAACAACCCACCCCTTGTTGAGAAGCTGGGAGGTCTGGCAGGGCAGTCACTCACCTGGAAGTAGCCTTCCTGTGCCTCCAGCCATGGAACTGTCTCCAACACATCCTGTGGCTCTGGGAGCCTGGTGGCATCACCAGGGCTTGCCTAAGGGGTTACACTCTCCCAGCTGGGACTTGGCAGGTATGAGAGCTGGACACAGCCTCAGTCCCTGGCTTCCTAAACCATTTCCTTTTCCAGGACACTGTGGTGAGAAGGTCACTTGGCTGGACACCTGCCTTTGTCAGGGCCGCACCCAGCCCAATCACTGCTGTGACCCTTGGCAGGAAGACATCCTGCTGGCAGGGAGTCCCCAGGACAGCACAGTCACAGGCAGCTTGTCACAGGCAGGACAAGCTCTGATGCTTGTGCCTTCCAACATTAAATGAACCCAACCCACAATCCCCTCTCCCACCCCTCAAAGTCACCTGCAAGGAGGAGCACAGCCCTCTTCTGTCCCCAGCACCAGGACAGTGGCACTGACCAGCTGCAATTCCTGGCAGCTGGATTACTGTTCCAGAGGAGTCAGCAGTGAAATCAGGCAGGGGGGACAGCCCAGCCAGGGGAATCCCTCTGCCTCCCATAAAAAATGCCCAAGGCAGTAGAAGAAAGAGACCAGCCAAGCTTGTTTGATAGCTTTATTGCTTCTGTGATATGACTGAATTGATGTGACATAAGCCGGCTTGGAGGAGCCTGCAAGACTCTTACCCTCCCTGCCTAGAGGGAAAATTAAAAAAAATGCAGAAACTAAAACTAATTTTAAAAACTCATTGAGTTCTTGCATCTTGGCTTGGTACAGTACCGGCGAATGCACTGGCCTTTTCAAGACCCTGTGCAGGCTGTGCAAGGAGCCAGGGCCCAGAGGGGCTGGGCTGTGGCCCCAAAGGGGCTCCTGCACTGAAGGACACGTCTCTAATACTGCGAGTGACACGCTCAGACCGAGAGCACACGCTGTGCTGGTGCCCGTGGAGCTCGGCATGCCTCCCTGCCAAACAGTCTGGAAGCCCTTGCCCGTGTCCAGTTCTGCCTGTACCCAACCCAACTGGGCCCATTTAACACAGATGGCCCTGTCCTGACACCTTCCCCTGCTCCCAGCAGTGCTCACACTGAGGGACAGCACAGCATGGCCAGGCAGGGCCTCTCCACTTCTCCCTCCAAGGAAGGAGACACTGGAAGCCCAGAGATGCTGGGATGAGGAATGCTGGGCTGGATCCCATCCTGCCTCATGCTACCTGGCCATGGTGCTTACCTTTGGCATGTGTGAGCCCGAGGCCACAGCATGGCCAGGCCTAACAGGGTGAGCTGGTGGTGGGATCCCAATGCCAGTGTGGTGGGCACTGACACACGTGCACACGCAGCTCATGGTGTGGTCAGCACAGCAGCAGCAGCTCTCCGGCACCTCCTGTCCTCCAGAGCAGCACATGCAGGCTGCCCTGCAGCTCCCCAGACCTGCTCTGTGCACTAGTTGGAGCAAAACCCACTGTGGTCACTGGCCCCTGATCTCCCTGTGTTTCCCTGGGCTGTCTCTAGGCAGGTTCCCTGCCACCCGAGTGGCCTTTCTGCACCACAGCGCATCAGAGGCACCAGGCAACCCCGCTCTATATTTAGGCTGTGGAGAATTCCCCTGGGCTCTCCCTTCCGATCTGACAAGGTGAGTCACTGCGAGGGAGAGGCCAAGACTCACATCCGTCCCACTGACCCTGCTCTGACCCGCGTGCACCGCTCCGAGCTGCCAGGACTGCAGCCTTTCGAGGGCGGGAGGTGGCTGCAGGTGCACGTGGGGAGGCAGCCAAAAGAACAGCACCCAGGAGCAAAACGCAGTGCTGTGCACTGCTCCTGGAGCTGGAGCCCCATCACCTGGCCATGGGCTGCTCTCTGGTGTCAGTGAGCCAGAGGAGAGTCTTGGTCCCCAAAATGCTCTTTTCCTTCTACATGCAGGTGGTCCTGACCCACCACAGTCACTCCGGGCCATGCACTCATCTATTCAACTTGGGCTCTTCTGCCTGGAAACTCCTGTCAAGGTGAAGGGAAGGACTTGGAGTCATGTCCCTGGTCTGTAGGGTCAGCTTCCCATCAGGACCTGTTCATGGCTGTGGTGGGGAGCTGGGATGATAGGGAAGGCTGAGCAGTGGCCATGCTGTGTCCTTGGACCTGGAGCTAGTGAGTTGGAGGACGAAAGTGCCCTGGAGCTTTGAGTGTTCAATAATGCAATTGAACAATCCTCTGTGGAGGCCCCAGCAGAGACACCAAAGCTCTTCCCTCCTCCTTCCAGATGCAGCTGCTCACTCTGCCATCTCAGCTCACTGCAGCCCATGGATACAGCCCTAGGGCTCTCATGGCAGCTGTTTAAAGCACCAAGACAGAGAGAGTGGGTGCCAACCCTTCCCCAGCCACAACCTCAGCCAGACCCAGACAAGCATTTCCCCTGCCAGCATGGCTGGGACTCGACAGAAGATGGTCCCAAGTCCAGGCTGACACCCAGGAACTGCAAAGGGAGGGCTGCCTGGTGAGAGCCATGGAAATTCAGTCCCTTGGAGTCCTCAAGAAGGAAAAACAAACTGGGAGATACTTAAAAGGAGTATCTGCCATAGCATACGCTCAAAAACCTGCTGCAAACCTGACAGAGCATCCTAAAAGGAGGCATGTCCCTGGGTGAACGGGGACTGCCTGGCTGGGAGGCTGGAGCAGTGGGGATGGGACACGGGAAGAGTAAAGGGAAGGAGAGCCTCCCAGCATGTATTCTGCAGCCCAGAAGCAGCAGGAACTTTGAGCTGCTCCCAGATGACAAGGGAAACAGCAGCCACAACAAGAAGCTGGGCAGGACTTGCCCCTGAGCAAGCTCCTTGGCTACAGGCACAGCAGGCAGGAGAGGCTCCTGAGGGAGGCATCCCACACAGCTCTGTAAGCAGCACTCAGTGCCATGTCCTGGGAGCTGCCTCTGCCTGCAGCCTGGTCTCAAACCATTCTGTACAGTTTGCTGGTCTGCCCCACGCCTGGATCACTGCCTGCCCCTCCTGCACACCCCCTTGAGGGTCTCAGGTCCAAAGCCACAGTCCCTGCAAGTCAGAAGGTGCAGAGTTGGTCTGGGGGAGCCCTGCTCACCCTGCTCTGAGCATTCCTTGCCCAAGCCAGGGTCATGCTTCCTTCAGTCCAGAGCAAGGCAGACCGCAATCCTTGGGCTATGTCAGACACAGTGTCAGGACCATGAGCCCAACCCACATCCCTCTGGGATCCCCCTCCACTGACCCCAACACTGGCTGGCTGTGTGCCAGTACCTTGACACCCAGGTACTGGGACAGTGCCTGTGGGTGCACTCCAGCCTGCTCCAGGCTAGGAGAGCACAGGAACTTTCCACATGTAACTGCTCATTCCCTTGGCAACCTCCCTTCTGCCCACGCTCTTCAGGTGGATGAGACCACCCTGCTGCCCTCACACTTGGCCACGTTGATCAGTTTATTCCAGCTCCTCTGAAATACGTATACAAATCAAATGTGCAAATAGTGCATCTTGGGACCAAGAGGGCAAAGGAAGGACGTGCTCCTGAGAGAAGGAGGAGCAGCAGTGCTAGAGCAGCACAGGAGGAGCTTGGAAATGGAGTGAGCAGGGGCCGAGCAGAGGGTGAGAGTTCCCATCAGGTTCCATCATCATTGAGGTCACACATCGCTTAAATAGGGAACATGATTGAGTCTGGAACGTAAAACAAACATCTTCAGCAGTCTTCTCTCAAACTGTAAAGCTTGAGATCTCTGCTCAAGATCTGACCTCCTTCCAAAGAATAAATTACTCCCCTCCCACACAAAACCAAAGCGAGATGCTGTCCAGAAACAGTGACACAAGTCTGCATGGACTCTTCAGGGGCCCTGCACAGCAGGCACAAACCAAGAGGCCTGAAAGCCTTGAGCACAACGGGGCAGGCTCCTCTGCATTGTGACAGGCAGGAAGGTGGGGAGGGTCTGCTGTAGGCGGAGAAAGCCACCAGCTCACTGCTCCACCTCGGGGTCAGGGCAGAGGCAGAGCAAATGGCTATGGAAAACATAGCCAAGTCAGTGGCTGCTGTTGCTGCCTCTGTGGAGGATGCGAGGAAAAATGCAGAAAAACAAACCCATGCTCATCTCCATCCAGAAGCTCCAAGTGGAGAATGAGAGGAAGCCATTATTCTCCCTTTGAATCGTAGCAGCACCAATGACACCGAAGTTTTGGATGGATTTGTTTTCCTGGGGAAAGGTCAGAGGCTGGTGACAATGCAGATGGAGCATGAAGAGACCAGGTTTTTCGCAGGGCTGTGCGCAAGCAGACTTTGCCTTGTACCTTGGTATTTCTAGTATGGTTCCAGCAGAGTCTTTTAAAAAATAATACTTTGTACATTCAGGCTTTGCTGCCTTGGGGCAGCATCACCTCCCATTTGGCACTAATCATTTTATTCACAAACCTTTCTTCTCTCTCCCGAGTCTTTCCTGTCTAATTCAGGATGCAGAAGATCTGTCTGCGATGCAGAGTTCAAGAACTGTCCACTCAGCCCCTTGCCCACCTCCTGCCAGCTCTAGGCCTGGAGGTGGCAGATGTAACCCTCGTGCAGACTGGCAATGCAAGAGGGTCTTCCCAGAGCACCTGGGCATCTCTGTGTGTCTTCAGTGAGGTGGGATTCTTGCAGGGGCTGCCAGTGCCTGCTCCCAGAGCTGCAGCATGTCTTCATCTCCTCCCTTGGATGCAGTGGCTGCAGCCACTCAAATCCCACTGGTTAGGTCAGTGATGACTCGGGCTTTCACCAGCTTTCTCAAAAATTCCTTCTCCCGCTGGATGTTGTGCGTCCAGGACTGGAAGAAAATGAGAGAGACAGGAGGTCAGCAACTACCCTGGCCAAGCATGCTCCTGTCCCTCATGCTTGGGGAGACTGTCAAGGACACAGATCCTGCTGTAGATCAGAAGAACCCTTGCGCTCCAAGGACCTCCTTCTATGTAAAGCTGACACAGTCAGCAGGGTCAGACCTGTGTACCTAAGGTAGAAAGCTTCCCTGTGGGCTGGGAGAAGTTTTTTGACATGGTGAGATCTGGGCAATCCAGGTCCTTTGGGGAGATGTGCCCGCCCAAACTACTGTACACAGGAGTCCAACAGCACAGCACTGGTGATGGTCTGTGCCAGGGAACAGAGCTGGCAGAGGACACAATGGCAGGACATGTACCCACCACACACAGCACCCTGCCAGGCCATGGGGGTGCATCCAGCTCAAACAGCCCAAGACCATCTCCATCAAAGCTGGCCCTAGCTTCTGCTAGCTCTGTCAAGAGGAAACCACATGCTAAAGGTTGCACTAATACAGGGTGAAGGGTGAAATGGCCACATCTCACAGCAGGCACTTCAGAGCAGTGATTGCTATAGCTGGCGTCAGCCTACCCAGATGTATTCCTTGCAGCAGGCTTGGGCTGGGATCACAGCATCTGCCATCACTCACCTGTCCTGGGACTACTGAAGCACTTAATGAAAGCAAGAAGTGGTTTGTCACACCATGGAGCCCAAGGCATAACAGGGAAAAGCAACTTTCCCTAAAATCTTCCAACAGGACAAGAATCACGGTACATGATTTTGGCACAGTGCTCTGGTCAGCAGGTAATCTGAACTCTAAATACAATCTGGACCATGTCAAAATCACTCTACAGGATCCTTCCTGAAATGATCTCAAACCAACAAAGCATCAGCCCCATGAGCCCACTGAGGGCACCCTGTCATAGCTATTGAAATCCAGTTTACCCGCTGCCAAACCATGGGCACCTGCCTGCAAGGCACTGGTGTATTCATCATGCACAGTGTGCATGTGGCTCTCCTGTCATCCTCCTTATCCTGCCCTGTCCTGCCTGGGGCAAGCAGCTCTCAGCCATGACTGCTGTGTGGCACTGACAGCCCCACACATGACATGCACACAGCAGGTTGACAAGAGGTTCAAGGTCCCCCTCTAGATATCCAGCAGATTTTGGAAATACCTTTCTTGCTGCTACTGCACATTTACAAGCCACTTCCATCCCCTCAGTGTACAGGAATGACAACAGCTAAAGCTGCTAAAGAAACTTCAGGCAGATGAAAGAAGTCTGATTTCCTCTGCTTCCAGTGACACTGTTACCTGAATGCTGGAAAGGCTACACCACTACTGGGAACAGGACCACACATGGAGAGCTGTGTTGGTGCTCTTTGGGACTCTGGAAATGCATAAGGCCATCTCTCTAAACTGAAAAGATGATGCCCTGAAACAGTGCTTGGCTTCAGCTAACATAAAAGCAGAAACTGACAAGTGGCACTGGGTTACAATAAGGAATGAGGGTTACAAAGGCTTGTAAAAGGAAAAAAGCATCAGTTCCAGAAAGCAGCAGTGGGAATGATGGTGGCACAGAGAGAGCTCGGAGAGCAGGGTTGAGCGTGCGTTGGAGCCAGAGCCAGGATCCCTCAATGTGCTGGAAACAGTTCCACATGTGGCACATCAGCCGGGGGCCCTGGGCTTGGCCCCTGCCATGCAGCAGTGTCACTTCTGCCAACCAGCCCCTTGCTAGGAAGGCTCAGCCCCGGCAGAGGCAGCTGAGTGTGTGGGTGAGCTCCTGCCCACAGGCACAGAGGCCACGCTGGGACACCAAGTCTCAGTGCATTCACTTGCATCTGGCTGGGCTTGTTGTTGAAACCTGCCTGGAGCACCAGGAGCCTGAGATCTCATAGCACAATCTGAGCCCTCCTCCACGCCTTTCAGCCTCATCACACAGTCTGAGAAGCCAACTGGTTTTGGCCAGGACAACAGTTTTTGGTTTTTGTACAGATGAACTGGGGAGGCAGCCATGTGTAGGCAAACTCAAACCACCTAAAATGCCACCTCAGGCCATGTGCAAGCACCTTATCTGATGGCAGGAGGAAATCTCTTTTGTGAAAAGTACAAGTGGAGCAGGAATTTAAGTTCAGGAGGTAGATAACAAAACTTTGGGTGATACAAAGTCAGTCTCTCACATTACTGCTAGGTCTGGCTCCAGCAGTTACTACAAAGCTGCTGGCAAGATCTACCAACTGTGATTTTCAGCACCCAGGCTGATCCATACCCCAGGCACTGCCACTAATTCCTTTTTACAAGCAGACAGTCACATGAAAGGCCATTCAGCCTCCCACCTGATCCATGGATCTTAGTGATGTCCACATCAGTACTCTCTGATGTTTTGTGGTTAATGTAAGCCCACAGAGGAAGTGGTTCCCTCGTGAGAACACGCTTTCATCCCTCCCAAAGAGCACTACCAGGGCACTCCGTGCACTGCTGCTCCCCCATCGCCCGACAGCAGCACGGGCAGGAGGGATGAGGCATGTCTTCAACACCAGCTCCAGTTACTGATTACAGGAGAGGGACTCACTCATCCCACTGACAGACCAAGCTGATCAGATGAAGGAAACTGCATTCCAGCACTAGCAGCGGCAGTGGGGACAAGAGCCAGAGCACTTTTCTCAAAACTGACAGGAAAGCAGGCACCTCAGTCCCACTGCTCTGACAGGAAAAGGCAAAAAAATACACCCTAAACCCCAGAAGGTTTCAGGGTGCATACACTTCAAATAGCACAACGGGTATGCACCTTAAATAGCACACAATGCCAGCACAAAACTCCACCTCTTTTCTTGTCAATCTGCACCTCAAAGACAGTGATGGAGCAGTTTGGAATATTCACTGTCACCTCCACCTTCCTGTCCCTGCACATCACCACCACGGCTGCAACCTGGCAGACTGGCTCTGCCCTCTCTCTCCTCTGCTGCTTGCATCCAATGCAGCTTCCACTTGTGGAATCAAGCAGGCTGCTTGCCTGAGCCCATGGTTGGAGCAATGAACTTTGAGAGCTCCAACAGGAACATCCCAGGAGGCTCCAGACCCCTTGTTCTCCAGGGATCAGGCTAGGATTTCCTGTGCTTTGGGTCTGTCTCTGAGTAGAGGACGTTTGCTTTTTCCATGGAGAGCGAAGCACAGGGAGCAGAGTTACTCTGCCAGCACTGTTATGGCTGTTTATCCCAGGGAGGTGGCAGTGGCTCTGAGTGCTTGGTCACAGTTATTAGATGAAAATTTATCATCAGTTAAAGCCACCTTTCAGGGTTATGCAAATGCAGTGGCCCCAAACCACCTATCCTTTTTATCTTGACAATTCCACAAAGAAGCACAAAACATCATCTGTCACTTCAAGGAAAGCCAAGTAGAATATTTTAAGCCTAAGCAAATGTTTCTGAGACAAATCCAGGAGGAAGGTAAGCTCCCTGTCTGTAATCAATTACAACTGGGGAATGCCCCAGCTTCAGACCATGTTAGTCTTATCAAGCATGCTGCGATTTAAATACAGGAACACTAAATTAGAGAGAATGAGTCAATGAGGAATGCATTCAAGTAAAACAGCAAGTTGTAGAGAAGGAGTTTTCTCAGTTCTGTTACATCCTCTGTATTTCTGCACGTCAGCAGCTCTTCTCCCCAAAAACCTGCACAGAAAGCAGAGCAGAGCAAGAGGTGCTGCTTCACTGGCAACAGTCAGTTTCCAGTCTCCACCAGTGCTAATTTATCTTTGTCTTTAACCTTCACTGCCTTGTCTCTAGAGCTGCTTAATTTTCATCATCAGACTGCCCCACTCTGCTTGAAACCACTTGGGATTCACATGTACTGAAACAAAAGGGATGGCTGGGCACCCTCATCTTCTTGTCTTTAGGGGATTTACTCACAGCTCCTTTATGGCCGTTCTTACATCAACTTTAAATTTCAAACAACTGTTTTCACTCCTGCTAACTTTTAATACACTTACAGAGCGAGAAACTGTATCTCTTTTCAGTCTTCATTTTACCAAGTTAAACAAGCAACACCTTTCTTCTACCAAAACAAGCTGTTCATTTACACCATGAAAACTGGGAAATTTCACTGAATTATAGTAGCTCCCTCTGCCCCTATTTACTCCAGATTTACTTCTCATGAGCTAGGAAAAAAGGCTCACCAGTGCCTCATGCAGAGGCAATTCCCTCACTTAACAAGAAGTCCTTTCCTCTAGCCTTTCCAGAGTTGTATTTGTCTTTTTTTTCCCCTCAGTAACAGTCAGCCTGAATTATTTTGTGATTTATTTGTACCTATCTAAGCACTTTCCTCCTCTGCCATTGCCAAATAATGCTATCCCAGATTAGAGTCAAAATGTCTGTTATTGCTCCAAATAGCATGACCTTCCATTCATAACCGTAGGTTTCATGCCACCCAATTCACTCCTGTTCTCAAGGTGCTCATGGCCTTCCTGGATGGTATTTTGATCCTCCCTTGTATTGACCACACCTGGTTTTGTCTCATCACAAATTCCACTTGCACACCATTGCCTTCTGTGCCAAAAATCATTACAGCAAACACTAAACATGACCTCCTGCAGAGGAACTCCCAGCTGTCCATTCAGGGCTGCTTTTTGTGCTCTCTCTTAGAGAGACTATTCATGTACAGGTGTTGCACCAAAGCCTGGCCTCTGAAGCTTAACTAACAATAATATTTCACGAGGCACGGGATTGCACGCTTACCTGAACTTCTGACAGGCGGGAGCGCTACACTTCCTCTGTCCCAAGAATGATTTTCTTTTTAACCAAATAAAGATATTAAATTAGTTTTTGTAACCTGCCTTTGGTAAATCCATGCTGTGTTTGCTTTCAGGATTTAAATATTCTTTCATTTAAACTCTGCTCTGAAGTTCTGAACAGTACCTCTGAGGTTGGTTTAAGAGTTCTGAATTTGACAGGATTATTTTCCTATTTAAAAAAAAAAAGAAGAAGGGAAAAAGAGGTATTATATCCACTACAAGCTAATCCTGTGGAACTTGATAGATTTATTGTGGACCTTTTCCTCTGGACTTGCAGCTTAATTGGCTCAAAGTGGAACAGAGATCTCTTGGGCTCTCACACCTACTGCATTAGCTTCAACAGCTTTTGCCTTTCAATGCTGACCCAGTAATTTTTGTTTTCTGTGAACTTCTAACCATAAGCGACCCTTTCCCTCACATTCATCACATCATCCTGATAGAGGCAATATATATATTCATGTGGTTCCTACATTAATCCTTCTGCTTCCTTCACCTCCCTGGATGTCAGTCCTGATAATTCTTTCCTTGATTCCTTATTAATTGTTTATCAGCGACACTGTCCAGTATTTGCTAATTTTCCTTTGCAACATCTAACTGAACTTGACTTTTGCCAGTTTCTACTTTATCTCTGTCCCTTCCAGCCATCAGGAGTGAAGTCTTTGATGCTCTTCCTCACTCCTCTATTACTTCTAACACCACTGTGAAGCAGCTCTTTATGAAGTTATATTCCCAGCCTTTTTCTGCCAGTTTTCCCCTTGCTGCAAATATGAATCACAGATAATTATTGTACTATCACAAACAAGACTTCAAGTCTACAATGAGTCCATGAACTCTTCAGTGAATGTGCTTTTAGTAGCCCATTCTCCAAGGCTGGACCTAAATCCAGAGAGGTCAGAGTCTGCATGCATGTCCCAATTCCACTGAGCACCGCGCCACCACTGCTGAGTCTATACACAGCCCTGCTTATCAAGCTCCCTCCTTTTGGGAGCAAAATCTGAGTTATATCATCCCTTCTGTTGACTTTCCATTTAATTTAACCATGAAAGCACTTGATCAAAGGCTATTTGCTAAAATGTCTCACTGCAAGGTCTTCATACATGCTAAAAACAGCAGTGGAAGGCCCACAGCTCTTCTCGTGCCTTCCCAGCTGGTGAGAAGAGCTGTGCCAGCCACTGTGTCTGGGAATACCTGACACAGATATTCTTCTCCTTTTGACAATCCTACTGTACGTCCATGACAGTGCCATTTCTGGGGGCACCCAGCACCCCACAGACATCTGTGTTCAATGCTGGGCTCAGCAGCTGGGCTCTAACCCATCTCTGTAGATGTTTTACTGCCTTCTCCTACAGAGAACTTGTCCAAACCCCAATTCTGTTTCTGTCCATTCTACAGCCATACTTTCCTTGCTGTTCTTAGTGCACAGTGATACCCTGAGTGTCACAGTACTTCTGTCCTTCTGAACAAGGCAATACCTGTGCTCTGGTCAGGGCTGCTATTCCAACAATCTTTTCCAGATTTCTGTTCCATAGACACACAGTCCTTATGCACAGGACAGCATGTGAGGCCTTTGCTCAGCCCCAACGCTGTCAAACAGGTGGCTTTTAAACAAAGACAAAAATGTATAAACTTCATCAGTCATCACTGCCGGCCCCAAGAAAAAGCACTGCCCTTTCAGAGGTGCCCCTGCCCCAGCCCCTAACCTCCCCCTCAAATGCTGACCTCCATTTCAGTCTGCACCACTCCTTGTACTGCAATCACAATTCATCAGCCAGGCTCCAATAGCCATGTTTTCACTCTATAAATCACCACGCCAGACATCTGCCCGGCTTTCAAAGGAGTTTTGTTCTTCTTGTTGGCTACCACAAACTTTAAGTTACTTGGAAGCCTGAAGCAGCCCTACCACCCCCTCCCAAGCAACTTGTGTTGATTTAAAATGCAAAAGGCGGCTTCACAGAGAGAGCCCAGATGATGATAAAGCACTATTGTTTGTGCCTTTATGGTTCAAGACTCCAAACTCCATGTTTGTGGATTATTCTGAGAGGTAGCTGCTGCTGGGGAGAGACAGAGACAAAGCTGTGTGTCACTGCATGCTGCAGGCCACCTCCCCTGGCCCTTGTGACAGCCCTTACACAGGCTGAATGAGAAGTGTTACAAGATGGTGTCCTCAGCATCCCACAAAGACCTGCTGGGGAAGGGGCCAGTGATCAGAAAGAAGCCATCAAAGGCTGCCCCACCACCTCCCCCTCAGGTCAGGCAATGAGTCACTGAGGTGCTGGGCACAGCTGTATCAAAGGAGTTGACACCTCCAACAGCTGTGCTGGTGCTTGACCTGCTTCCCCAGCAAAAAGGAGACCTGCCAGCAGCTCCACTCTGGGACACAAACACTGCAGGCAGGCTCTGCACGAGCAAGGGTGGCTTTTAACCATGAATGGCCCTTTTTGCCACTCATAAGTGTGTGAGGCAGTCTGCAGCCAGCTGCTGAGAAGACAGCCCAGGATGCTCCCTGTAACACCTGAGGTAACTCCTTGCTCACATTCTTGCTCTTGCAAGAAATGCCCGGGGATAGAAGCTCACCTCTGGATCATGAGGCTTGGGAAGACTGTGCTGGGGCAGAGCACATGGAGGAGGGATGCTGGGAGCCTGTCTTCTGCTTCGTTCCCATGATTTAGCACAGCCCCCTGCTCTCTCAGTTTCATAAACTCCTTATGGATCTGTTTTTACTATTCTAAACAGTCACTTTCCCATCCTTAAATAATTTCTATTTCACTCTATTTTAAAATTACTCCTTTTCCTCACCACCATTTCCACGTTTCCTTCACTATGTTCCCAGTGGGTCTGACACTTCTACATTAATAGAAGACAGTGACCTGTGATAAAAATACATTTTTATGGAGTGCTTGGACAGGAAGCACTACAGGACCTGAGCAAGACATAAAAATACAATAAAGTATATGAAAATCCAGCTCCGATAGATTCATTGCCATGAAAACAGAAACAAGTGAGCAGACACCTTGGCAAAGACTCAATTTTTTGCACAGCATTCATGGAAGCAGGCAAAGGACAAAAGCTGTTGCAAAATTATTTGGATTAGGGAAAATAGTAACTGAACAGAGATGACACATTTGGCCATTCTGCATTTTGCAAGTTAAAACAAAGAGATGAGATAGGAGCTGAAAAATCACCTGTGAGGGTTTATACAACAGCACTGGGTCTGCTGGGCAGTGGAGTCCCAGTAACAGATCAGAGAACAAAGCTTGTCTTGACACCACCCAGAAATCTGCTGAAGGGCAGGCCAGGAGTCTGCACCCCAGCCATGATGGGGAGCAGTTGAGAGACAGAAGAATTGACCTTGAGGCACACTTTCAAATGCATTGATGTTCCAGCTCACACCTGAAACTGAAAGCACCCCAGTGTGCTTCCAGCTCTCCAGAGCACCCTGAGGAACGGAAAAGGGTCTCCTCACCAGCTCTGCCTGGACATACCCTGGCCAGAGTATGAGGTACCACCGAGCTACCCAGGAGAGAAGGCAAAGAAGCTATCCAGTACTAAATTAGAGAAATTCACTCTGAAAGCATTCCCAAGCACAGGAAAATCCATACATGTTTGCAGCCATACTACTGAACAGAGTCCCAGGACCATACACTTCTCCTTGACCATTAACAGTGATCAAGCTCCAGTGCATCTCCCTCCTTGCAGAGCCTTTTCTTCTGGGGCAGGAAATGCCTGCCCAGCCCTCAGGAGTAGGGATCCTAGAAGACTCAGTGCAGGCAGCTGACTTCTGTGGTAGCAAGAGCAGCACAATCTTGGACCTTGAGAGCTTTTACTCCTGTGGGGAATGCACAGGCTGAGCTAAACTATGGACTGGGTATGCCTGATTCTCCTTTTGGAAATTCAGCTGCCAGTGCCACAGAGCAACAGGAAAAATCAGATTCATTTCCACAGAGATTTTATCACCTCAGTCTTGGCATGGGAGAGGCATCTCCACCCAGCCATGAGCAAGTGAGTGCATTTTGCTGGCTTTTTTTATATAATCAGAACAAATTCCTTGGAGATGACTCACAGGGTTTCAAGGGTGTCCAGAGAGATGTCAAGCAGCCTCAAGTGTAAATCAGTGACACACCTTGCTGAGAGGACTCCTGCTCACCAGCAAGCCCATTTGCCCTGCAGATACCAGGCAAGGGAAGGGGCTAGAGGGATATTACCCAACAGGCCCCCACAATCCAAACATACATGTGTGGCATCTCCAGGCCCAGGACACTGCTGGTGTTTACATTTCCTCTGTAAAGACAGTGATGTTTTCAGGGTGGAGCTGGAGTGCTTCCCTGCAGCTGCTCTCTAGGCTTAAACACTGAAGATTTTCAGACATTCAGGCTGGAGGAGCTTGGCAGTCACTGAGGAGATTTGAACTTCAGAAACAGAGGTTCTGCCCCACCAAAGCCTGGTCAAACTGCAGGGGTTCATGGTATTCCATTGCAGCTGTTTCAGTGCTGTGATGATGCTGTGTTAAGCAAACCTGTTCCGTTCCCCTGCCTAGGAATGAACACTCCAGCCTCCAGGGGTCTGCAGGCCAGAGGACAAAGATGATACTTGCATAATGTCGAGGTATAGCCTGCTTCACTGGCTCCTTTAGAGGCTGAAATAGGAAGAACTAGGCCTGGACACAATCCCAGAGGTCCAAAGTAACACTGAGAAAAATCCTGTGGATGCTTTTGGACCTTTGGGTGTTAGAGCAGATGGAACAAACAAATCCTTGGTGGAACTTGGCTCTGGGTCAGTCTTCTTTCAGTAATAGCATGAGCAAGGTTTGGCACAAGGTGCCAGCCTCCCCATCTGCAAGCTGCATGCAGGTCTACCACCAAGCAGGTGCTTCCAGCCTGGAGTGGGGCAAATCTCTATTTCTGCATTCTTTGAAGGCAACTGCAGAAGACACAACCCAGCTATTATGCCCTTCACCTTTCAACTTCACCCTCAGATGACTAACAATTACCAGCTACCATTAATATTAAATAGGAGAGAAAGAAATGTGATCCTCTCTTTGCTCTTCACATT
The DNA here is from genome assembly GCF_017590055.1 of Onychostruthus taczanowskii. Taxonomy (NCBI): domain Eukaryota; kingdom Metazoa; phylum Chordata; class Aves; order Passeriformes; family Passeridae; genus Onychostruthus; species Onychostruthus taczanowskii. Next base: position 9,147,329 of record NW_024504786.1, read on the forward strand.
CCACAATATCACAAACAATTTGTCATATTGGGAGGGGCAGAGGCAGGAGGAGCATTAATTATTGATACTTGGGAACAGATGGCTTTTCTTGTACCAGGGCAGTGAAATGTAAGAGGAGCCCGTGGGTGAGGATGTGAGGATTGGATGGACAGACACATATCAGGTAACCAGCCTTCAAGTGGAACAGGAACCTTCCTCCTAGAACCAGCTCCACAGGGCTGCAGAGCTCCCAACAACAGCCCCAGCTGCAGAAACAAATCCACTGACATCTGAATTACTGGGGCTTCACCAGAACCTTTCAACGCTCCCTCACCTCTGCACAGGACATGATGACTGATGGCTTCCAGACAGCAGAGGCCTGGCAAATCAGGCACCAGCTGCTCTCTCTAGGAGACTTCACACATTCATCCTCATCTAACTGTTCTGTGCCACGCAATGTCTGCTCCTGAGACCACACAATGTGCAAGAGTGACCTCCTCCAGCCTTCCAGTGGCCTTGGATCCCATTTGGGGTGCTGGCCTCCAAAATCAGAGGTCCAAGTGATGTGGACCAGCAACTTCAACCAACTCTTTGCCAAAAGAGCTGCCAATTTTCCCATTGATTCGTCTAAGGAGGAAGAAAAAGAAGATTTGATTCTTGTTAGCTCCAGTGGTGTCCTTGAGGACAGAGACACATACCAGGCTGTAAAACAAGCCTGTCAAGGACACCTGCTGTGGCTGTCCCCATGTCTAAAAGCTGACCATGGGACTGACATGCTTATGGGACAGGAGGAACAACTGGGCAAGAGTGATTCTCCACCAAAGGCAGCTGATTCACCAGACTGAAAACAGTGACACCAAAAGCTTTTCCTGAAACTGTCCTGAAGAGTCTCCGTGCTCACTGCTGGATTCAGGCATCTGTAGCCATTTTCACTCTGGCCTAGCCATCTCTTTGTTGGAATACTAAGGGACCAGCTATACTGCCTCAGACCTGGGCCTGGGGAGCCCAGGGTCCTGTCTCTGGCAACAGTTATAAGCAGATGGTGATACCTCCTCTACTACTGCAAAAGTTATTTTCCTTAGCTATTTTCCATTCAGGGATTTCATAAGTCTGACATTAGCTCAATTCAATTTACTTCTTTGGACATACCCCTTAAATCCTTAAATAGGCACTAATTTTCCCAGCAAGGACTAATTAAATCCATGGTTGCACCATTGAGCTAAGCCACCTCTCTTGCCACCTCCACAGGCCCAGAAGGTACCTCAGCACCACAAGGTCAAATCCCTTGGTGTATTGAGGACCTCCTCACAGCCTTTTCCTAAACTCTGTTCCCTTAGCCTCTGCTGAGAGCTTCATGCTTCAAAGTCTCATTACTCTGATAATTAGACACACTCTTCTCATTTCTCAAGCTGACTAATCATTGATTTATAATTCCTCTCAGTCTGCCTAGGGTCATGCAGCCTGCAGCCTGTGAGAGTACTAAGACACGTACAGTCTTGTGATTTGGAAAAACACAACTTCCCAGCTTCCCTCCTGGTCTGAATCAGTGGTGAAGTCCTTGAGGTGAGCAAATGCCAGGTGCCAGGAGACAGCTGCTGTCCATGAACAATACAACTTTTCACACTGTGGAGTAGGATAGAGCAAGTTTCCCTACCCAGAGAAGAGGGAGAAGCAATCTTAGGAAGACCTGGGTCACATCTGTGCTGGGAAAGAAGGAGCTCTCCCATAAAAGCAGCAAACTTTCCCACTATAGAAGCTTTGACCAGTGTCCAAGTTTGCTCTAGTTTGGTACAGGAAATGAATAGACCTGAAGTTATCCATATTGCTGCATTATACCAACATGAGAGCTTTTTGTTCCTCCAAAAATGCTGTTTGTCTCACTGTGATAGCAGCAGAAAATGTGTTTAATGTGGACCTGTCTTTACAGAGCAGTTTCCACAGAGCCCAGTGGTGTGCACACCAGCGAGGTGCTGCTGAACAGTCAGCTGAGAGCTCAGGTACACAGGCTGATCTCACCTCCCCCATGCTTCCAGGGCCTGAGGAGGGGATCAACTCGTAAAAGAAGCCTATGGATTAGAGAGCAATCCAATGGATCACAAAGCAGGAGAGGGTGCATCTTTTCAACCCCACAGCAGAATTGCTCCCTTTCACACTCCTTGAGCTAACATTTATGTGAATCGTTTCCCTGCCACTCAAAGAAGAAATTATATTATATACACATTCCAGAGAACTTTTCCCAGCAGTAATAACCATTTTTAACATACACTGAGCTTGGGAGAATGTTTAGAATTTTACAAGCAAATGCATGAGCGGAGCTGTGTTTTGATCCACACAGGACAGCTGTAAGTTGACATCACAATCCCAGTCAGGCTCTGGAGTCAAGGTAGCTGGTGGGCTTGGGAGGAGGATGTGCTTGGCAGGAGCTCCCTACCTCTTTGATGGCAGACATCTTGATGTTCTCATAGTAGTGCAGCGGTGCATTGGGTGAGCTCATGTCATAGCCAAAGCCAGCTACCGCCACCTCATCACAGTTGTGCAGCGCCATGGTTATTGCTACGCTTCCCAAGGTGGGGATGTTCTGAGAGGAGAGAAAGCAGGGATGGAAGTCATTAGCAGGTTGCCATTTTTATAATCAAAAATTTCCTCTTATTGCCTCTGCTCACGGGGGCACTGCTGATAGTAAGCAGAAAATCAGGAATGTGGTATTTGGCCATATTCAACCTGCCAGCTTGCAGGGTTGATAGCCTTCCAGCTTGTAAAGGAATTAGTGCAAATGGTTAGACTCCCCTTCCACAGCTTTGCTGTCCAGAGAACAGGGCAGCAGACGAGCTGGAGGATGAATCACAGTGGATACATTAGCTTTCTGAAATTAAAACAGATGTAGACAGTGCATTACTGGCTTCCAGCTAGGCTAAGGAAAAATACTTATCCCAAACAGATCACCACACAGGAGCAAAACTGAGGAACGGCACAAACACCTTAATTCACTGATGGCAAATGCAGTTTAAGGTTGTTAAACACCTCTGGGAGGTGGAGAGGATACCAGTCAGTGTGTTCCAAGACCCTTTCCTTTTCTCAGGGGCACCTTGACAGTGAAGGGGCACTGTGGCCTGTGCCATTCCCTCCAAACCACACACTGGGAAAACAAGGAGCAGTGGGAAGCCAGTCAGAGATGGGTGGTAGCATCCAGGGCATGCCACAACTGTCCTTTCCCATCTGCTGACCTGCCCTTTGCACTGATGTCCAGCCTTAGCCCTTCCCATTTCACTGGGCTCTGGCACCGTGACAGCAGTGTTGCACAGCTAGAACTCCTCCTGTGTGCTCTGCTGGGACAGCAAAGGGTTTCCAGTGTAAAATCCTAGCCCACTGACTTTTCTAGCTCTCCTTTAGCCAGATAAATCCAGAGGCAACTTTGCCCCAGGGGCTAGGGAGAGGCTGAGAAATCCACCCACATCTTCATTTGTAGAGTGTCCAACGCTGGCCGTATTTGAAATACCACAAATTCAGAGGACATGCTCAGACAGTCACCAAGGGTGACAGCTCCTAGCTGAGATGTAGAAACCAACTGCACTCTTATATTTTTCACGTACCATGGTTCACCCTGAACTGGTGAGCAATGCTACTGCATGTTCAAAAAGGTTGGGAACAATGTTTTGAGTTTCTGCTTCTAGTTCAAAGAAACTGTTTTTTTGTCAGTACATGACCTTGCTCACTTCTGATTGCCTGAGCAGTCTGAAGGAAAATGTTTTCCAAGCAAAGAATGCCACCCATATCCCAGCTGAGATGTGCAGAGCTGGGAGCACAACTCGTGTGCTATGTAGAGCTCCACTACAGTGCATTGGAATTACTCTAATCTGAAAACAAACAGGCAAAAACTGCTTATGGCTAAATAAATGAGACATTAGGTCCAAATATTTGCAGCACAACAGTAATAGAGCACACCTGAAATGTGCTCTGTAAGACCTTCCTACATCCTCCTGTTCCAGTTTTAAATGTCAGGAAAAGCAGCAGAGTAACTTTGTTCTCCGATAATTTCAATTGATACTCACAAAAACAATACTGGTTTTATCCTAGTTACTTCAGTTAACTGTTAATTCACTGGCAGCCAAAAAATATCAAGTAGGGGTTTCAAAAAAATGGAAAAAGTTTATTAGGCAAGGATAAGAACATTGCCCCAAATTTCAAAATATCCAAGAACATCCTGTCTTTCCAGACATGACAGTTTTAATTCTGATTTCTCAGCTTTATGTTTTGCATAGAAGATGACATTTGTATGTCGCTGGGATTGCATCAGCTGGTAAGCGGACGTGCCACAAAACTCTTTCCCCCAGCAGAGCTGTAGCTACAGTGTCCAAAACACAGTGAGTAAATGGTTACATCCTTGAGACTGCGTCGTCACTGGGAGCACCGCGGCGTTCCCACCACCCACACTTGCACTGCGCCCATTCCCACGGCACCGCTCAAGGGATACACGGGGTCTCTGCCTGGAGGGAATTTCCCTGGCCAATTTAACATTTAAGAGCTAACTTTCTAATGTGAGTCTTGCAAACCACAGAGAATTAATCACATTACCCAACCTTATGGGAGGACTGCCAAACTTTCTTTCAGGCATACTCTGTTTGGAGAATAACAGTAGACAGAAATTGAAAGTGAACTTTCGTTTGGTCGCCAAATATCTGTCTGACTTTATTCCTTCTACAAGACATCCAATGATATTTATGGAAAAATACGAGGTAATTTTCTCCTCTGCTTCTGTTCTTAGTAGCTCCTGACATGCCACTATCTTAGTACCACCTGCTCTGCTCTCAAAAATGATAAAAATACCAGAGACTACCTACCTTCCCAATCTCTTGTAGTAGATGTATCTGATTTGGCCTCTATAACTACCAGAAATTCACAGGATGTCCTTAGCAAATAGTTTTGCATTACCCTAAAAATCACACCTGGAAACTGATGATCTGATGACAGTTTCTTAATTATGCCTAATTGATGTTAGCACACTCCAACACTGTGGTAGCTATAGCTTAATAAGTGTCCCCCTTGAAGGCAGAATTCTGCAGCCTTCAGTGGTGAGATGCAGCCTCAATCCCACTGCTGCAGTCAGAATCCTGGGGGCTAGAGAGGTGCCTCTTGAAAATATTGTCAAAATGATCACCTCTGCTATTCACTGAGGCCAGTAATTATCAGGGCAGCACAGGGGTGCTTGCAAAACCCACCCATAGTAAATGGTGTGGATAACAGCATCTGCCTAAAAGAACATGGTGCAAAGTGTGTGTGCACCTACACGTGCCCAGATCACATACACATAACTGGCCACTTGCTCCAAAGTGCTTATCTTCTTTAAAAAAAGAGCAACCATCAGAGGGATTAAACAGTAACTGAGGAATTAGACAGTCTTGAAGAAATGGAGCTGCCTTGAACAAAACTATAAAAAAAGTACAATTGTTGATTAGCTAAGTGTCATTACTTTAGTGTAATTACTTTAATCTTGATTTGGTTTAAGCTACAGAAACTGGGCTCTTTTCTCCTGTAGCAGCCTGCTGAGATTCTGCTACTCCTGTCACCTGTTGAAAATGAAGCACTGCCTCACGTCCAGCTTGTGGCATGGGAAAGACAACACCATGTAGGATCTAGGCACTTTTCCCAGGTTGTGCTGCAGAGAATGCAGCAGAACAGCACTCTCAGGTCCAAGGGAAAGGGCTCTCCCCTCCTTTCCTCCTAGCAAAGAAGTGGCAAATAAGAGGAGACACATTATTAGAGAGGAAGTGGCTTTAACTACTCCTTGGCTGCATCTACAGAGCTTCCAAGCTCTCCTGATTGTACACATAAATTCATTAGCTGCTAACCTCTAATCTGGACCTAATGGACCATATACAACCTATGGGGCAAGCTGGGGGACAAGTGACTCCAAAAGAAGTTAAGCATCATGGACATGGCTGTGCCAAATCTGGCTTGCAATGCCCCGCACAATGTGTCAGTGCTATCTCACCACACACACCCTTGTGCCGTGCCCCAAAGACATACCAAAGCAACCACCACACCTCCTGCACTGAGTTATGAAAAACAACCGAGCAGGCCTCTTGTTATTTGAGGTTTTGCTACGACAGAACCCCCCGAATTCTACCATCTTGCCTCAGGAATAATAATCTAGTGTTGGACCAGTTCAAAGCCTGTCTTCCTGCTCATGGCCCTCTGTGTGCTTGGGTGTTCCTGTATCACTAAGCAGTGCTGCTTTCAACCAAATGGTTGAAGAGCTACAGCCCCACAACAGCCAGTGCTGAGGCAGGAGCCTCTTGGGATGCCTCCCAGCCACACAGAGACTGCCCAGTGCAGGTTAGACCTGGAAAGGCCCAACACAACCACTGCTGCAGATGTGGCCATGATGAGCCTCTGACCTGTACTGGTGCCCAGCAAGCAGTGTGAGCTGGGAATGGCAAAGCCCAAAATCATTGGCAGCCCTCTGTCCTTGTCAATTCCATGCCACAGGCATTGAGCTTGGCCTTGCAAGCTGTGTGTCAATGGTTTCTGTCCAGGCTGGGGCCCCTGGAGGTACCAGGCATGGCATCCCCTCTCCAGTAAACAACTACAAGGGCAACCTCACTGGGTAACGTGTCCAGAACTGAAAGTCCACATTTTCAAGCCTGGCCTGCTTGTCTAACATATGGAAACATATGGAAAATGTAATATCCAACATAACGCTCCCCAGAGATCAGCCCTTTGCTTGGTCCCATTTGAGAGAGCACAGCAGAATGACAGATGAGCCAGGGATGACACTAAAAGGCCACGTGACAAACAGAAGCAAAAAACACAGCAGTGGTGAGAGGCACATCACCACAGCAGTGCTGGGCAAAGCCTGCTGGAGCCTCTGAAGCATGGCTCCTTCCAGGGGTTCCTGTCCTCCATGGGTAAGGTGAGCACACGCATGGTGGATCTTGGTGAGAGAAGTGTAAAGGCAGGAGAGGCAAAGATTTCTTGTCTTGTGCTGTGTCAGGAACCACAGCAAGCTCAGTGCAGGGCAAACACAGCCAGTTTGCTCCTCAGGTCAGGGGACCAGAAATGCCTTTAGCAGTACAGGTATAGGACAGGTTCTCCTAACTGCTCCTACACAGTTCTCTGCTGCAAGCAGGACAAAAAGGCTTCACCTCAAGACATGGATGTTTCATCTTCCATTCTGCCCCCTGAAGAGGCTTTAAAGACTGACTTCTACTCACATAAGGAAATAAGTCAGTCAGCAGAAATGAACACTGGAACTCCTCTGGACTCTGTTGAGGCTGACCATTACCTCGTGGGCTTGTGCTGAAGATCCAGTGCTGGTGACTGAACCAGGGCTGGAACTGCTCTTTGCTTGGTGCATGTGAAAAGCTCTTGCTGCTTTTCATTCCATGCCCGGGTCATTCCTGTGTCACTGCCTGCTGGACTGGAAGGAAATGACTGCTGTAAATCTGTTTTTAGAAATATTTGACTCCCTTAATATGTTAAATGAATTCCAGTTATTTATGGGATTTTACTTAGTTCAGGGTAAGACTTATTGGATTGTTCAGACTATTCCAATTGTTATCTTTTTCAATAAAAGGGTAAGTGTTACTGAAGAATAAACTCCCTACAAACAATAATGCACCTGGACATTCAAATTGGTTTGACTCTATATTAAATAATTTGAGGAAAAAATAAAAAAATTTGCTTTCTTGGGAAAAATTCTTACCTTAGTTTTATCAGTTACAGACCTGATCACCTAATAGCAAAGAAGTTTTTAAAACAAAAGAAATCCAGAACAAAACTATAATAGTAATCTCAACATACATGAGCTATCAATTTTGTTTCCTTATGTTTGCATTGGAGCAAACCCAAACCTACCCTTTGTTTCCTTTAGCTGAAAAGGTGGAAATATGACATAGAAAACAATTTAGTATCATTCATTGTGGGCAGGTGAGTGCCTGGCATTCTGTGGAGTGGTCCCTGTCACAGGAGCTTACAATGCACACTGCTGCTCCTAGAGCCACCTCCACCCATGCACAGAAACAGCTGCAATATGGGCTTCAAAAACCACAGCAGAGCATCTCAGTGCCCCTCCTCCAGCTTCCCTGGCTATCCCTGGCTCTGAGTGGGACAGAGCCTGCAGGACTGGCTGTCTGCAGCTGAGCAAGGGAAGGGCCAGCAGCTGGTGGCTGGAGACAGGACAGCCCAGCAGGCTCCCTTCTGCCACTTCCCTGATGACTTCCTCAAGACCCAAGCCCAGTCCAAGTATTTTTGACCACATCTAACCTGATGAAGCACAAGCTCTGATTCACCATTTGCCATAGAGCAGATTCCTGTGCAGTGCAGGGAGTATTTCTAAAGCACCTAAGGATTTAACAGAAGGCAAGCAAAAGCATGACTTTACTACATTCTACCTGCTCTCTGATAAGAACATACACACTTACCCCATGCTAAGTAGGAGTTCATGGTCTACTCTTCACTGAGAAGCAAGCTCCCTTCAGTTCCTTGGCATCTCATGAGCAGAAGCAGGTGGCAGGGCTTGTACCAAGAAGAGGTTGGTATGCATTTACCTGCTCCCCAGCACCAGTTTGAGCATCCCTTCCCCAGCAGCTCATGGGCTGGTCCCACTGCAGTGGCAATGGGTGGGACAGCCCAGCCCATGAAGCAGATGAGCTGCCTTGCAAACCCAAAGCTTTACAGTGACACATTTAACTGACTGCAGCTGCAGTGGCCCTTACGTGTCCCTCTACCTGCCTTAGAAGATGACATCAGGGTGCAAAAAAGGGAGAAACGCATAACTGGAAAGGATTAAGTGGAACACTGTTCCCCACCTCTCTTTTACTCTACAAAGACCCAACAGGCTCCAAGACACAGCCTTCACAAAGTCACAGTCCAGTAAGAACAGCCCAGGAGACAAAGTTTGCTGATACCTGGGCAACTCATGAGCAAAAACATCATGATGATGAAACAAGGGAGCTGAAAATTGCCTAAGGAGCAAAGGATCCCTGCTGGCACCTCCAGAAAGGATGCCTGCCCACAGGAAAAACCATCTAAGAGCTACGAGAATCCTTAGCCAGGACATGCTAACATTCCAGCATCAGAGGTTAATCCCTGAGATGTCAGCACTTTGCAGAGGTGCTAATCCATGGCTGGGTGCCTGAATCAGCCTGGTAACACCTCCTGCACATGGCTCCTCCTTCACCAGCTTAGTGCTGAAGCTGGGTGAAGTCCAAAGAAGGATGCTTTATTTTTTTAGTTTATAGATTCAACCATTTCCAGTACATGAACAAACAAAAGGCTTCCAGAGTTGGGTTAAATCATAAGCAGATCCATGGATGCACAGCACCAGCACAGAGAGAGAAACAAACATTGCAGTCTGCACTGGAGTCCTCAGACTTCTGATAATTTACGTCACCTGAAGTATTCCCCTTCCTGCCTCACATCAGGCTCAGGGCTCCCAGAGGAGCCAGAAGGACACTGCTCCCATGGCTCTGAGGGCTCCTGACTGGGCAGGACAATTCACTACACAGCCAAAGGCACCACAGCAGTGACCACCCCTAGGGGTGTCTGTGCACCCAGCAGTGACACCTCTGAGCTGATGCTCGTGCTTGTCCCCCAGTAAACTGCCTGCAGTCTAAGGGGTGCTATTGCAAGCTTCAACCACCAGCTGCAGTGATGTCTGGTTTCAAGCCCCAAAGATCTGTATAAACAGAACTTCCACCTGAACAAAAATCACATTTGGCTAGAGAGAAAGCCAACCCTACACTCATACCTTAACAGAATTCTTTAATCAGAGAGAGGATCTTTACTAGATTTTTTTTTTTTGTTGGTGCTAAACCATCTTCAGGCATTAACAATTATTTCCCCCCAGATACTGCTAGAATCCCAAAGTTTGTTCTTCATTATCAGCTTATCCCAAGAAAGAGAAATCCACATATAGTATGGAACAGCTCTCCTACTCTTAAGACTTCAGTAGGACTGAAGAAAACTTCTAAAAAGCTTTATCAGTCCCAGAGAGAAGACACTATTCATTGTGGGTGTGAGTTTTGCTCCTTGCTGTGGCTTTTGGCTACCACTGTCATGAGTGCAGTCAAAAGGCACATCTGAGTTGTACCCCATTACTACACTCCATGATCATCTGGCCCAAATTATATTATCAAAGCAGAGGATGTTACTACATTCACTCTTTATTGAATCCTGGGAAAAACGCTTTGAGATCAGCCCCAAACTATTTTACTAGCTCTGCTCAGCCTTGCTGGAAAAGCCCCCAAATTACAAAGTTAATTGGCAGCACATTGTTACCATATGTGGTGTGCAAGAGAAGCACTGAAGTTTATTTAGGTATCAAAACCAAAGGAGAGTGGAATATTACTGCTCTTTATGAGGATTTTGTGTTGGCCTTGACTAGGAAGGCATCCCCAGCCTTGATCCTCCAGTGTGCAGCCTGCCCAACCAGCACAGCACTCTGCAGCACGGGGGCACTCACCTGCCTCCAGCCCCATCTCCCAGGAGAAACTCTGGGTACACTGCTCGCTGTGCTTTTACTTACTAGTCCTCAGCATTTCCTTTTCCATGTTCATATGCTTCATCTTGAAGAAAGTTTTCCAGGTTATTTCTCACTGATAAAGCACAACCCCAAACCCAACCAGGCATGCAGCTGCTGGGTCACACAGATGTAGAACAATCCTCCTTGCTGCCCCACTTGTCTGCCTGGATCACCCACAAATCTCCAGTGAGAGCTGGATCCTTGGTCTACAGGCTCTGATTTCCACTCCTCCCATTTAAAATCTGAGCAAAACTTGTAGCAAATTTGTATCACCAGGGCCTTACTCAGACTCTTCCTCTTCACCCTGACAGCAACAGCTCCTGTTGGAACCCTTGCACTTACAGAGCCACAAACTTCGCAGTGGTGCAGCAGAATTCACTAAAGTGTGAAGCTCCAGCAGGTCCATGACAGCAGTCCATAGCTGATGTTTGCAGTAAAATTGTAGCCACAGGCCAGAAACTCTCTCTCTGTTTTTAAACTCTGGCACAACCCCTGTATCAGTGTCCTTGCACAGACCGCCCAGGCTATACTGACATCTCAGCCCCACACAGGCACCTGCAGAGCTCCTGCTGTCCCATCTGGAGGAATAAACTACAATTCACACAGTCTACTAGGGGTCACAGGCAAACACTGCTTGCCTTAAAGAACCATAAACTGTCTTTAAATGCTCAAATAGACTTTCGTGAAGTGAAACATCAGGTTTCAATTAAGATGCCTTCATTTCCCAATCTGATGTGTGTTAAACAACCTATCAAAACCTCATAAACTTCAGTTCACAGCATTCTCATTTCCGGATTCTCTCTTCTCCTTTCAGTTTAAGTAATAACTTCTGTATTAAAATAACGTGCTTAAAAATAAAAACAAATTGGAGAAAATTAAAGTATGATGATTTTTGTCCATTATTGGGACAGCACTCCTGATTTTCTGGAAGACACATCAAGACCACATTGTTCTAAGGGTAAGTTCTGGAGAATGCAGAGAGATGAAGTAAGCTAATTCCTAGCTGACTGGAATATTTGCAATAAGATACCTTCAGTGCACAGAACAAAAATCCAGAGTTCCCAGAATCCCATGACAGCTTCTGTACACAGCAGTGCATTTTTCAAAAGGCCCATTCCATGTGGCCGAATCTGTCTGCACATCTTGCATTTTGCATTTCAAGAAGGAAACATCTTATCTTGAGGCATCCACCCATCTGACTTGCACAAAACAAAGTCTCTAATATTCTAGAAGTCTTCATTATATAATTAGAGCACGGAAAATGAGGCACTATTCTGTCTAGCCCAAATCCCTGCTGTGACATAGCAAATCTCCTGCACTGATAGCAATGGAAGGACAATGCCAGGGGCAGACCAAGCAGACCTTGTCCAGCAAAAGTGCTCCTCTCTGGGTTTGTCAGCTGTGCTAACAAAAATGTCACGTGTGGTCTCTATCAACAACTATATCACATGTGTACATGAGCAATTTACCCACCCAAGTAATACTTACTCTAATGGTTGATATATTATGTAGAGCAAATATAAATAGGTTCTGAGGACAGTGTTGCAATGTGAGATAATCCAGAAAACCCAAGTCACCACCTACTCCAACACTAACACTCCAAAAAGCTGCACTGGGGGTGAGAGGTACGAGAATGAACATTAAGGAATTTTGTTAATAAATATGAGCTAAAACTGTGGTTTGCATTGTTTTCTTTTGTGAGCTTTTACATATAAAACTTGTTGGGATAAGACCAGAATTTCTTACCAAAGGCCTCATAAAGCAAACCTTTACCTTCTTCTACTATCGGCCTGGGATGCAGCTTCACAGTGGCTTTCAAGGCACTGCTAAAGTGTTGATGATCCCCCCAAAAACCCTTGGATCAGGAAGGTTCTTGCCTGGGTCTGAAGTAGACTGAGAGCTGTCACTGTAACAGAGCCAAAGTCCCTCCCCTTCAATGTCCAACAGTGGAGGCCCAAAGGAAAAATAAGAACAGTGTAAGCCTCCTGTGCTGCTTGGTCTCACATCCTTCTCTGAGGTTTTGCCCCCTTTGCTTTATACCTACCCCTCTGCCCATCAGGCCGTTGTTGAAAGGCAGTCCAATGAAGCTGAAAGCTGCCTCCTGGATGAAGTAGGGATTCAGGATACGTATCTCATGAGGTTCCCTTGGGACACGGGTCGCCACTGACTTCCAAAAGCCATCAGAGGCACTCTGGGAACAAAAACAAAAAGGAAAAAGAAAGATAAAACAACAAACAGAATTATATATAAAGATATATTATATATATATATTATATATAATATAATATATATAAATACAAAATACAGCAGATTTATATTATTTTATTTAAAAAATATATTATAATGCACTAGTGCAGCAGTTCCCATTGTCTCTGCTCACTGCCACAGGGCAGCAGTGTAATATTGTAGGGCATAACAATTGTGTGTCTCTTGAAGATGTGGCAGCAGCATGGACTCATGCAGTTGAGCCAGTTTGGACAGTAACTGTGAGGGAGACTCACAGGCTAGGTCTTCAGCACAAATTACCCCCTTTCCTCCTTCCTGGTGCCATCTTTTCATCTTATTGGCACTTCAGCTGGTTTGATCCATGGATTAAGCATTCCAGCACATCCTGTGATCATTCCCACCTGCCTCCAAGGAGATACACCATTGGATAGCAAATGCTTTTAAGAACATTCAAAGAGATAAAAATGACTGTACAGCCCTACTTGCAGTGTGAGCTACATACTTCTCACTTTATCCTAGATTTGTCCTCCCCTGTTAGGTTTTATGTGAATTAAGCTGTAAGCTTATAGAGGTATCATCTTGTCTTGTGAACAGTCATGAATGTTCACAGTACAAGGGAAGAGACAACTAAGTATGTCTATTATTTTTACCCAATTCTAGTTTTCACTCTGCAAACATGGAAGAACAGTGGCCTTGATGTGTGCTGCACTCCTAGACAGCCTCCCCTGGGAGGGGCTGGTGCCACTCTGCCACATGGCTTCCCATCCTTGCTCACTGATGGCTTTGCATCATTGCTCCCCATCACTGACACCTCTCCAGGTGTCAGCAGGCACAGCACAGAGTGCCCCAAAATAACCAGAGGCTCTGTGTTCACAGGACTTAGGGAGCAATTGTGTTCCAACATTTCACTTCTGTTTGGGTTAATTCAGAGCAAGGCACAGGGAGGATGGAAGGAATTTTAATTTGCTGACCAGCTTCTTGGGCAGGATAATCTGACTGAACACCTCCTTGAAGCATTGAGCCATCTTCCCTGAGATCTCCATGACAAGAAACAGACACTACACCACATAAAAAGGACACATTCTGGAATTCATTATACACACCAGTTTTGGGTTGCTTGCCACTTGGCAGTGACTTTACGGCTGCTCTCAAGGCACTGATGAAAATGTTGATTATCCACTGCAAAATTCTCAGGAGCTTCCTCTGCCCAGTAGTGATTACCCCTGTAATTACGGACTGGAATTCTGCCTCAGCCAGTGCCTGCTGCATTTCACACGCTCCCTGTCCTGTGCTCAGCTCCTGTGAACTCTCACACCACGTGTTGCTGAACACCTTACTGAGCGTTTTTTATGGAACAATCCCATGGATATCTTTAGCTGCTGAATTTCATACCCTGAAATTGAAACTCTGGCAGATGGCTCAGGCTACAAAAGGCATTAACAGAGCAAACCTGAGGAGGGTGCACGCTGTCATCCAAACCAACACCCTAGGAAGCCAAATCCCATTGCTATCTGTGCCCCCTCAAAACTGCCCAAACATAATACACTTTTGACAACCAGGGCAAGCATCCCATGGGTTTAAGTTCACATTTCATCAATGGCCAGGTGCCCTTGGGACCCTAAATGGAAAAAATTCTTAATTACCACTCACATTCTTTCATCATAGTAGAATCAGAAAGAATGTCTGGTGTCAAAGTCATCTAACACTTTCCATTATAATAAGACATTTTCAGCCACTGAGTGATCCCAGAATTAAAAAAAAAAAAAAAAAAAAAAAACCAGAAAAAAAAACTTTACAAATATTAATAAAGTATAACATCCATTTGACCAAGGGATTTGAGGGATTTGGTATGCCAGCTGGGTTTTGCCTCCTTGTGAAAATTCATTAAAAATTGGATAAATATTAAACCTTTGGAATTTCCTAAGGGCACACATAAAGTAGAGGCCTTTCAGTTCCAGGAAAAGAGGGGGGAAAAAAAAGGGACAGACTCCACTTGCATTAAGCATGCTCCAGGTCTCACAAAAATGAAGATGATAAACAAAAATTGTGAACAGCTACTCATTCAGTGAAGCCATCTTATCATGGGCTTAAGCAGGCACACCCTGGAAAAATAGTGTGTGACCTTGAAACTAAAATAAATTTATAAGTTCAATTAAGATTTCACATACACCTCTAAATATGGTATTGCCTAATTTTGTGAACAATTCAAGCCAAAGATCTGCAAGCTATTTAAAGTGAACAGAAGATGCCTTTTGTTTGGACATGCACTCCATAGGAGATTCTACATAAGTTCTGGGATTTAAGTAGGTTTTACCTGGCTTTTAAACATTACACATAAAACATTAAATAGAAAATAAAAAGAAGAAAAGTTATAAAGACTTGAGAGTTTTATTCCTTGCTGCTGCTGGAGCTGAAATAACCAGACATACCACTGCTGTCCATCTTCCCAGCGCTGTGTGACCACACCTGGGCTCTTCTCAGCTAGTTCAATGCCAGTGAGAAATAAATGGGGATGCCCATCCCTAGCTGGAAATACAACCAGTCTGCTTTACTCCCTTCTGTTTAGCTGTTTCTCCTGTTGTTCTTGACTATTTCCCTAAGCATTTCCTTCAGCTATCACACTGCTCTGAAATTGCTCTGGCTTCTCCCTTCTGTCTCATTCCTATTTGCTCTGTGTTCTTCCCTGTAACTTCACCGGGCAGTTCCCCTGAGATTAGTTTTGAGGGACACCGGGGGAGCCTTCCATTGTGGCGCGTTTTCCCGCTGTAGTTTCTAAAACAATTCTGGGGAGGAGCACGGAGTCTCAGCAGGCAGCTCTTGCTTCCACCTCTACAGCCGGCAAAGCCCCGTGCAGCGCTAAAGAACCAAAAACTGTTTTCCTGGCTTATCGTTACTGAAATCCCAGCCTTGTGGCTTGGCTCTCCGAGCCCCGCTGCGGTTTTGTTCCGCAGCTGCGGAGCCGGCGAGCGCCGGGGGCTCCTCCCGGCAGCGCGGCCCCACCGAGCCCCGCTACCGCCGGTGCCGCGCCTCGGGTGGATGCTCAGCCTGATCGGACCCAGATGTTCAGAGAGCTTTCCAAAGCAATTACTTCCCGTCGGGGAACGCTGTCCCTTTTTTTGGCTGGGAGGAGACCCGAGGAGCAGCAGGCATTAGGAGGAGGCATCACGCTTTTCCTGCCAGATTCGGGAGCTCAGACTCGCAGTTGGAGGCTGGGGGCATCCTCTGCTGCCTGCTGCAGTGCTTAAGGGTGGGCTTGTCACAATGAAATAACCGCTGTCCTGATGAGCACAATGACAAACAGTCAGAAAATTAGTCTGAAAACTGCTTAGGCAATGTTCCTGCAGTGCCTCATCACCTCCTGGTACTCAGTGGAAACCAGAAGGAACAGGCTGGAAATTGTGTATCCTTGTGTTAAGCTTCTACTGTTATTACTTGTTGGTATTACTGTGCACCTGGAGTCCCAGGCACAGATCAGTATTCGGGGTGCCAAAGGCTGCCAAAAGGAGCTTACACGATACAAGCATAAACACAAACAAGCATCACAAACAGGCAGACAGGAGAATGTGACTGAAGAACAAGCCTAAGAGGGCCATGGCATTTTTAAGCAATCTTGGAGTGCTTGCAAAATTGTTTAATTGCAAAGGACATCACTAAAGGCTTTAGAGGAAAGTATTTTAAAAGTACAAAAGAATTTAGATAGATAGGCCAGGGCTTTCAAACCAGTCTCTTTTACAGTTCTCACCCAGCAAGAGAGGCAGAAAGAGACACCACCACCTCTATAGACATCACTCCAGGAATAAACTGGTACAGACACAACAGACCAAAGAGCAGATTAGGAGGAAGGGATAAAAAGTGGCAGGGCTCACCAAATAGCTCCAGGGACAAGACAATCCAGCTGCAATCCCTCATTCTGTCCACTTGCAGAATACTGAAGGCTAACAGGCACAGCCAGTTGTAAACTATTTTTTGTCTCCATTCAGTTTTCCATCTCCTGTTCTCAGATTTACCAAGGCAAATCACAACATTCTCTAAAATAAGATATGGAAACTCAGAGCCTTAGCCAAGAAGCACCTCAGTGGAAAATACAAACCACTAGAAGGAGACTGAGTCTCCCACAATAACAACATTTCTAATATACTGAGCAAAAAGAGAGGTAATGCCATTGCATCCAGATGATACAGATGCTGCCTCTGTGACACTACTGGATTTATGAGTACAATAGCTCATTGATGATTCTAGCTCTGATGTGAGGGGGACAGGAAGATTGCAAAGGTCACCTACAAGCAACAAGAAGTCTGGGTATGCAATACTTTGCTGCAGAGCAACCAAATGAAGAGACCAGAGAAGGAGCCTGTGGTAAATGGAGATTACTGCCCTTTTGAACTCTGCTAACACCAGAAATGGAGAGGAAGAAGGACATGAGGCAAAAAAAAAAAAAGTCAAGAGATGATGCATCAGTCACAAGACCTCACGGTGCCTGTGAGCACATTGTTAATTGGAATCTCTGCCCCCACCGAGGCTGGAATGTGGTTTATTCTCTACCAGTCATCCACAAGCTCTCACTGTCACACAAACAAGGTACAGCAAAACCACTGCAATCCATCTGCAGAGACTTTTGAAAGGTTTCTGCTCAGGCATGACTGGATTAGATGTGGAAGGTGTGTTTCCACTAGAAAGAACCATCTTATCAGCCAGTGCTGCATTTCTCAGCGGTCAAGTAGACACAGAGGCCTAGAAAATGCTCTTCTGCAAGTGGTAATATAAATGAAGTTGCATCATTTGCACTGATTATCAAAGCAACAAGGAATTTTTAGCAACAAGAACAGAGGTGCTGAGAGCCTGCAGTCTGGGTTAATGGTCAATTGCCAGACCCACTAGCCCACACTTCAAGCATATTTACCCAACTTTCTCAAAGCTATGGAGAACCCCTCACCATCCTCTGCACATGGCTGTGACGGCCAGCATTCATTCTGAATTAACCTATCTTCAGTTTCTAGAGCCTAGAAATCCTCTAGAGACTAGTTCCACTCTTATCTGCCCCACTGAAAAGCTCTTACTCTGCCTGAAGCAGGAGCATTGCTCAAGCCTTTCCCTCATCTTCTCTTTGTTCTGCTGTCAAAAGAGATGCAGCTCTTGGACTACCCAACAACACGATACTTCTAATTTTTCACCAGTTTTGTTTCTTCTCCCAAGGCATCCTCCCCCTGACCAAGTCTAAAATCAACTGGCTGTAATTTACCAGGCCATTCCCCTGTCAGTATGCTCCATCTGCCAACTGCCTCACAGCACCTAAAAGAACTCCTGACAGGTTATAAAACCCACAAATTTAGTTTTTACTAATGTTTTACAGTGTGAAACCCAAATATATTTTGTAGCTAGCAAACAAAGGGCAGCAAAGCACGATGGAGACAAAAGCACCTCAAATCATGGCACTACTAGAGCTTTTTTTCTTTTTAAAGCAACAATATTTTCTTTGCTGATAGAACTGAGCTAATAGTTCACTACACTGGCTAGAGATAAGTTTTTTTATGCTCGATAACCAAGTCAAAAACCACAAGAGAAAGGAAACTCATTCCAAGCAGCAGCTGCAAACTTTAAACATTGTGCCAGACATGTAACTTACAGAGCACCCTGGCTACACATGAAACTGGAAGCTGTCCCCTGCACTCAGAAAGCAGCAGCTCCAGTGGTGACAAAATCCACCTGGGCCATGAGGGTGGCACTGGCGTGTCACACACCAGTTTGCTGTAACTCAGCAATGTGCTCATTCCCATGGATGTCAGGAAGTTTGTGCCCTGTTTACCTGCAAACTTATGTTGTGAATAAGCAGATAAGCAAATTCAAATAGGCCTACTGAATTTCCAGTTTCTTTTGACCTACATAACTGAGTGCCACAGCTAACCCAAATGCAGACACGTGGGCCTCCTGTGAGGCTGGTCTAATACCAGCTGCTGTCTTCTGATTCACAGGATTAAACAGCACTAGGCCAAGACCAGCTCTAAGGAGTCAGGAGAACAAAGCTATTTTTATGACATGCTGTAAATGAAAAGGAATTCCTCTTAAAAAAAAAGTATTCTCATGGTTTTATCCGTGTAACTGAGAGCAAAATGAGGTTCATAGTTGTAAGATAACAAAATGCTGTCAAACAAGAGATTGTCCTGTGAAGAAAATGGAGCTTGGAACATGTCAGGGGAGCTGCGGAAAAACGGAAGGTTTTTCTGATGAATGCTGTTTCAGAAGTTGAAGCATAAACAATGGCTCACATTCGGTGTGTCAGTAGACGTGTCTTCTATGTACAAACAGGGTGATGGATAGACTGTCCTACAGACTCTTTTGTTCAAAATGTAACCTGGATTTTGAGCCAAAATTTGAAGAAATATTCCTGTTCTGAGATGTCTTAGGAAACATGGAAGTTTTTAGTGAAAGAAAAGGATTTAGATAACTTATGTTTGCTTTGTGGTTTTTTTGTCTGTGAATAATTATTCTTCAATGAAAAAATATCTAAAGTAGTAGAGTTTCAGAAAAATCCTAAAGAAGAACAGGCCATATATCATCATTACATACAGGGTGTTTTATTCCCATAAGGGACCAGCTCCTTTACTTCGTTACTATTTTTATGACATAGTTTATTAAATGTCATCCTCACATAAAATCTATTAAAAGGATACCAGGGCTGAAAGGGTCAGATCCATGTGTTAGTAATTGCTGAAGTAGGACTGTCTTGCAATTTCAGCTCAGGATTGCTGTTGAGAACACTGACTTTTCAATCATTCCACAAGGTTTTTCTTAAGTCACCATGTATCTAACGGTTTTACAAACCACACTCACATTTAGAGCATCTCTGCAATATGTTGTGTGTTTAATATCTCCTCAAGAGGAACCCTCAGTGTTTGTAACCAGGAGACCAATTTTCCTCCTTGCATTTCCTCTCTGCTATGCACGTGTTCTGCAGCTCCTACAACTACTCATACAAGGCTGAATGTCTTATATTACAGAAATTAGTCCAAATCTCGGTCTTCCCTCTCCACTACATAGACAGCTGTGTTCTAAGCAAGCCAGGATATAATTAAGCAATTAAGGATAACATCTGCACAGGAGAACTGAATTAGCATTGAAAATGCAATGTTATTTTTTGCTTTTTTTAACTTTTGGCAGCTCGATTTCTATAATCATACAGCACTTTAAGAAGTCTTAAAGTGCCAGTGTTTTAGGAATTTCCTGCCAGTAATAAACCCTTATTTTCTCTGCTGTCCCCATCACTCCTGCTCTTGCCATGTCCCAGACAGGCTACTGCTCCTTCCCATTGCCTAGATGGCAGGGAGGAGGAAAAGGGGTTCCTGAGAGTCCAGGAGATATTCCCTGCTCCCTGGTCTGCTGCCCTTGCCCCAGACTCTTTGTGGAGACATGACTGATGAGAAAATCCTACTTGGTTCTTACATCCCTGGAGATATTGCATCCCAACTAACTGACAGGCAGGACAGGGGATCCACAGTAGGACTGACAGCCTCTAACAGCCCCCATGGAAAATCAGACCAAGTCCTGGGATTTCACAGAACGGCAGGAGCCACACCAGGCTGAAGGACTGGACAACCTCCACAAAATAGGGTGGGAGACGTGGGGGTTTTTTTGGGGTGTTTTTTTTTTTTTTTTTTTTTTTTGTTTTGTTTTTTTGTTTTTTGTTTTTTTTTTTTTTTAACTGGGATACAATTGTACATTTTCAGTAGCCTCATCTTGAGACAGCTGAGTAATTTCAAAAAAGCTGAACTTTCTGGCTGTGCCAAACATGTGGCATGGAAAACCTCAAAGACGCCAGTGTAAAAATGATAAAGCATTCCCCCATCACTTATAACAGAAAATATGAAGTGATCCCAACTATGATCCCAACTACAAGCTCAGCTACCTGCTCCACTTACAACCATATGCCTGCTCAGAAGAAAAAAAATTGAAAAAAAATTTAAAAAGCCGTCTTTGCAGGCTTGGGTGACAAAGCACAAGGGCATCCCAGGACATCCATCAGCAAGGTCTTTTTTGGGGAGCTGAACTGGTTCATGAGTTTGAATACAAACAGCAACTCATTAAACAACACATATTTAGACTAAATTCTTGGCACATTACAACAAAAAAAGCTAAAGGATCACCACAGGAAGAATTATGGCCTAAAAGCCCTCATTGCTTTCTGAAGCTATCTCAAAGTGAGACTCCAGGGAAATTTTTACATTGTTTTTACAGCACAAGTACACAGAAAATCTGTCTTCTCCTATTTTGGCATCTTTGCTGAAATGAGAAGCCAAGTCATTTGTATATTCACTGAGTGTTCATATAGAATATATACAAATTATTCAGCGTCCTCTAAGAGGAGAAGGCAGAAAGGTCAAAATAACAAGAAACTGGGAAGATGCCAGGAAGCTCCTGCCCTACTTTGTTTTCTAGACTTGCATTAATAATTAGTGTTTTACAGAAGAAGAGTTTTTAAGTAAGATTATTTAATATTCTTAAAAGATTTGAATTTAAATAAACCATAATCCAAACAGAACATTTATATTTAAAGAGTTTTTTTCCAAATAGCAGAAGTGCTGATTGCTTGGGCCAAGATCTGTATTTTCTGTCCTCGTCAGTTGTGGGCAAAGTTCACATAATCAAAAATGGTCAGAATATAAGAGATGGTCAAGATGAGAGAAACTTCCAAGTAGACCTACCAAGCCCTTGTGGCACCAAACAACTTGGCCATTTTCCTCCAATTTTATGCCTCTGACTAAAGAAACAAACAAAAATTAAGACACTAACAGTTTTACAAACCTGTCTTAATTAAGAAGAGAAGAACCCTCAGACACATGCCATAAAATCACAACTGCAAAAATAGAAATACTACAAAAAAAAAAAAAAAAAAAAAAAAAAAAAAAAAAAAAAAAAAAAAAAAAAAAAAAAAAAAAAAAAAAAAAAAAAAGTCAGGTCTTTCCTGAATCCCTCTTGCTAACTGCCTTCATGTGGCTTGGTCTATTTTCACTCCTGTTGTCAGGACAAGCGTTTGTGTTAAATAGCTGTGAGTGTTGAGCAGGGGTGCTGCTCAGTCAGGAGGGGAAGGAGGTCAGGGATTCACACACAGGAGCATCCTTCTCTCCTGCAGAAAGAACTGCCATTCCTCTTGGGTAGAACCAGAAGCACCACACACAGCTGGAGCACAGGGGGAGAGACAAATTTAGGAAGATAAAAGCACATGGGGAGTTTAGCTACCTCTGTTTATTATAGCAGACTGAAGATAAAGGTCAACCCCCTGTCCTGGAGCCCTCGGTGCTTCGAGGCAGAGAAAATGTTACAAATTGCTCAGACAGCTCTAACTATGCAAGTAATCCATGGAGCCTGCCAAGGAACACATGTGTTTCAGGCATAAATCGTCCAATCTATTCCTTTCTGAATTAACATCTGTCATCATGACACCATTCAAAATGACTGAAGACTGGATCATATTAACAACCACACATCTTGGATAAATATTTACTGTTCAGACTCTCTCCCCCCACCACTTTAAATAAAAAATGCAGATAGCAAAATTCCTGGAGCTGTGAAAGGGGAGTCTCTTTTCAGCCACTGACAGAAAGCATGTGATTTTATTTACAAAATCAAATCAGTGTTTTCCCCCTCCTCTGTGAGTCTTCATACTCCACAACGGTGAACTTACAGCATCCTGTGGTGTTGCAAAAAAAAAAACTCATCTGGGGAATTTTGTTATGTTAGAGGTTGCTCACCTCAGATACTCCAGAAAGCATTCTCCCTCTGGAGGTAGAAACAGATCTGGCTAATTATGCCCCAAGAAGAGAAAAATTTGCTGTGACCTTTGCAGACAACTGGATAAAGCAAATAACTTTCTTCCATGACAAGCTGTCAGGTGTATTACTGGCTTACTACCCTGCTCCTCATAGTCAACAAACGGGTCATAGAGAGTGAGGACAGGGGGTCCCAGAGTCACAGAACAGGAGGGTGGGAAGGCAGCAAAAGTGCAGCCTTGTCCTTTGTACTCCCAACACACAGAATTTTTCCAGATACTGGATTAAGTCTGCATTACAGAAAAAAGATGTCAGCAGTCAGTGCTCCCTTCTGCAAGAATGTCATCTGACAATTGTAAGGAGAGATTTCTAGGAAATTATGTGTGTTCAGACTGATTTTATCTAGCTGAGCTTCTAGCCACCACATTCTGCTATTTCTTCTCAGAAAGAAGAGGCTTCTCAGAAGCATGGCTTGAGAGGCTGAGAGAAATCCTGCTGAAATCTTTATGGATATTCTGCATAGCAGGGAGCAATGCTCCTCCATCAGCAATTTCTCCTTCCTTTACTCTCACAATGTTTGAGTGGACCAAGATATCCAGTCCTGATTTCAAGAGCAAATTCATCAAGCCTGTAGGGCAGATGTAGCAAAAATGCTTATACTGATATAAATGTGCTGCCTCTTTTGGTCATTTGCCTAGCTTCAGATACACTTCTTTCTACAAAATTAAAAAGTCATGTGAGAAAAAAATGTTCCCTCTAGGTAGAGAGAGAGAGACTACAAGTAAATCCCCCCAAAATCTCATGCATAAGCTAAATAAATTGAACTCTGTAACTAAATAAATTGAACTCAAATCTCTCAGACTAAGGGAGGCTTTGCAGACTTCAAATGATTCCTGCAGTCCTTTACTGAAGTGTTAACACAGAACATCTTTATTCTACTAGCAGTTGCACGAATAGCTGACACCCTCTGGGTGACGTCTCAGTTTCACTGCTGGCCATGTCCTGGCACTTTTCCCATGTGCTGGATTCGCTGCATGGAGGAACATCTGCTGCACATGTGGACCATGCAACACCCTCAGCAGGCATGGGCTGCACTGGTGGTACAGCTACCTGTGGCTGGGTGGGACAGACACACACCTTGTTGCTGGAGAGGCCAGGTGGAGGTGAGGCCATGCAAGCAGTGGGAAATTTGGGGGATATCTGAGAGCACTGTGGTGCGAAAGGGAGCACGACACAAATCCACAGGCAATCAGGATGTTAGCTCTGCTGTTTATGGAATTGTGTGTGTTTCATGAAGATCACCACCAGATTTGGACTTTCTTTCTTTACATTGGCCCAGCTATTCCGATCAAGGCAGACAACCTGAGTTTACAGGCACTACGACCTTGAAACGCACCTACTGGGATTTGCATAATTCTGGTGCCTGAATATTGCCAGAGCCTGCCAAGCAGAGGGAGTGCAACATGAGCACCCTCCTGGTGTTTTTTCAAGACAACTGCACTAGCTCTTCAGCTGGCCCTCACACTGACTTTTCAAGATGTGGAAAAACTGCAACTCTAAATTGCCCATCTTTTTTGACTTGGGATGAGAAGGAAGGAGTGATCAAATATCTAGGCGAGAGCAGCAACTGTCAGTTGTATGACCACAGACACCAGAAGAGATTAGAGGGTGACAATATTAGGAAGAAATTGTCTCAGGATAAAGCAGGATGGGTAGGCAATCCCAGAAAGGAAGTCCTACTAGGGCAATTATAGTGTCTTTTCAGGGGTAAATCTTGTTTGGGTCTCTTCATTTAAGAATGATGTACAGGAATAGAAACTAAAGAAATAAAAATCTGACTGAAGCTCTCTGGTTTTCACATTACAGCTGGGATTACTGAGCCAGAAATGAAGATGATGCTGTCTTGGCAGATGGGGGATAAAGGTTCTTTAAGGACTGCTGATGCCTAGCATGGCTAAATGCTTCTCCTCCATTAATAAAAGTATAGGGCAAGGATGGCTGGTGTTAGGTAACAGCAAGCAAAGCGAGGGACAAAAAAAAAAAGGACAAAACCCATGCATAGTGTGGAAAAGACTAGAAGGGCAGACACACCAACAATTTGTATTTTAATTTTAAAGAGAAACTGTCTAAAAATTGAGTAATCAATGATGTCATTCCTACAAGTATAGATACTTTGCAGTCTCTTGACACCTGGATTTTTTTTCATCCAGGAAATAGTGTGGTCATGGCTATTTTTTAATTTCTTCATCTGTCCCATGAGCTTAAGTAAATGATTACAGACATGTAGATATTAATGGCTACCCAACCCAGGTGGACAAGTTGTATTGTCCAGGACACATCCACCTGGCAGCATTGAATGCTATGAAGGCACATTGCAAAGGCACCAGAGCAGCCCCTGCCACCAGCTGATGCCCGACAGTGCACTTACAGACACACTGTGCATGCCTGGCTAGGAGCAGCTCCCAGCTATGTAGTGACCTGCCTAATCTCATTATGCTGTTGCAGGCAGGTATGTATGAAGGGCAAGCTCCAGCCTGCACCTTCCATACCAACAATCTTCCTTTGGGAATCTGGCCAGGAAGTCTCCCCCAAGGCCCACATTGCGAACTGGGTCATTTGCCCACTGAGGCTCCTGTATGGTCCTCACCACAGTGCTACCTGAAAGCTTGTTAAAAATCACAAAATACACAATTAAACTTTTCTCCCTGTCTTGGTCAACAGGGACAACATTTTATACAGCATATCTACATATTTTCCAGCCTCTCTTCTAACCATGACTGGAGAAAACTGGCTTACCTTCTCTCATAAGGCACCAGTGTTCATACTTAAATCTTCTGGAAATTGCTCTGATCTCCTAGGCCAGTCACAGAAAAGGATTTTTTTTTTCATGTGCAAGTCTTCCATGTTCCCTTGGGCCATTCCTGTCAATGCACTCCAATGGTGAAACAGCTCCTGACCATAGCAGCACAACCCCCCAGGCAGTATGGACTGGCCTTCTACAGAGCCAGAGAGATCAAAACCTTAAAACCCAAACAATGATATCAAAACAATCATACCAGAAAGACAAGCTAACTTCCAGCTACTCTCTGGCAAAGGAATATGGAATATTCTCCACTGAATGCATCACAGAGACTCTCCCATCTCATCTTCTCAGTCAGAGATTTGGTAGGAGCCAGAAAAGTCTGTCTCATGTTTTCACTTTCTTACAAAGCATTTTCTGTGCTTCAGCATTTAGTCATGGCTCAGTTGCCTTGACTGAGACACCAAATGATCCTGATGATGTGGTTGGGTATTCCCTACCACAATTCCTCCTAGAATTCTCCCACACTCTGTGAGTAGAAATGGCTTTTAAACCATGTGCTAGGACCACAGGACAACCACCACTGAAAAGGCTTTCTTGCCTCTTCCTCACTGCAAGCCTCATCATGTCCCTCGAGCAGGCCGGCTGCCTTACTCACCAGCCATGTTTTCCTAAATTATACTTCTGAAGAGATTAGTTATAAATAGCTATTTAGGTGAAAACTCAAATTTGTGAAATAAATTAAACAACCCTTAAGCTGACTTCTCAATTCAAAAGCTTTTCTTGTCTATGATGGAGCAGCTTCTGTTCCCTTTCAGCTGAGGCCAAGGAGAGCAGAAGGACACAAGGCAATGCCCACCCAGTCACATCTCCAAGCAGATGAGCTGAAGCTGTGTTTCAGCACAGGATGAGGCACCACAAATCTGTAACAAGCTTTGCACTCACAATGTATTAAGAAAACTTGTAGTGGATGTACAGCTCCACCAAACCAGAATGCCGTCCCAAAAATCATCCCACATGTCTTTCTCACAATCCACGAAAACCTGAAAAGACCCACTGTACATAGGCATGTGAATGAAGCTTTCCCTGGGATGGGACAGCAACAACAGATTCACAGCATCACTGCTTTCCTGAAGATGACAGGAGGAGCATGATGGCTTCTCAAGTTTGTTTTAGGGTGTAAACCAGCCCACAGGTAAGGCTATTTCATAATCTGAGGAATCCATTGTGAACTACAGGGCTGTGACATTCACAGACTGCCCTAGCAAACATGCAGCATGACAAGGCCATTAACTAATGGAAGAAGAGGAGCTCTAAACAAAAGCTCAGCAGACAGCACAAGTGCTGGCAGCAGTCCTGCCTTGGCTGCAGCACAGCAACACTCACTGATTGTGCCAGGAAGGTATCATAACACATTTTACCACAACTAGGAGTATGCTGTTGGGTTAATACAATAAGGTGCTTCCCCAATAAACAGTTAAATAAAACCTTCCCCAGTGCCCCATCCACAAGGTGTCTGAAGCAGCAGTCACACGCTGTGACACAGGAGCAGGGGTTATTGTCATGCCCACTGCTGGAGGATGATGGCTGTTGGGCACCACTGCTGTGTGCCAGTTGTCAGAGACATGTCCCTGCAAGGGACAGACAGCCATTCTAGCCTCACTCACAGGCAGGTGCTCGCTTGCTCCTATGACTTTCACTATCAAAGAGAACTTCTGGGTGCCACAGGCACTTTCTGCACAAGTGACTCCTCCTGGCAAAGGCTGCAGAGATTCCCGCTGGAATCATCCACAGGCTCATTACCACATGAGCAGGAAGCTTGTGAGCTGCCAATTTCTAGTGGCACCTTTGCCCTCACTTGGCTGCTTTATTGCCATGTGCCAGATGTTCAGGGATGTGAGCCCTAGCAAGCCAGAGAGCTCCCTCTAATTCACTAATGACAGCCAAGAAACCACCGGGGAACTGGCCTCAGTTCCAGGCTGAGATGGCTGCTTTGCATATCTGAGCTTGTAAATCCCTGTTTGTTTCGGGAAGCATCTACTCAACAGAGAAACTTTCAGGTTTTGTCCATTATTTTAAGAAGCAATATATGACCAAGCCCCTATCCCTCTGCAATTCCTCTAGTACTTTGTGTATTCTGTCACTGAAGAGTTTCTGTCACTGAAAGACCCAGGCAGATGCAGGAGGGTACAAGCACTGGGAAGCAGCGTGGCGGATCACAATATATACCGGTTATGTCTCTTGGCAAAAATAACAGTCCAGGAGAAAGTTTAACTGTTCTGAGTGACTGTCCATGAGTAATCCCCCTCTGGGGATGCACTGGCAGCAGTTGTTTCATCGGCAAAGGGGTGCCTGGAAGTGTCACAGGCTCTTACAGCAATGATTCCAAGTCAGCACTGCCAGACCAGTCACCACAGACGCACGAACAGCTCACATCTGTGACCCTTCTGCAACAGCCATGAGTTCATGGAACTACAGGCTCTGGGACTCCAACCCACTTCCTTTCCACACTGACTTATTAGGTCAGCAATATGGTGCAATACTCCCCTCTGCTAACCATGTCACCTTTCTCCATCCCATACTACTTTTAGCTGCAAACGGTGCTATGATTTTCTCCTTTAGTTTATTCCAATGCTTGTCAAATGACTGAAATCAGGTTACCAGCGTTTCAGTCACTCAGATTCACTCACCCTTCCCTTTCTTAAAGGCAGGTCTACATTCTCTGGTGATACACTAGGCTCTATCTTCCTACAAGACTTCAATCTGGAGGGCCAGCTCAGCCAGCACTCTGTGACAGAGACTACTTTTGTTTTGCTACTGATGGTGAACATTTAGCCAAACCTGTTCTTTTTCAAGGTTAATGTTTTCTCTCAAGTTCTTACGTGCTTGCAGATATTTCTGGTTTAGTGTGAAATAAAAAGCAGTTGAGCTTTTACATTTCCTTAGGTCCATATTCCACTGCTCTTGCTTCTGGATACAATGTCTACCAGGGCACTAAGGCGCCACACAGATATCGGGGAGGTTGTTGCACCAGACTGTATGTAACACATAAAATCCCCTGCCCCACAGTTCTGCTAATGCTTCTGCATCACACTGATTCTTTTTCCTTATAACATCTTCTGAAAATCCCCCTCTCTACACAGCACTTATCCCCTTCTCACTATGCAAGTGCTGCCAAAAGACTAACACAACACAGAGCAAATCCCTCTCAGCTGCAGGGAGAATAAGCTTATCTGACCACTGACCCAGCAATAAATAGCCACTCGCCTTTCATTTACTCTTTCTCCAATAAGCTCCCTCCCATTTCACTTACTCAAGAGAGGACTAAGCAAGGATCCCAGTACCTGTTAAAGCAGGTCCAAGCTGCTCCAGGTGCCTGAAGGAATTCAGAAGGTCTCATTACCCACCTGTACCATGGACAGGTGCAGTTGCCATCAACAGTCACAGAGAAAGGAAACATCAGAGGGCAGAGATCAGCCAATTTTTTTTGAGGAATGTGTCGACTTCCACAGCAGTTGTGCTCTTTAGAAGAATGCTTCCATTTTCCTTTTCTCCATCCTGAGGCCAGAGTCCTGACTGTAACCACTGGTTTGCAGTGTGTCTGCACGAAGTCTTGCAGATGGACATGTCAGATAAGGAATAAGCAATAGTGGCATACAGAGCTCTCAGGTCATGCAAGTGCCTCTACATAAATCCAGGAAAGGAAGAAACTCCCCTTTCTCTGGAAAATCAGCTGAGAGGGAAACAAACTCTTGACATACAGAGAGCACTGGGCAGGCATTTGTCATTTTGAACTTACCTCACACTGATGAAAATGCTAACACTCACTACCAGAACAAACAGACGCCTACATGCTATTCCCACAGCACTGCTGGTCCTCCACTGGGTCATTCCTATCTAAGAGGCAGCACTTTCTGCATTGGTTTCCTCTAGAAAAAGCAGCTGCTTGAGCCACCTGCTTGCAGCTAAAGCCAGTGACAGCAAGATCTCAGCCTCAAGTAGAGAGAAATCAGAGGAGAGCACAAGAGAGCACAAGGCAGATGTTTTCCAGCCACCTGGGCTGCATCCTAAAGTACTTTAAGAACTGGCTCAGCAGTCTCAAGAACTAGCATTGATTCCCTTTGGGGTATCAAAACCCCAACAAAAGGTAGGGGGTCAAAGGGTTGAAAAATGGACAAAAATAGTGCCTAGCCTTAAGAAGGCAAAAAAAGGAAGAGAGTTGAATTATGATTTCAATTCCCAGAATTGAATATGAATTGAATATGAATTATGAATTCATATTCCTCCCAGAATAGCAGGATTAATTATTTGTAAGCACCTGAAAAAAAAAAACAAAACAGACTGAGTAGCAACCCAGGTGGATTTGTCAAGAGTGAATTATTAAAAAAAAATTATTTATACAGACAAAAAATTATCATAGAGGAAAAGCAAGACATGAACTGGAATTCAGTAAAACTTCTGACAGATTACTTTCACAAACATGCCAAAAGCATTATTTATGATACAACTGCGATACAAGTCCAGAAGTGGCCAAAAAACTATCCAGAAGGCTCAGTGGGCTCACTCTAGGAATAGAAAGATGTTAATACTTTGGGGTCTGCCTAGGAACCAACATTGTTTAGTGTTTTCATTATCAACCTGGATGATGAAGTAAAAAGTATGTTTATTAAATTGCAGAGGACATGAATCTGGAAAGAATGGCACGTATGCTGGGAAGTCTGCCAAAGGAACTTGGCAAACTGGAGGAGTGTTCTGGAAGAAAGGATCAGTAGGGACAAGTGCACAGTGCTGCTCTTTGGCACGAGGAGCCAACAGCACAAGCACAGGGTGTGGAGTGGGGGAAGTGGCTGCTCTCCAACTCTTCCCGAGACCTGGAGTCTCCAGGAAGCCGACACTCACCTTCAGTTCCATGCCATTGAGGAAAAGGCCACAGAAACAGTGGATGTATATAGAATGAGAACTGTGAGGTTAATGAATTATCTATTTGCTCCTCTTTTTTGCTGTAGTCTGTACATTTTTGGGCACTGCTCTTTAAGAAAAAGATGAATTAACTACAAACATTCAAAAGAGCAACAGGAATTAAGAGATCTGGAAAACATCACCTAAAAGAACTGAAAAATCCTCGGAGTGTTTATTCTGAAGAACTGAAGGATAAAGAGCCAATCACAAGAACACTGAAGTAATGCACAAAGCTGAAGTTCTTTCTGCTCTCTGCCAATCTGGGCACTGAAGCACGCAGCTAAGAGAACTGCAACCACTCTCCCTAGTCTAGCAGCTTTTACCAGACCATTTTCTGCACCTTTCCAAGAGCAGGGGATACCACACAGGAATCTACTGATGATTACTTGACTCCAAGCATCAGGAGGAAATTAAATTTGAAGTAAACCAGCCCATCCTTTGAGCTTCAAGCTAAACACTAGGAGTCCCTGCAACTGCATTCAGGTTGCAGGGCACTGGCACTGCCAGGGCTTTCCCCTTCCCTGAATGAGGAACAAGAGCCTGACATAAAGCAAAGAAAATTACTTTTGACTCAATTATTCATGTTACGAAAGCCCACTTGTTCTTGCCCAGAGGTTGACAGGTAACTTCATCTGTCTGGTAGCAGAAAAATAATTGCAAGCTGGTGCCAGTGTTAGACAAGAGCAAAGTATGAGCCCTTAAGGCCCTCTGTGTAACAACTGTATACAATGATATTCCCAGACTGTTTCGTTATGTATGTGGTGAGCTGCCAACCTCCTTTCTCTGTCTCTAAACACACAATATAATATGCCATGCCCTGAATGCTAATCCATTTGTCTTCTTATTTGCTGAAAAATCATTGAGCAACATTTGAAAACAGATATATATATATATAAGATTTTTAAAACAAGAACTATACCCATTATTTATTTGGGATTTCCTGACAGACAAACTATCCACTGAATGAGAAGTCACTGACCATAACCTGATTCTGTTCTGGGTAGGTGAATTAAAGAGAGCAACCCTGACTATTAACAGGTCCATGGTGCCTCAGAAGGGCACTCATGCAAATGAGGGGATAAAATTTTTACATGGTTAAGGCAGTGTATCCACCATTCCAGTGTTTTAAAATGAGACTTCATACTGTTCTGGAGGATACTTTAATGAAACACAAATCATGAATCCCAATAACTGAGCAAAATATAATGGCTTGTGCTATTCAGGAGGTCACATTAAATCTGATTGTAGCCTTTTCAACAAGTTGTGCTGCTGCTGTCTCTTCCTCCCCTCCTGTGACATCACATCCTTGTCCTCAAACTCCCGTTTCTTCCCTTTCCCATTGCTCTCTTCCTTCCTCTGCTCTTAAATCCTAAGAGTCCATAAAATCCATGCAAAAGCTGGTCCTTTTAAATACTGTTTAAGATAACTAAAAATTAATTCAATTGTTCATAGCGCACACTAACAATCTTGAATAGAAAGCCTCATCTGTGATGCAACACAGATTACAGAGACATGTCCTTGTAAAACATATTTAATTAAAGCTGAAGTCCATGTAGGTAAAGACAGTCTTCACTTAAATGCAGCAGGACACAGAGTGGAACTCTCCTCAGACCACAACATGGCAGATACGATGGTGACACAATGCCTGCCCATCATTATAATTAGGTGACCTTCACAGTGCAGCTGACAGCGTTCTTACCACTTTCTCCTTGTAAACAATGTATTTCAGCCACTTGAAATCCTGCCATTTGAATCCTGCCAGAACAAACAGGGAATCCTTCTCATACTGCTCCATTTTCTGGATTGCACCTTCAGGATATGTGATCCGGAGTGTTGTCTTGCCACCCACATCCTTTTCAAAGCCCTTCACTGGAGCCGAGTTCAGCCTGCAGGGCAACCAGAGAGAAGACACAGTCACAGATTCCCACTCACACTCAGATTCCCACTTGCACTCCTGTGTGTTGATGACACAGCAATCACTGCTGGGCAAGAGCTCCCTGTAGCAGCTGCTACAGCAGCAAATCTTAATTCTTGCAGCTCTTCATCACAAACACTTAGGGAGGTTTGTACCAAGCGACGACAGCTTAATTAGAAGTTACATAAATTCTATAATTGAATATAATGCAAACCATTTCTGCATATCAGCTCCTGTGATCTAAATAGGGTTGGAGGCTTTGGAAAAGGAAAGTGAAGAATATTGTCCTTGCACATTTAGAGTAACAAACGAAGCATTAATATTTTAACAGCCCATTGCTCCTTTGATGTGTTGGTTGTGCTGAAAGAGATGATGAAGCCCCTCATCAGTTTAAACAAACTGAAACTGGTCTCATTTTCCAACCCCAGCCCAGAGCTTATACCACTTACCTGCAGCAAGGATGCATAGAGAAATAAGCCAACTAATAATTCTCAAAAAAATCCCACAGGATCAATCTGCACCTCTTTAATTCCCCAAACTGGCCTGTCAGGAGGGTGAGCTGCCTTGCAATGCCAGCACAAAGGAAGAGGTTGGGCTGGGACAAGGCTCAGCACCACTGCAGTCTCATGGGCTCCAAGGAGTTTCTGCAGTGGAAGTGCATCCCACTCTGAAAACACTCAAGCAGCCACACAGCTTTGCTCTTGGGGATGCTGATTTCTACGGAGATGCTATGTATTTAGCTGTGCTTTTGTTAAAACATTTCTCAGAAAGAAAGTTTTTTCCCTAGAAAGAGCAAACTGCTTTGGCATGAACAGATGATGACTTTCATGACATTAAAGTTTTCAGAATTTCTATTCAAGACAAAAAATCCAAAGCTGAGGAAATTGCAGGTAACTTGGAATACAAACCTTGCAGACATCAAACAGCAGCCTCTGATGACACAGGATTGCCTGCTTGAATTATTGCAGCATTCTTGACTTGGTGTTGTTCAATATACTGCAAATTGCTTTTGGACTGCAAATTTTACCACGTAGGAGTCGGATTTGTCTTTTTTTTAGCCTGGCTAAACATTTTACATTGGAAAACTTTTAGTAGAATAAAAATCTCTATACAATCTAAAATTATATTCAAAATCTAGAGAAATACATTCTTAGGCATTTTTAGCAAAAATACTTATTTTATCATCAAGAATAAAATATGAAAGCAAAACAACTTAGGAATCAGCACCACCACAATTAATATAGCAGATGAAGCCTTTTCCCATGGTTTATACCCTTTGTAGCCTGACTTCAAGGGACTAGACCTGAGTACCATGCTCCCAGCCAGCCTGATCGTTGCTTTTTCCTCTGTTGCTGATGGCACATTCACACACCACTCACTTCTTCTGTGGGCAGTATTAAAGTAAAAAGTAAAGTATTAACTTTAAGGTGTTGTGTCTCTTTGGGGCAGATGACCTAATAGAAAGCAAAAGCATGCAGCTCTACAGGTAACAGAATACCACAAATATATCAATATTCTGCAAAGAAAGCAAGTTTTACACACTTTCATCTGTTTTCTTTAGGATGAGGAGGTGACTGCAGTTGTTTCAAATGTCACTATGCAGCTCTTTGGCAGGGTTTTTCCCATCCCCAGCTGCTGGGTTCACTGCTTTGCTGTTTGCTTTGTTAACACCCTCAAAACTTGGGAGCCCTACTTAGTATCTAAACAGGAAATAAATCAAACCATTTCCCTAGGTGAAATGAACCCAGGTCTCCAGCAAAGGGCCAGAGTGTGAGCTGCTGGTGGAGCCACAGTGACAGAGCCAGCCCCACCAAGGCCCAGGGCAGCCCCCGAGGGCAGGACGGGCAATGGAGCAGGAAAAGCTCAGGCAGCCACAGCACCCAAAGGTGCACACTCCACAGCCCAAACCCCTTCCCAGGCAGGATTCACTGGTGGTTAAAACCACAGCTAAATCTTAGAAAACCTCAGTTAGGATGTCAGACTTCCTTGTACTGCTCATGGACAGGCAGTTTTCTCCACAAGATATTCCAGAGTGTTTTCCTGTCTATGTTCGCTGATTACATATGGAGACACTAACTCCTAAGCTTGGCACCATGAAGATCCTTTCAGATGCCACTCAAGTATCACCATGAGGTGAATTCCTATCTGGTTCTAATCAGGAATTTCTGATACATATTTATTTGTGCCCAGTCTGCAAACTATTCTAAGGAGGCACTTCAGAGCACTGATGACTGACTGCTGCAAGAAGTCCTGCCAGGTAAATAGTGTGACAGCTGGGAATAACATCTGCACTGAAATTTGATATTGTCTAGTTAAAAACAATAACTCACTCCAAGCTCTTTTAGAACTGACAAAGCTGAATTTGACTATCTTCACTGCAAAGAACAAAATTTTTTGCTGCAATTAGCAATTAGATGATAACACAGGAGGCATCAAAGAACTCCACATACTGCTGGATCACTCCTTTGACCACAAATGTACCACATTTTTTTGTTTAAAATTCACTCCCTAGGTCCCAAATATCATCCTTCAAAAGAGTTCTGAAGTGTATGAAAAAGGATGTTATAATACATGGGACTTCCCCAGCTTCCACAGGAATAAAGCAAGCAGTTGGATACATATCCAAGCACCTGGCTTCATTTAACCTTTACAGTTGACTTCTCTCTCCTTTATCCATCCCACCAACAGCACAGGTGCTTAGCTGCCCTCTTATCCTCCCAACTTGCAAACTGACATAGATTTACTGATGTGGAGAGAAAAAGTTGAAGTTTTCATTTGGAAATTAAATAGTGGCCTTTCTGATGTAAATCTTAGTGGGTGGCTTAGACCAGATGGATTGAAACTGTTCTTTTGCTACTTTTTGAACAATCTGAGCCCAAGGAAAGGCTATAAACTGCCTTTTAATTCACCTGAAATAACTACAAGTCACCCGACTATGACGAGGAATAAGAGCTCTTTGTTATCAACTGATAGTGGGATGAGCTAGGAGAAGGGCTGTAAAACTTTTGTCCTGTTCTGAACAGCCATCTCTGTGTCCAGCATACTGATGGAGAAGCAAGGAACCATTCACAGGAACAAAGACTGAAAGGGAACTTCTTGGTCTTTTTCTCCAGAGTTAGAGGATATTTATTTCTCTCTGTATGTCCTATTCTTTCCTTACAAATGGGAGAGAATAGAGACTGTGCTAAATAATACCTGCCTTAAATTCCTTTATTAATCCCTTTCTTTCTTCTACCTTTAGCAAAGAATTCATTATTTGCCACCACATCTTAAAGCTGATTGAAGTTGAGAGAGATTACATCAGCTACATTTCTTTTAATATGAAATCAGTTATTGTACTAAGAAAAAAAGGCCAACTTAGACTGTGTTAAACCAGTTTTATAAACTTACATTACAGTTTATTCCACTTCTATTATTTACCATCCTAATATTTTGTCACTCAAAACCTGATAGAAAACTGCATTTTTTTCAGGTCAGACTAATGGGTCTGTAGCTCCCTAGAGCACATCCTCCCTCCCTCCTACACGCACTCTCTCACTCTCCATTAGTACAGGTATTATGTTTGTTAATCTCCAGTCACCCAGAACGCCTCCCTGACTTGACAGATTTATTACTAAGAGTTATGACTAGACCTGTGATTTCACATATCAGCACGTTTTTCAAGCATTCTGAGATGGCGACGATCCAGGACCTCAGCAAAATCAAGAAGCCCTAACTCTGACTGTGGTCCTTGGCACTCCCACCACTCTGCTTCTGCTGCCTTATTCAACACTGTCAGCTGCAGAGACACAGAGCCAAAGTACTGCCAGTTTCTAGGGCACACTTTCAGGTGTTCAATCACTGCTGGGTCCTCTCTCATAGAGGCTTCCTGCTTCCTAACACCCTATGCTGCACCATTCCTAGTCCTGCCCATCCTAACTGTGAGGTGCAGTTCCTGGGGAATGCTACACATGTATGACCAATAATACTGTCCTGAGCTACCACAGGAATATATCTGGGAGCAGAACCAACAGTGTGAGTTACTGCTTGACCACCTAAGGGCATCACAAAAGCAGAAAGAGCTACGAAGGGAAGGTTCAAGTGATATCATACAAGAGACCACATTCCCAAGAAGCTGTGGAAAACAGAAAGCTTGAGGAATGCCTTTACCCTTTGATGTGATCATAATTTATAACAAACCTTTTCAAGATCATGTCTATTTTTACCCTCCCTGTAAGTTAATGCTTCCACACAAAGGGATACTGTCACTAGTACAGGTTAAAGTTTGCCTGCACAGCAAGTGAACTGATACAGAAACTGAATATGGGACAAGAACTGTAATGCCAAAGACTCACCTGACAACAACATCATAGTCATCAATTTTTAACCCCAATGACTTATTTGCAAGTACTCCACCATTTCCCACAATAATACATCGCCGGCAGCTGAGACTGTGGAAGAAACAGAGAAGTGATTTTTGTAACAGAACTTTTGTAACAGAATACACAGAGCGCACATTTTTAGTTTGCATGCATCTGAGAACTACAGGACACCTCTGTAAATATGAAGAATTAAGAGAGGGACAGAGATACACTTGATCCCCAGCTCACCTCATCATGCCCAGGCATTACGTGTGATAAACTGCTTTCAACACCTCACACCACGTGTGGCCTAATGAGATGAGCTGTCAGGACAAGCAGCTCGTCTCCCCACACACCCCTGGTATGATGGGCTTGAATCAAACCCATCTGTTTACTTGAACCATCTCATTATTCATTCAGCACTGAAATAACAATAAACCAAAGGCTTAGTGAGGAAGTCTTCTCTCCAAGCAATTTTATGAGTGCAGGCAGATCTTGCCAGGTATCTGGGGTGTGCTCACCTTGCTGAGAGCAAAATTGCTGCTCTTATTGTGAGACTTCAAGAGAAAAACATTAAATTGAGAGAAAAAAAGACATCCCCCCGACATGCCTGTCCAGTAGGAAATATATATGGAGACACAATAGGTGAGGAAAGGGAAGGAAAATAACCTTAATTAACAAAGAAACAGGAAAGAGAAGGAAGAGAACAGTTTCTCGTGGAACCCTGAGTCACAAGAACTCTCTGCAGCAGATGTTAAAAAGCGATTTTGTTTTGGAGACAGAGAAAGGACTTCTTTCCAGCCATCTAATCCCAAACACAGCTGGCTCTTCTGGCAATGTGCCTCCATCTCTGGTAGTTCACTGAAGGAATACGTGTCTGCAGAGCCTTTTTCGGAAAGGGTCCAAGGCAATCAGTTGTTTGGAGCAGATCCCTGAACTAGGCAGCCTTCCTAGTCCCAGGCACAGTCAACTGGTTGCTTCTAGGCTGTCCTCTCTGTGATAAGTGTAAAGAGCCAGCACGAGGAAAGCTCTGTTTATGTGGGGTCCCTTTTTGCAGTGCAGGGCTGGAGGGCACTCAAAAGACTCAGCTAAACCACTGAAGGTCACTTTGCTGACAGAGACATCAGCTGGAGACACGTGCAGAATTAACAGCACCAAGAAATGCTCAGGAACAGCTTCCCCTGCCCAGATAAAGTTCCACTGCAGACCCTTTCCAAACGAAAAACTTCCTCATGCAGACGGATATATTAGCCCAGTATCCCCAAGAGCTAAAGAAATGTGTGTTTGTGATAATCAAACCACAATAGAGAAAGAATTTTATAGATGATGGCACAGCAAAAACCCCAAGCAAGCCAGTTCTGGCAACAAGGAGAAATCAGACACAAGATCTGGTTCAAGCAGTATACTGTGACAAAGAGGGAAAGGAGAGGCAGCTCCAAGTACACCAAAATGAGAGACGAAGATGGTAGCAGGTTTGTCAAAATTTTTAAGGAATAGGTGCTGTAGGAGGGAGTATGAGACATAGTTCAGTTCTGGCCAAGTGATATTTCAGAAGGAAATATACTCTTTTGATGATTATGATAAGAAAGTTTGACCTCCTAAAAAACAGACTGCTGGGTGAAATACTGTACCTTCTCTACTCAGTTGTCTCTCAGCTACGACCCCTTTTGAATTTTCTGTTTTGAAGACGAATACAGTGCTGAAATCCAAAGGCAGCAAGCTCCAGGCACTCCACTCTATTCTCTTCCCACTTACTCTTAGGATGTTCTTACCAATTCTCAAAACAGATCTGCTCGTTTCAACCTCAAACCACTTAATCACTTTCTTCTCTTTTCTGCTAAATTAAAGCACCATCTACTGTCAGCAGTCCCTTCCACATCTGCATGAGATCCACTTACTGAGAAAGCACTGTGTATAAACATCTGCCTCTCACAGGGCACACTGGTGAGCATGAGCTGCTGCACATGAGATAGAAGAACCAGTTCCACCAGCCAAAGCTGTTCCAGCAGCTTCATAGCCCTGCTCCCACACAGGACTCACAGACTGATCAAACCCCACTCCTAGTCTTCTGTTGACCAAACAAACTGGAGTGAGCTCATGACATCTTGCACAGTATGGCAGCTCTTCTAGATCTTGACTCACACTTGCAGTCAAATTCTCAACTTTTTCCCAGATCCCCAAAGTACTGATTCTGGAAGACCAGCATGCAGAGCTAATGCTGCTCAAGGTAGAGTGCCTTTTACACAGAGATTTTACTTACATCATTCCAATCCTCTTCTTACAGTCACTGGTTTGCAGAATATAATCCTCATCTTGTAAACATGACCTGCACTGTTGCCTCTGTGATGCCTGATTTTTGATTTGGGTCCAGTGAAGGATGCAACAAAATAGTCAAGACTGACTTGGCCCTCCTGCTCATTACTTTCCCAGTCTTTGGTTCTGGCAAATTTTCCTAGTGGAATTTTACATTTACTCCAGACTGGTTTTAGCCCCTGTGAACACCTGCCAGCAGGATTACACTTGAAGTGTCACTAAAGGATTAATTCTCCACACTGACAATAACTTTTTTAAGCTGTGTAACATATCCTATTCCTAAAAAGGATACCTCTAAATGGTGTAGTATAGGAACAGAACATAATGGACTGAGACAAATAACTAATGTGTGCCTCTAAAGTTTACCTTTACCATTCAAGCTTCTAGCTCATGTAAAAATATATCCTCTACATGGCAAGATTTAATTTCCACAAACCCAAAGCAGCATAACATAAGTTATGCTGCCATCCTGGCTCTGTCCTCTGCAGGATTTTTCCTGCAAAACCAAATGAAACAACTTACAGCTACCTCTTTATTATCTCCCATATTTCTAAAGGAATGGCACAACATTTGCTGTTCTACCAAACATTCCAAGGGCTAAAAAGCAAAGAGTAATAACAACTATAATTCTTTATTTAACTCTCCAGTGTTTACTGACTTTAAAAGACATATAACTGTCATTTAATATCCTTGTAGTTACTAATAAAATAATCACAAAGTATTTAATTGTTGCTGCAAAATGAGACATTTTCAATCTTTACCCCCCAAAATGGTTCTGCCTTTACTCATTGTAATTGACAGGTTAATCACTTTTGCCCAGCTTCATGTCTGAACCACTCTTCTACCCTCATGGTTCTGACATATTTAAATTCATTCTCCTTTTTCCTTATAAGTCTGCAGATAAGATTTTTCATTAGTAACTTTCTGACCCTAAGGTCTCATCTTTGATCTTCTAACAGCTTAAATTTCTTTCAAATGTACTCTGTCTACTGATTGTGCCTGAGCATGGGAAGCCTGCACAGTCATTGCTGGCTCCGGGCAAGTTTCTGGGTGAAGAAATACACAGTGCAAGCAGCATCAGTTACAGCTCAATTGTTTCTCCACAAAGAAGTGTGCAAACACCTTTGTGCTTATTTACACAGCATGTCAAAGCCCTATTTCTTTTCCAGAAGACTTCAAGGATTGAGCACATCAGACACAGCCCATGTTTCTGTTTGCTACCAGGGTGGTATGAAGGACGGTCATGGACTTTCCACAACAGATACTCCCTAAAGCCCTAAGCTGGGAGCTGCAGCCAGATGTACAGACTCCTGACACAGATACTCCAAGGTTCAGTTCATCTACACGAAAAGCAGGATTCATGCAGATTTTCTTGAACAATATAGAACTGTAAACACATGTATGCTTTGTGGCAATTCCTATTTCCTCTTCTTTCTTATCAAAGTGCTTTAGGGATTTGTCAGGGGAGAAAAACCACAAAGCCTTTCTTTATGCAGTTTTGGATCTGAAGGCTTTGAGGGAAGATATAACAGAATAATTAAAAAATACATCTTTAGGATAGCTGGTGCTTAAGGAGGCTTAACATACTCTGGTTTGATCTGGCTGGTGTTAGTTAAATAGGTGCTATCAACCTGAACCAGAGGGGGACACACACCTCTCTTGTTCTATCAAATCCTTTCCTCACTTGTTCAGGTAATATACTGCATTAGTAAAGACTATGATAGTTATAAGCTCAAACTCTCAGTTTTCTTTCATTACCAGCTGGAGGCAATACAAAAAACATCAGTCAGGCTTTTATATTTATGTCTTTTCATAGGAAATTTACATGTCATCACCACAGAGATGTAACCCAAAATTCCACTGAAGTCCAGCCAGCAGATGGGCTGTGGAATTATAAATCAAACCCTGATCCATTTGCAGAATGAGGGACAGGCCAGTGGAGGAGCTACTAGATCAAGCAATGAACATCAGCAATATAAGTGGGCCTGGGAAAGCCAGTGGAGGGCAAGAAGTTCAAAGATGAGGCCCACTGACATATGTGTTAGGGAGAAAGACGTGCCAGCTCAGAAAGAAGAGGTCAGTGGTTCTAGAGAAAGTCCCCTGGATCTCCAAACTTTTCCAGACAAGCTCAGGGGTGAGTTGTAACCACCCTCCTGCACATCACTGCAGCTTTACCTACCCCTGCCCTGGAGCAGGAGCAGGAGCAGGTTACTACTCAACCCAACGGTGCTGTAATAAGGAGTCATGAAGAAAGCAGGGCACCATGTACACTGTGTTACAGGTGTGAACCACAGCCTTTGTTCACATGCCCTCCAGCTGCTGCTGGTTATAACACAAAGGAGGGATTAGTGGAAGTGAGTTGGCAAAGCTGCTGTGGGATGATGAAAAGTGCACGCATACCTGGAAGGATCACGTTTGCCTCATTTCAGCACCACGTCAGTACATTGTGTCAGGAAAGGTGCATCAGGATGCCCTTTAGCACAGGAATAATCAAAGTTCATTTCCAGGGCTTATGAGAGGCAAGTGAATGCTACTTCTCAAGGACCAGCTTTGTGAAGGAAGGCAGAAATGGAGAAGCTTGGATAGGCACAAGACCAAAGGCTTGGTGTAGAGATCCTCCACCACACAACTCTAATCCTCTCTTTCCTTTCTGTGCTCTCACGCACTGCTCTGACCTCACCTTTCCTGCCTCTCCCACCCTTCCCCTGGGAAAGCTGCCTTCAGTGTATAGTTACACGAACACTTATTCCAATGGGCTGGGCAGTGCTCACCCTCCCCACCCATCCCAGCCTCTGCCTCTCCTGCTGCCATTTCAGCTCTGTGCCCACACAGCTCTTCAGTGGGAGGGGAGCTCTGGAAATGAAGTCACTGGAATGACCTGGGTTGAGAGAAAAGCTCATAAACTGGAATAATCTCACTGATTACTTTGAAGTCCCCTTTTAAACAATAGCAGCAGCACAAGGAGAAGGGAAGCAGCAGTAGCAAATACGGCTTCTTAGACTTGCCAACAGAGTAAAGGTTGGTGTAACTCCATTCTGAAAAGAAGGTGAACCTGGAGGCTTTTTCCTGCTTCTAGAATCAGCCCACTAGACTTCTGAGAGCCTACAAGTGGAAGGGTTCACAAGATCTCCCAAGCCCAACCCCTTGAACCTCACAGACTTGATTTGTGTCTCTTACCTAATTCTTCCACAATAGGACATTTTCTGAGTTCTTTATCATAGAACCAAGAATGGTTTGAGTAGGAATGGACCTTTCAAGGTCCCCTAAATCAGGCTTTCTCCAGTTGCTTCAAGATGTTGAGCAAAGGGGAGAGGTCTGGACTTTCTCCTTTAGCAGTGAGCAGGAAGAGAGTAGCTAAACCCAAGGCTGTGCCCCCAGCACACTGCTGCTGCCATGGAGGGGAACTGTTAGGATCTGCTTGAAGCTTGAGACAAGATGAGGAAGGAGCTAGTCTTTATCCACCAGTGTTCTCCACCAACTTGCTAGGAATCCAAAGTGGCAGATACCCATTGCTGCCAGCACTGGAATTCAGTGATGACCATAGCTGAAGAACATTTCTGCAATGATACCCAAGTCTTCATCTGTGCCCTACTCACCAAGCTGGTTTAGCAGAGCAGCATTATGGTAGCCTTAACACCTCCTACAGTTCTCAAGCTCTTTCTCCTAATAACTCCTCTGTTGTACCTCCATCCTTTAGGCTCTCACTTTCCAGCTTGCTACCCCAAGCCTCCTTGAGTCCCTTTCTCTCATAAACACTTCTATTTTTATCCTCCCTAAGACCTACTCACTTGGAAGGGCTTTGGGAGGTATTTGATTGTGATGCACATGTAGTACACAACCAACATCCACTGATATGGATTTATCAGAATTCCCAAGGAAACAGTACTGTCCCAAGAGATCTCTGTGTTTACACACCACCAAACCTTGTTGCTGCAATACCACAGAAATAAATGTCTAGCCTGTTCCTGAGGTCTTATTTGCACTTGGTATCTCATGGATTTTGCACACATTTCATGGGGCTTAAGTGTTAGATCTTTCCTATAACTGCACCAAACTCATTGTAAAGAACACAAACCAAAGTGAGCAGCTCATGCCAGAGTTGTTATGCTTCAGAATCTCCTGTGAAATTACTTTAAAAAAGCCTGAAACATTCTACTCCTCAAAAACAGGTGAGTAGCAAGGGTCACAATTACATTAACCTTCACTGCAAGAATCTTCCACCTGCCCTCTGTCACAAATTTGAAACACAAATTTCATATGAGTAACCTTCTGAAAGAGTCTATATGTGGATTTTTCAACAGATTAAAACCTTAACTCTCCAACCAGAACTGAGATAAACCCCAGATGGATGAGACTCAGTTGTGTGCAAAATCTCTAAGAAGGTCATTTGCAAAATGGTTTTACCTGGACATAATTTCTCAAATTAATCCAAATTCTGAAGGCTAACCCTATCTGGCACTGCTGTGAGGCAAGGCAAACTTCAAAGAAACCTAAATTAACACACAGACTGTGCAAGACTAAGAATAAGTTTTCACACAGAGAGTAACTCCCAACTACAGCAGGCAAGCTCTACAATCAGCATGAGAGATGCAGAGAGCTACAGAAAGGCTGGTTAAGCTTATGAACTTTGTCACCAAAAGTGAGCAGAAGGGGAGTTGTGCCAGGAAATAAAACCCATGTGTTTAGAAAGCAGGAACTGTGTTGTCGGGCTGGGTCAAGTACCACTGGAAAGATGTATTACCAGAACTTCGAAGAAAGCTCAAGTCCCAGAGTAAAAACGTCCGACAGCTTCTGAAAGAAAACTACCCCTAATCTGGGAGGTGGCACTAAACCAAACCCGCAGGAAAAAGGGAAGGAATGACAGAAGAGCAAGGGCAGGAAGGACTAAAGGACTTTCACTGGGAAGCTGATTGTAAATATGCCAGTGAGTTTCAGAAACAACCTCTACAACAGAACTGAAGAATCAAAGGAGCTTCTTCTAAAGGCATCAATTCAAATATCACAGGACCCAGGAGACTGCTATCCTGTTCATCCTAGCACAGGCTTGGCCAACACAACCAAACATTCCTACTTTGAGAGTGAGGTATCAATGAAAAACATTGTTGAAATAAGCCAGTCCCTTCTTTCCTTCTGAAGTTCCTTGTGATTCTGTTGCTTTGTCAGAAAGGCTGGAAAAGAGCAAAGTGTTTATGGAAAACCTGCTATTTACCTCTTTGAAAATGGGGCAAGAGGATGTCTTGGAACAACATATGAAACAAATGATCAGGAAATAGTTAAAAGCTAAATCCTTTTTTCTGTTTATGTTTGACTTGACAGAGGTCTCCAGAGTCTACAGATTTACTCTAAAGAGGACTCAATTTTCAGCTCCTGACTTCCTCATCCACATCCAAATGTATTGGCAATAATTTCTGGCAAAAAAAGGTCTAACAACATTTATTTAGGACATATGGAAAAAAATCACTTCTTCTCTTCTGAAGGTCTCATCTTACCTGTCAAGAGGTCTAACAACATATATTTAGGACATATGGAAAAGAATCACTTCTACTTCTTCTCTTCTGAAGGTCTCATCTTACCTGTCAAGAGCTGGAGTTAGACGATAATCTTTGGTTGCTGACAGGATGGCTTTGATCAGATTATCTGGGGAGAAAGGAAGAAGACATTAGGAACAAGTTCTGACTTCTAACGGAAACGAGAAACAATGTGGAGTAAAGCATCTGAAGCAGTCACTTGAAGGAACTGAAAGGTTCTCATTAGGAAGGAACATGAATATTCCTATTTTCTCTG
This sequence comes from Onychostruthus taczanowskii, assembly GCF_017590055.1. Lineage (NCBI taxonomy): Eukaryota > Metazoa > Chordata > Aves > Passeriformes > Passeridae > Onychostruthus > Onychostruthus taczanowskii. The sequence continues at coordinate 9,191,928 of NW_024504786.1, forward strand.
GACAATGACCTTCACACACAGCCTGCAAAGACATGTTATGTGCCAAATTCTGATGCAGTGTGTAATTGCCTTGCACGGAGAGTGTCGCAGGGAACAAGCACCGTACATTTTATAGCAGTGAGTTCATATCCCCTGCCCTGAGATGACAGTTTCACAAACACTTCAGACATGAAAAGGCCAGCATCACTGTCACTGCTCGCCTTCAGAAAAGCTTTTATGTGGCTGAATGATGAACTGGATGCAGGAACAGAGCCAGGCTAAAACGGATGCTTTTTATTCTGTGGGTTACTTTCAGTTTAGGTTCCTCAGTCTGTCTTTCTTCAATTAAAACACCATAATTGCATAAAGAAATGCCCATGGAACTGCAGCCTACACTGATACCCTGTGAAAGCTGCAGCATCCAGGGGATGTAAGTTATGCAAGCACAGGCACACACACAAATTAAACGCATTAAGCATTAAGTTGCAGAAGCACAATGATTACATATAAATAATTCTATTGGCTATGGAAACTTTGGAGTCTGCTTCCCTCTAGATTTTGTCATTTGTCCTTAATTTTTCCACCTCTCTCCCCCAGAGAGGTCCAAACTCCTTTACCATGACCCAACCAGGGTCAAGAAGCAGTAAGGCTCTGGCTAATCTGTATTTACAAATGTACCAGTAACTTCAGAATGTCTGTATTGGGTTTGACAAAAAGTCCATCTGCCTCCAAATCCTGACTCCAACTGTGGTCTTAAGCAGATGCCTAAGAGGAGAACAAAACCAAAGCAAACAGATCTATTTCCCTGAAATTCTCTTCTGCTATTTAACTGTTTTCAAATCAGGGATTTCATATGTCAGATATAGCTTCTTTGTATCTGGTAACTTGCAATGATTTCTATTCCATGAGCTCAGAATCCTCCTTGATCCATATGGACATTCAGTCACTTCCCTTTGCAATTTTGAATATGGTTTCTCTGAGCTTCATCTACACTGGAAAAGACTGTGAATGATTAGTTCCCTTCCACCTTTGCTTGGGAGATTACACATAACTCCAACATCGTTAAATATATCAGTCAACTAGTTCAAAAGTTCTTAGGAAACAGCAGCCAAAATGAACAAATAAGTCTCATTTCTTTACAAAAGACTAAAAGCAGTATAGAAACATTAAGAAAACTGACAACAAGTGATTTTTCACCTCAAACTTAAACAGCTTTCCTGACAGACACTAATTGCTGCAATCAGAACAGTCAGGGGAGACCCTTTCACATGAAGAATTCTATTTTTCTCCACTGCCTCTTTCCTCAGCAGCAACAGGACAAATGTGTGGGATAAACACAGGAGTTCAAGGCAGCCCACGTGCCAAAGAGCTTTGAACCTGAACAAGCTGGCCAGACACACAACTGTGATAAACAGCAAACTCTGACAATTACTTTGAGATTCAGGGAAGTTTTTGATATGGCAGTGCTGACAGCACCAGCCCAACCTGCAACCTGCCAAGGGAGCACACTCCCTTACAAGCTGGGGAGTGTGATTGCCTTCAGATCATAGTTTGGAATGGAGCAAGGGACAAGGCAACTTATAAGGGTAAAAGCAACTTTGATAACAAAATAATGCTGTTTAGTTTTCCTTCATCTCAAGAATTTCTTCTGATGCATAGGCAGCAGGCTTCCCCTCCAACAGGAATGCTATTCCCCTAAATCTGCCCTAACAGCAGTAGGTTGCTGTGACCTCCAAAGGCATCATGCCACAGCCCTCTCCTTGGCCTGCTTTACACCTTGGCTTTTGCTGGACAGCATACTTTACTGACGTTGTTTTCCCACATTCTCAGAGAAGACATCAAAGGATTGCATGTCAAGGGCTGCAACCTCCCATCTACCAAGCTTTTGTTATGCCAGGTTTGCTCTACCACCCACAAGTTACACCCTGCACTACTTGGAGACAATCCCATGGATATTTTAGAAAAAACATTAAAGGAATACAGTTGAGTGATGCACTCAGATGATTCTGGTTTACTCATCTTGCAAGATAATTAGCAATGCCTTCTTAGTGAATGCTCAGGAATGAAATAAAACTGCTTTAGGAGTGGATATGGCAGCATTTGAAATGGAGATGCTTCCCAAAACAAACAAAACAAGCAACAATATCGAGCATTCAGAACAGATTATGAAGGGACAAATAGGAAATAGCTCTTCACCAGACTCCCCAGTACAACAATACATGGCATCCAAAAGTTTTGGATGTTGCACAAATCTCAGTGTTACTATTCAAAACTGCTATATTAAGCTCAATAAAAGACCAAGTACTTCACTGTCAAGTGTTCACCCACAGCAGAAATTAAGGTGGCACCAAGTTCAAATAGTCTAGCCCTTGTTTTGGAAGCCAGGAGCAGGAGCTACAAGCCAGGAAAAGCTAATGGCTGGGGCAGGGAACAGGCACTAGATCTTTCTGGTTGAGCCAGAACTCTACTGCACTGTTGCTAAGGTGGGCACTTGCACTCGAACCTTGACGCTGGCACGAGAATGGAAAGACAAGACCTCCTCCAGAAGGAGTTACTGTATTTTCCTGGGGAAAGGTTTGAAGGATCACCAGATGCTGCTGTGGCTGACCTGCAACCTTGCACAAGACCACAAAGCAGTTAGGAACAATAAGGAACCACTGGCAGGATCTTTTAATACAGCTGGGGCAAGGTGGAGCATCACTTGCAATCACCACTGCAAAGACTACTATCACAGGTCTCTGATATTGAACCTTGACGCTGGCACAAGGATGGAAAGACAAGACCTCCAGAAAGAGTTACTGTATTTTCTGTATTTTCCTGGGGAAAGGTTTGAAGGATCACCAGATGCTGCTGTGGCTGACCTGCAACCTTGCACAAGACCACAAAGCAGTTAGGAACAATAAGGAACCACTGGCAGGATCTTTTAATACAGCTGGGGCAAGGTGGAGCATCACTTGCAATCACCACTGCAAAGACTACTATCACAGGTATCTGATATCAGAGCTCACCTCCAGGCTGTGACTAAAGAAAATTTGGCACCAGGAAAGCAGGTGTATTATGTAAAATCAATTGATGAGACATGCTCTCTCCACGGTAAGAAACTGAAGGGGTGATGAGCACAGCCTGCCTTAGAACCTATGTACTGAGGGAAAATAATGGGTGAAAGTACACGTAACAAATACTACAAAGAAAAATTCCTTCCTGCTTCGAGTAACAGGATTTGTGCACAGCCACTGCCTGGAAGTCAATGACTGAAAGAAATTTTGCAAGTACAAAAGAAAGGCTAAGTTGTCCACATGAACACATCAGCAAGGCAAGCAACCTACTGCAGTTTTTTGCAGCCATAGCCTGTTTATTATATATATATATTTTTTTATATTTTTTTTTTTGGGTCATGGAGAATTTAGATCATTGGGGAGAGTGGGAGATTATTTAACCCATTCATCTATCAACCACTATGCATGCACTCTTACTATAAAAACAAAGCAAGAAGCCTCTGCACATTTTTCTCCCACCTAGAGGAGGAGTCAACTACATTTATCTAAGAATCCTGAGTTGTCTTGACATATTCCATCAACTTTGCCTTATAACATCAGAAGATCCAAAAGCCAGCTAGGTACTGCAAGATTTGTCTGAACACAAGTACATATTGACTTCAGATTGACCCTGAAATTTTCAGACATTTGGAAAAACTAAATAGCTAGAAATTAGGCAGACAGTGACCACACAGTGAGAATCAGCCTAAGTCTCAATTCTAGCCTTTTTCTCTGTTATTTATGTGAAGGAATCGAGGAGACCTTCACTGTGAATGTCAACAACACTTAAAATTGTTGTTTTTAAAGCAGAAACTTCTTGCTTGTATCACCAAAAAAAAATATGGGAGGCCCTTCCAGTCCACAGGGCTTACTGCAGGCATCTCGCAGGGTCTACCTTCTGCCTGCCTTGAAAGCAGGCAAACTGGGATGTTTGCGCACTCTCAAGTGGCCAAGAGAAGAGGCTGTAATTTTTCAAGTTGTGTACACCAGCCACCTTCCTCAAAACCCAGCACACCTTCATGCCCCTGCTGGCAGCAGTAAGTGTGTGACTGCCCTGCCTCGGGGTCAGGGGACACCGCGCTGCTGCAGCGCTCTGTGCTTGCCCTGGGAGCCGTGGCCAGTGCCCATCTCCACTGCTGTCACCCAGCTGCCACCCCTCCAGCCAGCACTTCTGCGGGTCCTGGGCATCAGCTCCAGCTTTTGGGAATAGACTGACTCAAGTGAGGTTGACTGACATTCTGTAAAGTCTGCCAGGAGACTGCACATGGGTCCCTGTCCCACAATAACAGAATGCCACGTGTGTGTCAGCTTTGTGGGGAGAGTAAACTAAACACTACCAATGCTATGGATTAAACAAATCACAGTATTTACAAACAAGTTCTTAGCATAAGCCAGTGCATACACTTTTCTTCAATACACTACCCAAAAGTTCAGCTCTGTATAAAATTCCTCCTTCAGCATTTTTTTACCTTAAGGTCTTGCTCCATATGGGAGATGAGGAATGACCTTTAACAGAAAAGTTTTCACATCTTTTGAGGGATGATATTTACAGCAGGTCAAGGGAAGTCATTCTTCCACTCTACTTAACCCTAGTGAGGTAGCATCTGGAGTGCTGTGTCCAGTTCTGGGCTCATCAGGACAGAAAATATGGAGTTCCTGGAGCAGGTCCAGTGGAGGGCAACAAAGATGATGAAGGGACTGGTGCATATCCCTTATGAGGAAATGCTGAGGGAGCTGGTCTGTTCAGAGGTGAAAAGAGAAGACTGAGAAGAGACCTAATCAATATTTGTCACTATCTGAAAGGAGGTGTCAGAGGATGGACCAGGCTCTGCTCAGTGGTGCCAAGCAATGGTACAAGAGGAAACAGGGAGAAACTGATTCCCAGGAAGTTCCCTCTGAGTATAAGGAAGATTTACTGTGCAGGTGACCGAGCACTGGGACAGGCTGGCCAGAGAGGATTTGGGATCTCCCTCACTGGGGATATCCCAGAGCCATCTGAACACAATCCTGTGCAGTGTGATTTGAGACGAGGCTGCTTGAGCAGGGAGGTTGGATCAGATGACCCAGTGTGGTCCCTGCCAACCTGACTCATGCTGTGATTTTCCACCCTGGTGCCCAGCACGAGGCCGTGGACCCAAGTCTCACCACATGTCCTATTCTCTCTTCCAGAAACACCGTGTCCAGCTGTAGACAGTCAACATTATTCATGCCTTGGTGAAGCTGGGAATCCAGGGGTTACAACATGTATTACACTGTGTCTGAAATGCCCTGCACCACTTTTTATTATTGATCAGCTGACTTTAGGAGGTCAATGCAGGACAAAGCACCTATGCAGAATTCCAGCATTTAGCAGTGCATTGCAAACATGTGAACTGGCTCTCAAAAACAGCTAACTACAAACGGAGGAATCTGTCCCCTGATTAAAACTCATGTGTAAATACAAGAGTGTGTTTTCTTGAGGTCACTAGCTGTACCAGGTTTAGGTGGTTTACTGGAGATACACCTTACTAACAACAGGACTTAAAACTGCCACACCTCACAAGATCTCCATTGATTATTTCTAATGGCATTAAGACAAGAGGTATATGCTGTTGCCTAGACACAAAGCAAAAGAAAAAAAAAAGACTGAATGTGCATGGTATCCTCCCTAGCAATTTTAGAAGAACCTGGCATGCATTAAATGTATGCTTCATTAAAGCCCTTAAGGCCTATTTTTATAACACGATATAAATAAAATACATAACATTTACATTGTCGCTTTGGAGCCTTCAGGGATTTTTTTTTTCCAAGCTTTTCTTCACAACCAAGAGTTTGTTTTTTCAGAATACAAGCTTAGTTCCCAACATAATCCCAGGGCTTGGAAAGTTGGAACATTAATTTAAAAAACAAGTATGAAAAAGAATGGGCAACATTTTGCAATAACCATGCATTAACAATTTTGATCTAAACTCGAGTTCAATGCACAGGAAGTAATAAAGTCCATAGAAAGAGGCAAATTCACACCAAATGAAAACAGTCCTTGAAAGATTCACAGTGTGCTGGTTAAAGACAAGCAGGAAAATAAATACAGTTGTTATAGAGGGCTCTACATTTTTGATGACCCTTCACAGGTGGCCAGGCAATATCTTCAAGGCCAAAAAATTCAGTAACTACTTCAGTGATTCTTAATTCTTCTGACCCTTGCAGAAGGATTAATAAATGGCACTTCAAAACACAACAGCCAGAGAATATCTGCTCTTCTCTTCAGGAGATAGAAAAGAGAAATAATATAATATCCATGTTTCCACTGCAATTCAAGACTTCTGTGAAGAACTCCAATATGGAGTCATCCAATTAACTGAAGACTTAGGGTTTGCATCTCCCTTCTCAATGAGTTGGAAGCAGGAATATTGTTTAGGCACACTCAACAGCAAAACATCAGTTTTGATTGAAATAAGGGAGTGCATTGTTGTACTTTCATCATGAGAGCTCAGAATGAGAAGGGATTTAATTTCAAAAGTCATAACATAACTTCCCTTTAGAAGTTCTATTCAGTAATGAAAAGTCAACCCTCTACCTCTTCTGAAACTTTCAACTTTTTTTCCCCTTCAAACCACTAATTTAATTTATTTAGGCTATAAAATCTGCTAAATTCCCTGGGGAAACATCAACATTTTTATATCTATAGTCCCACGTGATAATGGCAACTATTACCAATTTTGGTCAAATGCAAAATTCTACTGGAATCTAGTTCAGAAATGTGCCTTCAGGAAGAAACAACAATCTTGTTAATACCAACTCTGAACAGAACTAACAGCTATACATACTTGTGCTTCTGCTTTTTTGTTAGAGGAATAAGACATGAAGAACAAAAGAATGCTTATAGTAGCAAAATCATCTGTACAACAGAATACCACTAACAAAATGAGGATAAAGTTGGAGAATTAAAGCATAAAATGCTTCATTCAGACCTAGTCAAATGCAGGCAAGATGACTGCATGTGATACTCCAGTCTCTACAAAGAGCAAGAAGATTAGGTTAGAAAAGGCTTACTTTTCTAATGTTTTTTTTTCCTTGAATCAGCTGTAAATTGTCATGTCCAACTGCATATGTTTTCTCAGAGATTAAGTATTGCTCATGCCAAGAAAGCCAATGGAAAAGAAAAAGTGATGCAAGAAAAGAGCATGCATGAAAAGAGAGAAGATTTTCTCCCAATAACATTGTAATATGCCAACTTTTGCAGGCCTGAAAACTCAAAATTTTCACTGGAGATGAAAGACCTCTGCCCCATGAGACTACTGAACAACTGCTGAGCAGCACTGAACCATGGCTTTTCTCAGGAGCACTGACACAAAAGAAAACATCCAAATAAAACCAAGTACAAGAACAGTTAATCATTGCACAATACATCCATTAGCATTGGTGGTCTGGACAAAGACTTAATTCCTTTGTCACTGAATGTATCACCAGTTCCAGACATCCCTCCAGTATCAAGTGAAAATACAAAGTCTCCTGGCCAGTAGTTCATATTACATTTGATAAAACTGTAACGTTTCAAACGTGCTCTTAATATTTGCTTATCACTCTGGGGAAGAAATTGCTTCCTAGTGTCTTGATGGGAGGGAAATTCTGAGATGATGACAACAGAATCACTCCCTAAGAAATAACTATCATCTTCAAAGACAAACTGATTCAGGGCCAACAAAGCAGCCTCTCTGCTCAAAACAACTGAGCAGGAACAAAGGTGGAAGTGAAGACCTATAATTGCTGCTAAGCAGTGACACAATTACTGACTAAATGCATGGCAGAAATATTACATTGATCACGTCTGTTTAGTTTTTTAGTGTATGCTGTGCCATATGTTTTCACTTAAGTTAAAAAACCAAAAAACTGCAGCAACTCTCCCGTCCTCATTACACAGAGAGGATGCCAGATACTAGCTACTCTTTCTTCTGAAAGCCTTTTATATTCTTCAAACCACATGTACTGAGAAATTCTATTAATAGTCAGGTATTTCTCCAGTCTTGTTTGTTGCCCTTCTCCAAATAACTCTTTCCTTTTGCTTTAGCTACAGAGGTAAATTTGGGGAGGAGGCCCTCTGGGATTAATAATCTTACTAACACTATAAACAATTTTTCCATTGCTTCTTCATTGACAAATTTAACCCTAAGAGCAGTGCACATGCTAGAGAATCTCTGCAACTATGTGGACAGCATGGGCATATTCGTACCTCTATAATTACACTGATAGAAGCACTGCTAGAAAAAGGTGCAAATCCAAAAGAAGAAATTTCAGTTTAGATTTAAAAAAGCCTCCATGTGACTCATTTAAGAGCCCAAGATTGCTGCAGTCTTCCTGCTCTTCACTGAAAAAAGTTGCAACAACAGACTTGGTGGGTGCTGGGAAAGAATTCCTACAAGAAAATTATACCCATGCAAATGGTGAAACATGGGAGGCACTCCAACACCCAAGTTAATGCCAAAACAATAGCCTGGGACACAGGAGGGTGCTCGGCAGCTGGAGCTGTCCCCCACAGGAACCCTTGACATTTGGAGCTTTTAGAGCTCCAACATCTTGTTACAGTTTGATCTTCTTGACAACTGTGAGAGTTGACCAATTTCATCATGTTCCTCACTTTGGCTATAAACACACAGCAAACAAATTGGCAGCAGGGCATGGGCCCGCACGGTCCTACTCGAGTCCACACTAATAAAGTGTTAGCACAGTCCCAGATGTGTTCACCAGGGCCAACAAACATCCTCCTCTACAATTCTCACGCATTCACAGGCTAATACAGGCCAGTGACCTTTTTGATAGGAAGCCTGGACACAGCCACTCTATTTTTGTGGGGGGCAGGGAGTGAATCTGTTTGAACAATGAGCTCAACAGCGTTCACAACCACAGGACAACCACTTTATTTATTAATAGAGACGGAGTCATCGTTTCCAAGCACTTAGAGTGGCCCATCCCATTTCCAGAGTCTGTCAAATCCCACAGTAGGGGACAACAAGTTTGATGTGGCAGACAATCTCAGTTTCTAAAAGTAAGTGCAGTCAAACAGGACACTGGCCTGTTTGTCAACATGACCATTCCTCATTTAAAGATCTTGATCCAGATTCTGAAATATAATCTCATAAATTCACAGCCAGCTGCAGAAGTCACTGGGCAAAACCTGGAGTCATTGTTACATGAATGGCTAAACTAGGTACTGGTAGCGACCATTTAAGGTGTCAAAACATAATCACACCTCTTCATACCTGTTATTTCTCCTATCCTCTGCACACGGAGGAAACCAGAGTTTCCACAAGGGCTACAGACACCTGTGATGAATGCAACAACATCTTCAGCCTACTGGATCAGCTCCAACATTCCTGGCAGCTCTCACCTCTCCTTTTGTCCCAGTTTGCTGGGCGTTGTGACCAAGTAATTAGGACTAATCCTTGGTCCAGATCTTTGGTGAACAGTCAACAACTACAATATATACTAAAACTCTACCCATCTAAGACAGGTTAAGAAAAAGGTACAACAGCTACTCTTAAGTTCCTCTTCATCTATTTCTAATAACTAGTTGAGGACTCTCAGAACCACTGTTCAAAGAGAGTTTGCGCAATACTTCATACCACACGCCTCATCTCAGAAAGCAGCAGGGTTGCCACCTGCTTATTCTGTGCCTCTTTCATAGAATGCAAGTAATCACTAAAGCTGTTAACTGACAATAGCAGCAGTTTCCAATCTGACACAGGATGTGCAGTATTCCTACTGCAATAGTCCATTTCATGACCAGCAGCATTCAGGGAAAGTCTAAAAACTTTCATATTCAGGACCGTATTCACCTTGAGGGCTTCTACACAAATGCCCTTGCCAAGAATGGAGCACTCTGTCCATAAAACCTCCTTGCCTGGGCTGATGGCCAAATCAGAAAATAACTACTGGAGTGAAGGAGCGAGAAATCTTTCACAAAGAAGCACTGTTAAACTTTCTATGTTGTACTGAGTACTTTTAAGCATCTGGAGATAGGAGAGCTGTCTTTACAATCAGATTCTCGTCAAAGAAAATGAAAATCTCTGATGGACTGTGTCAAAATGATCAGCATACTGCCTTCTCTTTGATATGATAACCTTTAAAGAGCAGTAGTCCTGCCCTGAACATTTCTGAGCCATTTCTACTCTTTTACATGTAATTTATAGAGACGTGTTATTTCAAATTAGTGCAGCCCAGCAGACAATATTTCTCAAAAGCTGCTTTCCCCTAAATATTGCAGGACTCATTCTTGCAATCTTGGAACTGTCCTTTCTTGGACCAACAAACACAAAGTGATGGATTAAAAAGGACTTAATTGAGCTTTTTTTCAGAGACAAAGCAAAGCAAAACTTAGGTAAGAATAGAAACTTTAACAAAAGAAAGTAGAAATGGTGGATTGGCTCCCAAGCTACTAAGAATCCCTTGGTTTCATAATCGTAGCATTTTCAAGACACCACATATTAGTTTCTAGAAGTTCCTTGGAACATGCAGCATCCCTGAAAGTGAGCTCATCCTGTAGCTGTGTTTCAAACATAAAAAAAGCAAACCCAAAAAAACCAAAAAGATCCAACCAAACAAAAAGCCATTTGCACTTGGAACAGATCACAGTGACTTAAAAACAGCAGGTGATATTCACCACAGTTCTCAGCAAGGTCTTCCCATTGCCATCTCAGCTGCAGTCGGTGTCTATAAACACCAACCACCTTTCCCAGCATGGTGCACGTCGGAAATCCCCGCTGACAGCGTCATGGGGCTGCCCAACACACAGAGCAGAGCTCCTGCCCCGTCTGTTTCAACACAGCCACGTCTCTCTACACTTCCTCAGCCACCCTGACTACTCCTTTTCCCATGCACATCCCAGCTCTGACAGTCTTCACCTTGCACCAGCACGTGACTGAGCTCCACGCTGCCTGCATGGATCATTTGTTTGGATATCATTAGATTGCCCTGACTGAAAGCCCTAATGAGGTGCTGATTCCATCATCCAATCAGTTGTCTGAGCCCAAATGCATCCCATGGGACAGCCAGAAAAGACTGATGCAAGAATTCCAAGTGATGTGTAACATGAAAGGGCGCCATTCGCATCGCTAGGACTCACAGCCTGTCAGCACGGCCATTAGAAATCCGGGGCTACACAGATTTATAATTCAACCCTCCCACACACAGAACTTGCTCCAGACTGAAACTTGGCACAAAATTCAGTCCCAGGAGGGTGTTAAAAAAATAACCTATTCATCGGTTTCCGTCCCATGGCTTCAGCTCATAGCCATTTAAATAATGGCAATTTCTCATTTCTCTTTTTAACTGAGGAAATCCAATATAAAACACCAGATTTACATAACATTGCAGTGGTGATACAAGCTGGCAACAAACCCAGAGAGAAGGCTGCCAGAGCCATTCTGTCATTCTCTTTTGGTGAATTTCTCCATTTGGATTCAGTTTAATAGAATGATTTTTATTAGGTCTAGCTGACATCACATGTAACCTGCAAATCCCACCTCCACACTCGCAGGGATCTTGCCCTAGCTTTGTACACCTTGTGTGCTGGTTAGAAGGGGACAAGCCCTCCTGTGGTCACAGCAGCCTCCCACTTGTGCTGCCACTGTTAGTTCTTTGCTGCAAACTCTGCTGGCTGATTTAGAGGACAGCAATTAGCTTCCTATTGAGCTGCAAAGACTGACTGGACAAGGAATGGACAAAACAAAGAAGGAAACTGATGCGAGCCAAAAGCAATTTGTCAGCAGAGCCTTTGATTTGATCAGAGATTGTTCCACAACTACCACACCTGCTTCCAGGCAGAGACACAGAGCCAAGTTTTCTGTGGCTGCAGTTCTTTCTCCACCAGGTATTTAAACTCCTACAGGATTATCTGTAATCTTGAGTTTGTCAGTGGAAAAAAAAATTCCAAGTTGATGCAATACCACAAAAACTTATTAAATACACAGGACCTGAGATAGTCTTCAGCAAGTCACTGCAGTGAGCACAAGCCTTCTGCTCCACCACCACTCGGACAGAGAGGCTGTGGTTGCACATGTGGCACAAGTAGGAACTTGTCACCCCAAACAAGATCATCTTCTGGGTGGGCTACTGGCTCCCATCTCATCCACCAGCCACTACTCCTGCTTTCCCACAGCACAGCTGAGACACAGCCCCTTTTGCCTCACTCCAGCTGGAGGACAGGGCATATTAAAATTATCATCAAAGCATCTGAACAAACTTTTCTTACTTGTTATATAAGTAAATAAGTAGACCAACTACAAAATTCTATGATAAGAAAATGAAGATTTGTATCAGTGGTCAAGCCCAAGGCATCTTTCCTGTTCTTTAGAGAATTACTGACTTAAAGGTACTTAAGCCAGTTTGAACCCTCTGCTGCTGTCAGCAAAGCTGCTACAAGGTCTTCTGGCAGCCAGTGTCAAAATGCTTCTTCTAGAATGTGGTCATTGGTCTAAATTGCTGTTGTTGCACTGACTCTCCACATGTACTAAACCGTCTTCCCTAAGGCCAGCCTCCGAGGTCCACAGTCCAGCTGTAAAAACCCTTCCGCATTTCTGAGCACTACATATACAATAATTCTCTCAAACAGGGGAAATAAACTGAGCCCAAAGGACCACCTGAGTTTTTAAAACAGAAAAGAAAAAGGGGCAAGCATCTGCAGACCACCTTCTTCTCCAACAGCTGTAGTTTTCTCATACCTTGTCCTTTAATTCCAAAGGGAGGTACGAAGTCCCTGATACGTGCCCATTTCCTGAAGGAATCGTCCAAGAACATTGGTGCCGGCTTCGAGAACCTTAGAAAACCAAAATGAGAAAGAAGTTAACTCCTGAACTAGGAAGGATAAATTTCTGCAGGAATGTTAAGAGAATCCATACCTAAATGCTGATTCTAAACTGACACTGGTAACAGAGTAATTTGGAAGACTTTACTTTTACCCAAAGATGACTGCAGTGAAACAAACCTGCCAGAATTTGTGCCACAAGGACACTCAAATCACTCAAGTTGTGAACCTGGCAATCACTTCCACTCAACAATTTAAAATTGCCCCAGTACTGTTTGGCTTTTAATTTAGCTACAATAAATTGTAAATTGCAAGCAGGGTTTAGGCAGTTTGACTTGCAGCTTTGTGAGCCCAAGCCAGTTTATGTGCTCTGTGAGTGTGTGAGGAGTCTGCTTTGGCCTCACTCGTGCACAGACACAGCAGCTATCACCACACAGGCAAGAAAACAGTTCAGGAGATCATGAAGCAGCTTGTAGTTTACAGAGAAGGGAAATGGAAATTCAGTGCCTTCTTCAGCATTCATTAACACATAAATGATTCAAGAGAGGTTCCTGCCAAACCAAACAGTTACGATCTATCCAGAATCCCTTACAAAAGAGAGACCTAGTCCTTCTTAACCATGTCATTATGGAAATACATTATCGTAATTATATCCTCAACACACAAACACAGCAGCTAGTAAAACTTTGTCTCTTCTAGAAACGATTACTACAGTGGCCAAGAAAAGGAAACAATTAGCAAATATAGAAACATTAACTTCCATATGGGACCATTTCTGAGTGTATCAAGTATACTAGAAAGTATGCTAATGCTATTAGAAATCTGTTCATTCAATTATATCAAAACAGTAGCAGAGATGTTCTGCATCAACATCAATCCCACCACGAAAAGGAATGCACTACATGCTCAGAGTCAGAGAAATCACCTCCACTACAGAGCAAGGTACATGCCCCTGAAGTAGATCCAGCTTGGCCAACCTACACATGGGAGCAGGACAGATGTAACCCATGGGTTTAGCTCTCCCTTCAGGCTGTTTCTGTACTCAGCATGCAACTCTTACTGCAGGCAGATAACCTTTGCACTACCTGATTTCGGATAAACTCATCTGCAGTATGCCACAGCCAGGTACAGAGCAACAATTACAAATAGCAGCACAGTGAGGAAAGGATGGAACGAAATCTAAACTATAAACTGATCAAAGTGAAGATCGTAGATGCCCAGTAAGTCACAGATGCAGAAATCCAGGGAAAGGGGAAAGAGACCAAGAGAATTTAACAAAGCAAGAAGACTCAGATTCACCCATGCATACTGCTTCACATCCACTCATGCAATCTTTAATAAGATCATCTATAACCATAAAAGAAAGATGCACAGATGACATGGCTGATCTGGAAGGAAAGGAATGTTTTTTCCAGAGCTGAGAATACAAAAGTATATATACAACTTTATCTGGGAAAAGGTGGGGGAGGTATGCTAGAGCTTCTGAAGCTTTTAAGTAAAAACACCCAACAGGCCTATTTAAAAACAAATGAAGAACAATACAGTATTAACTGTAACACATTTATTCTGAAAATATGCTAGAAACTTCAATAACTTGACAAATTAGTTCAGTGTTTTCTCACACATCTTGGTGCACCAAAATATAATCATTATGTTTCCCAGGGGTTCTACAGGGACTTACCTCCACCTCCTTCCAACACCAACAGGAGGAATATTTGCAGGACTATCATGCAATGCAAGGGCTTTTATAATCTGAAGGGCTACAGCGCAGATGCTCACAGTCCTTCCTCTACAACCACCCCTTGAACTCCCAGCAGAAGCCAGGTCCCACACAGTGGTCCCTGTTCTCCCCATGCAGCAGCTGCAGTGAGGGATGGCAGCACTGCCTGGGGCTCATCAGCACCTTGGGGCTGCTTTGTAAGGTCACCAAGCTACTCTGGCTGCTGCTGCGACACGCAGTCTCCCAACGTGTATATGAGCAGGCTTTATTCTCTTCTCCAGAAACAAGAGGATTCAAGAGGTGCAGTGAAATGAAACCTTTGCCAGCTCAGTTCACCTGCTCAAAAGCACTGCATGAGAAAGAAGGTACAGGCTATAAGGTCGGGCCTAACTCAGAAGCTGATGTTATTTATACATGCAAGTAACTGGCCTGTTTGCAAGTGATACATCTGGAAAAGACAGTTTACACTACTCTGATGTGGAGTAAGAAATGCCTCTCCCTAGTGCAGATTTCCATTTACAAAAGGTGCCTGGTAAAACCAGGAGGGAAGTCAGATCCTCCTAAGACTCCCTGGATCCCAGGGGAGTCCCCAAAATCAGCTGATGCTCAAGGCATGACTGATCTAATGCCCTATGGTATCGTTTCTGCATGTGACAACTAGGGTACCAAAGTAATTCCAAAGAAAGGGTGAAATGATCATTGGCCTTTTTATTGTATTTGCTACAAGTAAATCTGGGGATTTTTCTAGCAAAAACGACAATAGCCTTAGACTAGCTACTGTTATTTGGTAATATTTAATACTCCTGTATACAGGGCTGGAGAAACAGACTTTTAACTCAGACTTTTGCTCCATTTAAGAAGGAGGAAGAACAGTTTTGGGGCAATATTATACCCATATGGGAAAAAAAGGGAGCAAGTTAGAAGATATTTTGCTCCCATAAATCTTGAAAGTAATTCCGTTTTGGAAATATTAAGAAATTATGAATGCTGTAAGCTCATGCGCTTTGCCACCTCAATAAATCAGATCAAGCCAGAGCTGATGTCCAGCAGTGACAGGGAAATGCTGTCTGCCAGACTCTCCAGGAGCATGGCTGTTCTGTCTCAGCTCTGAACTGCATCTGGCATATTCCAGGACCCTTCAGGAAATATTGGGATTTGCCTCAAACAGGCCATGGGAATGCTCTCTGCAGAGCACCTAAAATACGTTCCAAGGAATGCATGGGAGTTTGTCAAACAGAAAAAGCAAATGTTCCTGAATGATGTTAAAACTCTGCATGTACTGAGCGGCCCGGCACGGGATGCTGCGTTTTGCCTGTCACAGCTGCCTAAAGGCAGGATGGCTTCACCGGCAGCCACAGCTCCAGACCCAAACCAGGTTTGCGCTCCTTCAGAAAATGGCACAGAAAGTGAAAGTTTTGATTTTTCAGTTTCAAATTTTAAGCATTTCCTCTCTACTCCACAGCAGATTCCAGAACAGACATATATTGCAATCTCATTGCACGTGACACCCTGAAAAGTCGAGGAATTTGGCTGCTTGTGGCACACACTTATGACCTGTGTAATTTGAGAGAGAAATGCCAAGCATCTACAATCCCTAGTTTGAATGGCATACCCTGCTAAAACACAAATGACATCTAAATGGACTGAAAGCTTGACATGATAATTGTGAGGTACAAAACAAATCTCTCCCAGTTCTCAAGTTTGAATTCCTCATACAAAGACAGCAATAAAATCTCTAACAATTTGTCACCATGCGCAGCAAAAGGAAGCGAACGTTCTGCCAGAAGCTGTTCTTAAAGAGGAATCTATAATCACACAAAAATGTGATATATATTTGTGCCTGTGGGACTCTGGCTTATGTGACAAAACGTTACATTTCCAGTTCTTTCCTCCCTGACAAGAAGAGTTGTGACCCCAAAGCATTTCTGAAGGCTGAGCTAGCCTGCCAGAAGCTCCCCAGCCAAGTTTTTCAGCCATTCCATTTTGTCCCTGATACTGAGACCACTTCACAGCTACCCCTCTTGGATGAGCACTGAAGTACTCAGTACAAGCAGCACTGACTTCCCAAAGCATCTTGCAGTCACTATGCAAGGTAGCTATGGGACAATTTTAGACATTGAATCTCGACCAGAATCTGCTCCCTACTTATCTGCTGCTTTCCAGGCAATTAATACATAAATGTGTAGAAGATAAAAAGCTACATCTCAGAGAAAGAAAAAGAAATAAACTGATTTATATGTCTTTGGCTTTAATGACAAGGGATGAAGAAAAGGAGAAGTTCCTGAATGAGTAAAGGGGAAGATAGCACCACATTTCTAAGGAACCACGACACCAAGGAAAGGCAGACTGACAGCCACTAAGCTCCACTGTGAGCTTATGTTTCAGATACTCCCTTTCTAAAAAACATCCTCCTTTAAGTTGACCTGTGCTTTTGTTTATTCTTTAATTAAGGAGAATCAGTAGTGCTGGAAAACTGAAAGCTGAAAGAAAAAAAAGCCCAAACAGTGCTAGAACCTAATGCTCTGCAGAACCTGCATGCTGCATTTGTTAAGGGGCAGGAACAGCTTCTTTCTCTTTTTTTAAACCACACATAAATAATTTATTTGCTCTGGCATGACTTCTATCTTCTGTTTGCCGATGATCAAAAGCATTCATGGTTAGACAGAAGGCACAAAGTCTACCAATGTTATTAATTAAATACAAACTGAAGCCCTTGAGTGCTGAATCATTAGCCCTGACACAGGCATTTATGGAGAGAGAGAATCTAAACTAACCTTTTCCTTTTTCCTTACTGAGACCTAGAGGTATGCTGTCTCCCTTGCCTCCCTTCTCTGGGGAGCAGCATGGTGTGACAGCATAGGAATGAGGAGGTTTGTGACATCCCCATTTTACATTTCTTATTGGCATTAATCCTCTGTCAAAAATCCAAGCAGCTCAAAGATTCCTCAAGGAGCTGAAAAATTTAAGAAACTGCATTAATAAGGATTAACCCCATCCTACAACAAACTTACTACTTTTCCTATACCAGCAAACAAGCTCCCCCCCAGAAAAGATGGCCGCAAGAAGAATATCTTAACTGCAGAGGTCAGGCCAAAAATTAAGCTGATCTTAACAAACTGCAGAAGTCTAAAATAAAAGAATATGGTAGAGAGAACTTAGCACTGAGGAATGGCTGGTCAGAGCTGGTCTAGCAGTGCCATTTGAGACCACCTAACTCTTCACAAGAGAGTGTGAGCCACAGATCCCCACCCATCTTCTTCCCTGCTCTCTGTGCCTACAGACCCTTGAGTGTGTATCTGCAGCTGCCTCTTTCAGGCTGCAAAGGTCTCAGCTACTTGGCCACTCCCCACACTGACACCACTAAATTACACAGCAGAACAGTGCTCTGCAGTAAATGTCACCAGCCCTCCAAAAAGATTACTTTGAACAGGCTTTATTCCATAAGCAAAGGACAGGGCAGGTAAAATCAACTGAGCCCAAACCCCACAGACCATGTAGCAGTTATCCCTGCCTACTTCCCTGTGAATGATTGCCCTGTACCTTTGAGGCACTCTGGAACATCTTCAGCCTTCTTGCCCTCTGCTCTCCATCACCTAGTAGGTTGTTTAAACTCATCAGTGCAACCCTTTTCTCATTTTCTCATTGCTCTATTTAGAGCTGGACCAGCTGCTCCAAGATGTATCTTAAAAGGCTCTCATCCTCTGTGCTGTGGTTCATACAAAGAACATTATTACACTCTTGCAGGAAAGATAAACATCCTATCATGAATGAAAAATGTAACTATTACAGCTGTAAAACCTGTTAAATACTCTATTTTATTCAAGATCAGAAAGCATCAACTCAAGGACCATGTCCAATTCTGGGCCTCATGTGAAAAACAGGAACAAACTGAAAAAAGGCCATAGGAGACTCTGAAAAACACCTAAGGTCTAGAAAACATGATGTCTGAGGAAAGCTAGAAAAAAAAATCTTTGTTTAGTATAGAAAAAACTGGAAGAGTACATGATAAATATTACAAGGGTGCTGCAAAAGAGAAAGATAAAATCTCTATATCCCTGGAAAAGAAAAGTAGTAACTATGGTCCTAAAATGCAGCAAAGAAAACTTAATAAATAAAAAAATATTTCTTGTGCTTGGGATCATTACACATGGAAATCTACTGTCTGAACATGGATTACAGAGCTCACATCAACTACACCATTTTCTGATTTTTAAAAAAGTCTATATCTATGAAACCCCAGTTAGCCATATAGCTGTGCCTACTTTTTAGAGGGAAATGCAAATAGATGACCTTTAGAAGTTCTGCACAGGTCTGTTTCATCTAAAACCACTTTCATACTGGGCTAACATTGATAGGAGGTGACCAACTAGCCAAGCTACAGTCTGCTGTACCTGGGAATCAAGAGCTGCCCTTCAGACTCCTTGCACTTCCTAAGTATTTCTCTTCATATATGGTAATCAAGTTTCAGTACAATCACTGCAGATAAGCAGCACATGGATTTTCCAGCCTGCTGCCTGCCAAGAGTGCTTTCTGTTTGTACCCCGCACCTTTGTGATAAACAGGAAGACACGTAAAGTTTAACCTTTCTGCAGTCATTAATGTCTTGGGCTTATGGCACCACCAAGGCACAAAATCAAAGAATGATTTCACATTGGCCCAGTCCCTCCTGCTCACTGACTGTGTTCTGACATGCATAAAGTCCAACAAAGTGTCCTGAGCAGCTTACTCGCATAATGCAATTAGTCATGGGGACTGGAAAAGTTTTCAGATAAACTAAATATTAAAGACAAAAAGAAATCAGTTTGCCTGCTCTGATGAAATCCTCACACTTTCCTCCTGATTCTCCAAACATTTCAGACAAAAAACACACATGCACACAGAAAAATAACAAGAAGCTTGGTTTAAAGGTTGGCTTCCTCTTGAGGAAAAAAAAAACCAAACAAACCAAAAAACTCTAAAATTCAGACCAGGCAGAAACTTTGTCCTGACCTGCCTCATGCAGCAGCTTATAAGACAACATGCAAAATTTGTCATTGTTCACAAAACTCTCTAATACCAAAACACAATTATGCAAGGGTGAAAAGCCAACTTCTCAACAACACAAGGTTCTGTTAGTTTAAAAACCAGTCTTCTAACATCATTTCAATGTCATAGCTTGTTTCTCACGTCTTATTGTCAATGATGCAAGATTGAATTACAGCTCATTCTTCCTACAAAAAGCCAGGTGGGGGGTTCAAGAACTCTGAGGGAGCACTGAGCCAAATAGATGAGATTATGTGGTATTTGGAAACATGATGAAGGTGAGCGAAAGCAGACTGCAATTACTGCCTGGGTTTCCAAAGCCTTCTGTGCAAACAAAAAACGAGATGAAGAGGGAAGGTGAAAGGTCCAATACTTCTCCAAAGAAAAAAGAGTTAGCTCCCATAGAAGATGCCAGCCAGCAGCTCTGCCAGTTGGCCAGGCTTTAGCACAATTCTGTTCCTGTTAATACCCCGCTGGAACAGGATTGTGCTTTCTAATGAAGCCCAAGTGGAGAGCAGTCATGTAGGGTCTGCTGCTGTTCAACACTGCACTCCCAAAAGACAGGGTATCCAGCGGATCTCTTCTATTTCTGGTGAAAATCTAACACATTCCAATGACTGCAGAGGACAGGCACAATTCCCAGCACGGACCTGTTGTCTTTCATCACACTAATTAACCAGTCTGTTAAACACAGCGACTGCACGTTACTTTTATAAAGCCAACTTGATGTTCTCTTTATCCTTCCTGCAGAGAGAAGTTAATCCCTGTCATTGCCACTCACTGCTCATTCTTGCCACCACTGGCCATGTCCAACTGTCCTGAGCTGCCAGCAGTCTTATGGTGGAGCACAACAAATTGCACTTCCCTGTTTCAAAAGCCTCTGATCTCATTTTCTCCTACCACATTATTTAATGTATATGCCTATCTTGAGGTTATCCTACTGTCTCAGGCCAATCTTCAGATTTCAAATCATTGGAGGGAATAGTAAAATTTTGAGTGGCCTTCATTCATTACTTCACAAGTAATTATGTCACTGCAGAAGGAGCCTGGAATGCTGTAAAGAAATTGGTATATATGTAGGGAGCAGGACACTGATGAAAAAGAGCCTTCCACCATCAGCTAAGCCAAAAATGCACATATTGCTCAGCACAGCCAAGCACAGAACTGATGTGACTGCTCTGCTGATGTACACATAGAGGATGTGGCACAGAAGGGAAAGAGCTGTTGAAGCTAATGAACAACTAAGCACAACATGAGTGACTTGATCCTGATACAACCCACTAAAGACAAAAATAAAGTCATCAATGTTTAAAAAAAAAAAACAGAACAGCTTTGTTATGGAAGCTAATGAAGACAGGAAAGCACAAAACAAATTACTGGATGTGAAGCTCGGTCATTTTATGAAAGGGGTTGTATGATTTGTGACTGCATAGACAGAAGACTGGACTTCATAATCAATTCCATTTCTGAATGCCTGATGTTCCTTCACCTCTGGCCCACTGCTCTTATCCAGGTCAAAAATCCACATGGGGCAAAAGTTCCCTGCATAAGTCTTACAGGATTGAGGATGCTGGCAGAAGAAATGTCAATGTTTCAATAACTGTAACTGAAACAGATGGGTTGATCTGAGTGAAAAGAGTCTTTAATTTTTTCAAGGCTCATGCACTTCTGGAATGACCAATGCCATTTTAGAAGCTAGACAAAAAATTCCTATTAACGTGATATGGAAAAC
This sequence comes from Onychostruthus taczanowskii, assembly GCF_017590055.1. NCBI lineage: Eukaryota > Metazoa > Chordata > Aves > Passeriformes > Passeridae > Onychostruthus > Onychostruthus taczanowskii. The sequence goes on from NW_024504786.1 coordinate 9,213,194, forward strand.
ATTAGCCTGTTGTGAAATGCACTTGGCATTAACAGAAGTCTTGTGAGCTCTTCTGATTTTCTTACATGTAGGGCAATATTCTGAAAAGTTCTACAGGACACAGTTCCTCATATCACATCCCTGGGAGAATCTCAACCTTCAGGTTAAAAAAAATCCACAGCAAATAAAAAAAATATTTGTATAGACTTATAGTTGGAAATGAGACCTCAATAACTAATAAATGCTCAGAAACCTGAGGAGGAATAAAAAGAAAATATTATTTTTCTGCATGAATTTTCTGCCCTGACTCATTATTACTGACTATTTGCAGGTTGCAATTCTCATCAGTGCAACTCCCTACAGTGATTTTAAGGTGATCCAGAGAAGGTTTCCTCAATGAAAATGCAAGCAAGGGACAAGCTCTTTCACACACCAACAGGAAATGAGAGGAAAACAGTAAATGTGAGGGAAAAAAAGTCTGCAGAAACTATTGCTCTGGCAGCTGCCTACAGCACACAAGACAGGCAGACAATTAAATGCAAAGAAACAAAGACAAGAAGTGAATCTTCTTTGCACGCCACAAATTGATGCTCAAAGACAATTATACAGATGTTTCTTACAATTTTTGTCAGTTATTTTCAAAAGATTCTTTTTGAAGTTATCACAATGTGCATTTCATGTGAAAAACTGGCATAGCAATGACCATATCAAATCAGGTCTGCAGCTCATTGGAGAAAACAGGAAGATATTAACTAGAAATAAGAACAAAATTTGTAGTGGAAACAAGAAGGGACTGAAAGCACAGGAGGTGTTGGGCAAGCATAGGAGATGCTGGGCAAGCACAGCTCTCCCCAAACACCTTGAAATTGGACAATGCTTTTTGGCTGGAATCCACACCATGGCCAGCACCATTCAGCAGACGGACATCCTAACTTAAAAAACAGTGAGAGTGGAAATGTTCCCTATTGCACAAATTCCTAAGGCCTAAACAATTTAGCTCATCATGCTCCTTCTTGTCGGAAGTTGTTCAAGGAGCAGTTATGTGATTTTCAAGCTTGCCAAGAAGTCAAAGCAGCATCATTCATCCAACCAGAGAACAAGTTTTTTTCCTTCTATTAGGTGAAACTGGATAATGTAGCTTTAAGTGCCATCTCCTAGGTACAGCCACCAGATGTGCACTTGTAGAATGTACACAAAGAAACCCCAAACATTACTAATCAGAATAATTTCACTTGCTGAAAAACAGTTACAGATAGATCACAAAGCTGCTATTAACGAGATCCATATCAATCTCAACAGGAAAAATTCCAGATGCATTTCTGCTTCTCTGCTGCACAATAGACTTCACATTGTAGTGCAGGACAAAGTGGGGGCAGCCAGTTGTTATTATTTAAGATTCAGACAGAGGCTTTTTTCTTCCTTTAACCAGATGCAAAAATCTCCAAGGATTTCACTGAAAGCCTCAACACACAAAAAAAAAAAAAAAAGCCAAAAGCCCAAGTGGAAAGAATGTTTTCAGAGGGACCTATCCCCCTAGGTGCCAGAAGGTACTTCTGTAACTGGAGATAATGCTTGATAGGGTTGTCCAGTTTAATGTAATTTTCTGGCTCCTCTGTCACCTTATTAATTCCAGCCCTCAGCCTAAGAGTGGTGATCTCTAAAGCAACATGCACTAAAATCTTCCAGATAATATCAGCACTATTTAATATACGCCTCTCCCCTTTGGTCCCATGGCTCTAAAAATAAACAAGTATTTTAACAAACCAAGGGTAAGACTCTGAGCCTGTAAAATCTCTTTCTATGTACTGTTTCCAGAGATAAGGCACAGAGACTGGACATGGAAGAGTTTCCATGCAAGAGGCCACCTGACAAAACCAAAAGGATTTACTGACTCTCAGTAAGTGGGTGCTGTGGAGAAAGCTGCAAACAGTGCCAGCACAGACAGCTACATCCTTTCCTCATCATCCCACACAGAAAGTGTCTGGCTTGAGTTAGAGATTGGGCAGGGAAGAGAGACTGGAGGTGAGACTTGACTACTCTGACGAAGTAAAGAACTACAAACCGTGTGGACTTCTCCTGTCCTACCTGAAAAACAGGTGTGAAAAATAAGGCCTGTCCTTCCAGCCAGCACACTCACTGGCCTCGTCCAACCAGCATCCTCTGCTCTGCTGTGTCCCCACGTCCAAATTCATCACACGTCTGGCAAGAGACCGTGCAGCAACAACAGTATTCACAGCAGTAACTTCAGAGGACTCTGCCAAGAGGCTTGATGGATACCTGAAGCACAAGGTATGCTCTTAAAAGCCTACCTTCTAAAATGCTATAAATCTCCTGGAAGAACTGATATCCTGACTCACTAATCAAAGCAGAGACACCCTCCCAGTTCTTATTGAAGAACAGTACAGCAGTCCTCATTCCAGGAATGGAGTTTTTCAATGAGATAGTTGATTTCAACAAGTTCCCACAAGAAAAAAACTGCAAAAAAAAGGATACTGCTGGTTTATGCATTTGAAATTTATGTAAGTCACTGAAACAAATACTAAATATTATTAGCTACTAAAGGAAATGGTTATGGTGAAGATGAGGGGATAAAAACCTCACACAAGCCTTCTCTTTCAGCATCCTTGATAGAGAAAACACTTCTCCTACAGCTGTGGGAAAGAAAACAAGACACAACGGCTGAAGTTAAAATTACACATCTTTGGCTGTTATCAAAGGGAGCTCTAGCACATGGACAAAGTGCAGTCTGCGTGATTCCAATTCCAAACCAAAGAAATGCTGCAGGCGTATTCATCATCGACATTTGTATTTGCTCCTGAATATTACAAAGAGCAGTGAACATTGCTGATCCACTACTTTTGTCCCAGTAGCAACGTTTAATTGCGTCAACTGCATTCAGCCTTTGTAGAAAGCATCAATAAATTCACTCCTACAATTGATACTCTTCCAGTGACCCCCTCAGGCAAACCAACATGAAGCAGCTCCAGTGTGCAGCACTGCCAGCTGACACAGAAATCTGCCACACCCGGGAGTTTTCCATACCCTTAGAGTGTGGGTGGAACAAAGTACAGAGAGCAACTCAGCATCTCCATTAATCCATCAGGGAGACAGAAAAGAATCATAGAATCGTTTAGGTTGGAAAAGACCTCTAAGATCGAGTTCAACCATTAACCCAGCTCTCCCAAGGCCACCACTAAACCATGTCCCCAAGTGCCACATCTAAATGTCCTTTAGCTCCCTCCGGGGATGGTGATTCCACTACCTCCCTAGGCAGCCTGTTCCACTGCTTGATTTTGGAGGAGAAATTTTCCTAATATCCGATCTAAACTCCCCTGGCACAATTTGAGGCCATTTCCTCTTATTCTGGAGAAGAGAAGGACACCCACAACATTAAAACATCCTTTCAGTCTCTCATCCCGTAGAGAGTGATGAGGTTCCCTCTGAGGCTTTTCTCTAGGGTAAATACCCCCAGCTCCCTCAGCAGCTCCTCACTGAACTTGTCCTCTAGAGCGTCCACCAGCCAGTCTCTGCTTTGGCCTGGAATTCAGTCTATTCACTGTATTTTCTTAACATCATCCAGTTTTGGGTTTTTTTCCTCATTCTTTTCTTTGCCCACTTATGTTTGTCTAACCACTTAGATGGCACTCCACAAACAACTACTCTCAATTTACATCTGTCACAGAGAAGGTGTTCTGTGTTTTCTTTCCACTTCTTAAAAGTATTAAACTTTTCACCACAGACATTTTGGAAGCAGACACTCTTGGTGTGACAAAGCAAGAAATCTCTCCATTAAAATGACAAATTGCAGTCATTTTGTTCTCATTTAATCTTACTTTTAACAAAACAATCACCTTGTTAAGAAAAACTGAAAAAAGGCATGAAAACTCTCAGCCTGCAAAGTGAAAGCTTTGAAATGCACTGGCAAAGAAAACGAAGACTATAATATAAATGATGAGTAATCTTAATCACCAGCTATTTCTAATATCTTTTTTTCTTAAGTACTTCTACCCTCCCATAAATCAACAAATGCTTAGTCGTTTCTTTGAACTTAGAGATGTACAATAGAACAAATAACAACAAAGCTATGCTTCAACCTACTAAATAAATAAATAATGGTAATCAATAACTTCTTTTCAAAGCTATAAGAAAATTCTATAAAATGTAGTGACTGCCCTTCAAAAATTTTCCCAAATACTTATTTTTCTAAAAATAATTCCTCATATAAGTTACAGTAGTTGAAAAAAAGTTTAAGACCACAACCCCATCTAACTCAGGATATTCTTAAATTTTCTTGTCTAAACAGAAAAGTTGAAGGACTACATTAGCCAAGTATCTGCTGATCTCAATGACAAGAGAAATAGCAGATTTGCATTAGCCAGCAATATAGCAATGCTGTTGGCCAGAAGAAGAAATTCCCACAAGTATTTATGGGTGCTCTTTGTTCAAACAGCCAGCTGTGGAGTGAGAAAACAGCACAGGATCATCCCACATTACTCTCCCTGCCTCTGTAATGCTCATGCTCAGCCCTCCTAAACTGTACCTTTCTACTGGACATTTTGCTTTCCCTGAGCTGCAGACTAAGTGCACTTGGCTGTGATGTTCACAAGCAACACCACTATAAAACCTGCAGATTCACATCAATGCTGTGTAAATGTCACCATCTAAACCACAGGCTACAAGTGACTGAAGATTTTCAGAGACCATCAGCACTTCAATGAATTCAACAGCAACTGCGTAGTAACCAGTCTCCTCAACAAATCATGTTACCATACTTGTCTTGCAGCAATTACTTCTGAGTATTCCCAGTGCATGTTTTCCCACCATGACAACCTGATACATGCTCTGCAGCAATGGTTTTCATTTTAATATCTTGGCCGGTCATGGAGTGAATCAAATTGACAGCCCCTTTGCTGATACCAAGCTTTAGAGGCAGCAGAACAGGTCCACTCCCATCAATTTTTATCAGCTGAACTTTGAAAAATGGTGCCCCTAGTTAGAGGGATTAGTATCTCCCTTAAAATGGGTATTAGGAATAAAAATACAAGAGCAGCTCTAGCAGAAATAAGAACAGGCTGATGTGCAGGAGTACCAGCAAATTGCTTCCAAACCTGCCTGGGGTCAGCACAGCTTTGGAAAATCTGTAACACTTTGAGGGAGCTCTTGTTCCATGGCTACTTGCTTCTTTTGATACCAAGAGCATGCTGAATGTGTGCAAAGCACAAATCTGAACAAACTGCCTGCTCTACTCACAGTTATCACCCACTGAAAGCTATTGTGGATGCTTCTTGAAATGCACAGGAAGAGCCTGGACTGAGAGCAGTGACCTCGAGGCACTGAGCTGTGCCAGCGCCAGCCACCAACACCAACCCCAGGACAGGCACCGGGGTCAGAGCTGTGCTCTCCTGGTAATTACAGTTACTGTACCAGAACTAGTTGTCTCTGAGGGAGGGAGAAAAAAAAAGGTGTTGCTTGATTTTTAGCTTGGGATTATTTTTTTAAGAATTCATCAGCTTGATTGCCCAGCAGTAAGGAAAATCCCACCTAACGATGCGAGTGAGACTGTGCTGGGGCAGATCAGAGTTCAAAATCTCTTTCCCAAAAATGGCAATAAATAGATGTCCAAGGTAAAGCAAGAACAGGGCAAAGAGATAAAATATTTCCTCCCTAACATTCACACAGCTTTCAAACATTTTCAGCTGAGTGGATTTCCTGAGCTTGATGTGGTTTGTCTAATCAGCAACCCCCCTTTCCCTCCCAGCAATGGATCCCTCCTCCAAATGTTTGTTCAGACTCCTCTGGAATTTGTACAGACAATTTGCAGCTGTCACATGCTTTGGCAAGGAATTGCCCAGGTATATGACCTGATGCACAAAGAACTTAATCTTTTTTGTTCTGATGCATGTAAGTAGAAACACATTATGCAGAAAGACTGTATCAATGATTTTTCCCTTCTACCTTTTTTCCCTATAGTAAAAGCCAAAGGTAAATTCAGTGCAGCTCAACCAGAAGACCCCCCACGAAAGATCATATCTCCTTCCAGGTGCCTCAGCAATCATTGTCCCCTACTTCTCAATCTTTCTTTGCCCTCAAGGTCTTCCCTTATTCTGCATTTGGGATCTGACATTACCAAGCCTGAAGAAATTTTGTTTCACGCAGCTGTCATCTGGGAAGTACGCTGTACCTCTGTACAACAGAGGTCTTTTCATCAATTTATTATGTTCTTTATGTGTGCTCATACTGTATCTCCTAAAGCTTCCAGCTGGCTCCTCTGATGTCTACCTCAAGCCACTTGCTCCTGCCCACCAGGTGAGCACCTTCTCCTTTTTGGCCTGGCAGACCACTCAGCAACATTTAAACTGGGAAGCACCACAGGCTGTATTGCCTCTCCCATCTCATGAGGAGTCCAGCCACCTCCTGTGATCACAGAGGGCAGCTTTCCTAAGATGCTTCTGGCTGCTAAAATGGCTGGGAAGTTTCAGATTTATGGCCTATGACTGAAAAGCTCTCTCTGCACAGTGTAGTTCCTGACAGGACCATTACAAATTTCAGGGAAGGACATGGACTTGCTGGAGCAAGTCTAGTGAAGGGCTACGAAGATGATAAAGGGCTGGAGTGTTCAAGGCCAGGTTGGATGGTGCTTGGATCAGCCTGCTCTAGTGGAAGGTGTCCCTGCCCGTGGCAGGGGTGAGTGGAACTAGATGATCTTTAAGGTTCCTTCCAACCCAAACCCTTGTATGGTTCTGTGATCTGTTTAGGACTGAAGGGCCACACACATACAGTAAACCCCAGCTGCTCTCTGGAAACCAGGCACATGCACAGAAACCATGGCACACTCAGGAAATGGTCTGGGCTTCCACCTGGTGAAAAACATGAAGTCACTACATCCACAGACTGCACTGAATAAGAAACAGCAACTATGGCAGCTACCAACTGTTTCAAGAGATCCTCTCCTGCTCTTTTGAGAGGGCCAATGTTCTTCAGCAGCTGCAGAGTCAAACATCAGCTTTCAAAAAGACATATTTCATTAGGAGATGAGATCTGTCCAGACACAAATGACAAAGAGCCACATTCCTCCTCTTTAGCTTTGGCTAGCGTGGGAATGAAACTCGGATACAAGAAAACTTCCTCTGTAGCAATGTCCTGCAGCTGTCAAAGAGCTAGCATGTGAACAAGTCAGGCACAGGAAGAAGAGAAGTGCTACTACAACCCTGGCCAACTGAGCAACTTCAGAGTCTCAATCTGACAGCACAAAAGTAGGTGACCATAGAGACACTCTCCCACTTTCTGTACAGCTTTGACTCAGACATTCACATGTTGTCCCTATGGACCTGCAGGAAGTACAGGAATACATATGCTTTGATCCAGCAGTAATGACTTAAAAACCAGTCTTGTGTGGGAAGTGTTGACAAATTACCTCTGGTATACACTGAAATCACTCAAACAATTAACTGAGATTAGATTAGCTGGTAGGCTCGGAAAGAGGCTATGAATAAGATGTGTGCAGCTGCACATGTTTTTACTCAATTAGATGACAGTAGGACATGTATTACTTCAAACATCAAGGCTACACCAAATCAGATAAGCAATCCCACCTAAAACAAAAACCAGCAACATACTTCCCACAAATGTAAAATAACTTTGTGCTAGCCATAGTGGAATAAACTGCCCAGAGACAGTTTCTTCCCAACACCAATCAGCTTCAAAATCAATACCCTAAAGAGCAAGAATTCACATTCTTCTTACTTTTTTTTTTTAAATCTACTGTAACTGTAGAAGTTTTATTACTTCTATATTAGTACTAGTTTATGATGTTACATCTCTCTTTCAGATCCTGTCTGAATTAAGTGTATAACGTGAGACTAGTTTTAAACATGATCTATTTCCATTTAATTGAAAGCCAAGAAGGTTTAATATTAATGTAATTTTCCTCTTTTCTAACATTCACTAAATTGTACACACCTATGGTATTTCCTCTGCAAAATAAATGCATCACATTTTTGTCTATACAAAACCTATCCGTTCTAGACAGACATGCCATGATTTTATTTTGGAGTAGATCAGAAATCAGATCTGAAGTAGATTTGCAGACACACAGGTTTTCTCTACCACTACCTCTTCTTAGCACAGGGTAAGAGGAAGAGCACAGGACCAGTGCCTGAGCACTTCAGGCCTTCTTCTAAAGAAGGCTTTAGAGAACTGGGGTGAAAGATCTTCTGGAGGACCTGTGAAGGAGTGCAATGAAAAAACCACATTTTGAGAAGAGCCATCTTGACAGTGGTAAAGGCTGTTGGCTGCAGAACCTAAAAGACTACCAGTTTTAATTTGTCACATTTCTTCTTCCACCTCCTGTAAAGTCACATCACACCACCTCAGAAAACATCACCAGGAAGACATAACAAGAAAAGTCATAAACACAGGATTCCACAGACAATGGGACAGACTCTCTGTTGACTTGGACTAGAGAGTTTAATTTTTAAAACTATATTTCAGAGTCACACCTCTACAGTCTGCTTGGAACCCATCTGAAAGTAGTCCTTGAAGCTTAGCAGTGAAGCAAGTAAAAAGAAGATGGTGAGAACAAAACAGCTGTAAATGGAAGGGGAAAAGCAGATACAAGGAAGTATAAGGAAAGCACAACAAATTGTCCCAAGTGATGCAACAGGCCACAACAAAGAAGAAAAGGGCACTGAAATGTGAGATTCGAGCCACTACATATATAGCAAAACTCCAAATAAGTTCGCACTGCATCACACTGAATTACAGGAGTTGTGCTGACCTGTCATTCCATGATCACCTAGAAGTTTAGCGTTCTATTTTTAGCATTCCTTTTAAAGAGTTTTTCTGGTAGAGCATATTTACTGTGTTGTGGTTTCTTAAGTCTATTGGCAAGTTTAGGTAATATATTTGTTTCTTTCATTGCTGCAGCTGAAAGTCTGATTTTAATGAGAGGTTGCTTATTTTGGTTAGCAGCTCAACCTTTACATTCTTAAGCCTCTTTAAAATTCCTGGATATATACATCCTAGGATGGGTGATTTAGCATTGATTAGTTTAGTGGTGTGAGAGAGACCAGAGACACTGCTCAGAGATATTTTACTGTTCTGAAGTTACCTCCTCAGCATATGAGGCTTGAAAGCCGAAAAATAGGAGAGCAGCTTTATGAATTGCAAGAGGGAGGAGAGCTAAAGCTTCAATCAGGTACATTCTATCCTCCACCCCCTTCCTGTCTGTACAAATGAAAACAAAATGCCTCTTACTTACAAAAAATACTTGCTATTATGGGCAGAAGCATGACGAAGAATCCACCCTCCAAGCAGTTTTAGTGACAGCTTCCGTGGTAGCCTACCTCGTGATCAATGGGGTTCTTTTTAAATGATTAGCAAGGGTGTAATTAAGGAAACTGAAGGAAGAAAGATAACTCAAAAGATGAATGAGGCCTTTATTCAAGGTATCACTGAGATGGGGCACTGGCTGTGTGACAAGCAAAGGTGAGGGTCTGGTGGGCAAGAGGAACATGAGCCCGGGCTGCGCCCTTGCGGCAAAGGCAGCCAGCATCCCTCCAGGGTGGGGGACCCTAACCCTGGCTCAGCACTGGGGGGGCTCTGCTGCAGGGCTGGGGCACTGCTGGGCTCCCCTCTGCACACAGACACACTGGAACAAGTCCAGCAAGCTAAGATGATTAAAGGATTGGAGCATCTGCCACGAGGGGAGCCTGAGAGAGCTGGGATTGCTCAGCCTCGAGCGGAGAAGGCTCAGGGGGCTCTGATCAGTGTGCAGAAACACCTGACAGGGGCAGCCAAGCAGGCAGAGAGACTCTTCTCAGGGGTGCACAACACACAGGGCAATGGGAAAAAAAGTGAAATACAAGAAATTCCATTGGAAATAATAATACTGCTAGGGTGGTCAAACATGGAAACAGGCTGTGCAGAGGTTGTTCAAACACAACTGAGATGGTCCTGAGCAACCTGTGGCAGGTGACCCCACTTTGAACAGGGATTTGGACTAGATCACCTCCAGAGGTCCCTGCCCAACCCACCTAGTCTGTGATGCTGTGATCCTTCTCCCCATGAAGCAAGGAACAATAAACTTGCAAGAGTTCAATTCCTATCCAGGTCAAATCTCAGGAAGAAGTGTCTGCTAAAACCCCATTTTATATGAGTGCTGTAATTCCTGCTGACCTCAATCAGCCTAATCAAGTGGTAAGATTACAGAATGAAAAAAAAAAGGCTTTAATTTGATCATTACTCGTAGCTATTCCATTGACCTAATGCTTGGCCACGAAGAGCTCATGACAACTGGATTAATGCATAAAAATAGAGGATTTCATCCTCTGGAAATCACAGTTGAAATCTGACATTCAACAAAACTGGAAATCTGTAGCTCTAATAGCATCCCATTGCCAATGGCCATATTTACCTGGCATAAAACATGCAAGGATAATTTGATCAATCAAGGTATTTGCTGTTTAGTCAAAGCTCTCCTACGTATACAAACATCCAACACCATTCCACACCTTCACAACTTAAGTGGAGTGGTAGGACTGATAAATAAGTTAGCACCAGAGCTGTGTGACACCACTGTCTGTGTCAGGAGACTCAGGGCTACGGTACAGCCAGCAGTGCTGCTGCAGGCAAGGACAAAAGGACAGTCACAGAGCAGCGATTAAAAGAACAAGAAAGCCCAGCACGTCCAGTGAGTGTGCACATTATGGCATTGCTTAAAATGTTAACTTGTGTTGTAAAGGAAACAGATTGTAAAAGTGACAATGATTTCTCCCTAATGTTTTGATTTTATTTTTTTCTAAGCTACTCTTCAGCACAGTCATCTGACAAACTACAGAACCATGAATTAACATAAACTTATACAGCTAATAAGCGCAATTAGGAAAAGATGCTTCACTTTTGTGATTGAGTCAAATTAATAATTTAACAATCCCTGTATTAGTCAAGGCTCCCCAACAGCTTCACGGCAGAGAGGTCAGAAATTTGAAAACTACATGTCCAGACACGTGATCTGTTTTTATAACTTATATTCATGAACCATCTTGGCCAGCACAAAGCAGAATATTTCTTGAATACAAACACACTATGGGAGCAATAGTGACTTCAGTTTATCTGACCTGAGGCTTCTTTTCTACATCATTTCAGCATCAATCCAGCTGACCCAACAAAAGGTATTAAGCAAGAGACTGGGGAACAGAAAGCACAGCCAGCATTTGAATTATGCTGGCAGCTAGATGGCGGGTTTTATTCTCCACAAGTGTTATCAAAGCCTGAGTCCAAAAAGCATTTACAGGCCAGAGCCTCCTAGGCATGAAATAGTCTGTGAACATCCAAAGAGTGGGTAGCTCACTTAGGACTATAACAATCCCAGACAGAATCCTTCTGATGAGGCCAAGGTTCCTGACAACACAAACACCACAATTCAGTGATTTAGGAAAAGCTGGCAAACCCATGAATTACTCCCACTTCTGTAATCCACAGGGCACAGAACTGCCCTTCCTCCAGAGATTTGTCCCTCCTGCTTCCCAGCAGCCTTCCACAGGGGGCCCTGATACCTCCTTTTGAAGCACCTTAGACTCCTTAGCCCTCACTTCACTATCTTCCCTATCCAAGAGAGGGAGGAAGAAAGCTGAACTTAATCCTTTGCCTGCCTGCAAAGTAGGAACCAAGTAAATTTATTTGTAAACTATCTATTACTTGGACTATTTTTTCTCTTGAATAATTCTTAGCCAAGAGTGACTCAGAAATTGTTTTGAGATAAGTTTTATCAAACTGTTCATAACCATTACCCCATTACACCATTTGAAGGGATGGTCAGCATAAGGAATGCCTTTCCAGCACTGTGTGAAATTCAGTGCTTTAGCAGCTTTCAGTCATAGAGGTCATCATTTTCAAAATAGGCTACCCAGACTTCAGTTTTCTAAGGCAATTTAAGTAAAATAAGTCTATAAAACTTTGGCCTAGATTTCTGAGGTATTGAATGCATTCGGCTCTCACAGGTCTGTAGCATATATAGCTTAAAATAAAGAGATTAGGTTCATAAAACATGGGTATAGACTAAACTTCGGAAATGTTCGTTTAAAGTCAAGGATCTGAAACCAATCACAAAAGAAACCAGAGTCAGCTTGTGAAAATATTTTCTATGCATTTTTTCTTAGCACATTTATGCCACAGCAGTATAAAGCATCATGCACACAGCAAAGATTTATTGAGTTATACCTTCATTGGGCACATTCTTCTCCCTCTTTTAAAATAAATTTTAAAAACCAACATTAATATTCCACTGCAGTGGGGGATCCATGCCCACAAATGCCTCCTTTTTGAAGCATAATCCATAATGGACATACTTTTAATAAGCACCTCAGACACTGCGGAAATGTCACCAAAGTACTAGCGGACTATTGAATGTCTGCTATGAAATACACTGCCTGCTTCCACAGAGCTCTGCTAATGCTTATTTTCCTACATAATTCCTAGTGCTTGCAGACACACACTCTGACTATTGCTCTAGTACCTCAGCTGGCTTCCTTCCTCCTGTGAGCACATTTTACAGTACTTGCAGGAGATGTGTGCTTTAGGAAAAAATGAAATCTATACTTTTCCATGGCACAGCTCCCAGCAGGCACAGCTCTTATGCTTGTAATTGAATTACTCTAGCTTCCCTTTCACTCTTCCAGATACCAAAGCACAGACATAACTACTGGGCTTTTTTTTTTGTTACCTCCTACTGTAGGCAAACCAAGACAGTAAATTCGGAGTTGCATCACTTACACTCGGATGGTACAAGCACTGCAGAAAACATTGACATAACACATTAAATTAGCACCTTACAAGAATTCCCATTATTGGTCTTTTCTTTCCTGCTTAGTTCAAGGAGTAGAAAACTACGCTGAATCAACACAGGCAAGAAGAAAATCTCTTCCCTCGGGTCAAGAAGTTTTGCTAGTTGTCTGCAAATTGAAATGCAAGAAAAGTAAGGGGTTCTCTTCCCTCTTCATCAATGTAATTCAGAGCATCTAGAAATGAAAATTCTAAGAAATAGCAAAGGCAGAAAATGATTCAACATTTACAAATTTCCCATGAGGCTAAACTGTAACTTTTATAGCCTCTATTCTATTAGTATCGTGTTTGCTTTACAATTATTTCCATCACTGTTGTGTACTTCTATTACTCATTAATAAAACATGATTTTACTCTTCTGCAACGCCCTGACTTTTCCTTCAAGATGCTCACAATATATTAGACTCCACCTCCCTCTGATCAGTGAGCACAACTGAGAAATGCAACACAAAACCCAGTGGATACTCCAGCCCACTTTCGTAGTCAGAGACCTCGTGGCACATCCATGTTATGTAACACAGAGCTGTGCTGCTGAGACAAGCTGGCATGCACAGCCACAGCGAGTTAGGAGCCTGGTCCCAAAAGCAGGAGAGCCATGTCAGAGAGAATAAAGCTACCCATGAGGCTTATGAGCTCCGGCACAGGAGCCACAGATGAGCTTCTCCCTCCTTTCAAAGGCAGGTTCATGCCCACCATTTCACGCTAAGCGTATACATTACATAACATGCTGCTCAAACTTACCACATTCAAACTCATAGGGTACTTTGTGGCAATATCTGGTAGACAAAGAATATGCATTTCAAATCTAGTTTCTTTTTCCTTCAGTCAGACAGATGAGCTCTCTTCTGCCTTACCTTGTTTTTCTCCCTAGTCTCAGGTACCCACACACAAGGATTAAAGGATTCTGAACATTTTACAGGGAAGTATCATCTAATAATTTATCTTTGCAATTAAATCCACTATAGGCTTGCAAACAGCTTGTGTGAACTGTCAGAATGCCCCCAGGTTTCCTTGGAAAGACAAAAAGGTTTTACATTTAACTCAGCTAACAGTTAAGTGGTTGGCAGTAACTGTCCACAGAGTCCTACAGAGGCCAATAAGCCTGAATTTAATAGAGTGGAAAAGAGGGAGTTAGTGAAAGGAGGCAGATCTTGTCACTGAAAGTATGACAAATGAGAAGGACAAACTTAACAGCAGTTTTACGAGAGACTAAAAGGAGCGATACAAGTGTAAACAAGAGGAGAAAGCAGCACATCACTGTAATAATACTAAAAAGAGAAAGTCCAGCTCAGGGTTCAGCTATGTGAAAAGGAGGCAGCTTGCTGGTTTTTTGTAGATCAGTTCTGGAGCAGAATCCCATGGGTTATGTCTCTACATGGCTATACTATTTGGGTTACATTTAGCAATCTGATCTTGTTATTTAGCAACATAGACTTGCTGATTCATACAAGCTAACCCAGAACACAAAGTGTTTGGATTCTCTTTTCCTGTTAAAGTCTTTGTTATTTACTGCCTGCAAGATTGCACTGAAGTTCCAGCCAAAACTCATTTCTGCTGTTTCCAATGTACATTCCAAATACAAAAAACATGGCATCACATCAAATGTTAAAGTAAGATCATTATCATCCAGCTGCCAAATAGTTCCTACAGGTTCAGAGGCAGACAATTACAGAAATCATGAACAGTGGCTCAGCAGAATGAGCTGACAAGTGTTTTCATACTTGTAGTATCACACTGCAGTATCGCAGCATACCGGGAGACATGGTGGTCTAGAGAATAAATAGATTTTACCATGGAAGGAAAAGGATAGATAAGGCAGTGGTTCCTAACCCCAGAGCTACCCTAAGAGCACAGTGTGCAAAACTACAAAAACAGGCAGAAATACTTTGCACAGAAAGGCAAAATAATCTTTTGCCAGCAGAATAACCCAGTAGCCTCCAGGAATGTTACTCACAATGTTAATCACCACAGAGTCGAGGACGAAAGCTGAGGTGCTATTGTGCTGTGCAGCATAAAACCATGGACCAGCCCATAAAAAAACATCTGTCATTCATTTGGACAGATAAGGCAAAGGCAACACAAATTTCACAGAGAAAGGGAACTGCACAATGGTAGCAGTTATTTTAGCTCCATAGTTGAGAAACAGGTTTAGATCAGAATGAAATGACAGTGTGAAGAAACTAAGGCAATACTACAAGGATAATTTTAATGAAACACTGTAATTGAAGAAAACCTGGAAAGTTCTAAGGCAATTGTAGGAAACAAAGCCAGGAAGGCCTTAGAATACAGATGTAAATGAGTCATTTGGCAAATTTAAGGAAGTTCAGACTGAAAAGCTGAAAAGAATTCCACAGTCCAACCACCTTCAGGATTTGTTTGAATTTCTTGTATCTATTTAGCTGTTGAAGTTCTTTAAACTCCCCTAAACCCAAGGTGACCTTTAAAAAAAAAAAAACCAGCACAACTTGAAAAATTTGCCAGCACATACAAACATATTCTAAAACACGCTGTCCGGAACAAAGAGTCTTCAGAACAGGGCACCAAATAGTCTCTATAATAAGCCATGAGCAATTAGTCTGCAGGGAAACAAGTCAGCTCCCTGCATCTCAGCAGAGTGAAGGTGGCTGTCATGCCCTAGAGGTGATGTTAACTGTAGGGTCTATTCCTGAGCAATGCTTACTAGAAACCCACCAGTTTATACCTGCTAGTAGGAACTGAGAGAAGTTCCAGGGCCTGGGAGGCAAAGCTTTGCAGTGGCTCTCTACAAACCACCAAAGTACTGCTTGTGCTCTCTTGAAATGCCCCAGAGAGCCTGAACCCTCTGGTCCACTAGCACATGCTCTCTTATTCTTCTCTGCTGCCTCTGAGTCCTCCCATTCCATCCAAAACTCCCCAAATAAAACTGAGAAGAGAGATCTGTCACAGGATTCACGAACTGCTATAGGAGCCTTAAATTGTTGTGAACAACAAAGGTTACCATCTTACTTAAACAAAAAAGTAAACAGAGATGTAGCCCAAGAGAGATAAAGGAGGGACACAATCTGCATGACACAATCTCCATCCATACAAAAAGGCAGATGGAGCCAAAAGAAGAGTTCTGAGGAAAAAAACAGGAGGAGGGAAGTGATTGCCTTGCATGTGCGAGAAAACAGCCCAGGACTATGGCACAGAACAAACCCTGGGAGACAAGACAAAGAACAAGCATCTCCTTCCCTGGCACTGCAATGAAAGGCAGCACTATGAAGTCAGAATATTGAAGAGTTGACACTTGGCTTCCACAGTCAAGACAAGTCTCCAAAATCTTCTAGCAGCAGATGAAATGAAGAGATTGATGCCAGGTATATTCAGAATTTTGCACTTGGCTAATTTTATGCTTTGTTTTGCAGCTATTTTCAAGCTACTGATCAAGAATTTCAGCTGTGATTTGCTGGAGAAATCAGGTTGGTTTTTAAAAATTTTGTTTAATGGTCAGAATGAAGAGGGTGCACTGTAATCCACAAAAAAATCCCAAACCAAACAGAAAATAAAATGTAGCAGACAAACTCTCTCAACACTTGCAAACTGGAACAGACTTGGAAACCTCTCCTCCTGTGTGTCTAACTCTCTAGCTGACATGCCAGGTCTTGGGTATTAAAAGAAACACCTCAGTAGCAGCTGAAAGTCTGTGCTATGCTAAAAAATAACTTCTAGAAGCAAGAGATTCCCACAACTCCAGAAAAGTCTCAAGTGTTTAACACTGATTTTCCCCACTTAATTTTTTACTTAGTTGCAGCGGTCACTGTGAATAAGCTGTTGAGGGCTCCTCCTCAGCCAGATGTCTGGGACACTTCGGGTTCCTCTCCCCACCAAGGAAGTGACAAGCCCTCATGGCTGCTCCAGGTTCTCCAGATACAGACAACTTGAATTATTACTCAGTTTACCAACTGCAGACAACAGTGCCTGGGCACTTCTAAACAGGCCAGGCAACTTGTTGAGTATTGTTACATCTGTCTGTAGGAACATTTCCTCTTCCCTCATGCACCTCTCTCTGACTCTCATTGGGCTTCCTGCATCTTCAGGGAGCACAATTTCTTTAGAATAGCTAAAGACAGGATTATCTCAGAATAAACTGCCCTCCTGGTATCGCTTTATTTGACTTACTGGATCTTCTGTTTAACATAAGATGAAATTCAAGTATTTTGAGATCTTAACTGAATAAAGACAGTTCTGTCAGTGAAAATATTTACAGTAACCTCACTAATTGAGACTGATTCCAGCTTCCTGAATCTCATTATGGTAAACTGGGCACTGCTGTGAAAGGGAAACAAAGAGGAGATGAATTAAAACAAACATGCAGAAACCCAAACAACTGCTTCAAGTGATGTTAATCATTACAAAAAACCTGTCAAAAGCATCGCTCTGACTGGCATTTGTCAAAACATCTCAGCAGTTCATCATCTCACAGCCATCGTTTAGATGGAGACAGAGGGTGCATCAGTCAGCACTGCACATCTCACACAGCTCTGCATTTCTACATGAATTATTCTGTATCTCAGAGAACTCCAGACATGGCTTGTTTCACAGGATTTCTCTCCTCTTTCTCCTGGATGGCCTGGAACCATCATCATTCCCATATCCTTAGAGAGGGTGTGGTGTTTTGCAGCTAATCACACAGAATGAAGTGCTGTTTCCCCTTCATGTTTTCTGTCCAACAGCCCACAAGAGATGGCAAGACTGGAAATTAAGTCCTGTTAATATAAAGAGGAAAAAACCACGCAAACTATTAGCCCTGTTTTTTTACATTTCCTGTCTGGACATGTTTCAGGAGTCCCCCAGCTACTCCAAATCCTAGTAATGCAGTACTGAAGAATAAAGAATCTGCTTCCCAGAGAAGAGACAGAGATCAGCATTCCAAACCCACACCCTCCATTAGCAGCAGGTGCCAGAGCTGGACGAATGAAGCAGAACAGTTCCTTCTTTCCTTTTAGAAAATACATGATGACTACTTCCCTGCTAAAATACCTTCCTTACTGAGCACAGGTGGAATTTTTGGCTGATCAGGACAGATCTTCCAGCAGGCTAATATGGCAGAGCAAGATCAACTACTTCTTTACAGATGGGTCTGCTCAGACAAGTTTCTTCACCCATGACACATGAGGAAACCCCTATGTGAAATGAGCAGTCACAGAGCAAAAGTAAACAAGTCTAGTGTTTATAAACTGTTTGGTATCCTGTTGTTCCATAAATAGTTATTATTACCCAGGAGATCAGATCTGCCTTAAGGAGAAGAAATGCCTGGTACGTGCACTGACAAAAATCCCCAACAAGGGAAAAAAACCAGAGAAATGTTGTGGTTTCCTTATTTTAGTTTTCTTTCCTTAAACCAGAACCTGTAAGCATATTTTGCCTCCTTCAAATTCTGGACATCCTTTCTCAGACGTTCCCAGAACAGCAGGAATAAGTCAGCAACAGCAGACGGAGAGCTGGCCTGTTTAATCAGACCCTTGGGACCAGCATCTTCCTCTGCAGATGCCTAAACTCCACAGACACTGTTTGAGAAACAAATCAAAAGCAAAAAAAGCTGGCCACCACTGGCTCTAAGAAGCTGCTTGTTTTGCCACAGGTTACACTAAGACTGCCTGGAGCTGTATACTGTATCCATGCATGAGGTTACACATTTACAAACAAATTGTTAAAACATAAACAAAACTCCCAGGACAGATAGATGCTGTGCTACTCATCCCTAATTCACTGCCTGGTGAAGCAGCTGGTGTGGCTTTGAACGCCCCTGAGGCCATTCCAAAGCTGGTGTTTTCTTTCCAGACCAGAGGCAAGACTCCCACCACAGCAGCTGCCATCCTATGGACTTGCTCCTGCTGCAGGCCAGCCCAGGACAGCACATCACGGAGCCCAGGGATGGCTTCGGGGACAGGGAAACTCATTGTGCCACAAACAGCTTTCCCTTGCTTTTCATTTTTAGGTGACTTAAAACTATTGCCCTTTTCCTAAAGCAATCAGGGGAATTGTTTGTATTTAGAACAGCTCAACCATGGGCCAGTTTTCATTCTCAGTGTAAACTGTCTGCAGGGAAAAAAAAAAAGAAAAAAAAGACCCAAGCCCAGAAACAAACTTCTGGTGGGTAACAGAGCATTACCTCCCATTAAAGGCAGCAGAGACTGAGTCTTACTAACATAGGCAAGCCCAAAATAAATCTGATGCACAGACCTTTTCATCTAGGAGTAAAATCATTGTGGTTTTGTGCACTGGCAGAGTTATATATTCTTCTGGTTTCAGGTGTTCCAAGATCCCTCAGAATGTCACACATATTTTAATCTGTTTCCTTCCAAGATAAATTAACTAACTTCTCAGCAATCTCTTTATCATACTGATATCACCAGTGTAAACATGAATCTAGGCTGGCACAGCTGATAAACAGATAACAAATTTGCTGAAATTGGTGTGACACAAATATCAGTTTAGAAAGGGGAAACCATACAAACCTCAAATCTTCTTTTCTCTTTTCCAAGAACTGTACAAGGCATGTTACTGGAAACTTACATAATCCTGAAGTTTACAACAGTTATTTAAGCTTGAAGGAAGAGCAAGTTAGCATGGCAGATGCAATGGTTTTCAGAAGAATCACAATTAAATACTTCTCAAGCAATTTGAACACAGTTTTTCTGGTTTTCAAGCTGGACACTGGAGAAAGCTGCAGCCCTGACTTGCACACAGGAAGTTCCTGTGCAAGTAACTCCAAGTGCTTCAGGAGAAAAAGGATGTGATCGCTCTTAAATGTACGGCAGATTACACAAAAAGGAAACAACTTTTACTGAATGCATGAACCTCCAGAATTTAGCAAGACAGAAGCAGAATAAAAATCCACAGTGAGTAATACAAGTGAAATCTGCTATCCCACTGCAGCGTGTGGCAATGCCTTGCCCTGGTTTCCAGCATTACGTGTGTTTTGGGTTGGGCAAACTTGGGAAACTACAGGAACTTCACCAAGATATTGTGATCCCTGGCACTACTGCAACAGTTACAGCACTGCTTTGATAGTATTTAGCAATTCATTTATGGACTCAGCCCAGAATTCTAGTAAAGGTACCAAGAAAATAGTTGCCAAAGGAGCTTTCGCTGCTCTCTCTGTAGTGGAGCCAGAGTTTCTACAACATTATCTGAACAACGTTCTCAAGCGACTTTTCAAATTGTTACAAAGAGAATTTATAATCTTTTCAGTTTTACCTTCGTTTGCCTAATGTAGAGTTGGAGGGTTCCCCAGACTGTTTCTAATTTGGTCTAATAATCTTGCATAAATTATCAGGCTGTCTTTTCATCCATATTCTTAGCCAAAGTACACTGGCTCAGTGACAGCATTTGCATGCACTGACACTCCTGAAATGTCTCAATAATAGAACAAAGTGAGCAGTAATAGAGGAGAGAGAAAGATAGAAGAGGAAAATAATTTGACTTGAAATCTACCCAAAGATAGGAAATGTGATGAAAGCCACCAGTAGGGAGTTCAGAAGGAACAATTATCCACTCTTGAACACAATTGAGAAAACTTTGAGGGAAGCTGCACACTTTTCTACAGCAAGAGGAAATCACCAGTGACATACAGAGTCTCAAAGATACCAAGGAACTTGTTGGGCCTCTGGGGAGATGGTGATCTGAACCAATAAATATGAACCTTCAGAAAGGCAAAGTCAGAGTTTTAATCAAAAGAGGTAACATTTTCTTATGGGAATGTGAAGAAAACAAGGTAAGACTCATATATCAAAACCAAAGTGATATTACAGCTTAACCTTCAAGCTCACTGATATTTTTCATTTCTTGCATTCCATGCTCACTGACATTTTCCTTCATTCAGATGAATTTAGAACCCCAAGCAATCTTTCCTGCAAGATTTTCCTGGAAGTCAAACATTCTTACTGGTATAGCTTTAAGAGCAGATGGGCCACAGCAACGGAGCCCAAACACACATGCAGAATAAAATATGCTCATTTGGTGGCACAAATTAAATTTATTGCTTCTATTACAATCTTACATACTCACGCAAATATGGTTATTTATTTGTATAATTGCAAAGCTGTCCTTCCTTTTTTTTTGTTAACAGTCGACAATTTAGAAATAACTTCAGTGTTCCTCAAAACAACAAGCAGCAAAAAAAAAACCACCCCCAAAACAACCAAACCTGTCCTGTTCCCACTCTAACATATGATGCAGTGTACTCATATTAAAGCAAGAACACATATGCTCTGCATCATTTTTGAAGCCAGAAAGGCACATAGTCAGTAAAGTCCCTGTGTCCATGTTCCAGCTTTCATTTCATAGTCTCACTTAGTTCCGAAGTCACGAAAAAGACTCTGAAGACATACTTTTCAGTCACAAAGCCTGCACATCACATGGATTCACATACTTCATTTAAAACTCTTGAGAGAGGTCAAACATGAAAGATTTTAGCACCAAAAATGGCTCTGATACAGAACCTACTGTCACGATCAGCACGTGGCAGTTGCATCTATTGCTACACACATTTGGTTAAAGATTAAAAAGTCAACATGGGATAGAAAGAACAACCTACATGAACTGAAGGTGAAACCATACTTCTGCCTCCTGAGCATCAGCTCCCCACATCCCTGTCCTGGAGCCCAGGCTGGCTGACAGAGCTTTTGGAGTGCTATCACCTTAGCTCTTCAATTCTTAAGCTGCACCCTCGGCAGGGTTTGCATAATGATATGGCAATTTCATAAACTGAACCAGTGAACTGGTCTGGATTAAAAACAATCTTGCACAAAATGAGTAGATGGACAGGGGAGGGAAAACTCATGTTCATCTCTAAGGATTACTTTACTCATCCACTTCATTGCACTGTGCACAGGCAGCTCTGCTCACTCAGGTAATGGAGCAGCACGAACTCCTTATGCAAACAGTGGGGATGCAGAAACAAAACCAGAGCCTTTTCCTTTTCTTTCTTTCTTTTTTTTTTTTTTACATCTACTCTTACATTATGCCATGTCTACTTCAACCTGACTGCAGCAGCATGCATATCACCAGAAGTGAGGCAATGAGCTGCTGCCATTGAATTTTGTTTTGAAGTATGAGCTCCAGCTGGTCAATCAGTGCCTGAATTTCAGAGCTAGCAGTGAAGTTATGTGTCAGGTTTCATCTGCTCCTCCCTGGAATTACGTTCCCCAAGCACTGTTCTCTACAATCAAAGATGAATGAAGGGAATCTGCCACAGAGAAATTAAGTTATATGATCACATTTTAAACAAAGTTTTAGCTACCACCACTTCAGCACCAGAGGTTTGCAACACTGTGGACATGAGTTAACAAATGCTTCTTCTTAATCCCAGCTTCCTCCTACAGACAAGGCAGGTGCAAGGGACTGAAGCTGTCAGGGTGTTGTAAAGGGCAATCCAATTGGCCCAGCTATAAATAGCACTAAGAGCTCAGACAACAATCCTAGTTTGAACATTAAAAGCAAACATCTCTTAGCAGACTGTGCTGTATATTCACTAGAGCCAGCCTCTGCAAAAATATTTTGTGAGATAACATACCTGTCACCTTTAGCCCGAAGTATGAGAGATTTAAATATCTCAAATGAGTCCATGACAATAAAACAAACATAGGAATTTTACCTGTTGTATACTCTGACCCCAACTGTCACTAAAAATTGACACTAACACATATTTTTTTAAATAATCCTCTTAGTAACTGCTTTCAAATGATATATAATACCTGACACACTAACTGCAGAGGTGAAAAAGCTGAGAAAGTTTTTCCAGAACCAACATATAAATGAGAAAAAAAGGCACCACTTCATAAAATTCACAAGGAAAGAAAGGTAGGGAAGTGCAAATATTGCCTTTGCCAGCAGTGACAGTGGAGCAGCAGCTGACTGCATGGGAAGATGTGTTACAGGAAAAGCCACAGAGCTCTGCGTGGGGAGGTGCTACCCAGACACCAGAAGTGATTTGAGAGGGTGTGTGTTTTGGCTTGCATGTTTGTTTAGCCTGGGATTTACAAAACACAGAATAAGGAGGTGACAGGAGGTAAGGGTGAGCAGCAGCAGGCTTCAATCCCCTGGCATGGCACGGGCAGGCATTTAACAGCCTGGAGCTTGGAGAAATGGAAAACCCTGACAGCTCAACTGACCAGGGCACCAACAACTTCTCTTTTATCCTTCCTTTCCCCTCCTGCGAGTCTTGAACTCTTTTAGCCATAGTTAACCAAGGAAATTGATGATGTTCAGTACTGCCTAGAAGAAAATACACCTGCATCAACTTGTCCCTTCAAATTCAAATCTCAGTAATCCAACAATGATATTTGCTTAGTCTTTGATGTGGGGACAGGTGGGAGGCATGATGAAGATTTCAGGACAGCAGCTTGGCTTCCCCAAACACCCTTTTGGGCACTGGCACCTACAAAGCTCCTTCCAGAGCTGCGATTACAGCATTACTGGGACTCCAAATGTAACTGTGAGCTCTGAAACCATCTCTGTCACCATCACACACTATTCCTGAATGAATGTACAGGCACAGAACAATAGGTTAAAAGAAGGGACAGGGGGATTTGAGTACTCCCCATTCCCAGAACAGCAGGAATCTTGTTTTGAAAGAAAGCAGAAAACTCCCAGTGTCTGGGACCTTGACTTCAGTGGAAGTTTTGAGATGTGTCCACTCTTCATTGAACACAAGCTGCTTTCACAGCTCACATTAACAAAATTAATCACCTCAGCGTGTTTCAAAATGAGATGTACATTATACTTACATTTAAAAGAAAAAAAACAAACAACCTACTATCAATAACTACAATAACTAATTCAGCATATATACATAGAATTTTATATATTCTAAGAGATACTGTCCACTGAGAAAACCCCAAGCTATGCAGCAGATGCACCACACAACAGTCAGGCAAGAGTTTTGAATCCCTGTAGCAATCCTCAGTGGCACATTAATTATCCAGGCTATTTCTTCATGAGCTCTCAGGAGCCACACGAAGCTGCCATCCTTCGCCTTCCTCTGCTCTCCTTAAATAGTTAATCACAGAGGAAGCAGCCATCACCTGCACTGACAGCCCCTAAGCACTGAGCTCATGTCCTGTCACTTCAGTGCAAGCCCATGCTGGGTATGGCAGTAATTCAGGAGGCATGGAGACAGTCAGACTTGCATAAAGTCAGTTCCAAGCAGAGGGTTAAAAAATTCTCTTTCTGGAATATTTTTTTTCAGAATATCAAAACAACAAAGCAGAAATGTATGGGATGGACAGATGCTATTGTGTGCTTATTATAAGAAGCACAGCTTCCTGAAAGGAGATATAGAAATGAATGTGGAAATACTCAGGATCAGGATCACATTTTTAAATTATCCTGACTCCTGTTAAAGCCCTTGCTGAAGCTCCAGTTCCACCCAAAATTCCCTATCCTCCATTTGCATATAAGAATGGGTTTTTTTCCCCTAAAGCATAAAAACTGCAAAACCATACCTCTGAGAGAGAAATGGCAAAGAAATTTTTACCAAGCTCTGATGTGAAGGAGGCAGGAGTCTACACTCTAAAGAAAGGCCTTCTGGTGCTGCCCTATCTATACTCCCCCAGCCTGTGGAAGTGTAGAAAGGCACAGGAGTCTATGACCTACAAAATCAAGGGGGAAGTAAACATCAGGGAAAAAAAAAAAAAAAACAGAAGAATGACTTTAGAGAAAGCCACTGAAATTTCTGTGGCTGGCATAAATCCGTGTCATGCACTCTCTGCTGATAGGAAAGCTTTAAAATTTTTGAACTTTATGTACAAAGAAGCAATTCAGCATGAAAATATAAACCCAGAAGACTTTACAGGAGAGCTGTTTATCTAGAGTGACGAGCAGACTACAGTATTGAAAAATAAGAGGGGGAAAAATACGACTGTAAAGAAAATACCAATTGCTAATCAATAGAAGTTCACACCAGAATAATCAAACAAACCAGACTGATTTTATTTCTGAATTGATTTTAAAAGGTTTGTGATTTGTATAAGGCTATTTCTTAGCACCAATTGATAGAAAATGCTTACAATCATATCCTTGGTGCAAAAATAGTCTTATGTATCTGAACCACAAATCATAAACTCACTATTTTGGTCACAACACCAGCAGACTTGTTGCATACTGAACTTCTCCTTTCTCCCTTACTCTGAAATACTTCCAGATACTCTTTAAATAATTCTTTGCCATGTTCCCCTACTAAACACAGATACACAAGTCTGCAGGCTGCAGACATTCCCTCTTTATTTACCGCCTCCTCTAATTTTTAGTATTAGCTGCCAAATTACAAGAGCTTGTGGTTGGAAAATTGCAGCTGAGTATTGAGTAGCTGAACTGTCCCAGGCTGGCATGTCAGCCACAAACCGTGGGCAGAGATCTCTTTTCTCATTTGACAAAGAATAGGGCATAGAAAGAGCTGTACACAGGCAGCATCGTTTCCACAGCAAGGCCAGACACGCAGGAGACTGCAGCGTTACCACTGCAAATACAAGTTAGTGCCTTCTACAAAAAGGTCAAAGCATTAACTCCAGACTTGTAGGTGACCTCAGACCAACTAAAATAGTGTAATTCACTGAACATAGTAGTCTAATTCACCAACCTACTGATGCCATTCTACCAAACACACTTGCCATTTTCTTTGTATCATTCTGAAACCAGTAACCTCACTTCAGGCACTTTGAGTCATTATCTGCTGTTGAGAGATTTGCAAGAGGCAGAATACTATTGTCCTGGAAAGTGAGAAATTAGATAACTCCTTCATTTACAGTGAGCAGCAGACGTAGCCCAGCTGGCCAGACCTTACACCAAGATGCAGTACTGAGATCATGCACCCACTTCTCTTGGTGTGGAGCCACTGTCGTGACTCAGAGTACAGCATGTTTTTCTGAAGCTATGTCACTCTGCCTTTAAGGCACAATCATTAAAAAACCCAGAAAAGAAAGGCATGGGTGCAAGGGATTAGACCAGACATCCATTTTGTCCAACACCTGATGTCTGTGTCCACAGCACAACACTCCAGTAAAAACCTTAAGAAAAAGGGACTACATCAAGCTACATGCTGCCCTCAACATCCATTTAGGATGCAACTTAGAGAGTTTCATACCTGAATACTTAAGAATATATTTTATTTTTTAAAATATTTTGCCCACTATGGAGCCCATTTGCAGAAAAATATAACTGGAAATAGCATGAAATAGCACTTACCTTTATTTATTTTAAACCTGGAGCACAATATTTGCATTTAATATCTCCAAATTTCGTCAAACCACATAATTCATTATGTTATCAGACTTGTGAATCCCTCTACTTGCTCTGCTTCACAGAGTATAACTAAGGCACAACTAAGTCCACCACCCACCACGAACTGCCAGATCAGTCTTCTCCACAAACACTGTCTTTTCTCTATCAGAACTGAATTTGGCCTGCCACTTCCTTGCCCCACCACTTACCACTGTGAGATCCCTCTGACATTCCTCAAAGCCAAATTTTGGTCTTACCACCTGGAAAAATGTGTTAGTGCTTCATTATTCATCCTCCATTCCAGGTAGTTTATGAGCACTTGGTAGAGCAGAGATCCCAGCATACTTTCTTCCAGAAGACTCCAGGAGTAACATCCCTGTACTGTCCAATCTTCTTATTTTTTCCATACAGTTTCCACTATTTACCTAGTCACTATATAATCACTACAGCATTACACCAGTTTAACTTTCCAAAAATCTTTCAAACAGCAAATGTTTGGTTGGATTTGGTTTTTCGGGCAGGGGTTTGTTTGCTTGGGCATTTTTTGTATGTGTATATTATGGGTTTTTTTAAGAAATCCAGATGTGCTGTACTAGTTAAATCACCTTTATCACATGCTGATCCAGGCATTGAAACAAAACAAGCAGATTTACAGGGCAGAAGTTCCTGCTGCAGAAAACAACTTGTCTCCTCTTTATCTGTGAACAAACACTAATTCTAGTCTTTATTTTTAGGTTCTAAGAGGAGCTGATACAGAAACCAGGCTTGCTCTTAGCTTCCACTTTCCCAAAGAACACCCCAGACCCTTTTTGAAAAGCCCAGCACGTTTGCTGCTTTTCATTCTTCCATTCTCAGGCCAATTGAAGCAATGATTACACACAACCGTGTGTAACTCTGCAAATTCAACACCGAGTTCCTCACAAAGTGAGAACTTTTTCTAGCAATTCTTTGTGTTGGAATTCACTCCAAAACGTCAAGCTTCTGTCACATTCCCCCAGCCTGTCCCCTGGCAATGAAGGGTCCACATGGGAACTGTTCTGCAGTGAATAGCAATGCAAATAACTTCTCTGCTGCAGCTTCACCTTCCCTCAGCTCACATGTAATATTAAGAACCCCTATCAGCTCATCGGGATCTCTGACAGGCTTTCTGCCTTTGACAGTTAGACAAAAAACTTTATTATTTTTTAAATGTCTCTACAAAGTTGCTCCTCAACATTTTTTTTGCTCTACCTCATTATGGTTTATATTTAACTTGCCAAAGTTAAAGCTCTTTCCTATTCTCCTCATTTGGATACAACTTCTGCTTCAGAAAGATGACTTATTTCTAGGAGTCTTGTTTACTTTACTGTTTAAGCAAGTCATTGTTCATTTTTGTGGCTTTTCTTCCATCTATTATTTCCTCTCCCTTCTCACACTTTACCATTGAAACTGGACACAGTAGTCTAGAAATCTTGGATTGTGAGGTTTTTGTATTTTAAGTCAGTGTTTCACACGAAATTCTCCAAGTGAATTGTGCATATGTACACTTTTTTTGTGCACATATGAAATAGTACTTAAGAAATGGTATTTTGTTAAGATGACATGAAGATTTCTCTGTCTGTTTCCAAGACAGAGGATTTTTTTCTATCTTGGAGGTAAAATCTGTATTTGTTCCTCCCAGATGTTTTATTTCATGTTGGATATATTAACATATATTTTGTTGGACTGTGGCCATTTAAATCAGGCAATCCAGATTGTTCTCTAGAAATAACTGACCCTTTATTTAGTACTCACAACCCAGGATTTTTTCCAGATAGGATTATTGATGAAGGGATCAAGCATTGCTAGAATGAGAACTGGTTGACTGAGGACCACATTAAAACAAACAAACAAACACTTAGTCTTTCCTTGCCATCAACCACATTTTTGGTATTTCTCAGGCTATGGCTCTTTAATCCATCCAGCAATGCTTATGCTTGCTAAAGTCTGAATTCTCATTTTTACCAGTAAAAAAGCACTTATCAAGAAGAGCTACATCCTCTGAGAAACACTTAGTCTATTTCAACTATTTCCACCATATTTTGCCTATTTACATTTTAAATTGCACTAAAAAGTCAGGAACCTTAAAATGGGAAAACATTTACTCATTTTATTCATGCTTGAAAACAGCCAGACCAACTTTATCCAAATATTAAAAACACCCAACAAAAACACACATTTTCCCACAAAGACCACGCCTAAAAATGTCAGTTGTAGAAATGATGGTTTCCTAATGACACAATCAACTGCAAACAGAAGCTAGAATAAAACAAATCATGCAGCTCGAATCTTTAAATGAACAGGCATTATAATTTGGCTTCAGGAGTTCTAAATATATTGAATACCTTCCTTGGTAACATTAATTTTCATAGTTCTCTGAATACAAGGAAATTTGCAGAAGGGAAGGAATTTTAAGTGCAGCATGATTTTTTCAGAACTACTGGTCATCCATCCTTACAGCAGAACTGGGTAAAATAATTAAATGTCCTACACTGAATTAAATTTGTAAAGAAATCAAAGACATCACAGGAAAAAAAGTCAACATTAGTTGAGTTTTAGGGTCCACACTAAACAAGCACCTGAACATAAATACCTGGTGAGTTGCTGTCTTTAAAATTGTGAATACAATTTTTCAATGTATGAACACTTGCTTTGACTAGAGACATGTTTATACCCCTTTGCATGGAATTAGTTCAATGCAGTCAACTACTGGCAGAAGGTGACTGAACAGAGATCTGCTAGCAGATGCTGGAGGAGAGAATAAATATCACTTTAGTTCTAGGAGGCTAAAAAGCTCCTTCTCAAAGCCAAAGTCTTTTTCAAATTAAAATAAGATTAATAGTTTTGTAATAGTGAGTTCATCCTACTCTGTACTATTTACATTTAGTATGTACACAAACACAGATTTAAAAACACTCAGTTTCAGTTCTAGTATTTATACTCTATCCAAAGTTCCAAAATTCTCACAGAAGATAATACTGATAATTGTTTGGTTTACACTGATGATGGAGAACTTTAGTGTTGTGTTTTGTTTTTAAGGCTTGTCTGTAGTATCTATTGGTTACAAGGCAATGTCAGATGTATTTTTTTATTTTAAAAAAGCTTTCAGTCACCATGCTAGTCAACAAAAACAAAGACAGAAGATACCACCAGTTTCAGGTTTGGCTTAAAGGCCATGATCACTCAACCTAACCTTTAGATGCACAGGTCATGGAAATTCCCTCCTCAAAAGAAGTAAAATACCTCTTTTGGAAAAGTGCCAGTTATGTTAAGAAGTCCACAACCTCTTTTGCCAAAGAGATGATTGCACTAGAGCATCTCTTCCACATGTACAAGAAGCTTGTACAATGGTCAAACTGTTTGGTCAAATTTTCCATTCAATGTACCAAACTGAAATCCTTGAGTGTCAACAGACTAATGTTCCTGCCAATCTATCTTCTGAACTGTCTCCCAGCAATTCTATAAACTCCAGGCACCTGAAGGATGCTTTACCCTGTTCTCCCAAGAACAAAAAGACCCAAAACCAACTACAACAAAACATGACACTTTACTATCTACTCCAGATAACTTAACCATGACCAAAGCTCCCTAAGCATTGCATCATCTGGTACTAGCAGTGAGCTTGAGCACACGATTGTATCATGCAATGACAACATAATTTGTTTTATTACTCAGTACCCAGAGGTCTCTACTCTTTGAGCAAAGTCCTAGTCAGACTCAAGTCAACGAAGCCATTGCCACTGACCACTCAAACTGTCCAGAATTTCAGCACTGGTCTCTCTGTGAGTCAATCAAGTGACAGAGTAATGACACTTTTCAAGACAAACTCTGCCTATCACCCACCTTGAAGGATGAGAAGTCATTGGGGGAAGTGGGGAAAAAACTCCCACAGTGATTACTTACTTTGGGAAGATGACAGTCATGAGCGCTGATGCATAGCCTGGCTTGCACATTCCCTCAGAGAAATTGGCATACTTTGATGCCAGCTCTGGAGGCCTGTGAAAAAACAAGTACAGAATCAGGACTCTCCTGGCTATGAACTAGTTTTTGCAATCATCCAAGTAATTTTTCTCCTTATAGCTTTGCAGAAAACAGCCGCAGGGAGTAATTGCAAACATAAACCATTATTTATTTGTTGCACTATGGCATCACAGAAGAACAACAAAAGAAGGATAAATAAAAAGTAAAGATAGCTGAAATACCACTAAACCACTAGTTTTGCTGAAAGATTTTCATAGCTAGCAAGGTAAAGCTCATGGAAGAAAAATAACAATAACCATTTTAGACTTCAACCTTTCAAAAGGAAAAAAAGACATAAACAGCACTTTGCTTTGGCTATTTTTCTAAGTCATGATCAAAGTTAAAATTATAGAAAAGTATTATTTAGAGGATCACTTAAAGACAGTTCCAGGAATTTGAAACAAAACTAAAAGCAGTACTGGCAGGGTATCATCAAGGGATGAGTGCCTTCAGTATTTGGAAGAGATGACATTGCTGCTGCTTTGTTGAGGTGCATCTTAATTCACCTTGGCTAGTGACTCTTGGGCCAAATTGAGAATATGTGTGTATTTTTTCATTCAGTTTCTGTACAGAAACAAGAGTAGTGACTTAATTACAGATTCAGTACAGCACATGCATTTACCATAGGTCTACTGAGTTACCTGTAAAAAACATTTAATTTTGTGTCCCTATTCACCACCTGCAAAATTTTTACGTTCATCCATTTCATTAAAGCACTCCAGGGGTTAATTAATTCACTTGTGCTTTCAAAGTAACATTAGATACCTAAGTGTCATCCACAATATGAGGATTGTTAATATTCCTTCAAAGAACAACCAAGAAAGCATTTACAGTTCCACGCTCAACATTCAGTGGAAGCTGCAAGGACTCATCGATATCACTGTTCCTGCTGCATCATTATCAGCAACAGGCAAGTGATGAAAGGTTTCTTCCTCCAGTTTGACAGCAGCACTCAAATGAAGATGACAGTGCAGCCCCACAGAGCAGAACCACAAAATCAGTCCTGAAGAGCCCACTATCATCCTAATCATGTTCTTTCCCAGACATCACCATTATCACTTAACTAGCGAACAACTACTACCTGCAATGAACGTGGATTCAGAGTTTGAAAATCACGTATAGGAAGGACAGTAACTCCATGCTGAACTGGGAGTAACTGTTCTTCTTATACTGGTCCTGCATTACCTCTCAAGAGGCCAGTAGCCAGTTGCAACTGCATGGACAATTAATTTTTTTTTTACAACTAGGTGCATAAACTACCTTCTAAATTATAGCAGAATGGTCTCTCTGTATACAGAACCCCTGCAATTATGAATATATACATACATACAGAATCTCTGTGGCTCTCAAAGAATAAAATCTATTTCTGCTGAATAAAAATCTAAACCTTCAACAGCTGGAAAAGAAAGAGAAGATAAATAATCATTGTAAGTATTTCATTTCGTAAGACCTTTTAAGTTAAAAAGCACCATAAAAAGCTTAAGAACAAGGATCCTGTTCAATTCTGCTACAGATATCCTGCATGGTTATGGTCCAAATATGCAGTATTTTACTATCAAAATTCCTCATCTGTAGGATGGAAGAACAATATATTTGGCCATTTACACTGTCAATTGTTTACAATGAAGTATAGATATCTCTAAACATATGATATAGACATGGAAAGAAAGAGACAGGTGCAACATTATCTAGCACAACCCAAATCCATGAGTTTGCTTTCCATAGGTAATGATGTGGTATCATAATACATTTCTTTAAATGACAGAGATGAGAAAACATCTGAGAAAGGCGCATCCAAAATGATTTGCATTCTTATGCCAGTCAGGATCTCTTTATAAATAGGCACATGAAAGACTGAGAAAACAAAAGGCTTTAATGATGTTAAGGTATGTTATATCCCCTTCTGACAGTCAAAAGTGACAGCAGGATATATTGATCATAGCTTGTTGAAGCATTTCAGATATGAAGAAATGTGGGAAGTTTTAACTTTTTTCAAGCAATCCTAAGAATTTTAATAATTAGGCAACATACAGAAACCCCTCTTACCAAAACCTCCAAAAACAAATAGAAAGCAACTGGAATTTATCTGCAGCCACCACTGTAGTGAGTCATTGCTGGCAAACTTGTATAACTATTTCAACAGCAGGCCTGTCTCAAATGACCTCAGTGGTCACACAAAATATCTTGTGCCACAAACACAGGCATTTTTCTCTTTTCTGATTTAATGGTGCTTTCATTATCAAATTAAAACGTCACTCAAATGCCCATCATGGTGTTTCTGCACAAGAATAGCAGGCTGAGACCCTCCTGCATGAGCCCCCCGCATGCCAATCGCTGCATACTGATGGAGGGGAGCTGTCAGTACAAACCCACAAAGACACTCAGAGCTGCTAAAGCCCCCAGGCCGAGCTGTTAACATTTCTTGCATGTGATGAAGTTCATGATCCAAAGTGCCAGAGGCAGAACAGTTCTCTAAGCCAACCATAGCTGCCATCTCCTATCATTCAACATTTGCTCATCTCCTTTCTTGGTGCCGCATCTTGAGTCACCAAGCTATAGAAAACTAGAAAGGGGCACTCTACATTTTAAATCCATCTAGGGACATGTTTTATTTGTTCAATCTCTTTGAAATAGGCATTGCATACTGTCACTGCCAACATGCTCATAATGATAAGACCCTAGTAGGTGTAACCCAGAGCAAATTTAGAGTAAGGCTGGGTACAGCTTGGCTGTTTACCATTCTGCTACCAGATGAAGCTAACCAAGTTAACTTCATTTTAGATATATACATTTGCCTTGCGGGTATTTTTTCCTGAAACATCCACAAATCTTGCAGAGATCAGAGTTCCATAAATCAGTGTGTAAAATATCCTGTACAAAGCATTCCATAGAGAACTATACATCTTTCAAACAAATCCAACTTTGAAAAAATCACACTGTTTGCAGCTATGTGGTTCTGTAACAAAAGAACTGTACAGAACTGAAGTCTACAAATGAGCACCTCCTTTGTATTTGATGACAATGTATCTACTACACTGCTGCATATATTGGTGCCTCTTTGACAATGTTTTTATTTCCAAATGGGAAAACCAAACACTATTACTTTCCTAGTGCTTCAGAAGCTAACAAATAGCTTCATCTCACTAGCCCCATTACTGTGCCTGGACTCCAAGGCCATCCAGATAAGCCAGCCAGCCAGGAGCATCATGATACTTATGACAGAGGGGTGCAAATCTCCTCTACATCTTCCAGGTCCAGATACATTATTCTCAATGCTCATGCTCAGCTGAAGTAGTTAAAGAGCTAGTGGAGACAGCAGAAATAATGTAATTAATGACACTGTGGACCCTTTAAATTTTGCTCAGATTTTGTGCAGGAAAAACCTGGTAAAGCAAAAAATTTCTCCAGAATAAATGAGAAAAACAAGTCACAGTCAGTAACTGTAAACATCTGCTGTTTTTAGACAAGTGCCTGCATGAGGGTGAAGTTAAAGGGAAGTAATTGGCTTATTCCACTCAAGAGAAAATGCACTCTTGCTTTTTTTTTTCTGACTTCTCTCTTATGAGACCAGCACACATCCTGAATTCTTATGATATTCTGTACTTCTCTACACTGTTATGTGGACATTAATCTCAAAAAAATTTCACAATTTGGATAAGTTAAAAATCCAGCTGCTTTCAGAGGATTTAGAAAAAGTAACAAGATTTTTCCTTCTGCTTGCATTTGGCAGATGTGTGTCTTCTTTTAATCTCAAATATGAAAACGTCACCATGGTTTATTCCTTCATCGTGTCCTGATCAGGGACAGCATGTCATCCTCATAGACTGGAATCTAAATCCTTTTAAAAAAAGAAATTAGTAATACAACTCAGTGTTTAGATTACTAAAAAAATGGCCACAACTAAGCTCATGTAATTGAATATTACAAAATCTACATGAAGAGACTGATTTTGCTGCTTTGCCTTTCACATGGAATTTAAACTGCAGCTTATAGAAATCAAAAAACTTCATCTACTCAAGATCATCTTATTTGAGGACTGATGTCTCTTGCTGTTACTCTTGCACACAAAATATATGAACTGACACATTTCTGAAACAAGGAAAAGGAGTCCTTGGCAATGTGCTCTCTAGGCTGATCCTTCTCCTTGGGGTTTCTTGCTCTTTGGTTCAAAATAACCTGGGTCTTATGCCTACACAGCAGCTCTACAAAGTGTATGTCATGATACATGAAGACTGAATAGGAGATGGAATGAGAACATGAAATGAAGGCATATAAAACATAGTGATGTATTATGGAACAATAATGAAATATTAGCAGATAATCTGGCAGACCACTAAATCAAAGCAGTTAATGCTGAGACCCCGTAGCATACGCATATAATGCATAGACCCCTGTAAGATTCAGAGCATTTCAATTTAGGTAGGACTCCCTGGATCAGACGTATCCACCATATCCAGTCATGGCTCAGTGTTGGACAAAGGACAATTTTGTAGACTCCTGGAATAAAACTTCCCATTTAGTTTCCCTCAGATAAGCTGAGGGCTACTGATTTCAATCAGCATACAGTAAGAACTAGTTACAAGATTTGCTTCAAAATTGCAGGACTGCTCAAAAAATACACTACTGAAGACAACAACAAATTCCATTTGATGGGGAAAACCCCAAAAACAACTATAAACCAGCCCTCCCTGCCCAACTGGCAAGGAATTCTATTAGAGAGGTGAAAAGTAAAGTGCTCTGTCAACTCTCCCCTTCCTTACAGACTGCCAGGCTCACAACAAATACAACCAGCTTACTTAAAGGCAGGGGAGGACACCTTCAGCAGGTTTGGTGATGCAGCTCCTCAGGTACTGCCACTCAGCCTGAGGAAGAGAAGCCATTCACACTCACCTCCAGGGTAGTCAATCCCATACACCAGGGCACTGAAAAATGCATCTCCACCTCTGCCTTCATAAGTAGAGTTGTGACCACCATGTCACTCTGGTGGAATGTCCTTGAGTGGAAGACACCACCACAAAACCATCCTCTGGGTACATGGCTGGAGATCCACATTCACCCATTGGTCTGGGAAACACTGAACCAGAATTTTAAGCTCTAACTACAGTTCTTACAAGTTTGCAAACTTGGGTTCAAAGCATTACACAGCCCGATCATTTGATATTTGCTATTTTCCAGTTGAGCAAAAAGTAAACAAATTAAAAGAATGAGTAGATAGAAGAGGAAAAGCAAATGCTTACATTGAAAGAGATGGGAACTGCATCTACTGCCCTATAGCCAGCAAAATAAATATAAATATTTTAAAAGTTACTTCAGTATGTAAGCAAATATCCCAGGGAGGTTGTATGGCCAAATACAAGGAAAGATGATCCAAATCCCTGTTTCTAAAATGACATGATGACTGGTTAATTCTGCTTCTGTACCAAGAGCTCTGGCTTCTCATGAAATTAATTTACAATGATAACCAACACATAGTTCTATTTATTTATTTGGACTACTCAAGAACAGCAGCTGAAGAAGATTAGGTTACATTAAATTGGCCCAGGAAAACAAAGTTTTGAAGACATTCCACCAAACCCCACGACCTACCTTCACAGCCCTGAAGGAAGAGGTGACACAAAGCCAGTCCTGCCCTTGGGAAGTGCAGGGCAGGCAGAGGGGCAGGGACAGCTCAGAGCAGTGACACTGCAATGCCACTCACCCTCTCAAATGCCATCTTTGCACAAACACACTGAAAGGGCTTCCACCCACAAAAAAGTCATCAGGATCCTGCCTCCTTATTAAATTTCATTCCTGGTCTTTGCAATAGTAGAAATTAGACCTCTAGGCAGAAGAAGTAATTTCAGATTAGTCTCAGCCATGCTAAATACATAAACATCTTAAGAAATACAGCTGTAAGTGATTTCTCTATCAGAAAGGAATATCTCCTTGTACCATCCTTTATAGTTCCGAGGACCAAGAACCCTGCCTGGAGCTTCTCAATTAACAACCTTTTATCAACACCTAAAAAAGTGTCGGGATTCTTGTGGAAAAAAGAACTAAAAGTTTTCAGGGTAGACAGTTTTTATTTAAGTAAGTAAATAAAGAAACAAAATCCTGAGGCTAACAAAAAACAGATTTAAAGGATGAAGATAAGAAATGCAACCAAAGTCCATGGCACATTTTGTATGTGACCTCATGCTGCATACTCCTCCAAGATTAAGTAATATCCCCAATCTCCTGATCTCCTTTGGTTTCTGTAAACTTTTCCTGAAAAAAAAAAATTTAAAAATCTGTTTTGGTTACATCTTACCTTTAAGAATAGTAGCCCAGAGAAAAAGTGGAATTGTGTTCAAATAGACACAGATGAGGAGCAAAGAAAACAGTCCATTTCAGGTTTGTTTGTGTTTTTAAAGAAACACAGAAAGGAAAAAACAACTAGCTAGAATACCAATTATTAGACTAAACAAAAAGCATGAAATCCAGAAATTTTATTTTCACAGAAGGCAGCTGTTTACCAAAGAAAGAAAAAAAAAAAGATGACTGCTCCCTGAGTTTTTGATTATTTACTAATCTTTGGACAAAGAAACATAACTTAATGATGAAGTGACTTGCTGACAATCAACACACTTTCCCAATGTATATTACTAGACTTTTATCTATACTAGTTTCCATAAGTCCAAAATTACTGGGTTTCCATCCCCAGTGATGAGTATCAGCATTCTGGTTTTATAGATAGAAGACAAGGATAACCTAATGGAGGATAATCACTCTATTTGGAGATGGGATGTGTTAGGACTCAGTAGCCAATAAAAAACTCTCTCAGCAGTCAGCTGGGATTCCTAGTTCAACTCCTTTTTCAAGAACCTTCTAAAGAATGTCTCTCTTTCTCCAAAGCCAGAAATTATAGTGCACCCTCATATTAGGCTACGTATTCTCAAAATCTGCAGAAATTAAATGCTGTTTAATGATTAGCTATTTAAATGCCTCTTAAAAACCACTATTAGTGCAATGGCCATAAAAAATGAAGAAACTACAAGCCCAATAGGAAATAAAATGCTCACCTATCACATCCATTTTTGCCAAACAAAGGAATGAAGGAAGATAAATTGCAGCATCATAATTTTGTTGCTGTAACCTATAATTCTTCCCCACCAACCCTCATCTGTTACATCTACAAATAGGCAATGCTTTCTTTGGACATTGAACAGGGTTTTTCTACTTGTAGTACAATGAACTCAGCAGTGTAGTTGTAGAAGAGACAAACAAGTGCTAAAGAGATGAGAATAAATAATTCAATCCAATTAGAATCCAGGAATCCTCTGCTCAAACTAATAAAAATCAGTACATCTGAAAACAAAGATACTTTCCCAAAGCCTATAGCTGTGGGGGGAAAAAAAGGTCAGCTAAGAATTCCAGGAGCAGTATAGCCAAAATTACAGTTGTATGTCTGTAAATATTACACTTTAGTAGATTCGAGTGTCAAACTCCAGTGCTTAGCAGTTCTAAATGCCAGATGAGAACATCAGTCGCACTAAGGTTTTAATCACCAAATCTTCCTTCAGAAAAATGTAGCTCATTTCATTGTAGAATGCACCAGCTTATGAACTCAGCATTTTGCTAGGTGTAGAGCACAGCAGAACAATATGGAATATGTCAACTGTGATTTATTATTCACTATTTCCCATATTATTGGAAAAAATTACCCTGAAGATCATAAAACAGACAAAAGGAAGCACTTGTAAAACACACAGTTAATAAGCAGATTTCTCCACATCAGTATGTTACAGACACCAGATATATAAATGGGATCAAAAGCTATTAAGAGGTTTAACAGCATCCCTGACTTAGGAACCCTAAAGCTTCCTCCCCTCAGAAGCTGGAGAGCAGATCCTGGAACAAGGACAGTGTCACAATTGTGTATTTTTCTCCTTCCCTCAACTAGGGAAGCATTTTGATACAAGATAGTGGAGCAGTTGAGTCTTTGGTCTGGCCATTTTTATTTTCCCACAAGAGAAGTTCAACCCTTTCTGTTGCAGTAGCAGATCTATTGCACAGACAGCTGGAAGACACCAAACCTTAGGGGAATGAACTCCACTTGGAAAGATCTCTCTCAGCAACTGACAGAGATGGAAATCTAACACGAACACTTCACAACATCCTCCCTTTTCAGTTACTTCAGTAACTTTCCAGGGCTAAGGGTGATAAAAGCTGCCCTTTAAACTCTTCTTTGGAAGGTCTGGACAGCCTGGGAAAAAATAACAACTTAACTCCTCTAAACAAAAGAAAAAGCCAACTTGATATGGCAAGGGTGCTTTCCCCCCTCTCCAGACTGGACTGAAATTCAGAGGAAAAAACCACTGGTCAGTGAATAAAGTGCTCTAGATGGTATGTAGAGGTGACCTCACAATTGGGGAATGTGGTTTAACAGTAGTTTTACAAAATGCTGTATATAGTCATGAGGTTTTGAATATTCCCCACTCCTCTGTCTGAAGCAGTAGTCCAAAAAAGGCTGTCTCCACTGACCTATATTAGAGACAGATGTCATGAATTCAAGCAGACATCAATTAATCTAGTAAGTACCACACCGAAATCTTAAGAAGAAGAATGCTACAGAAGGAAAAATATTTCCTCCAGAAACTTTGCTGTAAATACAGAGCACAACCGTGTCCTGGAAGAACCTTTGCAGTTACTGTGAATAAAAGTGCCCTCACAAAACTAAACAAAATCCAAACTGCTTTAGGAGAAATAGAGAATAGCTGCCACCTTTAACAGTAAGAACAGCTGCAGTATCACTAAGATCAAAAAAACCCTCCTGTTTACTCCATACATTGTTCTAGTGAATGTTTTTCTGCTAAGATAAATGCCTTTTTTTTTCTTCCTTGGCTTCAAAGAACAGCTGTTTGTCTGAAAAGGCTTCTCAACCAACTGCCCACATTGCCATAGGTAAGCACCATGACTCAGAGAACTCAATAAAGTTTGTCTCAAAGAATTCTGAATAGTCCAATTAATCAGACTGTCCTTCACTTTGTATCATCATAACTCCACTGAACACCAGCCCTACATCCAGTGGTTATTCATGGCTCTGAGACAGGGAGAGAGATAAATGTTTTTTCCAAATTGTTTGGTGAACAGGCTAAAGGAGAGCTCCAAGGCTGAGCCACAGGTTTCCCTTTTTAACAGGACAAATCCTATCATCTCCTTGTTAATTCACCAAAATAGCAACACTTGACAAAACCATCTGAGCCAAGTTCCAAGATGTTAAAATACAGCTTTGACTCCTTACAGATCAAGAGTCCCTAACTCAAACAGTCCAGTGACACAGCCACCTCTGGGAATTTCTGCCTTCAATGGTATAAAAAAGAGTCACTAAAAGAAGATGAAAGGGGACAGGAGGAAGGCACCTGACATTTTGCAGCTGTACAGGACACCACTCACAGTTTTGAGGTCTTCAAGATTAACTCTTTTAAGGAGCCAGGGAGAAGATATTTCTAAGTAGGAATTTAGAAGTCTGAAATCAACCAGATTTATCCAAACACATTCAATATGGAAATTTAAAATATTGTTTGTTGGCTTTTCAGTTTATTCTTTGATGAGTTGGAACAGATTGCACAGCAGACAAGGCAGGAACAGTACATACATGTTCTCGGTTTTCTGTCCCTCCCTTTGTGGTCCTGATTCTCATTTCTTAGACCAGGAGTGGGGCTGCAAGCTAGTGTTAGAAGTAGCATTTCTGCCTGTTTTCATTTCTGTTGTGAACTGGGAAAGAACCCCATGAGCTTCTCTGTAATGTTAGAGTAAAAAGTATTTCATTAGAATTAACTTAATTGCCTGGTTTTCTCAAAAGCAAATAGAGAAAACCTCACCTCAGCCTCATAATTTAATTCAAACACCCATAACCTAAAAAACATCTTACAGCAACAACTGCTATATGACTCCTTTGCAAACATGTCACATCAGACACAGCTGCCATTAACCTTCCTGCTGCAAAGCAGCCTTCATCATGTTTTGTTTATTGCAATGGGCATCACACACCATCACCTCTTCCACCAGTCCTAGTCAGGCCTGGGGTGCTACTGACTGGAATCTCCAGTGCAGATTTCTCAAGGATGCCAGCAGCAACATCATGCTTCCTGAAGGAAAAAGCACATCCTAAATGTATCAACCTATCAAAACTTACTTTGTCCTTCAGTCCTAGAACAACTAAAATAAAGAGGTCTTTACTCATCACAACTTATTACCAGGCTTCCTGTCTTAAGACTGGTAACAGAACGAGTAAAATAAAATATCTCCTGGATTTATTTAAGAGGGTTCCTTCAGTCTCCTTCATTTCTCTCTTCTGCTAGACACTTCTCAAGCACAACAATAAGGCTTCTTCCATTCTCACAGCATCTCTTATCATATTATTATATTTATTATTATTAATATATAGTATTTCTTACCTAACAGATGCTAATCACAGCTGCTAAAAGTAGATCTTGGTTTTACTGTTCCTCCTCAGCACACAAGAAGTCTGTATGTGTTTGTTCCACTAAACTCTTTCCTGCCTTGATGACCTACTACACACTCTTAAAATTTATGTATGGCAATCTTAGCAGAATGAGGCAGACAGCAAAGCTTTGATGTCTCTGGTCACATGACAGCAATGCAGAAGACAAAATTAGAGGCAGACTGAGTATACTATATATGTCTCTTCCCATACACTCCATTTACAAAATCTCCTCAGAGCCAGCTTATAAATTAAGGGCTGACAACTGAGCTGTGTCTGGATACCATGGCAAGTGTGTTCTTCAGGGTAAGTGACAAGGTTCAGAGGAAGGCTTGATAAACAGTATAATGTTCAGCTGCTGCAATACACTTGATTCCCATTAAGGTACTACTTCTTTTTTCTCTGTGGCAACTCATGTTGGGAAATGCGCTATCGTTCTCAAAATCAAAAATGGGTTGAAAAGCTTATGAGCCATTCCCTTTTGCTTTTAAAATATTGTACTTCAACTTTCTGCCATGGATATGGAGAACCCCTAGTGTTCAAAGATTTATTAATAATCTCTAGTAGTCCAAAAAGTCCTCTGCTACTTCTTCAGAAATTCTTTCAAGAATCTTATCCAGACATACCATTTCTAAAGCACACAAACTTAGGTATCTACTGCTTGAAATTTTGTTGTTGATATTAAGGAGAGCATTTTCTCCCCTCATCCAAGCAGAACAAAACTCTGCATTTGCTGCACACTTCTACCTTTTCTCTAAATACATTATCACTGTCTCCCCTTATACTCTCAAGAAAACTATTTTTCCATGAGCATTTCTTTCTTATGAAACTGAACTTTTAGGGCAAACAGTATAAAACTGCTCTAAACAATGCCCAGCCATTCATATTTCTTACTTTACATGCTTTTCCCACATGGTTTGATTCATAATTACTTCCAGCTTCAGGAAACTGGCCCTTTTAAAGGCACCAAACATAAGTTCTTGACTTTGTTTGCACTTAACAAATCAAGCAATGAATCAATTCTATCTAAGCTGCCAGCAATTCTGAATTCTACAATTTTTATCTTCTTCATCAACTGAAACTGTGTCTAACACAGGAATCGAGTAGTTACATAATAAAGACTCACATAAGAAATCCTTATCAGAATGCCAAAGGATCAAGATTGAAACAAACGGAAATTAATTAGGAAGAGCAAAACAAAACCAGGGATGGCAGTTACATCCCACCCAAATCTGGGAGAGGTTCAATGGATGAACAACAAACAGCCAGGTAACTGAATTGCTATAAATAGCTTGTGTTAATTTTCTTAACTATTTCAACTGCTCAAACAATTAGTACAGAATGGAAGAAATTAGGTAGAAGGAGATGAAATAAAAATTGAAATGAAAGAGAAATAAATAACTAGTTGCCAGAAAAATACCAGTGTCACAAAGCATGCTAAGCCTTTAA
The DNA here is from genome assembly GCF_017590055.1 of Onychostruthus taczanowskii. Taxonomy (NCBI): domain Eukaryota; kingdom Metazoa; phylum Chordata; class Aves; order Passeriformes; family Passeridae; genus Onychostruthus; species Onychostruthus taczanowskii. The sequence continues at coordinate 9,255,207 of NW_024504786.1, forward strand.
AAAATCTTTCAGAAAAAGCATCAGGAGACTCTTCATGTGATGGTCAGAATCCTTTCACTTAGCCCGTGAGAGACACTCTTAGTCTTGGACAGGAGAGGATATCATTGGGACTTCTCACTTCTTTTCTTTTGTCCCTCACTCAGGATTGCAGGAATACAAAAAGACAAATTGAAAAAAAAAAAGAACCAGGGTAGAAAGAAATCCCACAGCACCAGGCATGGGGAAAGTCCAGCATTCCAACACGTTTACTGCTTATTTTTACAGTGTTTAATGGCAAAGTACCACACAAAGATACAAACAGTTTCAAAGCAGCCTCCCAGCCTAGAAAGAAAATGAGGGGAAGGGGCTCTGTTTCAGTTCTTCATTATTAAAGCTCTGAAGTAAAGAAATTTCAACAAACATAAGTAACCCAATCTGTGTGTTTCCCTAGCCCAAACTCCCTCCATTTTTATGGTCTTTTCAAAGTCTAGATCAAGTTTCATTTGAGTTTGCAGGGTGAAGGTTGTTATTTCTGCCTTCCCCCCACCCCTGGCAAGACGCAATTTCTTTGTCTTTTCTTCTTTTTAACACAAAGTTGAAATCATAATGAATATTCAAAAAAATCTTTGTTGCACCTTCCCAATCTATTTTATAATCAAGAAGAAATATATAAATACACAACATTACAAAATGTCTAGCAAAACACAAAGCCTATTGGAAAAAATATTCCTTCTTTTAGTTAAGTTCTGCCTAAAGAGTCCCAAAGTACACAATATAAAACATGTACCAATACAAAAGGTATATCATATAGTTAATAGAGTGTACTCATATTTGTTAATATTATGTTATTGTGATTAACCATAGTGATCTTACAACCATTTTTCCAATTGAGAGGGGCAACAACTTTTCTTTTTCCTATTCTTACCTTGAAAGAAAATGATAAGACCGTCTGTTTTAAGTGCAAAATGATTCCATGAAACTCACGTGTATCTCCTAACATTTGTTAAACTTTGTGAAGGACTGGTTCTTTCCCAGTCAAAGTCAAACCCTGGGAAGATTTTTCCATCATTCATCAGCTGAGATTTTGACATCCAAGGTTTTGAACTGACTATGGCAGAAGGTGAAAAGATCTACCAAGTTCCTAAGGGGAACCTTTCTCTGTTTAGAAGCATCAAACCCCCAATGTACCTGCTGAAGTCTCTATGCAAGTAGTTTCTGAAGGATGAGTTTGAAAGAGGGGCGGAAGCGGTCACTAAGCTTCCAACCCGCTGAGGAATGACACACCAACAGAGCAGGAAGGAAAGGTGGCACAGAAGCACAATGCAAGGGAGAAGCCCCCAAATCACATGGGTTACAAAAAAAGGAGCTTTTCATACGCTCAACACAAGTGAATCTATACTTGCAATCTGCCAAGGCAGACTCAAAGCAGTCATTAAGGTGACTAAACCAAGCATTCAGAGAGTACTAAGTGACAGAAGAATGACAATACAACCTTCAGCTTGGCCCACTTAATAAGCATTAAATACAGTCTATAATTAACTCCACGTTCATGATCCTCCTTTGGAAATCTTATTTAATTCAATACAAACATGGATTCTGCTTGGGGAATGATTCAGAATTTGTAGTGAATGAGACTCTTGTTTCTAAGACCTGGCCAGTCTCAAAGAACTACTACAATATAAATATTTAATAATAACAAAAGCATGCAACTCATTGCCAAGCACAGATGTTAGAAGTGACTGCAAATCTTGGCATTTGGTGGCACCCAGTAATCCACTGGCTGAGTCACTAAAGTGATTGATAGCCTTAAGTTGTTCAGGAACTATTGCCCCCCCGAAAATGAAAATCTGTGAGTTGTATCAAAGTTTTTTGTGTTTTTCTCTACATAACCAGCAAATGTTATCCTTACAGATTTTAAAAAGGTTCCTGCTGCTTGGGAAACCTCTTTAGCAGGGAGAAACAGATGCAACTGGCCTGTTTCTATACTTAGTGCATATTTTGTTTTGATATTCTAATTCTGGTAATGATGTTACGGTTATTACAAACATAACTAAAAGATAACTTCCTCTTATAACAGATCTTTTTCACTAACCTGGTCCTAAGGAGACTTCTGTGTTGTTCTGACTAAGGGAACAACCCATTCATAAACTGCACTGTCTATGGAGGTTCTCAGTTTTCCACTCACCCTGTGTGTCATTAACAATCCTCACCTGGATACCATCCTGCCCTTTAAAAGCTGTTAGACTTTCTAAAGAAGAGCTTTCCTAGGCTCAGGCATCAGAAAGGAAGCATCTTCCATCTTAATATTCTTCTTTCCAACAAGACTGGTCAGAGGCTGTCATTTCCATGAAGGCTCCATACAGCAGTGGCCATCCCCTCACAGGTGAGATTCCTGTCCATGCCAGCCTCCCTAACTACAGCAAGGCATTTATCACACACACAGCTCCCACAGAAAACACTACTCAAGTGCTTCTGACAGAATTCCTTCCAAAGTGAACAAATCTGCTTTCATTAGCATTTCCATGAATTCAGAGAGAACAAACCCATTACATTCCTGTAACCACAGCAGACTGTACTATATCTGAACAACAGCCCTGGACAACTGCAGGGTAGAGGACATTTAAGTAGAAATGCACAAAAAAAACTAAAGATGCAAAGGCAAATGGACACATTACTACTTACTTATGTCAAATGTTTTCCTTTCTATGACATTCAAAATGCAAGTCAGAGCACTTAAGGTGTAATGCAGATCTACCTTTGCAGAAAATGTTAGTTTTATGGGCCATTAGTTTCAATGACATCAACTGACACAGCCAGCAACAGGTTTTGAGCAAATTAGAGATTAAGAAAAAAAATCCAAAGAAAACTAATTGTTGCCCTAAGTGCTTCAAGTCACACAAGATTCTCACATGCTGTCAATTAAGTGAATCCTATAAAGTTATGATTTATGGCAAGATTCCACCAGAATGATTATATCACAACAACAGACAAAATTCAATTATTTCTGCCAATAAAGTCATCAGTGCAGAACATATTACCCCTTTCAACTCAAAGCATTTTTTTAACCAGAAAGTGCTTCTATGATGGTACCATCTTGACTCAGTCACAGCAAGTATTTTTAACCACTAAGTCCCACTGAATCCAGTCTGCACTTAGAAATCTGGTATCACAAAATTTCTGACCACAAAAGGTGAACTTGTAGAATGGTAGCAAAGTCCTCTAGACCATCAGCCATTTTTCTTTCAAAATTTATTTCCTATGTTTTATGACATTTTCAGCCATTTTCTGTCTTCCATGCTATTAAAAAGAAAAAACAAAAAATCCAGAATAATTCAGGCCAGAAGTGAAGTCTGCAGGTCATCAGCTCTATTCTCAAAGCAGGATCAGCTTTAATTCTACAGAAGAAAAAAATAAACCACAAAAAAAAAAACAAAAACAAAAAACAAACAAAAAAAACCCCAAACCAAAACAAAACAAACAAACAAAAAAAAAACAAAAAAAAAAAACCAAAACAAAACAAACAAACCACAAACCCACCACACCTAACAAAGCTGCAGTTTTAAAAAAAAGTTATTTCATCTACATATAGTACTTGCTTTTTTTCCCTTAAGTTAACTTGTAGTATTTATTTTAATCATGCTGATTTTGTTACAAGTCTTTCTAGAAGCTAACTTTAGGACTTTGAAAAATAAGTATGCATATTTACAGTACTATATAAGCATATATTTTTGAGTAGTCAACAAAACCCTTTTTTAATCAAACTGATGGAGAGTTTTTATAATGGGTAGTTTTTAAGAAAATAAATCAGTGCTCTGGAAGCCCTCTAGGAGGTAAAAACTTCACTTGGCCTCATGCTGAAGACTAAGAAAAAGCAGACCATGCCTTGGAGAGCTGTAATCAAACAGGTAAGTCAGCAAAGAAGGGGGAAAAGAATGGAACAGAGGCCTGAGGGGAAGGAGGACTCAAGAAGATTTGCTAAACGCAAAATGAAAAGGACAGTGCAAGCAGAAGGAGAAGGAAGAGGAAGACTGAAGCAGTGGTTTGGATGCAGCACAGACTGGGATGACAGCTGTGTGTGGACAGTCAGCGGGTGTGTTCAATAAATTGGACATTACAAAATACACAAAAATAACCTGGAAAAAAAACAATCAGTCTAGTTAAAAACTTAAAAAACATCTTCCGTCTCCAACACCCAAACATTCACCCAAAGGTTACTTTACCCACTTCACAATTTTGGATTCATCTTTTTGCTTTGACTTCTACATGTATAAATTGAAGGTAATATATCATGTGAATCTCATCCCACAGTGTTGTATGGGTACACACACTATTGTCCCTGAATCACTAGGATGCCCCAACACAGAAAATTTCACAAAGAAAATGGGTAACTGTGCCACCAGCAGGGGTTCCAGACAGCATGCAACAAAAACTGCATGGAACACCACTACATTGAATGAGGCCAGAAAGAAACCTTGAGCTATTCATGCAGTCAATGCTATCTTTCCTGACCACCGAATGAGATACAGAGCCTTTGGAGGAAAATTAATAAACAAATAATCAATACTCCTTCTTTCTCATATGCATTCTGCAATCTTTTTGCCATATGTTACTACAGCTGAGTTTATGTACCCAGCTGCTTTTCCAAAAGAAGCTGCCACCTAGAAACTTTTTCATCTCCTGCAAGCAGCAGTTCCCAAGACACTTAGGATGCTTTTATTCCATTATGGAAGTCACAGGCTGCTCATCACTAAACTGAATTGTTTCACCCTATAGGCACAATGATATTTTCAAAACATTAAGACTGGGGTTTATATTGACATGACACGTTGTTCAGGGGACGTATTCTCAAGTCATCCAAAGCCACGAGATCGGTTCTGGTCCCTTTTAAGAAGTCTTTAGTAGTGTTTTTGCTCCCAACACCAAAAAATTCAGTCAGGTTGCTGACCCCAGAAACAGGGTCGCTACTGACCCCTAGTGTTCGGCAGCCCAGGCTCCACTCGAACTGATTTAAGGCAAAAAGCATGAGAAGCATCTTCATCCTTCAGCACTGAATCCTCCTTCTGACACAGCAAGAGGTCTGTGCCTTGTGCTGAGGTTCTTTCCGCTCTATTTTATCGAGAAAAATAGTAGTATTCATTTTTAAAGGAGCAAGTAGGAAGGAAATATAAACTCCTAAGCATCCCAGCAAATTGTAGCTTCACATTTCTTCTGCTTTCACGTCTGTAATTCATTTTTCATTTGGAAGGTTAAGAGAAGGATATCTAGAGCAGACTGACAGTCATGGCTCCAAGTGGGTATTTATAGACTCCTGATCAGTTATTAAGGAATTAATGACAGTGAACCACAATCCAAGCTGGCCTGCAAAGCCTAGTGCAAGGAAAGGAGTTGTAATTGCCAGGTTGTTGCAGGACTTGGGTGTCCCAGGAAGAAGTGCAGAGTTTAGTGAGCCGGCTGCCCAGGTGACATTAAAATTGCTTACAACAGAAAGCTGTAACTACAGAAATGAAGAAGAATCCTACTGTTCTACTTACAATTTCGAGTCCAGGTTCAGGAGAAATCCAAGTTTGTCATATTCTGGAAAACAAAAGCAAAGGACACAATATCATAAAAGCTGCAAGAGTCTCCTCTGAAAAAGGCACCAAAACTGAACAGCAGCAAGTCCTTATAGCAGCTGTTAATACAGATTATTGTTACTTCAAGGTATTCCCAAATTAACATTTCTCAGTCTCCAGGAAATACCACAGCAAGAGAACACAGGGGTAACCATTAATTCAGAAATCACTAGAATTAAGCGAGCTATCCAGAGTGATAAAAAGTATTACTGAAACCACTTATGCAGTGATAAACAAAGCTTTCCTGCTTGCTGGACAAATAATTTTGACACTAAACTGTATGAAAAAACATTCCTCCTAAGTTCTGATGCCCAGAGCTTTGAAATTTTTCTTCATTCCTTGTCTATTCCAACCCACAACTTCATAATCAAGCAGCTCTTCTTCAAGAGAAAGTTTTTTTGCCACTCACAGTGGCAAAAATGCTTCAAATTCAGGTGTTGCTCAGTAGGAAACTGCAAAGTCAGTTTATGCCACAAACAGGGGACAGTTAAAGAAACAAAATCACTCAGAACATCTGCAACTCATGTACAAAATAAGCTTTCCATTCAGCATCCCTGAATATATTATGATCTTGTAAATCAAACAATGGATACAAAAAAATAAAACTATTAGAATTCACATGAGATACACATGGAAAAGTGTTCTCGCACTGGGTTAAGCTCAGGGTCTCCTCACACTGAGGACCCCTGGGTCTCACAGCTATACAGTAAAAAAAAATACAGAGAAGTAAAAGATAACCCAATCAGAGATGAAAAGAAGTTAAAAAAAAAAATTCTCATAAGCTTTTAGAAAGACCTCGTTGGAAATAGATTACTTTTCTCATGAGACACCCCTGGAATTTCTGGTGCAGTAGTTTACCTGAAGATCACAAGCTTTTCACACTCTCATTTACCAGCAGAACAGCCAAGCCTAAACACGTACCTCAGACGCAATGATTGCACCAGATAGGTCAATGTAAACTGTGCCATTGGTTTCAATCCCATTAAGATTTAATTCCTGAGCCAAGGGAAGTATTCTATTTGACATCACTTAGGTAACAGAAGCTGCAGAACACGTGCACGCTTGATATTGGCACATACTGTCTGTTCCCTGCCAGCACCCGAGTGCCACCCACCATCCCCACTGCACCTGTGCATCTCTCCTCCAGTCTTCACACACTGACAGTTCTGTTTCCCCCATGTGCTGCTTTCCTCATAATTTCTTCCCAGTTTATTCCTCCCACAAGAAATGATGTCCTGTACAACCTCACCCCCTACACCAGTAGGATTGTGCATAGGAAGGTATCCACTCCATAAAAAGAAACATGCCTTCAATTTTTATTAGCCCTTCTGACTCCCAAAACTAACATGTGTACTAAGCAAACAACCACAAAGAATTTTTTTAATAACTCTTTTTTTAAAACTATCTATAGCCACTGACCCATCTGTCATTAGTCTTATCTCATTCAAACCAACATTCCCTTCTTCCCAACAGGAAATACAAAAAGAGGAAATGCAATAAGAGATACATCACCTCATAACTACAACAACATCCTGGATTTTCTATTAACTCAACACTTCATCAGCTTTGCAACCAAAGCACCAGAACACAGACATGAGTTAAACACTAAGGACAGACTTCCACTGCAATGTTTCACAAGATTTATCTTCTGTTTGTCACAACTGTTTCACCTTCCCTAAGCTTTAAGTTTTCATGTTCACTGAAATTACTTTGCATCACCTTGCAACAGGCACTTCCAAAAACAAGTATTACAAAACAAAACAAAACAACATTTCTGATTTCAAGCCAGATGCAGGGGTATGTTCTTGATTTTCAGTAGGGTGTAAGTAGTTTCAGGCTGTAACATCAAACCAGAAGCATCCATGCCCCTTCCTCTTGTTGGCGGGTGAGATGTGCAAGCTACTGCAGGCAGAGAAATGCTGCCCTCACCATGGGCCATCTCACCCTCACGGGCACTTTTGGAAGTTAGCATTACCATTCGCTTAGAAATCAATCTCTATCACATGCTGTTTCCCCAGCAAAGATACTAGGACCCTCCAAAATTGCAGATTCAAAGTTATCTTCCTTTTTAGCAAAATATTGGAGTATTGCTACAGACTTCCAGTGTCATTTAGCTGTATCACTACAAAAACAGGGGCCAAAAGTCTGCCCACATGCTGGCTGGCAGCGGCCTGGATTCACAAAAGACAGATAAAGTCCCAAATATCTGAAGAAAGCCTGACAGAGCCTAGCCTCAGGAAAAGGCAATCCTTGTCTGGAGTTATGTATCTAAATTAAAACAAGATGAAACACAGATCCACACAATCAAAGTACAACTGAATCTAAAATATAGTTTGCTCAGGGTGTGACGATTACAGGAGAGGAACTGAACTGATCACACAGCTCACAGCTCAAGAAAGGGGCAATCCAATTCCTATCTTTTCCTCCATTGAAAATAGAGGTGGCAACAGCCTGCCTTTGCACTCATGCCACCCCTCTGTGCCCTTACAGGTTGCTTCCTCCTCCCATAACCTTTAGTTTAAAGCCTTACTCACCAAGTTAACCACTTGATATACAAAAATATTTCTCCTCTTTTTCATGTATAAAGATACATGATAAAGAAGTGCAGGAATATTAGAGAAAATAGAACAAAATACACAGAGAGAACAAAGTAAAAAGACTTCTCCACCAAAAATCATCTTGGACCAGCTGGCCATGTTAAGTGTGGTTTGATGTTGGCCTCCACCAACATCATCATGATGATCCTGCCCCAGCACCCCAATGATTAGGGGATCTCTGCACTGAAGGGCAATGCAGAGCCACTCACAGGTACAGTCTGGAGAACCCCCTTCACATTCAAGCATGTTGGTAGGTCTGATCCAGCCCAGGTCATGTCTGACCCACCCAATTCCAGAGCAGACACCTCTATGGCTCTGAGGCACAGGATCTGCTTTTAAAGCAAAAGATGAGTAAAGGTAATAAAGAACTTAGTTTGCATCCCTCGAGAGAACATCATGGAGTAATCTGAACAAGACTTCATTATCAGCCCACAGAAGACTGAAAGGCCCATGAAAGATAAAAGTAACATTATTAGAAGAGCACAAGTCATTCTCAAGATCACAATCACCTGTGCTAAGGACCTACAGATCTCAGCTGACAGTGTGGTACAGCAGTGCAGAAAAATGAACAATGGGAATGAAGTTTCATCATGCACCATCTTGCATCATAAGAACAAGAGGTCATCTTAGGTCAAAACCAAAATGCATTTCTACATTTCCAGGAAGATCAGAACTGAATAAGAACCTAAGAACTGACAACTACTTCATAATAAAGCATGTAATTGGGATTACAAGAACAGAAATAGAGCCAAGCACAGCAATTTCTATAAATTATGCAAATCCTGTGCCAAATCCAACGTTGGCATTAACATGGAAATTCCTCCAAAGAATACAAGAGAAATCCAGCTACCAGGCTGCAAGTGAGAGATGCATTGTCTCATGTCTGAAAACTCCATGCAGACCACCCAGGAAGCCATAAAGTTCAGTGTACAGTATCTAGCAACTATTCAAGTTGCCTTTTGCATCTGCAGCCAATATAGCTATATAAAAGCAAAATGGGCAAAATTTTCTCTGTATGCTACTAATCTGAAATCAATAATCCAGGAATTAACTTGGCATAGTGGTTTTATCGTTTCAAGCTACCTGTAACCAATTTCACTGATACTAACCCTTGAGTGCTAAACCTTTTAGCAGCCAGCTACTCAGAAGCACAGTACAAATAACTTTGCCTACAGAAACAGAAAATTAAACTTTTTTTTTTAAAAGACAGGTTACATGCAGTTCTAGCTCTGTGTTTAATTGGCAATTGCAAGTACAGGAGGGAAGGAAGAAGATTCAATTTCTCTGTTTTATTCAAACTGTTTGTGTTTGTCAAAGAAATCAATGATTCTCAAGAGACAAAAGTCCTACCAAGGATGCTCAGACCACCCTGAAACATTTTGTCCTGTCCAGTGCAGGTTGGTCTCTGCAGAACTGAGGATCCATATGAGCCAAGCCCTGGTCACTATTCACATGCAAGTTCTACATCTGCAGCAAAGGCCACAAGTAAAATAACTTATTCTGCAATGAAAAAGGCCAAACACATCACATTCACCTTGGACTAAGAAAACACATATGGACAGTTATAAAAGTTCAGCCGATGTAAAATAATTCTTCTAGAACTCAAGAGACAAGAAAGAATTAATGAAAAAAAGTCATGTTAAATGGATCAGCTGAAAAGGACAAAAGAAAGCTTTTATTCCAAGGTTAAAAAAATAGCAGTCAGAACTACTAAGCAAAAATCAAAGTCCTGGATAAACAAAGACTTAACATTGTATCCTTTCCTTAGGATTTTCACTTTAACCTCTTCAGTGATGGAATTTACAGATGAAAACATTACCTTCTATTTAAATAACCTGGGAATAAAAAAGACTGCAAAGGCAAGTTCAGGAGTGGTAAAGCTGAGGCCACCCGGGCTTCTCAGCACAGCCCTGCATGGACTGCATGCAGATCTATGTTTCAGCTTCCTCTTCACTCCCACTCACGCTTTTGCATACACATTTGCCAGCCTTTTTCTCCAGGTTGCCAAGTGACATCAAGGAAAACACCAAATAAAAAAAAGCCCAGGCCCTGGTGCCCTTCCCTGCTCTGTAACAATCACAGCAGGAGCAGAAGTGACACCTGTAAAGCTAAGTGCCCAGCCCTTGCAGCCCAGCACCAGAAGCTTACCTCACCAATCTACACCTACACATCCCAATAAAACTATTGCAGCCTCCAGTGGTAGAAAAGCAACTAACTGCTTTAAGCTGAATTTAGGAAAAACCCCAATAGGAAGATGAAAAATTTCCTCCTATGATCTGCATGTGCCCTTTTGCTTTTCCCAGGAAGTCATCTTTTTCAAGACAGATTACAGCCTTTGCTGAACAGTTGTTCCATTTACTGCCATGAGTCCACTTGGCAAATGGAGTTAATGCTGCCCTACTGAGCCTCCCAATATACTCTTTATTCTATAAATGTTATCGTATTTCCTAATAAAAGTCAAGAACAATATTAACAAAACAGTAATCTATATTGGCTTTTAGTGACTTACGAGATGTGCTGATTTCATGCAGAGATGTCACATGAGAGACAAAAATCACATTGAAATACTTTTAATTTAAGGCATTCATTAAGCCACTTCTTAACATTTGCACCTCAAATCATTCACAGCCGTATTTTGAACTGGAGGAATAGAGCATTAATAAGAAGACAGATGATGATAGTGAACACACTGGCAAAGTCACATAAGGACTACGAAACTGCTTCATGACAGTCACTGGCAAAGATTCAAACAGCTCCCACAGTCTACACTCAGAAAAATAAAGAATGAAGTAGAACTTCATAAATCAAAAATGAAAAGAAAAAAGCATTTCTGCAGAAAAAAGCAACTAAAACCAGCAGAGAAAATGCATGTATTTACCTTTTTTCTTTCTGCCTTAACAGGAATGAAGAAATGTACAGCACAGTAAGCTCATCACTCCTTTCACATCTTTATCACATAGAGCTAGGACAGAAATGCAATTTGGGTGAAGAACCCCAATATGCTAAAACCACATTAGCTCCAAACTTTAATTAAAGTTGCTTTCCTCAAACCAAGAACACCTAAAGTTAATTACCACTGACTTGAAAAACCAGGAAATATCAGAGTTTGCAACTGTAGACATTTGTACTATTAGAGTATCACTGAGAAATCAAATAAACAGCAAGGAATCTTATGCAAGTCACCAATGTTTTTCTCTTATGCTAGGAATCTATCACTACTCTACCCATTTGATACCTCATTCAGTTGCATTTCTATTCCTGGCCTTCATCCATACCACTCTCCATCCAAAACATAGACAAGTAGTCACCAAATTCACTCTGGAGTTGTATTTGGTAGGACAGACAGAAGGTTATTCTCATTCTTCACAAAATGGTTATCTGAGCATCTTCAGCAGCTGAATGAAACAGAGAAAGCTTCCTTCATGGTTCTCACAGCTTTTCCCAAAATGGTTATGGACTTTGACTTAAGGAATCACAAACAGCAAACTCCAAAACAAGCACAAATTTAAATTCTCAGATAATTACTCCACTCTAAGTATGAACTCAGCCTTTGGAAGCATAGTCTTAGATGTGGACACAGTCTGGGAATCCAGAAGAGTTAATACATGCAAACAATTTGAGCAAGACCTAGGTAACACTTGGTTGCTTGTAATGTTGAAACTAGCACCTTTTAAGCCTAAAGTGAGAACATCTGCTATGAATCAGTGGTCAGTACTGCAATCAAACATGTCTAACAAGAGCATAAGCCTACAGCCCAAAGGTATTCAGTATTTTCAGCAAGCTCAGTAGCATCTGGGAAACTTGCACATCCAGTGCACTTGTATCCAAGGCTTAGAGAAGAAAAATTTAGCTTGCTGTCAGACACAGGAGGTAGGAAAAAGTCTTGAACAAAAATAGCAGGGGTATAAATCTAACTTTCAAGGTCCAGTGTTTGATTTGGTAGCAACAAAGTAAAACAAAGCAACTAGAGAGGAAAGAAAAAAATAAAAGGAGCACTAGCTGTCTATGGCAAGCGAATGAAATCTAGGTCTGCTCAAACACCCTGTGTTTGACTGTTTCCCCAACTTCAGAGAAGACACCCTTCTTTCTGAAATGGTTTCAGCTGAAACACTGGCCTAGACATAAGATCAAACATTTATCTCAGCTGCTCAAGCTTTATCTTTTAAGGGAACAGACAGCCATGAAGAGAATTACAAAAACATCTGGACTTGCAAAGGCTGGACCAGAGCATGAACCTCATGGTTCAGCCTCACTCAAAACACATTTGGCTCGCATGCCCTCTACCCAATGAACGCTCCTATGAAGCATTACATTAAAGCTCCACAGCCAGATGAGCTTCTGAACACTCAGTTCAGAAAGTCCATCCTGAAAAACCTAGACAGTGTCATTAACCTGAGTTGCAGAAGGACAGATTTCCAGCACTTCTGAAAACTGAGACTTGCATGTGGGACAAAGTTAAGGGGAAAGCCAAGATAAGGACAAACAGTCAAATGAAGTATGATACAGAAACTGCACAAAGACATTGCCCTTCACATGGCATGATTAACAGGTACTAAAAAGCACTTCTAAGCTGTTTAATATGCAAATATAAGTACCAGTTTTAAGCAGCATGAAATCTTAACAGGGAGACTATCAACTATTATTCTCAGCTGGTTTTGACTAATAAAGAAAAAGGTATATGTAATTTTATGTTTCAAAGCATATAACTTTAGCTGAAACATCACCTACTGGGAATGGCTGGGCCTGGAGCTGCCATGGTTTCTGTGGGTTCTTTCTGGGCTCTGTCTTTTCCTGGGTCTGCAGCAAGGTGAGATGGGATGGACAGCGGAAGCACAATAGCCACAGTTTTTCTCTCTCTCCTTCCTGTTCAACAAGGAAAGCTATCCCTCAGTTGGACAGATACCACATATCTTGACATCTTATTCAACATACCAGTTCAGAGCAAGGTGAAGCTTGCAGCACAGTAAGTGCAAAGCACTAAACACAAGAACAATAAACATACAGCTTTCTCAGGCATTTCTGAGCCTCCCTTCTCAAATATATGAGTTTTCTTCACATTTCTTCAATGAAGGAAGTCAGTCTTGTTGCAGTGAAAGGGTTTACAAAAGATCAAGTCTTACTGTCTCAATTCCTAACCAATCCAAGCTCGAGTTGTAAAATGCAAGCAGAACAAAGACCAGTTCTTTAAAAACAGACCCAGGCACTCCAATGGCTCACATGAGCCTGTTTCCCACCCTCCATATTAACAGAACTGCAAAAGACACAGAGCAGTTGAACTGTTTTTTACCACTAAGTTTACTTTCCTATTGGAGGAAACATTTATGGTTAGCTCCATAGACACAAAATCTGTGGTTAAAATTCAAGCAAGGTTATCTCAAACCTATGCAACTTCTGCCCTACTTCTGCAGACTGAAGAGACCACCACCCAATACAGGAGACAGGCAACAACACACTTCAGTTATGAGACATTAATTAGTAAGAGAGAATTAATAGAGGATTTCTTCCCCCCATATACACAACAACATATCCATCTGGCACCCTAGAGACACTTGCACATCAGATCATGCACTAAGAATAGATCTGTTTCCAGATACAAGTTTTAGAGGAGATACAGGAAGAGTAGAAAAAGTTTGAGGTGTTTTAAACAAAGTAAATTACTACCACTAGTTCAGGGGTTAGTAAATCAGGTGTGTGTTCAAGCTTCGATGTTAGTGTCAGGCAGCAGGTTCTCTTTCAAAGTGTGCAGGCAGAAGACAGGTGCTATGTTGGAAGGCAGCATGTTCCCCCTATCAACCTAAGAGGAAAGGCTAACAAGCAAGATAAAACATAAAAATCCAAGCAAAGGTTTTGTCTTTTGTCTTTTTGTGGAAGACAATAAATATCCCCATATTTTAAGTGTTAAGGGGCTTAAAGTTATGAGAGCAATTCTTAGCCTTTCCCTTGCACTTCATATATCATTACATACACACTGTAAACTGAATTTCATCAAGTATCATGCTCACTGTGGCATGCCTTGGCTGCAGCTTGCACATTACACACAGCCAAATGGAGAGTTACTGATCTAGTGAAGTGCTCCCAGCACAAAAGAATTTTTCATTTCTGGTTCAGTTTAATTGTAGGTCATGCTTAGGTTCCAAACAAAATGAGATTGGGAAGGATTTGCCCTGGGGTTCAATAATGCTGGTCAATCTCCACCCAAAAAAAAAAGTTTCCAGCCCTATTGGTTTAGTTACGACTTCTTTCGTCTTCTCCTTCCTGGAAGCATTCCTCATGTCCTTCCCCAAATAACTCAGCTGTTTGTTTAGCGGGGAAACTATCCTAGTAGCATGAAATAGTTTTTCTTCAGCTGGTAGATGACATCATCTTAATGCCTTTCACATGAGAAGAAGAGCACAAACTGCATCATCAACACGTGTCCAGGTCGTTTCCTCGCTGGGTAAGGGAAGAGTCACGCGGGTTAATCCTTCTGTCGTACTAAGGCTCTTAACTCCCACTGCACCCGGGAAAGGACCTATTTACCCTTTGGCTAGGTGGTTGATTCCCACAGAAGCCTGACTCAGTGTCCTGCCTCCCAACATGGCTACCATGTCCAGTTAAGTAGAAGCCTTGTCATGTGGTGGGAGATAGAGAAGAAGGCAATGTTGTACCTGAGCCTATTGTATGTCCAACGGAGTCAAAGGAAAGAACCACTGAATCTGTAACACAAGAGTACAAGTTGATTTTCCCCTTTTTTTCAGCAGCATTTCTTGCTGTAACATTTTTTTGTTATTTTGCTTAAGCAATTCCTTGTGCTTCCTTCTGCTAGGAAGCAGAACAACTTCTTCACCGACCAGACAAAACAACAAACACCTTGCAAAGGCAGAACAACAGAGTATACAGTAAATCACAGTGCTGTTAACCAATGAAGTAGCCACAATTCATTGAAAATAATTTCATTTTATGTCTTATAAACTTGGTCAACTGAATAATAACGTGCTTTGACTACTGGCCTAGAGAGCTTTTTCTTATCAAATATATTCCCAATATTTTGTCCCCACTTAGGGGACTTGCCTGTTATGATCAGTTCTTCCCTGACATGGTTTGCTAAGCCAAGCACTTGGTGCTCCTTGCACACCATGCTCACCATGTTTCCCACGTCTTTACTCACAGCAGTGGCTTCCAACCCAATGCATTTCAATTCATCAATATCTTTTCACCTTTACACTCTATGCAACACATGTGCCAAGCATCAAGAAAATATAACCTCTCTACTTAATACCCTTTTATTTTTCTATCTTGGAATCACAACAATGCTTTTATCCATGACTGCAGTGGCAACTCTTGCTCACCAGTTAATGCCTAACACTTTTAGTCACTGTTTCATATGATGCTTTGCTTCACCTGTGGTTTAAAGACCATAGTTTTTATATATGTAACATTTGGCCACATAGAAACCCTTAGTGCCTGCTTGCACTCAGCTCACCCCATGATCCAGACCCCTTTATAAGTCATTCATTTTCCTCATATAGGACCCTTCCAACCTAGAATTTGTTTGCAAAATTATCAGTAATATTTGCTATTCTGTTCCAAGTGGAGTGGTCTGTGCTCTCTTGGATCCAGCATTATGGTAGTAACATTAAAAAAATTAAAAAGAAGATATTACTAGTCTCAAAACTTACTCCAACAAAAATAAAAATCCATCTGGACTTAACAACTGTATTTCCTCTTTTGGGAATAAAATTCAGACATCATTATATTATTCCAAATAGCAAGGAGTTTAATTCATTTTTACTGCATTAACTTCATTTGTCATCAATTTTAAAGTATCTCTGTGGGGTTCTACTTTTAAAAAACTGTTGAGATTTTTATCAACATAAAGTACTGCTTTGTAGTTAATGTCAAATTTAAAAGCTGTTAATTTTCCTGAAATATATTTTGCATTCAAACACTGCACATGAAATATTAGGACTTCTCTAAGAATGGCTGAAAAGCACTGCAAGCACCAAATTAATAACATTATTGCAACCCACAAAACAGTATAAAGTTTCATTCCCTTAACTGAGAACATTATCTTCCTCATATTAAAAAAAAAAAAAATTACAAGCAGATTAAGAGCTCCCTTTTCCAATCCAGTCCTTCATGCTACTATTAGTTTCAACTAATCAAATTCACTATGAATAACCTGTATTACAGTCAACTCCACCTAGACCTCCAGAAGTAATTTCGCTAAACATGGACCTTTATTAAAACACTGTGTTTATTTCTGGTATTAGCACTTCAAAAGTGCAGAAACTGTAAACCTGAAGAAAGCTGAGAACATAATAATATGTCACTTTTCTTCCACCCCAAAAAGCTACTCACATCCAAATTCAGAGCTACAGGTTATTTCTGTCAGAAGTTCATGGAGACAAACATTTCTTTAAAGCAAGCCAGATTTACTTGCAAATACACTGAGTTCTGCCTCCACAAACATAAGAAGAAAAGTTTCTTTGCTTCTATTTTCAGATCTCTTCCAGTCATCGCTCAGCTCAAAATCCTCCTGACTTTCTAGGGGGTCTTGCTGAGACAATGTGGCAGCTCTGTCTGTGCCCAGCGCCTTTTCCCAAGCCCCAGAATGTTGCTCTACCTTTCAAAGGCAATCTTCAAAGGTTTTATCTTTCAAAACTCATTAAGATACAATGTAAAACATACCCACCTACATACACCCTTGCTTTAGGTGCCAGGAAGTGTTTGTGCCTGAAGGAGCAGTCCCCAGCCTTTCATATACCTATTTCCATAAATAAGCTTAAATTTTTGTCCTCCTGCCTTAACTGAAGGGCAGCCTTTATGCCGAAATCATGAAATCTGACACACAGTAACTTGCCAATATGTACAGCTTAAGGCTGCACACACCACAGTGCCAGTCTTTTACATCTGTTTTCATGTTAACTACAATCTTTTTTTTTCAGTGGATCTAGCAGCTTAAAAAAGAAAAGGAAAAAAAACCAAAACAACAAGATACAGCAAGATCCAAATGTAACTCTGGATCTTATCCAATCCATCTGAAGAAGCAAAGACAGCACAAGCACTCACTCAATATAGAAGGCACTCAGTGCCAGGAATGATGATGGCTGAGACCTCACCAGCCGGACTGCAAAGGTGCTTTGGGTCACTTTGTGTCAGCTGTGGGTTTAAGTTGCACTGGGACCAGTGCTCTGGGTCACTTTCTCCTCACTCCCACCGTCCAGTTAGAGCATCAAAAACTGGACCAATATACAAATGTGCTCCATCATCCCCCATAAAACAGTGCTGTGCAGGGCTACCTGAATGCGCTCCATCACAGCCCCTTTGGAATGTGGAGGAGTGTTGCATGAGACTCTGTTCCACTGCTGTGAAACCAACACAGGGATCCCATTTCATTCAGGAAAAAGGAGCTCGAAGACAGACTCTGCAAAGGCCCTCAATGCTGCTCTGGGAACAAATTTAAACTCATTTCCAGCAATGCTCCACACAGGACCCAGAACTGAACGTACCTTCAAAAGAGCACAACTGGATTTGCACAGATCTGTTCTGTAGTAAAAGAAAAAACAAAACCAGAAACCAAACCTCAAAAAAACCCACCTGCAAGCAAATCTATGATGACTACATTTATTGTTGCACTTACACCACACTCCAGCTAAGACATCCAGGTATGTGGACTGATTGTATTTCAAGGCAAGGGATGCCTTTCAAATGTTGCTAACCCCTTATCTTTCTCAGGGCCTGGATAACTGTGCACCACACTCCCCTGACCCCAAGACAGACAAATTAAATCATCCATCTTGCTGCATATATTGTGCATCCTAGCTCAGGGCATTTCTGGACAAACTGCAACTTGTAACACATTGCTGTATCTTTTCCAGTACTCTGGTTTCCAAACAGAAAAATAAACAAAGATTTGAATCTTTACAAATGAGCTTACCAACAAACTGCAGATTTGTAGGAGACAAACAAAGCCATGCTGAACAACATCTGAAGTATACACACATCACTGGATAAACATTTAACATGGGTACCCCACTGAAGAGATGTATGGAAACAGCTCTTAAAAGCCCAATTGTGTCAAGTTCTTAAAATCATGTAGGAACAAATACAGGGATTCATTTCCAATACAAATACTAGCCTTACTTTAATTTCATCATTGAAGAAAATGCAATATACAAACCAAAACAGAAGCAGTGGCAACACATAATGAGAACTGCAAATATAATCCACATTCAAACAAGAACTGTACATAAACTGTATGTTTACCTAAGTGTTGTTTCAAAATTTCAGTTAAGATTTTCATAGTAAGTCCCTCCAAAAAGCCACTAACTTTTTATTGCTTTTTACAGATTCTCCCTGCAAGGATTTGTAGATATTTGTCTCAACCTATTGGAAACCAAAGAAGCTGAACCAATAACTTCTCTTTTTTGCAAAACCAGACTTCAGCAATAAAGTAACTTCCCCAAGAAAAACAACATGATTGCGTGCTGCTTTGGAAGTGGTCCTGAGAAACCACAAACTGTCAGTCCCACTGGAGTTATAAGAGTTTAATAATAAAGGCTTAACACAGCCTCAATACCACATACCATTACAGCAATACACTCCACAGGCCAAGCCAAACAGGGAATACAAGAACACATCACAACATAAGGCTGTGATTTGGCACATCCTTATTCAGATGCTCAAGCTCTGAGGTCTCTATTACTTTCTTACATGCATAATCAATGTTTCTCATTCCATACATCCCTGTTCTCCAGATACTTTGATGGATTCCTACAGAACTACAACCTGTATTTAATAACATCTAATGTAATTCATACCTCCAGAACTTGCTCAGAGACCAGATATCCTGCAGAGCTCCATCAGCTGGTCTGAGGATAGCAACTGCGGTAATATTATCCAATAAACTTCTGATTCAGAGTCAGAATGAAAAGAAAAAAATTAGGTGCTTCATTTTTATCATGGAATTAAAAGAACATCCTTAAGGGTCTGTCATCCATCTGTCTCCCTTGTTCTGCTGAGTACTGAAAAGTATAGGATCAAACATCCCAATGGCCATCAAAATTTATTTTCTATTTGAGATCAATATTCTGGAATGTGACATACCAGAGAAGGAATATTTAATGCCTGAAACTCTTCATAGCTTGCTGACAAAGAGATCAATAACAACAAAAACTATTCTTATGTTTCACCTAGTCAAGAAATGAAGCACACAAAAGCACTCTCAAACACATTGTACTGTCAGGATTCATTTGGCAAGAAGATCTTAGAACATCTCCTGCCCCAAAGAAAAAATATTTTGAATAAGACCCTCTCTTATGATGACTATGCAACATACTGAATAATTCTTATATCCAAAGAACTGAAGGGAACTAAATAATTTCAATTCTGTCTTAGAGAACTCACTCAGATACCCAAAGTATGAATATCCTTCCTCAGATTCAGTAAAACATAACTGCCTGCACCTAGAAATTCCTCAAAAGGGCAACCTTCACTTCCTAACACATTGTTTTGCATGCTGAAGATGGATTTAGGGAAGGGCTAAGTAATTTACTCAGTTTAATGACAAATGCCATCCTACTAACTTATTAAGTATCCTACTTTTGCATTAATATTGGGCTCCCCATTCCCCCAGCTTGGTCTATTTTGTTTTACTAAGCTCTTTCTTGTATAGTGACAAGGATTTTCCTACTTGACACCTTCTTTTCTGAACACAGTGAGACGGCTTCATGTTAAGGGCACCGGTCACTACAATAACATCTTCTGTACCACAGCTCAAGGATGTTCCAAGTGACTCATATTCATCATTTTAAAACTCAAAGCACTAATTATAAGACATCACCTAAGCTCCACTTCACACAGCACCAGTGAAGGTCAAAGGAAACACATATCATACCCCTCTTATTGAAAATCTCAGCTCCTACACACATACTCTGCCAAAAACAATCAGTACTGCTCCCATGTTTAGATACCACAAGGAGTTATGATCTCAAGTGTATTGTTTGAACAGCATAATTCTAACATTTTCAATATCTAAGATGAGAAATTATATATAAAGATGACACATACAGAGCACACTTCCTAATCACAGATGTGATAGCTAATAGCAGCAAATAAAGGGACTGCAAGTTTTGGCAAGCCAAACATATGCAGAGTTTCAGTCCAGTGCTGTCTGCAGCTGATAGGACATCCAGGTTCAGAGTTCAAAACTTAGTCCCTTTATGAGAAGAGAAAAGTCACTCAGCAACAGGACACATCTTCAGCAACAGGAAACATCTGATTGTAAAGAACATTTCCAATAAACTCTGGGTTTAATAAATTGTCTTAAAACAAGGCTGCACTAAATTTGAATGCCTGTCCTGTGTGCCACCTGGTGATACTTATTTTGGTATGGAGATGTGGGAATAGGACAATGCTTGTTTCAAATAATGTACCTGCGAGGGAAGATTCATCCTCATTTGACAACACACATCATTGTGAGATATCATAATAATTGAAACATCTCATTCTTAATAGCAATTCCTTTATGTACTGCACAAATTGAAGTTTCTGCATTGTTGCTCTAGCCACTATCTCTTGAAATACCATTCCCATTTACAAAGCACACAGTACTGAAGGTCCATAGGTTTTCTCTCCATTTTTATGGCTCATCCAAAATACCCATTTTATTGACATCTAACTTCACAGCCAAGCGTAGATCTGAACCCAAACTCCTTGGTCATCCAATCCATGCAGATATGAGGTCCCTTTTGTGCTTCAGCCTGGAGCCAGCCACCTTCTGGAGCTTCTCAGCTGGAGTGCTAAGGCTCAGCACAAGCTCGGCTGCAGGGAAGGGAGGCACAGCCGGCTCCGAGTGAGTCTCTGAAAACTAAGCCACAGCCAACAGGGGTAATTTTGCTATAACCCATGCAGCCATGATTAAATTGTTTCTCATCCACAAAAATAAACAATCTGATTTTTTCCAAAGACCCTTAGATAAAAGGCTTGAAGGCTAAGAATGGATATAGCAAAGTATTATCACTTGTCTGGAGAATTCAATGTGGCATCAAGGTCTACTGGTTACACTGTAAACAGAAAAGTCATTCCCTATCACCTCTCAATTTCCTGTCGTTTAATTGAAAATACAGCTCTCTTAGTGATACTGAACTTGAGAGATGTAGTAATACTCCTTTAGGCAATTTTTATGTATTTCATAGAACCTAACCAACCTTTTTACACTTGCTGTTTTGTGCATTACTCCTTTTTCATCAGGACGTTTGTTATGAAGTGGTAAACGAACTGAACAACACTCATGTTCTGAACAGATGTATTTTTAAAATGGTTTGAGCATGCCAATTTTCTTTATTCTGCAACGAATGAATGGAATGAAAAGATGTGGCGTCCTGCGCCAGCTGGCAAATGCTTCAGAAGGATATTACATTGCTATTGTCTTCAGCAGGGCCCAAATAACTGTTTGGTGGCAGGAAGGGCTGGTATGTTTTGCTCATAAGATCAGTATTTATTTGGATCTACTACATAACTTCGCAGGACCATGATCAACATGGTGCTTCACTGAGCATCAGGGACACACAGCTCCTCCGTGTCCATCACAGCTCCCTGCTCCAGGGAAAGGCCAACAACACCTGCTTCCTACCTTGCACTTTCCAGAAGGGAGGCAGACAGTTCCCATAGACAAAGGAAAAGGTGAGATCAAGGTGCTGAAGGCATTCAATGAAGATACACTTGACTTTGAGGAACACAACTCCAGAGAAGGTACAGAACTACCATAAAGTCACAAAAACACCCAGGCCAAACTCTACCAATAAAGTTGGTATCCAAGAAGTTATTTTCCTGACAATAGCTAATCCCAAACAGAGTCTCAGTATTTTAAGGAGTTCATTATCTCCTAAAAGAAGCCTCATATTTTGGTTTCAATTATTACTGTAGCACAAAGTCAGTCATATTCCCAAATTCCATAGAGGAACATGCAATAAATTGCAAAACAGTACAATTTCTCTCTTTGAAGATAGCAATCTATGTGGCAAGACAGAAAATAGGTACTGGCAGCTGGGGAATTACACAGCACAGAGAAAATTAATTCTGTATTTTCATATTGCACAAAAAGCATATATTGTTAGCTTAGATACTATAAAACACAAAGCATTTATAATTCGAAATAAATTGCTTTAGTCTTGTAGCATTTTTTCTAAATATGGACTTTTACGTTAATAAAACACAGTTTGTGTCTCAAACTTACATATACTCACACAACTGTCAGAGAACTCTGGAAGGCTGATGCACACTATTTTCTTATGGTTTCTTTATGGTTTACATAAATGAAGATATCTACACACAATTAATGACAATCAGGACAACTATTTTATAGACTGGTCTTGGTTTTATGCCTATTCAGCCAATCAACTATTTTTTCCTCCCTTTCCCTCACATGCAAAGACCTTTTCCAAGCTAACTCTTTGAAACCCCTCCTTTCTCAAAAGCAGAAGTACAAATACTTCCATCAGGAAATTCACATTCTTCAGTTTCTTTGAAAATGATCTACAACTTATGATATTTAGCCAGTGGTCAAAAGCTTCCCAAAACCTTAACGCATGCAATATCTGGCCCAACTACCACAATAACTGCCAACAAGGTCCTATGTAGAGTTTTTACAGTGAGATTTGTCATCTCTCCTGTCTCTGCCTGGAGCACAAACAAATCACAGGAAGGAGTAAGGAATGAGGCATGAACTTAAAACACCTCCTGAATACAAGTGTTTTAAAGGCATCTTGTCTAGAAAATGACCACACTTGAATTTCTTTTGCATAGCAAGGACCTAGATCATTTATTAACATGAAAGGTGATGTTGAACAGAAAGCCTGCTGGATCCATTTTTCACTCATGCATTTTCAGTTTGTGGCCAGAGGGAAGTTTGTGGGAATTCGTTTAACTTTTAACAGCATTGCCACAACTGATTCCAAAATTTGAAGAGATTTCTGGCCCATCAAATCCTAAAACTTAGTAAGTTTCCAAAACATGCTGAGACTTCCAAATGAAAATTTTGATTTGAGAGTTCCTACACAATATGTGATTTTATAGGTAGCAGACATACTCAGAGATATGGAGCATAAGTTCTTTCCAAGCTGACTGGCTTGAGCAGCAACTTGTCTTTACCTTACTGACTCACTAACTGGTCTACAAAGGGCATTATGTCTACACAAAAGCCTTCACATCCTAAACCAAACACTAACACAAGCAAATCTGAAATAAAGCTATTCCCAGAGTATCTGCTTGACTATGAAAGCACCCATACTCAGAGGAAAAAAAACCAAAAAAAGGCTCCAAAACAAAAAACACAGTAACTGAACAGTAGATATATTCTCATTTCCTATTATTTTCTTTCAGAGAAGTGTTTGATTTTAATTTTTAAATAAACCAGTTCATCAAAACATAAGAAAAAGAACCCAGGGATGCACTAAATGCTGTCAGTAGTGCCTCATTTCCATGTGCAGAAAATTGCAGGACAGTGAAAAATTTATTGAAATAGCAGCTGCAGGAGTGGAAGTTGATCAGCACACACACCACTCAGCCCCTGGACAAATACAGCTGGAGACAATCTAAGGAAAAGTGTTCCTCCTATCACACCACATAGAAAAAGACAATGAATCCCATTAAATTAGCACTTGGCAGAGAAACAAGCCGGGGGGGGGGGGGGGGGGGGGGGGGAAGCAATGGAATCAAACTGCTGAGCACCTCCTTGAAGTGTTTCAGCCTTTAAAAAAAAACAAAACAACTCATAGGGTAGTTTCCAAGTCAGCAGTGACTAAAAGTCAGCAGCCACTCTTCTAAGTGGGAAAAAGACATAAAAAAAGACAGCACTCTCACCTCCAGCTACAAGAACTTTTACTGTCCATGGATAAATTCTATCAAAAAGATCCTTGTCAGCCAGACTGAAGACTGAACACTGTAACTGTGTTACAGTGACACAAAGCTTGCGTGCAAAACTGGAATAGGCAGCAAAATACCAGAGAACTCAGGAAAGCCATGAAGTCTCTTGCATCTTTGCAACAAGCAATCAAAATGCCTCTGGAAAACAAAACTGAACAAGGAAACCCACCCCAAAAACAGGAGGAAAAAACCAAAACCCCAATCCACATCAAAGGACTACCTTAATGAAAATAGAGAGACATTAAGAACAGTAATCCAGCATCCAGCACAGCAGCATCACTGAAGCGTCGATTTTTTGGTTGTTGTTGAAGATCCTGTGAAACTGCCAACTCTACTTCACTAAAAGTTGAAACTTCAGAAATTGAGAGATGCCAAGAACAACTCCCTTTCTAAGTCAATTTCCACAAAGAAAATCTACTGTAATCTCAGAAAGACAAAACTTCCACAGTGCTCCACAACAGACTCCATTCCTTATTAGCATTTCCAGCCACCTGCTGAAGTGTGCTTCCAGCCAGGATTTCACAGGCTCACTGGGATTCACAAATTTTAGAGTTTCACCAGTTCTGGATTACTCCACTAGCAGAACTCCTTATAAAAGGCAACAGCCATTTTATTAACCTTATTCTAAAACAGCTGCCTCATCTAACACAACTTCTTTTGACTGGCAAAAAATCCCAACAGCTTGATGTTGGCAAGTCTGGGATCAACTCAGAAATGGAAAAAGGCCTTTTCTTGATTTGTGACAAGTCATCAATGTTGGCAACTTTTTGGCCCTAAATTTGACTACGAAATTTCCTGCACAACTGAGCAGATGATAGGGAAAGAGAGGAGAGGATTAAGGAAAGGGAGATAGCAATGAGTAGGGTGTTCTACAAATAAAGAATATTGCAGGAGCCTGAGACAGCAGATCACAAAACACAAAGGGCTGCTGGTCATTAGAAAAAGGCCAACTGTGTTGAATGGCTTAAGCTGTTGGGTTTTAAGGACTGGTTTAGAGGAGGAGGTTCTTAGGTATTATAAGGTTTATAAACTGTAATAAAAGAGTGACTTTCTCAGGCTGGATAACCTTGACATTCCTTTTAAACCATACCAAAACAAACATGCCCACCAACTCTCCCAAACGGAATCAAGAAAAGGCAACACTAACCACAGTAGATGCTATTCAAGGCAATACACAAACCTCAGCATCTCAAGGCCAGGGGCTCCATATGGAGAAATGCAAGCCAAAAGCAGGATTTAGGGCCAACTTCAAAATTGTACATATGTAAAAGAACTGCAACCACTTTAAGATCCTCACTGCGTCCGAGCAACTCGTTGTCACCAGCCCCGAGCCCACAAGAGTTCAGAGACGGAAACAAAGTTATCAGTTGCAGCAGAGCACTTTCCCACAGCTGCTTTTAATTAAGCTGATTTGGCAATAGTGACTGACAGCAAGCAGAGCCTTCCCAAATCACTTTGCAAGCATTTTTGCCAGTATTTCACCATCTGTGATAACCAGGATACTTGATACTAACTAGGATCTGTCTGAGGTACAGCATTTTAGAGCTGTGTATCCACCTTCTACAATCATCTACCACAGCCACTGCTTACAGGTAACTGGAGCCACTGTTTACAGATAATGGAGTGTGGGGAGAAGGTGCAGAACTTGAGGAAAGGCACTGGATAAATTCCACTGAGAAAACCACTCCTGAAAAAGCAGATAGATCACTTGCCAGAATCCCATAATACCTTGGCCATACTGGTAGTACATGAAACCTATAAATTATCACATGGATCTTGAGGAGATTTTGGAGCTGTAACAAACAGAAGGGCCTATATAGTTTCTAGCCTAGTTGTGTAGTTTTTTGACAACATAGGGCAGGTTTAGCCTGAAGAAATACTTTTGGGTTATACCATGATGTCAGAACAATCCAGGGTATGGCCATACTATGCGAATTTAAGCCCCATGAAGGGAATGAGAAAGGGTCTAGAAAAGGAGTAATTTTAATGGCATCTAACTACACGGAATTTTTTTCTAAGGAAAAATTTGTGACCAGCAATTGGAGTGGGAGACACTAATGGTATCAGTACCAGCACTGATACATGAGACCAACACACATAAGGAATAGATGGATCAGTAAATATAAGTCAAGAACATGCAAAAAAAAAAAAAAAAAAATCAGCCTTCTGCAGGAATGCTTAGCATGTACCCACACCAAGTCTCTCTGGGTCATTCAAGGTATGAATATCTGATACAAACACTAGTTCAGATTAAAACACTGACCTGGCCACCTCCAATAAATGAAGATTGCTGACACTAAAGCCAGGGAAATTGCCAAGAACCAAGCCTTATGTCTGAACCGAGGCAAAAGAAACAATGAGTGTTGTGGGATCATAAGTCTGGGCTTCACAAGAGCAGAATTCACGGACCAGCTTCAGAAAAACCCAGGGGATTTGGGCCTTGGGAGAAGACTGGTGCAGGACAGTTTGCTCATTTTGAAGAATGACCTCCACCATGCTCAAGAATCATAGAGCCAATGTGCAGAAAATCAAGAAATGGTACCAGGAGACCCACATGGATCAACAAGGAGGTTTTGACAATACTCAAATGTAAAAAGAATGCACACAACAG
Organism: Onychostruthus taczanowskii; assembly: GCF_017590055.1. Taxonomy (NCBI): domain Eukaryota; kingdom Metazoa; phylum Chordata; class Aves; order Passeriformes; family Passeridae; genus Onychostruthus; species Onychostruthus taczanowskii. Next base: position 9,281,912 of record NW_024504786.1, read on the forward strand.
GTGGGAGCGGGGTCAGGCGAGCGGGGACAAATGTAGAGACACTGCCCTGGTGTGCAAAGACAGACTTGGGAAGGTCAAATCCTGCCTGGAGCTGAGAACAGTCAGGGACAAGAAGTGCTTCTACAAGCAATTGGGCAGTAAAAAGAAGACTAGAGAAAATGTGGGCATCCTGCCGAGAAAAAAATATGGAAAAGGCCTGGAGAAATTGGCAGGCAGATCTCATGAAGTTCAGCACAGAAAAATGCAAAGTCCTGCTCCTGGAGAGGAATAACTATGCCCTACAGGCTGGGTGCCAACCTACTGGAAAACAGCTTTGCAGAGAAGAACCTGGGAATCTGGGTGGAGCAGCTGAACCAAGCCAGCAGCATGCCCCAGTCACAAAGGCAGCCAACAGCCCCCAGGGTGGGGGACCCTAACCATGGGCAGGGATAACTTCCACTAGACCACGTTGCTCAAACCCCTGTCCAATCTGGCCTTCAAAATTTCCAGGAATGAGGCAACGACAACTTCTCTGGGCACCCTCTTCTAGTGTCTCACCACCCTTACAGTAAATAATTTCTTCCTAATATTCAGTCTAAACCTACGCTCTCTGTTTGAAACCATTTCCATAAGCATAAGTACATCAGAGTCAGAATATAGCAGTGACCAAACTGGAGGTGTCTCACTTCCATCAGGATTATCAATTCCAAACCCAAATTAACACCACTCTTAGGCCACACAGTATACTTTCACAGCAAAGCAAAATTTAGGATATTTTCACACCCTGTGTGGCCCAGCACATCACTGCAATTGCCCCCAGCACAGCTGTGCCATGACAACTGCTCACAGGGTGAGCGGAGGTGGTAAATTGGATCACTGAAAAAGTATGGGACAAAACTCTCCAAAAATAGTCCTTAAAAATGTTACTATTAAGTAGTCACTTAGAGCAGATTTGCCACAAAAATCAACACCACTATGTAACTGTACTCTCAGAAACTTAGATTTGGAAAGCTCAGGTCCTTTCCACGGAACTGAAATGATCCCTGGCAAAATGGTAACATTCCTTAAAAGCGGGTCTTAAATAACATCCCACCTGTTGACATTCAAATAAAACACAACTCTGGTGAACAGCGGCCAGAGACTGTGCAAGAATGTGGTAAATAAAACACAGGAGGAGAGAGCAGGGCTGTCCAACAAGAGATGGAATAATTGCAACTTTGTCCCCAAACCTTTACTGGTTTTTTTTATAGTTTATCTCCAGAAGAAAAACTGTCTGGAAAGTTCCAGCATAATCAACTTCTCAATCTAGAACAAAGAAGGAACAGTCCTTCCACAGCACTGAAGGACAAATAAGCTGTATCAGAATACATATCTTTGAAGCACTTTTTGTGACATCAGAACTAATGAGAAAACATTCATACTTAATTGGGGGATTCTCCACAAAACTACTTAGTAAATCCATAAATGCATGCTATGAAGATGGGGCAGTGATCCAACAACGACTAATAACATGTCAACAGTTCCAATGAATAACATATTAAGAGCAAAAAAAAAATTCCAAACTCGGTGTGAAAAACCTCATTTTTTATCTTGCATCAACAGTACCCTCTGCTGTTCCAAAGCTGCACTGCATAAGGTGACATCCAGCCCTGACCATTGGAATACTCCATCCATCAAAAGCATCTACCTAGCTTTATTCATTAATTATGCCACTTCCTGTAAAGATGTTCCAGATATGCTGGCTTCTTCCTACTATAGAGCCAGGTTTTTTGTTGGTTATAATGTTAATGTATTTATTGTCCCAAGACCTTCTTCTGTGATTAGAAAAATAGAGTTTTAACCTTAGAAATAATTTTTAAATTAATACTTTAAAATTACAAAAACAATATAAATTGAAGGCTATCCTCTAGGGAAGAAAAGACCTAGCCAACACCACAGTAATATTTTCTGGAACATTTCTGAAAAGCCAAAAGGGGGTTTTAGATTTTAAAATCAGTGTATCGCTCAACAGCCACACATCAGAGAAATCCAAATATTCTACCACAAGCTTTTTCAAAACACAACTTGAAGGCTACATCCCATCTGGCAAATGGCCCTAGGGGAAACAACACAGGAAGACTCCTGTACTCCTGATATCCTCTGATAATGCAGCATGCCTGTGCTGGAAGAAGGACCATCACACTGCAGATGCAGCACAGCAGGAGCAGAACCAGGGAGGTGAGGCAGGGAATACCGCACGCTTCCCCTGTGATGAAAATTCCAGACCCACCCAAGCAGGGTCACCATGAAGCTTCAGCAAAAGCCCTGAACCTGAGGAGACACCACGCTCAGAGTGTGCAGCTGATGGTGACCATCAGCAGAGAAATTCAGAATTCTAGTGTACTACTGTTCTTGTCCCCTCATATGGAAGGCAATGTGAGGGAGGATAAGCACAAATTGCATGAGCACTACAAGGGAAAAAATGCCCCCAAGTGGGATTTGAAGCACAGACTTCTCACCACAGGCAGCCTGTATGAACAAGCACAAGGAGGAAAAGACATACAAGAGCAAGGAACGCTCTAACTAGATTACATGGTTAAGATGACTGTGCCAGAATTGAACTGTGAATGAATACACTGAAGTATAATCCAGAACTACAGGGGAAAAAAAAACCAAAACAACAAAACAAACAAACCAGAAAATAGAACTCTCTCAGTACAGAGAAGAAACAAACTTGTACAACTTGCAATGGAAAAGAAACCTCTATTGCCTGATCTCAAAAGCTTTTCAGGGCATGGTGACACACGACAGAAAATGTCTACAGAGCTTAAAATCAAAAGAAACTGAACAACACATGTTGTCTTTAACTATATTGTCAACAAGACACTTCCACCCAGTTCAGTGTCTTCTTCTGAAGTGATGGGAAGCACCAGTCAGTCACCTTTGACCAAAGGACACAACCTTGAAGTTTCAAGGCTGTTTCCACGTCTTTCCAGCAAGAGCAGACTTAGAACCAAATTTTCATACATTTCACAGCAACAGCAACATAACTTCCAAGTGTATGGCAAGTATACAAATATTCGATCTTGGCAAGGGAACAAAGTACTTCCAAGGGGACTCAATGGTGTTGTAATGAGTTACAGTGAACAGCAAGCTGATCTGAATTGGCACCACAACACTGAAACCCCCACATCTTTGCACTGAAAAGCATCAACTAGAGCACAACTGCAAACCACATTTTTCTGTTCCACTCATTCCAAAGAAATACATGCTGGAGCACCACACTCCAAGAAACATACACACAAGCTAGGGAGTATTTAGAAGTAGCAACGTTTAATTTTTTTTTAAATTTCTCACTAGAATTATAAAGCCCAAATCTGAAGAAAATAAGACTGCAAGAAGTTTATCACCTAATCTAAAACTCACAAACACACATTGAGGGGAGCAAAAAAATTAAAACAAGAGGGTGAAAGTCAGAAAAGCTTGCAACTGACTTCATTGTGGTCAAAGGGGTTTAGAGTAGACATCAGGAAAAATCTGTCTAGAGGGAAGAACAATTAAGCACTGGGACAGATTGTACCAGTTTCCATGATTAGATTTTATAGAGTACTTATGACATATGTTGAAATAAAAAGATGTTAAAAATATTGTTTCTAAAAGCCCAGAGAAAGACCTGGGGTAGTTCTTTCCAGTGCTATTTGCTACAATTTCCTACAAAGGAAAACATTTTCAATGGCCATTATTCAAATATACAACCTTTAAAACAAGTAGTAACATTTAAGGTCAGATAATCAAGAAAACACACAGTACTAGAAATCAAGCTTATTAATCTACACTTTAAAAAAAGCATAGGACAATTATTTTTCAAATTAAATATTTACTAAAGTGTCTTAGAAAGTATCTAAATGTTATACAGAAGGAAAGGAAACTGCCTTGTACTTCCAGCTCCCTGTTGTTTCTTAATGCCAGTGAGGTAGCTGGACTAAATATCAGTGCCAGGAGCACAAAAATGCAAGATAACGGCACTGAGGTACATACCATAAATATGAAAATAAGTTAAAAATAAATACTAGTTATGTTTTCAAAATATAAATAATTATTTTGCAGCTTAACACTATCCCTTTCTTACCTACAGACTGACTGCTCAGGACTGATATTCTCACTTGCTGATATTATCTTGCTGCTGTCAGTGCTTTAAAAAAAAAAAAAAAGAAAATTAATTTGCAACCATTTTTAGCATCAGGACAGCAATAAGGAAGGAGGCTTCTGCTTTGTGGCCAAAGAAACATTATTCTTCAATACTATCCAAGTCCTAAGAAGGTTACAATCAAAACAATGTAACTTCTTTCTCAGTACAATGAACCAACATCCCTCTAGAAATTTGAAACTGGTTCAAGCCTGTCTTTTAAAAGAAGCCAAAACCCATTTGCCTTGATGGAGAAACAACACAAAAGAAAAGAGAAATTAAAAATTATTAACATGGATTTGTGTCCATCTTCAAGATGAAACTTGCAGTATGCAAGCACCTCCACATGTTTGCAATCCTGACACAGCCCAACATTCAATACACAATTGCAGGGGATTTATACCCCACGTGATTCCATGCAACTGCATTCCCCAAACACTTCATTGGACCAGACAGACATTCCAGAGATGAGGCTTCACACTGTACAGGATGCAGGAAGGGAACCACCCAGCAATCTATGCAAAATGAAGCCTTCTGGAAACATTCATCCCACTGGACACGGACAAAGGAAATACCACAAATAATGCTTTTTAATTAAAATGTGTTACAAAGTGTACACAGGCACACACCAGAAGGAACTGATAAAAACTATTATAAGATAAAATATCTTAGAAAAGGAGTACACTTACTTCTCAACTCCTGCTAAAAGAAAAGAAATTATGGTATTTGTTATGGATTAGTAGCTTTGGAAATCTCACCTTTCAAGGACAATAGGTGGAGGTGCTATGAGGAAGAGACAACCACTACTGTTGGTGCAGTCACTGCAGGCAGAAAGACAGACAATTGTGTGCAATGGCTAAAAGGACTCAAAAGGGAAAGAATTTGCAACATACAACACTATGGTTGCCACCAGCATATATCTTATTGCACAATTAATGAAATACCTCCAGTGTTCCTATACCACAGAGTTTTGAATCAATTAAGCAATTCATGGGAGAGATTTAAAGAGCTTAGTGTGGATACCTGATTGAAAAAATAAACTACCTCAAAAATAGTTTGGAAAACAACATTTGTGCTACACCAGGAACTGCAGAACTTGAAGAAAATTGAAGAAAGATGTGCAGAAAGTTGAAGCATGATCAAATAAGCAATACAAATGCTCAAAAGGATTAGACAAACCAAACACAAGTACAAAAGGGAGACTTTAAGGACACCACTCCATTTGGATACAACATGTTGCAGTCCCCATCTCCCTCTGAAACAGGTTGCAACCCCAAATTTATAGTCATTTCAATAATGAACAACCTATGTTCAACACTCCACATATCTCCACATTTTTAGTCACAATCCAGACATGCCTGTCATGAACAGCTGGCAGCAGCAGAAGCTGTTAAAACACAGCAGTGTTCACACCCAATGCAGCCATTTCCAGCAGCTCTGCCTTCTCCAGAGGGAACCAGTTACAACACGCATGGCCCCCCAGCAGCCATCATCTTCTCAGGAGCCCTCAGCCTCTGATTACACAGCAGTCAGTAACAGCCATCCTCTTTCAAACAGTTCTTTGTCATTCTGAGCTTACTAAACAGCTGTGTGTCAAGCACTCAGCCTAAATGAGAAGTACTGCACAAACAGCCACTGCCTTTCCTCACTGACCTTCTCATCTGTTGGGTTCTGAAATTTCGAGAGACAGCCCTGATTACTTTGGTAATTACTTCTCATGCTGTCTTCTGGTCTTCACTTTATACCTACAATTATGAACCAAACCAAAAAAAAAAAAGCGTAGGCATATGGAACACATATTCAATTCTCACTCTATCCTGCAAGTCCTTCAGGGGAAGGAAGTGACAATGGCCACTGTTACAGATTAGGGTGTTCTGACTGGACATTAGGAAAAATGTCTCTACCAGAGCACAGTGGAACAGGTTGTCCAGAGAGGGTGCCTGATACCTGAAGTCTGCTTTTCTACTCATCACTCTGTTCGATACTCCCTTAAAAGTAACTGCTTTTGGACTGATCCCCTTGAGGAGCATAAGCCCTTTGTGGCAGCAACATCAATACCTACATTGTTACTGTATATTCAATACGTTCAATATTGTACATTCCATGTTAAGTGTCCCTTCATTGACCTGACATTTCTTCAACCAACTCCAATACGAGCACCTCCAATGAAACAAATGCATGATAAAGAGGTGTTTGAAACAGAAGGTGATGTACCAAAAAGTATATAGAACTATTTAACTGACATAAAACAGCAAAAAATGTTTGGGACAAGAGGTACAGGAATACCCAAATACAAAAAAACCCCAAACAACTCCAAATGACAATGAACCCTTTGTTCTAGTACATCATGCCTGGTCCCTAGGGAGGGCTGCAGACAAACAAGGGATTGTGCAGATGATCAAACACCAGGGCACTGACACAAGGGCTGTGAGGACAGACTGAGGCAATGAGCTTGTTTAGCCTGCAGAACACAGCACCTGGGGGAGGCCAAAGGGCACCTGCAGCACCTGCACGAAGCTCCCCAGAAAATGGAGCCTGATTCCCAAAGTGCCACGTGGTGGGACAATGAGAGGCAGTGGGCACAAGGTGAAACGAGATGTTTGGACTACTGGATGTAAAGAGAAATCTGTTCACCATGAAGACAGTGATGCATTGGAAAAGACTGCACAGAAAGGTTGTACAGTCTCTATTCTTGGTCTCAGCTAATAATTGATGCCGCTTTGACCAGGAGGTTGGATGAGAAATTTAGCAACATTCATTCCAACTAGTGTTATCCTCTAATTTTGCAAAGTCTTGCTCTATTCTTAAAAACTCTTGAGATTTTTTAAAGGTATTTTAAACCTGAACAAATTTAACATTAAAACTAATACATGGAGATTTATTTTCCTGTAGCTTACCATATCTGGACACATAATATAAGATGGAAAAGGTTATTTTTCCCACTATTTACACATTGCACATGTAGGCACACAAATGTGAGAGTGTACTACAGTTATCTTTAGTAAAAGAGCTCTTTTACTAAGAGCTGTTTTTCTACTAAGCCTGCAACAATAATGGCTAAACAGAATTGAAGAGAAATATACAAATAACTCCGGTGAAAGATGCAAAAACATTCTGCTTTAAACAACAGAACAGAGATGAAAATCTGAACATATATTTCTATTTATGAGTATGGCTAATTCTGATATATCCCAAGACTAATTCACAGTCTCACCCTGCTTTGCTAGAATAAATCTACTTTCATCTTCAAGCTGATCTCATGTCAACAGTTACAACGTGCAAACCTAAGTAGTACAAAGATTAGTTGCTTTCAAAGAAAAAAATGTAGTATGTGCACTTAATCCTTCAGGTGCTTACAACATAGGAAACATTTGGAAAAGTACAGCTTCAATTATAATATTTTTTTTTCCAAGTAAGTTCTCATAAAGAAGTTTAATATCTTGAAATACTATTCATTCTCCTTCCTAAACTGGCTTTCTACAGTCTTGGTTAGTCATATATTCTTAGCCTTTCCAACCTCTATGCAGATGCTAAATTATTTTCTGAACCCAGGTAAATTCTTAAGAGTCTCATTATAATTTCTACACAGAGTTAAACACTCACTACCCTGTCTTCTTAAACACCTTTTGAAAAATAAATAAACAAATAGAATACTTTGCCATTCTTTTAAGGCAGCATTTCTAGAAACATTAGTTATCTCCCCATCTTCTTAACTCATGTTCTAACTAGGCTTTAGGGGTGCTTTTTCAGAGAACACCATTAGTCTGGGAAGATCAATACCATGTGAAGATGGTAACAGAAGCTCTCATATAGATTTACAAAGCAGTCAGACAAGTTTATCTGAAAATCTTAACAGGCACTATTATATAAAACGATAACATATCCATCTCAGGAAACCAAAGGTCACACACTGCAGGAAGCGAGGAGAAGAGCATGGGAGAAACAAGAGTACGTGCTAACCGCACTGCCGGTTTTCTGAGACACTCTGCTGCTTGTGCCCCTGGCTGAGCAGGCGCAGCCGTCCTCACAGGAGGCTGTTAGCAGTGACAGCAGGGCAGAACTCACCTGCACAGGTTTTGTCATGAGAGACATATGCAACAGCTGTGCTTCTTAACACAAACTTGTCTCCCAAAGCTTTTATTTTACTTCTTTCTTTAAAGTAGGTGAAACTAAGAGCAGCAGTTGGTTCAATAATTATAAACATGCCCTCATCACTCGTCAGAAGACTGCAGGATATTTTCATCTTCAGCTCCCATACCAATTCTACCTGATGGAAAGCAATTCAAATTATCAAATGTGTCTTTATTCTCCTCCTGCTTCAACCTCTGCAGAAGGATTTGCAGGTTTTCTGGACCTTCCAATTATTCAAGATTAAAAGCATCCAGATTTTCTCCACAGCAGCAAGCCATGAAATAACATTAAATATTAAGAACTTTTCTTCTCTTTCCTCAGCTGGCAGAAGTCCTTTAAATAGAATGAGCTGTTTTGTAAATGAATGAAGTAACAAAGTCTGACTCCCTAAGAATTTTAGATTTATCTACATTTTCTTCTCCCTGCAATAATGCAAGCATGGTACTCAAAACCTTATATGGCTGTGTGATCTCTCCAGATTCTTTGGGCAAATACAGAATTTCAACTGAATGCAAAAGAAAAAAATCCATTAGGAAAGACTTCTGAACACAAGTGTCAGGAGATAAAACCAGAAATTTGCCAGGATGTCATCTGAATGATCAGATTATGAAAATAGCTACAGGCAACAGTAATGGACTGTTAAATATAAGTGGATATAAATAGCAAGGTTTCTCCAAATTAAGGTACTGTGAAACCAAATGACTCCACGGTAGGCTTTTTTACTTTTCACCCAGGGGATGGCAGCTGTCATTCTGTACCTGCGATGAAAATAATAAAGCTCTGGGTTTTTGGTTGTGGGGTTTTTCGTGGTTTTTTTAACCCAACATTTTTGCCGCGGCCGTGACGTGGCGGGCGCGCCGGGCCTCTGCCGCCCCCGCGCGGCACCCGGGCGCCACTGCAGGCCCGGCCGCCCCGTCCTGCCGCACCTGCGGGGCTCCCCTGATGTCTCTGGAAAAATCCTGATGATTCTGGAAAAATCCTGAGTTAAGCACGTCGGTCTGTCCAGGACGGATTTAAAACAACATTTCCTAAAGAGCTGGAAGGAGAAGGAAGAGAAGGACCCTGTATTTTCACACAGTATCAGTTCCCTGGACTAATTCACTGCCCGAACAAGTTTTTAGATGTCTGAACGCAAGCCAGAGGAGCAGAAACCGCTTAGCCAGGAGCTCTGCAGAAACTTTCCAGTACAGAAACCTCATTTTACATTACCTACTCTGTCATGTTATTTAGTCTTTACCAAGACTGAAGTATTTAATTGGGAAAAAAACCAGCACAGAACCAGGCAAAAAACTTAATTCCTTGCCAAAAAAAAAAAAGGTGTGCAATTTTCACTTCATGCATGAGGAATGATGTGGCTTTAAATTAAAAAATCAATACTTATAGAAACACACAAGTATAAAACATGAAAAAAAAAAAGGTCACATAAGAAGAAGTAAAAATTCATCATACAGCCATCTTAGACATTTTCATAAACAGGTTTTTGAAGGAAGAAATCCCAAGATTAGTTTACACTGAATGGGGACAAGGATAAGTAAAGCTACTTATGGGGTAATTCTCTTCCTGTAAAAGCACAAACACACAACTGCTGAGCAAAGTATACTTACACTAGCACAAAATTATGTCAACATCAGTAATTAATACACAACCAAGCCAAGATGGTTTAGGGTGTTTTTTAAAATCATTTGACCACATGGTTGCACATTAAACAAAATGAAAATAGTCCTAAATTCCTGAAATTACATTAAAGTCTGCAGTAAGAAATTCTTATCTTAGCTCTTTTTAATGCTGTAATTATGAAGTTTTCTAGAAATGAGTGAACTTACCAATACCAAGTTTTTTTTGCTCTTACCCTAATGGTTCTTCTCACTTCTCAATTGCAATTTTCTGAGGTCAGGGTTAATCTTTAAGAAGGAATTCTGCATCAAGCCTGTATCAGAAGAGTGGCAAATCCACTACACAGCAGCAGATTTCTCTAGTCCTTCATCCATCCACCCATCCTTTGACACAGGAAGTGAAAATTGCATAGGAGAGCACAGCATAAAGAATACTTAGCTCTAGCATACAAGCTATTTTTAATCCTTCTTGGAAAAAACCCCCAAGTTTTAGTAACTACATGAAGAAACAAGACATTCAAAGGTCAAAAAGCACCAGCCCAAAGTGCCTTCAGATAATGGCACAGTTTCTATTCATAGAAGGACAAGCTGTTATATAATACAATATGCTGTAATTATAAAAACAACTTTGTGGGAAATCAAATACACAGCAAGGAGAAGTAATACATTGCTATACAGTACTGAAGCTTTAATGTTTTTCTAATATGAATAAGGCCTCGTTTTCAATCACAGAATGGTTTGAATTAGAAAGAACCTTACAAGATCATCTAGGTCCAATTCCTCCACTGTGGGCAGGGGACACATTCCAATAGACCAGGATGGTCAATGCCCCATCCAGCCTGGTCTTAAACACTTCCAGGGATCCACTACTTCTCCAGGCAATGTTCCAGTACCTCATCACCCTCAGAGTGAAGAGCTTCTTCCTCATAACTAACTAACCTAAATCAATGCATAAACTTACCTTTCAAAAGTTTAGAAATATTAAAATTATATTTGAAGCATTGTTAAATAAAAAGGCAAAAATAGAAAATTAAATCAAAATTAACACACTTTTCCACTGTAATTCAATTTTTACTCTTTACATTGCATTAACTCAGGCTTTTGCTTCTAATGAAGTATCTGACCCAAACACAAAAGCTCTGGATGCAAATATATAGAAAATAATATCGAAATGAATCATAATGAAAAATAATAAAAACCTTTCTGTTGTTCAGATAAGGCACTTTTAAACAGAGATTATAGCAGCAGTGCTAACTGAAAAAAGCAGCATTACTAATTTCCTAGCAGCATAATGGAGAACCACCCATGCTCCACTTGGAACCTGATACAATTGTGTGGGGCAAGTCTCAAAAGGCTGAAAAGTCTTTGCAAGTAAATTCACAGTAATTAGGTTTCTAATTATACCCAGAGCATTAGTGATTGCTATGGTTAAAACAGCCTGAGCTGTTTCGTTATTCCTCTCTTTCTGAAAGCTCAGTCTTTCATTGTTTGAGCAGAAATTCTAGAAGTTTAGTCTGCCCGAACATGTATTTTTTTTAAAGTTTAAACAGAAGAACAGAGAGTCCTGACCTTATGTATGGAGAGCAAAATTAAACTTTTCCACTATAAAAAAAAATACTCCCTGGTATTGAAGCAGCTGGAAAGTGTGAAGTAGAGGTCCTTTGATGGGGCAAATCTGAAGGCTGAAAAGCCCCAGACCAGAATTCACAACAGTCCAGGTTGTACACTTAGCTCTGAAGGCACTTGCACAGATGCATCTGAGGCAGCTTCTAGCAGCAACTCCCAGCAGCCACATCATGCCCTAATTACAGCACCTACATCACTCCACCAGCACTGCCCATGCAGACCATGCTTTATTATCAGCACAGCACTCTGAAACACTGCCCGTGCTCTTACAAGCATCCACAGGTGACCTCTGCCACAAGCAAGCAACTTCAACAAATTGCTGCCCTCCTGAACTACAGACAGAGAATGTGTAATTATAGGACAGGGAGTCTCATTTGGCCAACTGGACTGAGATGAAAAACCTTGAGACCTTTATTCTATTCATAGCTCTACCCTTGAGCTGCTGCATGACGTAGAAAAATTTGACTTTCCTGTGCCTCAGCTTCCTCTGCCTTCCTGAGTCAAGTCTATTCATCACCCTTCATCCTGAAAATGAAAGAAATGTGCCTCAGTACATTTTTTTCATTAGTATGTCTGGGCACAATTACAGCTGAGAAACAATATTTACATAGTATTTTATAGCTACTCTGAGATTGATTAACTTGTAACAAAGACAAATAGATGCAATTGCACTTATAAATTATTAACATTGCAACAGTAAGGGTAAGCCTTCAGAAGTAGGAAGCCATCAGCTACTTATCTGTTAGGAAAACTCAGCTTTTATTAATTTCTATGCCATCTTTTTTCCCACTACTTCTTTTAAAGCATCTCTTCATAGTGCTTTGAAAGAAGATCCTCCTTGGAACACGCACACTCCCTGTAGTTATAAAATATATCAGTTAAACTTTTCTGTAGTTATTAACTCTTTTGTTCTCTGAGTGATTAAGGGGTACACTTCCTGCACTGCTGCAGCTCTGATGACTCACATGTAATCAGTGCCCAAACACTGAAACTCACAGGGTAACAACTGTGAAAAAGTGACATGCTGTAACAGAACTGAATTAAAATAGGAGGAATCCCAGTGGGATATGAAAGAAGTTTAAAAAATGCATGTTTATAAGCACTTACAAATGGAAATAGCTAATTTTAACACATTCTGATTTTCTACTTTTTTTTTTTTTTAACTAAGCAAGGAATGCTAAATTCTGACCCTCAGAGATATAAACTTCCTGGATTGTTGAGGCCTTTGGTTATGCAAAATACCAATAACTGGTTAAGAAACATCCTGTAATTTCTGTACCTGACTAGAATTTTAGCACTATCCTCACTCACTGTTACTCTCTCAGGAAAGCAATGCATACAGAGCAATATAATCACCCAGTGCCATGAAGGAATAACCACTTGAAATCAGCTACCTCAGGTTCTAACATCTATTCAGGATATGCATGCACAGTACAAATTACTTTTTGCTTGGATGCACAATTACATTCCTTCTGAAGTGCAGAAGAGATACATAATTTATAGAGAGCTATACCTCATGACCCAAGTGTACTTGTCCTTGCAAGTCATACCCAGGTTTTTTGGCTGCTTTATTGCCTCAGCCTGACACTGATGTAAACCCAGACTGCAATGACAAAAAATAAGATGTTACAGTGACAATGTTGACAGATAACAAACTAGGAAAAATCTCCCCTGAAAATCATCCCTAAGTGTGACAGGCACAGTCAGAATCAGTACCAAGGCCACGCTCAGATCACAGCAGCAGCAGCTGTCCAACTTGAGACAAACCACAAATTACCTTCTTTGTCCCAATGTCAGTAGAACTGGTGTGAAACAGAACTGAAATGAGCATGGAAGGTGCCCAAAGCCTTCCAGCCCGTCTGTATCAGAGTTAAGGGAAAAAGTGCCATCTATTCTATCAAATGAATGGAGGGGGGGCTCCCATTGAGGCTGGCAATGCCTTAATCACTACAGCCAGTGCTGCAGTGGTACAGGTGAGAGGTGGGGGATGCACGGTGAGGAAGAGGAGGAGAGGTAGATGACACTCACACAGATGACACAGCTCTCACAAGGAGGTATTGTTTCCAGCTGAACTCATTGCTAAGGGGTTCACAGTCAGCTGAGACGAATAAATCCTTTCACCTCTGAAAGCACTCAGCTGCAGAGCAATTGCTACCAGAGGTAAAGTGCTTTCACTGCAATGTACCTTTCCAGAATATGGAAAACTGCTGACTTTGACCTCTGGGAATCCATATTGGAGGACACAGCTTCGGCTGCATGTAAGACACTGAAAACTGTTCCTTATGAACACTCTCCCAATGCACCCATCCAAGTCACAGGAACATACCCTTCCCAAAAATATGTGGGGAGGCTAGGGAGAAAATGCACAAATTGAGCAAGTGAAACACTAAGTCAGGCTGAGGTCAACTGAGTGAAACAAACAAAAATCACACTCTGTTTTAAACTGGGCAAGTTCCTCAATTTTACCCATCACTAATAACACAAATAGAGAGGGTGAAATACAAAGGAACTCAGCATCAAGACAGTTGCTGTAAAGAGAAGCAAGAGCAACTTACTTATTTCAAAATGCAGAACTAAGGCCCAGTGTGAGCAGGGAGATGGAGAAGTATTCTTGCACCTTACTTTTCCATCTTCCTAAAAGATCAGCACTCATCCAGAACTAAAGCAGTAACCCAAAAAAGCCAAAATGAAGATAGTACAGGTACAGTGTTACAGCCACCCCTTGAAGCACAACATGCTTAGGATGTTATGCCCTTAATGACCTTCACTAAACTTACTCCTTATATGCTCCTAAAGCCAAAAGAGTGTTCAAGGAGTTTCCTCCTCTGGAGAAATCCCAAGGCATGTTACACTTGCTCCCTCTCTCAACAGCTCTGTCATGCATCATTTCCCATTGCCCCTGCAGAGTTTTGTCCTGTACTGTTAACATTATAGCAGCACTCAAAATTCCTGGAGAGACAGCTGGGTCATAAAGTAATGCTGGATATTTCACTAAATTAGCAGTAACAGATCAGAAAAAGATGAGGCACTTTCATTCCCCTATGTTCCTTGTCTGTCCTGTGAAGTGCTGCCTTCTAAAAGACAGAGAGGCACTCGTGAATTTCTGAACTTGGATTTTAAGTCTCGTAAGTTGTGACTCACATTCGGTGAGCAGACTGTCCCCTCTGTCCTGGTGGCACTCAGGCAGCTGCCGTGGGGGAGCCGGGCAGCAGCTCTCTGCGGTTACATTTAACAGCCGCAGCAAGAGCAATCAGGAACACACACACATCAGCTTCCAGCCAAGAGAAAATAGCTGGCACAATTACAGCTGGGAAAGATACTACCACAACTGAGTGTCCTGGAGCTGCTGGAGTTTAAGTTTAGCCATGCTCCTTATTCTGCCAGGCTAAGAGGGAGGACAAAAGTAACTTGAGCAGTGACAATTTCTGGGCACCAAATCAATCAATTTTTTCCTGTGTTCTGCACAGATAAAAGAATTATCCACCACAGTTAGTACACTATAGCTTTAAGCTGAACACAAGTGGAATACTTCAGCCCAATATGAGAAAAACTTAGAAAAGTTAAGCTACTTTACCAGACAACTCTTGCTTAAGTTCTATTTTTACATCTTTGTTTCTAATATTCACTGCTGCCTCAATAACATTACTTGCTATTTTTAGCATTTCAAAAAAGCATCACTGTGATCCTCAAATCCCTAAAGCATATGAAAACTAGCAAAGAGATCATAAAACTGTAGTTGGAACCATGTTATAAGAACTTTCTAAACATTTGTTTTCAATTTTGGTGCAGAAAGAACAGCACTAACATACATTACAGCTGAGTGGATGAAACAAACCTTGAAGTTACTAATAACTCAAACATTGAAGAATTCACAATAATCCATCTCCGTGCTGTACCCAGTCTCTTCCTACAAAGCAAAAAAAACCCCAAACCAAAACAAAACCAAAAAAACCAAAACCAAAAAACCAAAAAACCCCACACCAACAAAAATCAAACAAAAACAAACAAACAAACAAAAAACCTGTTTCAGGAAGCTTAGAGTACTGCACAATACTGTCTAAAGCAGTCTTTTTAAAAAAAGTAGTGTTCACAAGGTTAGGCTCTCAGGCTTTCCAGACTGGGAAGCAGAGGTAACAGCAATAAAGTCTACCTTCAAGAATATACAAACACACACCCTCTAACGCTAATGCCATACATAGAGAGCAATTAAAATTGTAACCATCACCATTTGCTTGCTACCACTCACAACAGCACTGTGAGTGCCTTTCCAAAAAATATGCTCCCTCAACCACCTAACCATCAATGCAGCCATCCCAACTCAAACCACTTTCATCAGATTTATGCTCCCAGTGCCAAGCTGAGTTGGCCTGGAGTTGCTATTTTTTACAGGAGCACTCCTGCATTCACATCGTCTGGCAAAGGCAAGTAGGACAGTCACAGCAGAACACAAAACCATTACAAGACTCTCTCCACAAAGAGGACAAGTTTGTCTCCATGGCCTAGTTGCTCACACACCGACTGAATGTCTTTTCATTGGTTCTTCAGTAAACAAAGAACAGAAGGAAGTCAGATGTCAGTGTACGTAAGACCCACACCCTTGACAAAGAACAAATGACACTCCCAGCAGCCCAAGACACAACAGCTGTACCCATCCACCCCGGATACCACCACACATCCGTGAGCCACCTGAGAAAGAGTAAACATTTTCCAAACCCTTGCAAGAAGATCCATTTCTACAGTACATTGTTAGACCCTAATACAAGAATTGACAAAAGTACCATTTTACTTTGAAAGAGATAAAGCAGTATTTATTTTGATAATAAAGGTTTGATTGCTTTTGATTAATTCAGCTTTTTCTGCTGCATAACTGGTTTCCATGGAAATGCAAGTAGATTAAAAACCTGCAACCAAAAGTGAGTCAGTTTTGCCTGTTTATGTCTCCTCAGTTCCCTTGGAAACAGACATTAAAAAAAAAAAAAAGGAATAAAAAGGATAAGGGTCCTGAAATACCTTAGGAAAATCTCTTCCCAAAGCTTTATTTCTTTAGCTGCCTTGCCCGAATTGGAGTTGAAAATAACACATAGCAACAGATGACAGAACAGTGACTTGATTTTTTTTAAGGAGACATCAACAGAACATACCTGGAGATGTTTCAAAAACCACATTCAAACTGCCAAGCTCAAATTGTATTAACGTGGGTTTTGGCAAAAGTACTTCATGCAGAGTATATATTTCTTTAAATTAGTTCAATGCTAATGTAGAAAGAAATACAATAGAGAACAAGAAAATAGCATCACACTGTCCTTGTCCCAAGTATAATTCAATACTTTGAGAGAGAGGGAAAAAGTAAAAGCTGACTTGGGGGAATGAGTACAACATTTCCATTGCCAGGATGCTTTGTAATGGATTCATTCCTTCCTTACAACACGTTCATTTTGAAGTTGCAAAATCAGCTATACACACATCAGATTAAGTAACTCCATCTCCCACCATACTTTTCAAAGACAACAGTGCACCCTCCTACGAGCTGTATCTTCACACTGGTACAGACAACATCTTCCTTCCTCCTCAGAGCCAAATGCATCAGGGAAGGAATAGGATGGGAAGTTACTAGGAAAGAGGCTGCCGTGCACGTCTCAGACCTTCAAAGCCTGCTCCTATCACTACCATTACTATGCAAGAATTCACCATCAACCAAGTGGCCAGAAACACAAGAACAGCAGTACAATTATGTGCTCCTCTAAGTTCCTTCTAGAATGTTCAGGACAGCTAAGCCTGATTACAAACTAGTTATTTCCTTGTCTCCCACATCACATTATCAGTTCTCTGTGCTCAGCACACCTCTCTGCAGCTCAACACTTCATCAGGGAGCTGTGGAATCCATTGTCACTGCCTGTCTGGGAAGAACAGACAATGAACATCTCTTACCGCTACTGTCAGAGACCGAAGCTGCATTACGAACACCAGGAAAGAGAAAAAGGAAATCTGTCCTAAACCCTGCTCATGTACTCCCAACCATCACCAGAACTCAAGGGCCTTCCTGCA
Source organism: Onychostruthus taczanowskii (assembly GCF_017590055.1). Taxonomy (NCBI): domain Eukaryota; kingdom Metazoa; phylum Chordata; class Aves; order Passeriformes; family Passeridae; genus Onychostruthus; species Onychostruthus taczanowskii. The sequence goes on from NW_024504786.1 coordinate 9,299,471, forward strand.
TGCAGCATTACACCCCTCATTTTTGTACTTTGCTGCTGCTCTGAGAACTAACAACATTCTGCCACCAACATGAAACAAGGCTTGAGGAAGAGTAGCCAGTCATGATACTCCCTAAAAGGATGAGAGAGGGGTAGCAATCGCTGGAGGTTTGTCTTGAATAAAAGAAGGAGTTGAACTTAATTCAATGTTAATTAGTTCACATTAGCTGAATTCAATCTATTCTTGTCATGATAAAGATAAGCCTTATAAAAAAATTAATTATTTCCTATTCTCCTTTGTATTTTGGCAAGGTGCAGAGTCACACAAGAAGGAGAATAATCTTGCAGTACTCACTAAGGCATCACTCAAGGAGGACAGATTTAACATTAAGTGGAGAACATTTAATGTTAAGGGAACATTAAGAGAAACATTGATGTGTATCTTTAAGTCTATTTCAGAGTCTATTTCTAAGTTTAGCCTCCTTTCTTGTAGAGGTCAGATGTACATATAAACAAAATAATTTAGCTATTCATTTACTTTAGCAGCTAAATACACAAACATCCAAGTGTCAGAGAGACTAGTTTACACAGTAAACCACTTTACAGTTACCAAATTCATCCATGACAATGATAAACTGAGGCATCTTCTAAAATATTAAGTGAACAAACCACACAAGCAGCAAATAAGCAGATCAAGTGTTTTTCACCATACTCTACAAAAATTATTTCCATTATTAAATGCAGTTGTCAAGTTTACTAAAGCCAGTCTCTGAAGAGATGCAAAGGTGTCAGGTGCTGGGATCAGCTTAGTTTCATACCTCCTCTAGCACAAAGAACAGAACAAAAACATGTCACTGCTGAAGCTAGGGAGTCACTATTAAACAGACGAAAGACGCTGGTCACAAGAAAAAATGAAAGTAATTTAATAAGAAGATAACTCACACCAAATCAAAAATCTTTGATTACTAAGGACCCCAAAACTAACACATCTGACTTAGTTTTGCTTTTGGGGACACCAGCATTATCATATCAATCTTAAGGAAATTTACAAGGTCACACATGGCACTGTAATTCAGGAAATAAAACCACAACAGTTACGCACCACAAATCTGGGGCACTTAACTGAGCAAGGCTCCCCTTCAGCAAACACAAAGTATAATTGCCCCATTATACATTGTATCATATTACACATTCTCAAGAAGGCCTAATCAGTTAAATAAGTAATTCAAATCTGTCATTTGTTAACTTCCAAATGCTGATTTATAAAACATTATTTATTTCACATTAACTCTTCATACGAAGTTTCCCAAACTGGGGTTTTAAATTTCTACTTTATATTTGCATAAGCTCCTCTTGTGTTAAATTACATGATAAATAAAATGGGTTTTGAAGCATAAAAAAAGTCTGAAGACCAACTGAAAACAGGTACCATCCTTACTGTTTCAAAAGTAACATCTGCCCCTATACATTAGGCTGGTGCTTATGCTAATATTTCAAAGAACTTCATTCAATATTTAAGACACAATCCACAAAAGTGTCTAGAAGGAACAACAGTACAGCCTAAATTAATTGTGACAACTGATAAAGAACAATAAGCTAAATCCTCAAGCTAGCATCATCTCTTTGTACATGTTGAAGAAGCTTAATGCAAGCACTACAACTTCCAAGACTAAACGAATAACACATTTTACACAGAAGATCAGAAAAAGGGAGACACCAAACCAAAGGTCTGTTATGTTACCTCACAGTGCTCCTGTCAGAACAGGATACCCAAAAGCAGCCAATGCACTCACCAGAAATCACTCTAACTAGGCTGCAACTTAGAGTCATCTTTCCAGGTAAAAGTGTTCCATTTATAGAAATCCACAGCATCTGCACACAGATTTGCAACACTGTGCTGCAACCCAAAGTTACCACAAAACTTCCCAGGGACTGACATGGTGTAAAATAACAAATAGCACACAAAACTAAAGGCACAAAATCCAAAGAGGATTGCAGAAAATTAGAACCCTCCCCAGCACCACGGTGCATAACACATAAACACATAGCTGCTTCTTCATTTGTAACAAAGATCACACAAGTTGTGGCATGAAAGTTCTTTTTTTTTTGCAGGCCTTGGGAAGTTCAACATGATTTCCTGGTGGCGTGAAGGAAGTAAAGGATGGTAGGTGGTATAATTTCATAACTGATGATCATGTAATAGCAGATACAGAAAATTTGCTCTTTTAACCACAACTGGACTTATTTTCATGCAGGAAGGATTTTCTACATCTTGTCAATAAAAGTGCTACTTTGCAGAAACACATAATGAAGATTTTTAACTCCCCCTCTGAAGCACAAACCTTAAGAAAAAATTCCTGCTCAGAAAAACACTATGCATCTCCTTTTACAAATTTAGTCTTACAATACTTGTTCTAGTCCAAGGCACCTTAATAGTCCCCCTGTCAAAATCAGTGCATCAGCACAAGTGTCATAGCCAAGTCATCATCTGTCATCACGCAAAACTTCTTAAGAGCACACAACAACAAATTTGGAGCACACAGAGGTAGAAAAAATGTGAAGTTTAAGAAGCATTGCAGCAGAAACCTCTATCAGCATGCACAAAACCACAATACAGTAAAGAAGAAATTTGACCAGAGGCTTCTTGTCAGTTCTGGATCAGTATTTCTCAGCTGCTGATCCAGGGAGCAACAGACAGCTCTGAGATATCTGAAACAGCCTGTGGAACAGCTGCAAGGAAGGCTGGCTTGTGTTTTGGGCAGAAGGGGAGAAGAGGGAATTGCTTTCTTGTTTTTTTGTTTTCAAAAATAGTTCTTGCACGCAGGCAAAATCAACACAAACAAAAATAAGAGCAGCAACTGAGCAATCAAACTTCAGCCTAATTTCATTGCAACTGTAACCTTCTATGGCCTTACTGCACAGTACAATCCTCAGATTGTATTCAGTGAGGTCAGATGTCTCTTTGGACTTAAAAAGGTTGAAAGACATCCTGTAGATGACAGATAGTTGGCAGATAATAACATGCAAGACAAATGGAAGATGAGGTTTTTTGAAGGACAAAGTAAGATGATGAGATAACCAGCATATATGATTACAGAAAGAAATCAAAATTCACCAGAGGGAAAAAAACAAACATTTCTTAGATATATTAAAATGCACAAAGGATTCAGAAAATAAAAGCCTCAACATACAAACTCTTTAATTTGACAATTAGGAATCATAAAGTAACAGAATATTCAGGAACTGAGATCTCTAATACTAGATTTATGAAGCATGAACCTGCTCTTGCACCCAGTAATAAAAGTAAAGCCATAAAGAGCATTAGGTAGACACAATTCGACCCCTTAAGCATACTAAGAGCTCTAGCATTTGAGTGGGCTTAATCACATCCCTCTAATACTACTAAATCAGAACCACCTCACCACTATTGCAACTATTTAACAGAGGTTTTAGGAAGCCCAGAAACAGTTGCACCGTTCCCCTACTTACTTGAATCCTCCCATCTGAGAAGGTGCAACTTCCAAGCAGAATAGTACAGAAATCCCAGTACCAGAAAGAGGCAGAGGGCTAGCAGCAGGTTACGCATAAACACCAAGAGTCCCATCTTCACATTAAATCTGCTCTTCTACATGACCTGAGAAAGAAAAACAGGTTGAGGCTGGAGCCACCTTCTCCAACGGGCATCCCCTCCAAAACGCGCAATCCCATACCCACCGTAAGGCACAGATCCCAGACCGTGCTCCTGCACGAGCAAACACAGAGCATGCCAGCGGAACAAGAGCCACCCCAGACAGCCCGTTCTGGCCGTCACCGCCACGCCGTGACAGAGCATCAGCCCCGCTCCTGCCCGCTTCACACACCCGGCTCCAGCGCGGCCCTGCCCGCCGAGGCCTGGCGAGCACCGCGTCCTCCCGACACGCCACGGAGCGAGCCCACAGCGCCGGGGCGTCCCGCGGGAGCGGCCGGCGCAGCGCTGGTCCCGGCCGGAGCCCCGCGGCGTCCCGGGCACTCCGCGCTGCGGGGACGCGCTGCCCTACAGGCGGTGCCGGTGCCTGGGGAGAGGGGCTTGCCGGGCCCGAGCAGGACGGCAGCTGTCCGCCAGCTGACAGCGGCCGGCTGGAGCCCGGTTTGAACGGGCAGCGGCTTCGCCACCGCCGGGCTGCCCCCGCCTCGCCGTGCTCCGCTACGGGCTACGCCGCGCCGCGCCCCGCCGGACCCCGCTCGGCGCGCCGGCCGCTGTGAGCGGCCCTGCCCGCCCGCATAGCGGCCGCCGCCGGCCAATGGGACGGCGCGGGGGGTCGCGCGCCGGCCAATCGCGGGAGGCGTCCGCAGCCAATGGCGCGCGGGCAGGGGGTCCCCGCCGGAGGAGCGCTGCGGCAGGGCGGCGGTGCGCGTGCGCAGTGCGCCCCCCAGAATCCGCGCGTGGCCGTGGCGCCGCGTTGGACGGTCCGGGCCCGCTCCCCCCTCACGGCCGCTGCCGGGCATCGCTCCTCCTCCAAATCCCGCCGCCGCTCCCCAGTCACGCCGCCAGAGCACTGCGGTGCCTCCAGGCATGGCACTGGGTGGCCCCTGCCAGCACTGGACCCGCTGTGAGGCTCCGCATTGTCACCCCACAGCGCAGCACCTTCCGCCAGCTGAGGCACCCCAGCTGCTGCCGGCCGCTGCGCCCTGCAGTGACACGGCGCCGCCCGCCCTCCAGGCACCGCACTGAGCGCGCTGCGCCTCCCTTCAGGTGCTGCGCTGCCCGACCGCCGAGCACTGCTCCGATGGTCTCTCCGCCCTGCCCCGCTCCGCACAGACAAGCCGCAGCCACGACACGGCAACGCAGCCCTGGGTTTGCTTCAGTCACTGCCCCCCACAGCACCTGTCCCTGCTGCACCGTCCGGCCACTGCCTTCACACTATCGGCTGGCTTCTGCAAGCCCTCCCAGCGCTGCACACCCAACAAGGTCCTGCCCAGCCCCTGCACAGCTCCGCGCCACCTCACCGGTGTGGCACAGCCTGCACCGCTGGACCACACCAGGCACACGGCACAGCTCACGCCACGCAGACAGTGCAGCTTCCCGGTATGTTAGAGTCTCCACCTTCTCACGGCACAGCTGCCCTGGGAGCACAGCGGCACTGGCACCAGCCTGCAACGCAATCTTCGCACAGCGTTGCCCTCGTTCTTGCTGGCCCCACAGCCCTCTAATGCTCCTTAGGCAGAGGGCAAGTGACAAACTCTAATCTAATAGCTCTCAGGGATAGAATGACAAAGGGAAATTATTAGTCGTGAAGGGGAAAGTCATCGGAAAGACACAGTGAGGAATAAACCTCCATCTTTAGTGACCAGCCCAGTGACCCTCCATTTGTCACTGATAACAGAAGGAAAACAAAAGGTGATTTTAAGGGAATCTTAGTAAGATTCCCTGCCCAGCATGGTGGCAGCTCACACTGAGGTGAGCCCAGGTGCCAGTGTTGAATGGCAGACACTGCCTTGAACAGCACAGAGCTGGCTGAGTACTATTGACAAAGTCAGTGACAAAAGGCCAAGTTCCTGCTGGTCACAGGGAGAGCTGGTGGGGGCTCATACAGCCCCATTTTCACAGCCAGAAACCCCACTTTGTGCTCTGTACAAATGAAGTCGGTGCAAGTTGGTTGCTAGTGTGGCACCCACGCAGCCAGGCTTCCAGAGCTACCAAGCTCCTCTGCAGAGACACAAGGGAGACATATGTCACACTGATACACCATTAGGTTTTTTGGATGCCAACAACAACTTCTAGAGACAGCACGGGAGACCAACAGACTCATGCAAGTACTGGTACCAATATCCTCATGAGGAGGTATGTGGAGAGGGGACACGACAACATTCATGCAGCTCTCTGTCCATCCGCAGATCTGCCCCCAGGCTGCTGCCCCATCAACCCCCAGTTCAAAGGGCTGACCTGCTCAGGATGCTCGTTGCTCTGGGGCAGCTCCCTTCCCTCCAGCTTCACGGCTGGCAGCCAGGGCTGGTGCAGGCAGCCTCCTCCTATGGCCCCAGCTGTGCTACCGGGCTCATTTCTTCCAGTAACTCCACCGACTCCTGTGCCACATCATGTCTGGCTGGAGCCCAGTTTTACTTTACAAACGCTTGCTTTATGCCTGCTCCTCTCTTCCCCTCTTCATCCCTCCATCTGCGCAAGCTGGGTCTCATCTCCCTGCCTCAACCGCCCTTGTCCCTGTGACACGGAGCTGCTGCGCTGCCTGCTGCCACTGCGCCACATCTGCTCCAGCTGTCCCCAGGCTTCACCTAAACCGCCCCCGTACCGCATTTGAACCCCGCGGTGTGTGGGCACAGCAGGTGATCTGATTTCAGTGATGAGATAAGCGGGGACCTACAGCACAAAGCCAAATAGCGACAAGTCTGGGTCTTGTTCCTGAGCCGGTGTTTGTCACTCAGGAAACTCTAACCCCGTTATCAGGTGTCAGTGTGCTGCAAAGAGCCCAGGGATGAAGTCACCCTTCTTGCCAGCCTGGAAAAAACTCAGAAGGCAAGCGCTGTGCATCTTGGAAAATCAGGTAACAGTGCCTGGCAGCTGTTTGATGGCCATGAGATGAATTAAGGCAATGATTAGTGGCGTGATTTGATTCAAGTAGCAGGACTTTAGTCTGAACATGTTCCTACTTAGCTTACACATTTCATTCGCAGGCAGATGTCAAGCTGGATGTTGCTAGGAGATAGACAGCAGGGGAATAATTAAGTCTGATTAAATCCTATCATATTGCTGTGCTGCTTTCCAGAATGCTCTGGAGCTTTTTAAAGCCAAACTGACCAAATGATCAGGCAAATGGTCTAGCCCATCCTGCTCAACAAAACACACTTGCAGTAAACCAGCTGAGCCTGTAGCTACTCTGTAGCTGCAGAGAATTTCCTACAGCAGCACTGGCCATGATCTGGAGAAAAAAGGCTCTGGCAGAGGGCACAGCTGGTGTCTGCATTAGCAGGTAGCATAAAACAGTTAGGGCTGGTCACTGCTTGGAGCATGCAGTGAGGGGTCCTACCCCTGTGCTCCTGCATCACTGCTGCAGAGACACTCGTGTTGGACTAAGCATAACTTGGACACACCAGCATGACCACAAGCAAAGCTTCCTTCAGCCCTTCTTTTGAAAGGAGCCCACCTGAGGTATGCCAGAACTGCTCTGCAAATTCCCCTCATGTGCATGAGGAGATGCTGAGCAGCATCTTTTCCCACCAGTAAATTAAGTTAGGCTGTAACTATCTGCATCAGATGCCAAATACACACATCAGCCTTCAAGCTTCCTTCACAGAGACTTCTAATCTCATTTTGTTTCTTTACCTCATAAAAATTACTATTCTAATACTCACACTGTAATCCTTCTCCCCAAATTAAATGTCATGAAATCAGACCCAATACAATATTTTATGATAACTACATACCACTATATACCACACCAAAGATCTCTTTCAGTAATGGCTAGACAGAGATTACCTACGTGGATGCACAGGCTCAAGGAACACAATCTGGGCTGTAAGACACTTTAGTTTTTCTTATTTCTCTGACCAAACTTGTTTCATCTCACACACTCATTATGTATTATTCTTAAATGCAGACTCTGAACGTGATCAGGCTGTGGAGAACATTTTACATATCTGGTGCTCTGGCTACTCCAAGAACAGGTATGTTAAACAGCATCAGCACCCGGCCCACACAAAACAAGTTAAAACAATCTGAACTTTGCTCAAAAATTCTGCCACCCTCCAGATGTTTTCAACAGCAAAGAATCACACTTACCACTTTGGGAGCAGGTAAACACCTGGGGCCTACCTGATTGCCTCCCCAAGTGCTCTGCCTGACTGGACCAGGTTTCCAAGGATCTTCCTCAGATGAAGTGACCCAATGGTCCCACCTGGCAGGCGATTGTGTGAGTGCAAGCCCCTGGCCAGCACCCTGCTCAGCAGTTCATCTCCTTGCAGTAATTCCAATACACTATGTTTGGTTCACTCATAGTTTCCAAGAGAGGAGGTAGGCTTGAACTGAAGACAAGCATTGAAGACTCCCACTTTTCTGGGTCTGTTTCAGGAGTCCCTGACCGTCACGTTCAGAAGAGCATCCCACCTCCCTGTGTCTGGCTTCAGCTTGCAGACATACCATTTTATTCTGCCTTCTGCTTGATTAAAGAGCCTTTCAGAGCCTGGCATTTTCTCTTTGTGACACTACACATATGCTGCAAGCAAACCCCCTCTCATCCGTCTTTCTGAAAAGCTAAATATACTGAGTCGCTTAATTCTCTTTCTGCCAGGCTTTTCCTCCCACCCTCAAGCCATTTTTTGTGTTTCTGCTCTATAGAGCCTCTCTGATTTTCCTGAATCCTTTTCAAGATACAGAATCCCACACTGAGCCTCCCTAATGCTTTGACACAGGGATTTAATCTGCTTTTCCTACTTTCTGTCTTAAAGGGCTGCATTAGTCCTTTCTACCATAGCATCAGGATAAGGATTCAGGCAGGATCCTCTTGAATCTTTTCCAGACCCCCTGCTGGCAGGTTAGAACCACCTGTATCACAGCTGCTCATCCAGGAACTGATGAAAGGAGTTTGCTGGTTGGAGACACCTCCACTCCCACACACCTCCCTCACTTGCTCCCTTGTCCTAGAATCATGGATGTCATAGTTGCCACATTTGGGGGGGCTTAGGGAGCTGAGCTTGGCAGGCCTTAGGAAGATTTGCTAAGCCCTGGTGAGCTGTTCAGGAGCAAATGTCCTGCTCCTAGTAGGTTACTGCACTGTGAAAGACAGGAGAGCACAGAACCAAGCAGTGCCTGCTGGCATGCAGGCTGGTTTGACTGTCTAGGAAATATTTTGCAATGCCTGTTAATATTTTACCCATTCTGCCCAGAATGACAATGGTCACTGTAGAATCTGTGCACCATGTACACAGCCTCTTAAAAATAATAGGCTAGGTGAAGGGTCCCTCTTTAATTCTACTCCTTAAGAAACCAGCTAAAATAACCTTCCCCCCAGCAGCCTCCCCAGTGAAGCCTACCTGAGATCTGGGAGTGAAATACAGAGTCTTGCTCAGCCCAGTCTTGCTCAGCCATCACTGGGTATCACAGTGCATTTCTTCATGCCAGTGCTGCAGGAATCTTGAATGAGCCCAGTTCCAGCTGTGGCCATGCTGCCTCTCTGAAGCCAGGAGTGCTGTCCTTCAGTTTCTGAGATGATTGCTGAATAAACTTGAATTTCTGAGACACTTAGAACTGTGATGGCCATGAACCTCAATGGGTTCATCCTGAGCTCTCCAAACAGGCATTACCCCATCCCCTTTCATACCATAAAAGCAGCTGGAAGAGTCAGGTGAGGCAGGCAGGCACCATCCAGCCACTGCCTCCTCTCAAACAGGAATGGCAGGAGTGACTCCATCTCATGTGCTGTCACAGAGAGGAGGGAATTCAGCAAAGCAGTGGCACAAGAAAAGGCTGCAGCTCCCCATACCAGCCACACTCATGCTACAGGCCCAAGTAATTTGCAGACAATTTGATGATTTAATCAGAGACTCTCCCAAACACATGTGTTAATTTTTAACGAATGGTCAGCTGGTAGGAAGCCAGCAGAATTGAAAGGGTCAAGGCAATGGGCAGAGAAATGGCAGAGAGCCCCAGACTGCCACTGAGTAAGTGAAAGCACAGCTAAAGGCATCCTGAGGCTGTTACACAGGGAAACTCCTTCCTGGGCAAAAGGAAAGTTCTGGGTGCTGAGAGTAGGAGCATTTATAGAGAACAATTTGCCTTCTCCACTGCTTTCAATAATGCTGTAGGATTTTAATTAAAAGTATGCATTATAAAGAATTAATAAGACTCAAGTAGATTAACAACTATGCATATTAACAGCTACATTCTGAGATCTGTCAGCGAGCCAAGGCTTAATGGGGAGACATCAACAACAGGAAGCCTACTTAGACCCCCAGTGACCTCTGGTCCAGTGCCATTTAATATGTCTTAATATCAATAATCTGGATGACAAGATGAAGGCTTACTTTTGGGGCTGATAAAACACTGAACGCTGCTTGCTGCTACAGCATGAGCTGAATGCCCTGGGAAAATTATACCAGCCCCCAGCCCAGTGATGGGCTGCAAAGGAAGGTTCTTGGGAATGGAGAAGACAGGCTGTACTGCAGGGTAGAGAATCTCCCTGAAAGTGGGGGTGGGAGGCAAAATTAAGGAAAAAAGCTTCAAAAGAGCTGTCCCCACACATGACTGTTGCCATGAGCCTGCAGCACAGTACCTTGGCTCTGAGGGCCATGAGTCAGAGGGGCATGGAGAGGATTTCCAAGCAGAGCTGCAGCTCTGGCAAAGCCAACTTGATGTCTGGTCCAGCTATCCAAACTTCAGAACAGGCACAGAAATCCCAAGGAGCAGGAACACCACCACAAAAAAGGAGCTAAGGGTTTGAAATGTGACAAATAAGGCTGCATAGGATGTGAGGAGTACAAGGTAAAGGACTGCCCCAGGAGAGGGTCTCCTCACTGCCAGAAGGAGCAGAGTACTGGTAGGGGCAGAAGGAAGGGCAGAAGCCAAAGGTGAGAAGCTGAAGATGGGAAAAACCGAAGCCTGGAATTAAGTACGGCACAGTCACTGAAGGTTGCAGAGGCAGCCATCCTTACCATGAAGCAGCTTGCAAAATAAGTTTAGATCTCAACTAGATCTCAACAAGTTTAAGGTCTCAGCTTAAATTTTTTGACATCGGTGGCTCAGGCATGAAAAAGAGATGCTGGATGGATGTGCTTGCTGTATTGCCCTGACCTGTAAGCACACCTCCTGATCTCCTGTCCACAGAGCTCCAGCAGCAAAAAGGAGGCCAGGACTGATTTCTGCAAGCCAGAGAAGGCAGTGGAGAAGCTGCGGAGGGCTCTGCCTGAGGACAGTTTTGTTCACCTGCTCTTCCAGCTCATGCACATATCTTTCTAAAAACAGGTACGACAGCCTGAGCTGGCTCTGTAGCATTACATTACCTGCAGCAGCACTCATTGCCAGCCCTTGACCCAGGGACTGCGTAATTTCCAGCCTGGAGCTTTAGTACTTAATTACTTGCACTGCAGCAATCCCTTGTGTACCTTCAGCTGGCCTGCTATGGTGATGGGGCCGCTAGCCATAGCCTCCTCTTTTCATCCTGTTCAGCCTGAGCCTCCTCTCCATTGCTCCATGGTGAACTGGAGCCTCTGAAGCCAAGTAATGCACCAGCAACCTTCATACAACACAGCAACCAACTGTTACTCATACCTGTCTCTCTCATACATACCCAAGTGAGCTGATGACCCACAGCATAAGCACAGCAGCACAAGTGCCTGAGCCAATGTTCACTTCAGGTTTACAAACCTCCCCCATTTGTGTCACTCTGATCCCTTCCCCAGGTGCCCAAAGGAAATGGTCAGCAACGCTGCCTTTGGTAAGTAACTCCCAGGGCATGTCCTGTCTGCAGAGCTACAGGCCGCACCTCTGTGGGTGACTGCCCCTCTGAAAACCCTGTGATGCACCAAGGGACATCAGCATCTCCCAGGGTGCAGAGCCATAAGCCCAGAGAGATGCTCTTGAAGCGTCCCACCTCCTACACATCTGAGACAAGGGCAAGCATGATGCTAGGAAAGGGATCAAGGAGATGGGAAGTATCAAGGGCAAGGAGAGGGAAGAGGAAGGGAAAGCACAGGCATCTCAAATGCTGCCAGTCACTGGGAAGGTGGTGGGAGGAAGTGCTGGTGCTGCTGGTGCAGGTACTTCCCTGTTGGTCATGAGAACAGCTGCCTGGCCTGGGGCACTGGTTTGGCAGGGTAGCTGCTGGCTGAGGTAGCCCTGCCATGTTCCAGTGCCTTTCTTCCCCACTCCTGGGTGCTGAGGCTTATCTGCTCCCTCTAGGGAAAAGGAAGAAAGGAGAGGAACCACCCAGCATGGCACTGGCCATAGGAGCTGTGTGAGAGGGTGCAGGGGCTGAGAGCTCAATTTGCACTGCCCTGACCTCTGTGATGCAGGATGTGGCCAAAGGTTTGTGCTCTGCTGAGGGATATGAATATGCTTGGTTTTGGAGATTCAGCATTTGTGACAACCTGTGCATTCTTGCAGCTGCTTTTCATAACAAGGAGTTAGAGCAGCCAGGGGGAAAGGCCTCTGGGTGCTCTGTTTGCTGGCAGGATGTGGGCTAATAGCAGCCATGAAGAGGCAGCTGCCAGCCACAGGTAGGGGACACAGACAGAAGGGTGCTACTGAAACACCTCAATCCCCCCGAGCACCAGCAGCTGCTCCCAGCAAGCCCAGAGCCACAGTACCCAGTGAGTGCTGCCTTCCCTGGGGGAACAGCCCACACTTCTCCATTGCACCAGGTGGCTGCAGCTGGGAGAGGCATTGCATGGTCTGGATGTGGAGCGAGCCTGTCATCTCTCCCTCATCAGCACAGCCAGGCCTAAAAATATCCCAGAGTGGGTTGATGGTGGCTGTGCTACAGTCTCCATTATGCAGATGGAAATGGCTGGTCCCTGCCAGAATGCCTGGGGAAGCACCAGCTCCTCTGCCCTGCACTGGCACAGGATCTTGAGATCCTGTTTTGTGCTGCAGAAATCTCCATAGGGGAGAGGTGCCAGGGACAGACCATGGCATACAGCATCCCAGCCAGGCACAGCATACTGCTAGGGTTCTCCTGGTCAGGGCAGAGAGCTCCATAGGCTTTGTCCCTCCTGGATGCATGGGACTGAGCAGGGTGGAGAAGAAGGGTATAGTTTCACAGCCCACTGCCATGAACTCCTAAGAGTAATGAAATGGGGAGCTGCCCAGGCAGCACTTGATGAGTTAGAAGTGCACCCAGGCAGCTGAGCTGAGAGCACTATGTATGCAAGCATAAGGGCACAGGGAGCTGAAGGACAACTTAGCAGAGCAGCCACAGCATGAGTGGGATGAACCCTCAGCCCACAGGAAAAGCCAGAGAAGCACAAGAGCAAGGGGCAAATTTACAGTTTGGCAAGAGGGCTGGCTGGCTTTGTACCCTGCAACATGCTGCCAAAGGGCAAAGCTGCCAGCTCCTCCCTTCCCATCCCAAATCCACATGGCCTGACAGTGAGCACAGCTGCTGACGCTGAGCCTCGGGCAATCGCTCACCCAATAAACTTGACTGAGTGGGAAAAGCAGCAGAGACTGCTGGAGAAGTCAGGAAGGATATAGCAGCTCCTGCAGGAATGGTTTAAAGGATAAGATCATGAAGCCAGAGCCAGAGATTCTGGCTCTGATATAGACTCTTGGCTGACAGGCAGAGTCTGATTTCATCCCAGCCTCAGAGGTGCCCCCAGGATGTCACAATCATCCTTGACCACAAACCTGAAGTGCTGTTTACTCACCCTCACCGCATGGTGTGGTTTCCTCAGATCCCGGGCCAGCAGGGCAAGCCCCCTGCACAACCAAACCTCTCCTGCAACGGTGACCCAGCATCAAGGCCACACTGACTGGGTGGCACTTCCCAGGGGCACACGCTCCAAGCACAGACCTGTCACCTCTCCCTGCACCAGACTGTTGGCAGCTCCCACAGCCTGCAGGGAGCTGTCGCCAGGGATCAGAGCCCTGAGCAATCTCACCTGCTTGTAGGGCTGGAGGAGAGGTTGTGCTGGGAGAGCCGTGAGTCCAAAACACCATATGGCCCAGCCATAGCCAGGCATCTGTTCACTGGGAAGTGGAAAGTCTGCCTCAGCAGGTACCAGGCACCTCTCCAAAAAGGCTGCACAAGGGCTCTTCTGTCCAGTGGCTTCAGGAGGAAGGATCCTCTAGGCAGGCTCCAGCCTGCCTGAAGAAGGGGCAGGGGGGCAGGGATCTACTCTGAGAGGTGATGACTGTCCAGGCCCCAGGATCACCCCCGCAGCCCTAGTCCTGCACTCTCTGGGAATAATCTGTGCAGCCTCCATATAGCCAGTGCACAACTGGAGGCTGCTTCTTTGCAGAGTCTGCACAGATGGCCAAAGGACTGATCCAGGTCCCCCAAATCTAGCCTTACAAGACGACAGAGTGGAGGACACAGGCAGGCAGGAGGGATCCTGGGCAGCTGTCTCAGCCAGCATGGTCCAGGGTAGCAGTCAACAAAGCAGGCTCCTGGGGAAAGACCTCCCCAGCACACCAGTGCAATGCCCCACACAGCCAACAGTCCAGCCCAGAACAGGCAGGGCAGTGGGGCAGGAGAAACCTCACTACAGTGGGCTGGGACCCCTTGAAAGGGCTCCTCTGGAGAAGGTGAGGTGTGAGGAGCAAGAAGCCCTTCCTCCTGTGCTGGCCCATCAGGTGCTGACGTGCCTGGCTCCCAGCCCACCAGCTCGGAGTCACGCAGCTCCCATGAACGCTGTCTTTCTTCTCCCTGCTGCAAAGCCCTTGGCAGCCCCTCACCCGCTTCGACTGGAGAGGGAGAAGAGCCAAGATCTCTTTTTCTGTCCTTTCCCTTTGCCAGGCTCTGCACAGTGCTGAGGGCCCAAGCTGGGGGTCTCCCTCCTGGTGACAGCACTGCAGACCTCTGCTCCCACAGGAGTCACCCTCCAACCAACAAGAGCACGGTTGGCTCCAGCCCCACTGTGTGGACTGCTGAGGGTCCAAACAGGCTGCCCTGTGCTACCTCTACATATGAAAGAGAGAATGGCAGAATATGAGTATTTACACTTCTGCCAGTCCCTGTGGACACCAGCTGTTAAACGATGTTTGGAAACATCTATCCAGCTGGAACTGGGAGGGCCAGAGAGGACTCAGGACAGACCCATCTCTGGCTGCCAACACAACTGCTCTCTTCATCCTGCCCTGGCTCTGCTGGGCCTGGACAAGCAAAGCTGTGTTCCTGCTGCAGAGCCAAGTAGCCTGGGCAGCCATCCACCACAGGCAAACAGTTCCAAACCACATGGGCTGCTTAGCCCTTCGGTGTAGCCACTCCCCACCAACAGTTTCCTTGCTGTCCTGTATCACATCACTCCTGTTTTCCATGGAACTGTCTGCAACTTAACTGCTCCTCTGTACCTGCAGCCCATCAGCACCCACCACCCACACTAAAGGCATCCATATCCTGCACCCAAGACACTATCATTTCTTTTTAATTGCTTGGAGCTATTAGGAAGGAAGTTTGTTCTTGCCTATCCCTGCTGCAAGGATAGGCAAGAAAATTAGCCCAAAACTTGCAGAAATTAGGTAAAAGTTGCATCTGAGGAAATGAGAGTCCGAGCATATGAACTAATATCAGTTCATTCACAACCATCTGATCCCCATGTCTGAAGTGTCTCTGGAGGTCCATGGGTACAGCACACTGCCATGCCTCCCTACATTCAGCAAGACTGTGGGATTGAGTCACTGTGCTTCTTGAAGTAGTTTGCTTTGGTCTATAGCATACTTGTTGGGCTGTAAAGACAGCTTTGCTCCTCCTCCATATGGAGGACCTCAGCCTGGATATGAAAACCAGCCACCCACCTTGCCTACAGCCTGTGAGGAGGCAGCTCTTCCTTCAGCCAGCAGTGTGGATAACGGTGAGAGCATCCCAGTTCCTGGGGTGTTGGGCAGCATGACGAGCCCACGCTGCCAGGCAGTAACTCATGGGAGGTGCAAGAGCACAGGCAGCAGGCCTGTTTAATTTCTCTCCTGCATCATGTACTGAAGGTGTTCATAGCCACTAGAACCATTCATAACAGTGAGAACGTTTCCTAAATGCAAAATTCCAGGCCAAAGACACCTCTTCTGAGGCTCTCCTACCTTACTCAGTTTTGTTTCAAAATTAACATGCATACTATACCATTTAAATCTTTTTCCAGTACCCTCCCACACACTTCCCTCATTTGCTAGGTGCTGTCAGAACTGTTTTGATACTGGCATTGTCACATTACTCATGCTGCACCAAGGAGGCTGTGGCAGTGCTTGTGCATGTATCTGCCAGAGCTTCATGAAAAGATGGCAATCAGGTGAATGTTTCCCATTCCTCTGGAGACCATTCTGGTGAGGTCAAAGGACACTGCAGATACACACCCTCAGCTATGCTCATTACTGGAACCAAGCAACAAACGCCACCTGGAATGTTGTGCTCTTCATTCATCCAAGGGAGAAATCTAAAGCTGTTCAACAGCTCTAACAGCAATGTGGAAAAATTAAGACTGATTATGGGAAAAGAGGAAAAAGGCTTATTTTGATTTGAAGCAATACAACAATATTGTCCATGTTCAGTTGACAATACTACACGCTTTACCCTAATCTAAATGTCCACACTGACAGGTTTTGTGTAGTATCTACAAATTTGTCAGGGAAAAGGAGCCATTATCATTTTCCCTAAACTACAAAAGCTGGCTATAGGGATACCTGGCACATTAGGTCTCAAAGATATGAGCTGAAATAACACTACAATAAGCAAATTCCTCAAGGTTACTGATACACTTGGTGTATCAGTAACAAAAGTCCCCGAGCTAAAGTAGAAGAATCTCCTTTCTCTGACTGCCAATTCAGCAGGTCTTAACTAGCACTGTGAAGTTCAAGAGTCAACACCAAAGCAAAGAACACAGCTGTCTGAGACTGCGCCCAGGTAAGATTTTCTGATGAGTCCTCTTCTTGCACTCTCAGCTACAAAGGGAACCTAAGGCAACTCAGTTCTTGCTGCAGATGTCTCAGTTCTGTGTTTCAATGAGGAGAGATGATTCTGTGGTTCCATCCCTGTTCTAGTTAAACAGCCAAGCCGGACTCAGTCCTTAAATAACAGAACTCCACTTAGGTCTCTGAAAGACCCCCAAGAACTCACTAGATAAGCATTAAGGAGATGAATATTAGAAAAGAATAATGCTAATAGAAAAATTAGAAGCATGATGAGAATTTCCAAGTCCCGTTGCTTTAGTTCTTAAATTAGTTTAGAGACTGTCTTTTTTGAAACTAGATTTATTTCTTGAGGAAACTGAAAACAATATACAGGCTACCAGTCTTGATTTCACCCCATGTTTCATTAGAAAACAAGCACAACTGCAGACATGTCAGACAACAGGAGCCCAGTTAAAGAATGGAAGAACAGAGATGCATTGGAAGCCTTAGGATATGTCACTATGCTCCTCAAACAGTGCAGAATTAACTCAACCCAGCTAAAAACACCATAAAGAGAGAGAAGAAGCAAGGAGAATGGGTCCTACTACTGACAGTATTGCCTCTGGTCATCTGAGAAGTCTGCTGATAGAAGTCTCGTACAAGTCCAGCCACAGGCAGAAACATTGCTGCAATCAGATGCTTTACAAAGAATACAGTCACCTTTTAAATGAAAAGTTATCACTGATTTGCGAAGCTCATCTTGAATTAAAGGCAAACCACTATTTGTTTATACAAAAATTTCTCCTCATGGGTCCAACCTGAACCAGTCACAGATGGAAGCTTCATGAAAAGTGAAGAGGTCTAGTGACTGCAGCACCACATGCAATGGACCCAACAAAGGGCCATCAGAGCACACACTGACCATGATTTTGTACTGAACATGCTCAAGAAACACCTGACTAGCTGATAATCTGGCAGCCCCTTACCCTCACTGGAATGATGCTGTAAAAAGGATAAACTCTCTTCCAAAAAAGCCAAAACCACTGAAGAAAATTATCAGACATGATAAAAGTCTTGGTAATGGAAAGCCTATGTACTTTTGAGACAGCTGCTCTGTACAGCACTTCAAGCCATAAACCAAATTGCATTTGCAAAGTCAGATCACAAAGACCCCTCAAACATCAGGGTCACTGATCTTAAGTTCAGAGAGAACACAGTTTAGTCCCTGCAGCAGTTAGCAGTGTGCTCACATTTGAATAATGCAGCACAAGAACTGACAGGAAAATTGGGAAGGCCCTTTGTCTCAGAGTGCAGGATGGCAGCAGTTTCCAACACAGTGCAGTCAACTGTGCAACTGTCAACAAGAGCAAATCTGGCACCTGCAGAAAACATGCCAGCAACAGATAACAAAGCTCCTGTTCCAGAACAAACACTATGCATAGGAGCTCCTGAAAGTCACTGAATACTGTCAGAGGTGAGTGGCAAAAACTGCTGCAGGTGAACAACAGAATATATTGAGTTGGAAAGGACACACAAAAATCAATAAAATCCATCTCTTGGCCCTGCACAGAGCAGCTCCAAGAACCAACCCCAAGAACACCATACCAAACAAATCCAGCTGTTTCCTACTAGGTCATCATTTTAGGATGAAGCTGTTGAGCTATGTGTTTGCAGCACAGGTAGTATAGCATCTGGCACCTAAAAGGTGAATTTAAGCTCTACAGCAGTTTGGGGACAAAGACTGAATGCAGGCACCTTTTCCCTGGAGGGAGAGCGGCAGATTGTGACAAGGAGTATATTTTTCAGTTACACACAGGTAGTGTTCATTCTATGAGAGGTTAATACCAAATTAACTCTGACAGAACAGAGGCAAGTTTTTTAAGGCTCTGCCAGCTCTTCTCCACATTTGCTCACAGCACATCACTTCAGAGGCTTATATACAAGCTCAGATGTCAAAGTACAGTTTCATTCCTATTGCCTGGACCAGATTAACTGCAGCTACCAGACCCAGGTCTTAACAGACCTGGTTTTATCAAGCCAACTATCCCATTCATCAGAAAGCCATTTAATACCCTGAGACCAGGAGTTTTTGACATGGTGAAAGAAAAAAAACTCAAAACCAAAACAAACCAAAAACCACAAAAAAACTCTCATTATCTCCTTTCAGAATCTGTTTAAGACTTCCAATACTGATGAATAAGGTATTCCACCACAAAATTAGGACAGATTACCTCTATGCAAAACAGTGTGCAAATCTTTACTACTTATTCTTCTGACCCTATAAAAATGTAGGGCTAAAGATTTTCTGTATAAAAGTTGCAGTTTATTTCTTTTCTGATCAAGAGTTGTATCACTACTCAATACTACATTTTATTGCTAATCACAAATTGATGCACCGGGGTTTCAGAAGGGTTTGGTTTATAGCGTTCCTATGTAACAAAAGGAAAAAAGTTACAAATCCAGACTTTGCAGACACATTGCCATGTCCCTATAGAAGCAGGGATGCATTAGGTCTGTTTCATTAGAAAATTCTCCTCTTGAACAGTTTCTGGAGAACAGACAATCATGATTTTCTCCAGTAGGAAAATCTACCTCATCATTCCATGCAAAAAGAAGGTGGCCAATCTGCTCCACAGCCTAAAATTCCTTTCCTACAGAATGGGAAAGGAACATGTATTTATACTGCTCCTACTGTGGTGTGTTAATGCTTAATTTATTAGGAGCAAGTTGGCACATCTTCCAGGTACACCTACTACCCAGCTCAATTCATCTTCCTATGGCTGGGGTAGCAAATTCTCTCCATCACAAGTGAGATGTGTCCTAATACTCTATAAAAATGCTACAGTAACCTCTGCCAGACAGCAACACGGCAGCACTCCTGCTCCAGAAGAGCATTGCACAGCCTTTCAGTTAGAACACACAGCTCAGTGCATACTTCATCTGTCTCAGACCCAGTATTAGTTGCTGCAAGCAAAAGCCCATGGACACACAACAGATAGTGCTGCCCCAGAGCAGCACTGCTTCAGATACCGCTGCCCTGTCATCCCCAACACTGTGATGCTTGGATTTCAAGAAGGGAGAGTTAAGACTGTCCCTTTAGTCATATTGCCTTAGAGAAACTCAAAACAAACTCTTTGGGAGCTGAATGTCTATTGGGAGCTGAACACCTATTCTTGTTAGAAGGCTGCACTTCACAAGGCTCCAGAGATTTCACTGGTTCTGAGGCACATACTATTAACAATAAAACTCATGATTAAGTAAGTGAAAAGCACTATCAGAACAAAAATATTAAATGGAAGGTTAAATAATTTGTCCTACAGGATTCAATTTCACATTTCACCTGTTCACACAAGCACCTCCAGTCTGTTCAGATTTCAACAGCCTATAGCTCAACCTCAGAAAGGAGGTGCTGAGAAACAAGAGACTGAAGCTGCTTGCAACAAAAAAAAATGGATATAAATATAAAAGAGGTTCCATTTCCAGCACCAGTAATACTGCCTGCTCAAGCCCAGGTGTGGTCACCAGGGAGACTCCTGAATTCAGGAACATGATTCAGTTAAAACAATAGACCATACTATCCTGCAGCTGCCAGGATTCCTGGCAACAACTCCCCAAAGAGTTTGCCACCTGTCAAAATTGTCTCTAAATAAAAAGCAAGACTGCTCAAAAAGATGAAAGCAACATCCCCAAGCTGGCTTATTTGGTAAGGACCCAACTTCAGACCAGCAGTCTGCAGGCATCAGCTTCAGCAAATGGGATCTCTTTCACTATACAACAGCTGCCTTTCAGCTACTGCAGAGCATCAGCCTTTTAGCTTCCTTAAAATATAAAAGAACAAAACCCCAGAAGAAACCCTGGATTCAAAGCATCCAAATATGGCCTGCTGTACTGGAACATTTAAATCCTTGGGGGAGGTGGGCATCTTCTTCCTCTGCCACAGGCAGCGTTTACTCCATGATGGCCCGGTACAAGGCAGGTTCAATGTAATCTTCACGGTAGCGTGAATTGATCACTCTTTGTCTCTTCCTCTCTTGACTGACCTCCTTCTCCTCGAAGATCTCTGTGAAGCGCATATCTGAAGCGACTGACTAAGAGAAAAAGACAGAATTAGTCACCAGAGCACAGATGAAATCCCTGTCTCCACATCCTCCTATGGCATGTAAGAAAGAATCAAGCCAAGACACATGGGAGCATTCAGCTTTCTTCAAAAACTGACTAAACACAAAAAGAAAAACATTTAAGAAACTGGATTACAAGTCTGGGTATATGTTTAAGTGAACTACAATTAGAGATCTAAAGAATCGCACATTTCAAATGTAACAGAGCACTTAAGTTAAATTCACAATCACTTTCTCAGAGTAATAAACAGAGTCAGCTGTTCCAATTTTCAAACAATCTAGTACAATTTCTGCTTTATGGAGCAGGCATGTTTAAACACCTGGTCACAGAATTCAGGTATAATACATTCTTTCTTAAACCTCTAATAGTCTGTGTGTCTGCCAACAGATCTGCAACAGGCGTGCATGTTTGTGCTGTAAAGCAAGACATACCAGCATGCTGTTTTTGTAGTGGGAAGTGTAAAGCAGTGGGGTAAAACGGTGTGGGATCTTCACCATTACTGATAATCAAAACTTAATTGGAGACACTGCTGAGCAAGCTTTTCTGAAAATTATCCCTGTTTGGAACAGGTGCCTGGAGACTTGCAGAGGTCCTCTCTCACCTGAATTATTTTACAGTGTCAAGAAACAGCCAGCTCTTTTGATGCAGCCCTACTAAGAGCTTCTCAGAACAGAGGGTAAATGAAGGAACTTGGCCAGTTTTTGCAATGGAAGTAGACAATGGAACTTACAAATTCAAGTATGAAAAGGCATGCTCTCTCTATCTGTGACTCTGTGATACAAACTCACACCCCTGCAGAAGGAAATTCTCTCCAGAGCGAGACAGAACTTTGTTTTTTGTAGTCTGATCAACTACTGTGTTTTGCAATGATTAAGGAGAGCACCAGATTGTATTTTGCTGCTGCCACATGCTCAGGTTGCTGTTCAAGCACAAATTAAAACAAATTCTACTTCTTTAGTAGAATTTGCACCCTGTTTACCTACCAGCCTTGACTTCACTCTCTTAGGAAGCTCCTCTTCAAGAGTGTATACATCATCCCTTTTCACCATCAGCTGTGAACCATCTTCAAATTCCACCTAGAAGACAACCAGAAGCTGTTCTGTCAGAAATCTCAAGTTAGAACCCTGCTACAGCTCCCTAGAAGCTGCCTTCTCCCCACAGAGCTCTCTAGTGAAATAATCATCTACCACTTGAAATTTGTAAGATACACACACACACAGCTATGCACACTGCAACAGACTTGAATCAAAACCTCAAAAACCTCATGACAGTAACAGTCCAGCAAGTTTTGGGATATTCTTTTAACACCTGACAAGACGGTTTCTGGCTGTTCACTTTAATACAGCCTGAATATTCATCCCTTTGGAAGCATGAAATGCATGGTGCACTCTCACTACAGAAAAGCAAAATAAACTTAAGTAGTTTAAACTACAGAAAGAATCTGATGAAGAATTGCAGACCAGCAGTTTTCAGAAGTGGACACTTTCAAGTAGGTAGCCAGAGGTACATACAGCTGCAAGCAAATCACATCCAGCAACTTTTGCCAGCATCTGTCATTGCTAATAAAGTGAGAGTAACTTACCCTGGAGTGTTTAAGCATGACACCCCTACAGCAACCCTGTTAACATAATTGGCTTGTTCTTAGTGATGAGTTTTTAGACAGCAATTTTGTACCTGGTACATCTGGATAGCGTGTGATGCAACAAACTTCGCTCCATAAACTTGTCCATCTGTCCATCTCACCTGCACGACTTCCCCTTCAGCAGGGGGACCTAACTGAAGACAATCTCGACTCTAGAATGAAGAGGGAAGATGGGAAAGACAAGGAAGGTAAGCAGCTTCTTTATGTGAAGATTCAGCAAACCACCAAGAGGTCACACAGCACACCATCCCAACAATTCTCCATTTTAGGAGATGGAGAACTAGGCTGAGAGACATCTATTTACGTCATCTGCATTTAAATCCCAACAGTGGTAACTTCAAAGTATTTGAGTGGGGATGGCATGCAAGTATCAGCAAGTTTTCCTTCAGACCTACCATTGCTAAGCAGCCAGAGATGAGCTGCGCTCCCTATTATACCTGTCCCTGTATGGCCTCAGCTAAGTCACTCTCAGGTAACAGCCCTAAGGCCATCCTGCAGCACAGCTCGGCCACTACAGGACCCAGGGAACAATTACCAGATCCCCTGATGTGTCTGCTCTACCAGCAAGAACTGACTCATACCATGTGTCCTATACCACAACCCCACTGCACAACATACCACAATGTCCTCTGGGTACAGGTTATCGCTGAAGGAGCCATCATCAAAGTTGACCTCGTAGAAAGTCTCCTTTGCAAGGCTGACCACTTCACATTGATAGAAGCGACCATTCTTGTGCTTACTGATGACTATCTGTCCAGGGGACAGATCTTGGAGTGCAGCCTTAGCTCGCTGAAATGAGAAAAATCACTTCTTACACAACGACTCAGTAACAAATGTATTGAAGACCACGGCAGTGCAGCCAGACAACAAAGCAAAACATTTCAGTTCAGGCGAGCAGTTCTACTTCAGCCATCATCAGCAACATTTTTAGAGAAGTTCTGCCTCCGGAATGTTAAATACCTAAAGTTTAATCTGTTATGTGCTACTGTCCTTAATTTACTTAGTAAATTAGGTTCTCATTTTTCAGAGCAATGGAAGGCCCTTACAGAAAACATTCTGTAATAGATTGTTGGTGCTTTTGGTTAAAAAGGCTGCATGGCAATTTTAGAAACTAATCAATTACTTAAATGTGAAATTCTGTGACGACTCATGCAGACTGCTGGAGTACCAGCACTAACACCTGCATATTAAGAATCGTACCATAAATCTCACTAGTGTTTCTCATTACAGCAGCCACAGGAGGGATGTGATGCTTCCAGTCCCACTGGTCTGCAAACCAAAGTACAATAAAGCACCTGACTAAGATGAGAGTAGCAGCAAGGTTGAGATCAGAATCCAAGACAAACACTGTTAGATTACATTATGTACTGTGAGACAGCCAAGCCTTCAATGAAGCTTCAAAATAATCACACAATCAAAAAACTTCTCAGTGCCTCCAAGACACCGCAGTTCAAACCTTGGGAATAACACACCTACACACCTCAGCCTGAGATGGAGTCTTATGCCTGAAGCAGGTAATGAAGACAACAAATGGCCAGTCATCAGGCTGCATCATGACTCCTGCTGCTTGGGCACAGCTGACATGAAAGGATGTGGGACACCGGCCATGTGAACACTGTACACAGCAACCTGCAATTCTCTTTCTCCTTTTCTTGCAGAAGATGCATTTCTGTGGACAGGAAACTAGAGATTATTGGTTGGTACTAGGTTTTACCACACACCAAGGGCTAGCTAACAGCTTATCATATAATAGCTGTGCCATTTAGCCTCTTTGAAAACACTGCTTATCATATAATAACTGTGCCATTTAGCCTCTTTGAAAACACTACTGTTTTCTGACTCAACAGAAGCAGGCAGCTACCAGTTTTAGTTTGACAAGAAAATAATTCATAAAAGTAAATTAATAGAGGAAATATGTAAATTAAATATCTAGCAGCTCAACATGCACAAAGCATGCAACCTAAGGATGCCAGCAACATATCTTAGATTAGATCAGCTTGCAACGATCCAACTCAATAGGACCTACCAGCACTTGACTAAAAAGTCACATTAATCCAAGCAACATGATTAGAATAATGGGAATTCACCACAGTGGTAAGAGTTAAAATTCTGTCACTACTCAATTGGACCTGCAGGGCAGTTGTAGGAAAAGAATGTTATCTGCAATGCATATGCAAAGCAGAGTCATTTTCCCCTCAATACTGAGATGTTAAAAGAGTTAAGTACAGCTGCTTTCCTGCTGAAGACCTTTATCCATTAGAGGAATGCCTCACATATCCTGAAGCATCTCAGTGCTTGAAAGCAGTCAACTAAGCAAGTTGAATACTAGAGAGGAGAAAAACAAGCATGTTACCTGCCACATTTTGCTGGCTCTTCATGTGAATAAACACATACTAGAACAAGGAATTTTTTTTTTTAAATGGCAATAGAAATAACTGCCATGTTTCATACACAGAATTGAGCAGATTATACAGTTCAGTCTGGAGACTGAACCAAGATGACTTAGGTTTGATGGGATAAGCAAAACCCCTCAGATTCTGAATGGACTAGAGACACCACTGAGGCAGCACAGGTGATCCATACCAGTCTGAAACGCTGCAGGGGGATTTTGCCAACATCTACAGGACTCCGCTCTGCAATGTTCACAAATTTTGCCTCCAGCACAGCCACAGCACACATCACGTGAACCCATCTGTCAGGACAGAAGAGAGGAAAAAGAAATTAATATGCACTGGGCCAACAGAGGATGCTTTGGAGTTTAAGTAAGTATAGTCCTGTTCAAGTTTCCCGTATAAGCCACAACACAGAACCTCTGAGGATGATCAGTATAATCTTCCTGCTGCTAACAGGTCACATGTAGGGCAAACCCAAGATTTCTTCATACTTAAAATCTACTACTAACAGGCTTAAGGAAAGCAACTCAGTGACTCCTGCATGATAAAAGGCTGTGTGGCCAAGTTTCAGTTATTTCATGGTGCTACAAGTCTGCCCCACTGCTATGTTGCATCAAATAACTTTAGATGATCCACCCAAAGGACACAGGACATGCAGTTGTATGCACATTTTGCTGTAGAGGTACCTTGAATTTCAATGTTGTGCTACTTAAAACTATGGTTGCCCTTTGTCATTACTGTAACCACAAATAAGACGGAAAATCAAAATCCCCCGCAGAGAAGGTACTGAGAAATGTTAGTTCATTTGGAATCTTATTTTTATGTGCTAGGGTATACCTCTGCATATTACAGCTCAGCACTATCAAATGCAAAGCAATTCACAGCTGCTATCAACAGAATGAGAACCAGGCATTAACTAAAGAGGTAAGAACTGCTGCATGAGAATACAATGTACACACAAAGTGTGTTGGTCACTCTTACACCAAATGCAGTTTACCAGCTTACCCTTATACCTAGGAACTGAGCCTCTCCTTAAAATCAAAAAAATCTGGAACACTCACTTGTCGTCATTGGCTCTCTGCAGAGCTCCTCCTCGTAAGGAACACAAACAGCAGTCCTGGAGTAAAGAAGAAAGCATTAGCTAGTGCACAACACTTGCTGCAGAACTTCCACCTCAAAATACACATCCAGTGGAAGTAAATTATTTTGCTGTCAGAAGAGAGCTAACTACCTTGTACAGATCAGCTCCTCAGCTCTCAAAAGTTGCTGCCCTTAGGGCAACAAATATAGACTCCAATTCTGTTGAAAGCAAGCAGAACCTACCACTGAAGGGTCAACTTGTTTGTTATGGGTTCCTTTTACACCTGCAATACCCTATATCCTTTTGGGATGTGCAACAGGATCTAACACGAGGAAATAATGATCGGAAAGGGTAACCCATTCCACTGACCTAAAGTCTATATAGTTGTTTGAGGGAATCCCATATTCTTCTTGCTTTCTTCACATGTGCATACCTGCCTAGTTATTAACACAAGTTATTTTCTGGCTTAGAAATTGTAGCTACCACAAACTCAGACAGAAAATGAAGCTATTCCCACATTCATGCAGAACATCTTCTCTCTGAGCTCAGCAGCTCTGCATTAGTTAAAAGGATAACATTATGGTTTAAAAGTATCAAAACACAAGAGATTGGCTTCTAAACAGTCTCTAAATTGTGTTCTTTTCACAGGATAATTAAAAAAACCAACACCCACAACGCTATGTGAACTGACTTTGCAGCCAAGCTCCCAGATGTACCAGACTCTGTCTGTGAAAAACTTTACCTCTTCTAATGCATTTTCAGTACACCGGGAGCACATCCAGTCTTCAGTGGCCTTGTCAGGGGACACACCATAACAACCTAGAACAGACACATCTCATTTAAGACTTTATTTAAACTCAAACCCATTTCCCTAGGGCCCAGAAATAAAGCAGAAATCAAAATCAACAAGTCCCAGGATGATGCTGTGTATTTGAAGCCACCCATGCAGCCAACTGCCTCCCCACAGGCCACACCCAAGTATATACTGATCTGGTAAGGGCTGAACTTGATCTATTTGTACATTAGATCAACTGGCAGAGGCCTGCTGTGATGTACAGGCTCAGTATGGAGAACACCAGGGCTTAGGGTAACATCTGGATGCACTCACTCGCATGAACACAGACATGGCAGTTCTTGCAGGTGATGAGTACACTGGTTCCATCTTCCTCCAGGTAGGGAGTTGAAAGATTGAGGTCAGTGCTGCAGCCAGTTGCAGTAAAGCACATTTCAGGAATCAGGGGTTTAGTTCGGATCTTCCCATCTGCAGCAGCTGGAGTCACTCCAGTGTTTTGACTGCTGCCCTCACATTCTGCCTGTGAGAGATGGGTAGGGAATTTAAATTTTACAAGTAAAATGGTCTCACATTATCTTAATTCACACATTATTTCATACATATATACAGTCTAAAGAAAAAAAATGAAGGTACTGAAAGATCATAGAGTTGGTAGGTTAGGTGAAAATAGAATTACGTTAATAACTATTTATTACTATTTATAGTTATATTTATAAAATTCTCAGCTGCTGTGGCTTCAGAATGAAATTAATTTCTACTCTTCTTAATACTACACTGAAAGTCTGAATTGCATCCCTCTAATGAGCAACAATATACACACCAAACTGCTTTTTTTCTGACAGAAGAGGTAGAATCACCAAGCCCACCTCATGTTCTACAGGCAACACCTCTTCTGCATATTTCCCCCATAATGCAGAGGATCACAACACTGCTATCAATCAGTGTACACTTATCTAACCTCAATATGGAAGGATTACCAACACACAAAGAGACACCTACTACAATCCCCATTACTTTTTCCCAATGTAATTTTGAACAAGTCTAACGGGCTTTAAAACTAATTTGTTCCTGGAAAATAAACAGACTGAAAATGCAATTTCCCATCTAAAGCTCAGGAGACTTTCAGGCTAATCCTTCATAACTTATTCTTCTAAATCAATGTCAAATCAAACAGCTAAGACATACAACGTTTACAGATGTGTATTTCCATTAAAGCTACTCCTCTGAACAGCTAAACAGAAATTAACTTTTCTTTGAAAAAATGTTTAAACCACATTTTGTACCTTTTAGGCTACCACAAAAGTAGCTTGCCTAATCTTTTAAGAGATAACTTTTCGCAGAAATCACACTAGCAGAATGAATCTGCACTGTCCCTCCTACAGTGCCTCAAAAGCTAGGGAGAAAAAGTCCAGATAATGCTCACAGTTGGAAGGAAATGGACATCTTTTCTACAAGTCTTGTTTAGTTTAATTCTGTGAAACTTACTGATTTAAACTTACGTTGCATGTCAAGCAAAAGACAAAATGACTGAGAGAAATCTAGAACAAAATTTAAGAAAATAGTAACTTTTTTCCCCCCAAGCAGCAGATACTCTTCTTCTTCCCAAAGGAAAGTGCATACTTGCCTGGCATTCTGTGCCAATTTTTTATTTGAACGGGTAACTGTAGTGAGTTTCCAGAGTTGCTATAGACTTTCTGAAGTTGGAACAAAGACTCTAACCACAGCTCAAATCTTGGAAGAGTTTCTGCTCCACTGCCTGGTGTAGACAGACATTTGAAAACCTGCAGCTAAGAGTTTTCTGCGCAACAGCAACTTACACAAAAGATCTTCAGAGAACTTCAACTGTCCTCAAATCATTAACTTTATACCTTTCAGCACTAGTAAAATCCTCATGTACCACACAGTTGCAAAGCAGAATTTCCATTCCTAAGAACTTACTCTCAGACAGAAATAACAAGACTGAACAGAAACTATGGTCTGTGGTTTTCATTAAAATTAGGAACTATACGAAATATAAATCTGCAACAAAAATGTGAGGTCTTTATTTCCAAAACTGTGGTGAACATGTTTCTAGTGCCACCACAACTATAGTCATCACAAATGAATCAAATACGCTTAGTGTATAGGAAGGCTCAAACTACCTCAAAGTTGCAGGCCAAACATGCTGACAACTGCTCAAGCTACCTTAAAATTATTTATCTTAGGTATACAAAAAAATTCATTGAGGGACTTCTGCCTGCACATCTATTCAGCATGACAAAGGACTTCTGCACCCCATCCCATGCTACTGTCATGAATACACTCCAAGACCAGACAGCTTTCAATCTATACCATCTACAAACACAACCCTAAATTCTTTTAAGTAAAAGGTTTTCTTCCTTGCCAGCTCACCAAAGACCATGTACTATGAGAGGACGTAAAGTGTTTTCTTAAAAACATTTTAGAAGTGAAGGAGTCAGTCCAGAAAGGAGAAGTGATATTTTACAGTCGGCTCCAGCAACATTTAAGCTCCATTCTGTGGTTTGAGCAAAAGCCACAAAACACAAAAGCTCCTGCTGAACAGTTGAGTGAGCCCCTGGGAAACCACAGGGGCCCATCACAAGTCTGAGGACGTTCACCCACTTGTGCTCTCCTGGAACAGCTGCTGGGGAAGACTGCAACATTGACACAGCTTTTGTTAACTGGCAATACCCAAACCCACATATTTAAAGCTATGTATCACAGCAGCACCTACTCTGTTACCTCTGTGGTAGCATGAAGAGTCTCTGTTTCATACCTGATACGCCTGGAAGAGCATACAAACAGCACAGTATGGGGGCTGCTGGGCCATGGTGCGATTGTATTCTTTTTCAGCCTCAAAGTTTGGTGGCCGATTCTGCCACAGCTGGCTCAGTGGCTTGGCCCATGCTTCTGTCTCCTCAGCCTCTTCTTCAGGAGTTAGCTGCTCTGATGCCTCTGTGATAAGAGAGCATTCACTCAGTGACTATATGCCTTTTATAGATGTTCTTCTTGTAAATGAAACTAAATAAGGCAAGAAGCTATGAATGGAGATGAAAGAAAGACTGCCAGAAAGCAAACTGACAGAAGGGTGATGGAAACCAGTAACTCAGTCTCCTTTCTAAGAGGCTTCTACTAATCAAGCAACAGGGCAGAACCCTGTTGCTTGATTAGTAGATGTAGATTACATCTAGATCAAAATTGAAGGCATCCACCAAAGGATTTGGCATTAGGGTTTTTTTAAAAAATCCTGAATATTTACATCAATGACTGGAATATTCTAAGGCAGATGGTTGGGCAACAGTCTCTCGTACTGGTTTAATTTTGCTTTCCAAAGAAAATACAGGAAAGAAAGATTACAACATTTGAGAGAAAAGTTTAACGATACAATGAGACATGCACCTTGTCTAGGAGGCAGAGCTGTCACTGACTCACTCCCATTTATCACCTGTTACTTACTAGAATATCCCACACTGCCCACCGAAGCTGAGACCCTCTCTCCAATTTCCCAAGGAGCGTAAGGCCTTACTTACCATCATCACTGATGCAGTCTTTCACCAGGAGCGGGTGATGACGGGGGAGTTTGCTCAGTGGCTGGCGACGACCCTTGGACTTCTTACTCTCCTTACTCACGGAGCTCACGTACTCCTTTCCCACCTGGACCAGGAAAGCAATTCAGCTGTCTGTTAGCACATGCCTTTTTGACACCATTTTGGAAGGATTTTACTTTGAACTTAAGAGAAACTTCTTCAAAATGTGCACATGCTTCCACAGTTTCGTTTTCAACAAAGTAACTTCAGCTCTAAACTATTTTTCAAAGTGCTCAAGAGAACTTTTGCTATGAAAAACAGGACAGAGCTGTACTAGCTCTGTTGAGTTAGCAGAATGGACACTTTTCACAGTTTCCAGTGTAGCTTTTCAAGCACATCTGTTTCTTTAAAGAGTAAAAGACAGAAACAAAGAAAGACAAGTTGGATGGTTCAACTTAAAAGAGCCACGATAAGAAGTCTCATGAATTCTGGAGAAGGTTTAGTTTGTGTGTCACTTAAAAATTTCCAAATTTAAAAGTAAAATAAAAAACTAGAAAAAATACAGAGCTCACAGACATGTCAAACTACAATGATTATTTTAAATGAAGGACACTTTAATCCTTTCTGCTTATTAATTGCCTTGATGTCTTACCAGACAGACTGGAAGAAGGAGATTGCAACAACAGCTATTTCCTCTTCCCTCAGCCCCATACAAAAACAAGTGACACACTGACAAAATTACTACTAACCTGCCAAGCAGGGCAGTAATGGTAATGATTTCAACAGTCCAGGAAGTCTCCCTCTAGATAAGAACCTACCCGTTTTTTAAAATCTGTTATTCTTTTAAAAGAAGAAGCAAATCTTGGATTAAACACATCCTACATATGTTTAAATAACTTCTTTTCATAAATGAAGCCAGAAGAGAGCATAATAACCATTACCTCTGTTCTCTCACACAGAGTTGGATAAAAGATTTCTAAGAAATATTGAAATTAGCATTCATAGTTACCACCTAACGGAGGATTTGTTTCAAAGTATACCACCCTGGGGAAAACAATCACACCCATTCAAATTTTCACCTTTTCCCTGCACAGAGCATGTGATGGAGACATCAGTATCTGCAACGCAATGTCTTCACTTTAAATAGCCATGACAACTCTCTCAGTTTCAGCTTAATTATCAAGATTGGTCTATCTGCTGTTCCTTTGCTGTAATTCTTGACTTCTCAGAAGTCATTACTGGCCTCCCATTCTTTAAACACAGATTTAAACAGGAAAACAGAATATTGGAAAGACACTACCAGATAAGATTCTAACTGTTCTCTTAGGCTGTTTAATAAAATATTCATTGGCAGCTTTTTAACACTCAGATTTACATTCTCCCAACGAATATTTTGTTGTACCCTTTCTCCTTTTTTAAAAGGACAGAGAAATGTATCCGTGCATGCAATTTTATATTAAAAACCCCTCATCACATGAATGTGCTTGTAATAATGGCTGGAACAAACCAGATTCATTTTAGGTTCAAATAGGTGTCTCTTAGTACAAAAGAACCTCAATCATTCTGTAACACTACCATGTCAAAAACATGAAGCTATCCTTTCCATTACAGCACTTAAATAGTTTAGAGAAGTTCTCAAGACAGATAATCTCCTTGCTTACTTGAAGGGCTAAGTATATAAAGCTTTCATCTGAATTCTTGGATGTTTAGCAAAACCCAGAGGTGCAACCTGCTATGCAAACACCAGTGGGATGAAATTGTCATCTGCACAGATAGGAAGTTTTGTCACAGCAAATTCCTGCCCATGGAATTACAGCCCTCCAGATCTTTTGCCTCTCATACCTCTGTCAGTTCTTGCTCACTGACACTGGAGCTGGCACTGGCTTTCTTCCCTGGAGCCTGCTCACTGTCGGAGCCGCTGGCATCCCCCTTCGCGTAGCTGTGCACCGTGAACACCCCGGCTGGCCCAGGAAGAGTTCGCTTTGCCAACAGATCAGACGATTCCGAGTCTGAAGAATAGCAAGGTGAGCTGGACTGAGCACTGGATGTAGCACTCTGCTTTGAAGCTGGCAACAACGAAGTGGAATTTGAAGCATGTGAAATGGAGAGATCCAGTGCAGCTGCCTCTTGTTCTTCTTCCTCCTCAAGCTTCACAGGTTTCAATTCTTCAAATTTGGCTGAGTCCACACGATCTGGAAGAAGGGATATACTGACTTTTTCTGAAGTCTGGGC
The DNA here is from genome assembly GCF_017590055.1 of Onychostruthus taczanowskii. NCBI lineage: Eukaryota > Metazoa > Chordata > Aves > Passeriformes > Passeridae > Onychostruthus > Onychostruthus taczanowskii. The sequence goes on from NW_024504786.1 coordinate 9,331,761, forward strand.
AGAAAAAGAACATTTGTGCAACTACTTGCACAAAGCCAAACAGAAAAGCAAACTACTACACATAAAAGAGCGACAGCACATCATATAAAGAGCAGATGATTAATTCAAACACCTATAAAGTCATACATTGCTTAGTCAGAGAGAGAATAAAAACATCTGCCCATTGCCTCTCCCATCACAAGAACTAGGGTATATAAAACAAAGCAGCACAGTGAGTTCAAATAAACAGAGATGATCCTTTATACAGACGTGTATGTAGTTAAAACAGCCCAAACCCAGCCATATGCTGCTGTGTCTAAGAGATTACAAACTTTCATAAAAGACTTACTAGTAAAAGAAAAACAAACCTACAACCAATAGAAATTATTAAATACAAGCTGCAAAGGGCTGGAAAACAAAATGCAAGTGGGGGCATCACATATGTTTTCCTTGTTCTTGTGCTGTTCCACAGGCCTCTTGCTCCTCCCCTAATAGCAAGGATAACTCATCCATTACAAGCTACATGAATTTTGTCCAGCCTACTTATTACAAAATTACAAGTAACACACCTATAAAACATACCAGACCCACAGTACCAGGCAGCGTGCATAGGTTTTACTAAGCAATTCCTATAAACAGATCACATTGCTCAAGAGATAAAAAGGAGCTTAGACTACTGAGGCATCCAATATATTTCTCTATGCAGGCAGGCAAAATAAAGAGTAAAACCAAAAAACTAAAAACTTGTTTTTAGTAATATTTAGTAATATTTCAAGTCTTATAACAGTAAATTTCTGAGGTGCTACCAATGCCTCTGACAAACCAGTGTCTGCTTCTTTGGACACAAAAGCATCCTACCAACTAGCATCATATTGAGGAGTGCCCCAGACAAGCCTGGCACACACTTACCTGGAAGTTTGATCCTTTGTTCACCTTGCTGCACGAATTCACTCGAAGGCCTCTCACGAGGCTCCGCCATGTCCGCTTCATACTGTGTGGAGCTCAGCTCCTCCTTGGGGAAGGCCTCACTCTCACTCACCTCCTGAGGCACTTCCAGGCAGACCCTGTGCCTTTTTGTTCCTATGCGGTGCTTGGGGATGCTGCAGAAGACAAATCCCTGTGTCAGGTTAGCAAACACGTAGCTGCGTTACATTTCTGTGTGAGTGCATAAAATACAGTCTGGTTTGGACCGGTGTTTTATGAGAGAGCCTCTGGAAAGCCAAATAGTTTCCAAATTATTCTGAAGTGTTTTCTTTGCCTTTACAGAGGAAAAGCTAGTAATCCCTAGAGATGACTTCTCAGCATGCTAATCACGTATTAAGGCAACTATGCTCTCTCTAGCCAGGCATTCTTTACCTTAAACAAAAAATCTCCTCCAAACAAAACACTAAACAAATCAAACCAAACAACAAAAAAATCCACCAAAGACAGCTTTAGGAACAGTAGCTGACACTGACTGAAAAAGATTTAACTGCAAAATATAAGATGATTAACCTGCTGACCTTCAGCAACCAGGAACTGCACACCAATGCCACAGCTTGCAGCACCAGAACTGTACCAGAATTTGCTACCAAGTACTGTCCCATGACCTTAATACAACCTCTTTTTCTTCTGGCCTGTCACTGCAGGGTACACACTGCCAACCCAGGCTTTGGAGGTCTGTCCCAAGATGAAGAACTACCTTCCAAGCTGGTGTGTCTCCTGCTTACCACAGACTATGTATTAATGTGGACTTAAATAGTAAAAAAATATTAAGACTAAGCCCTGTTCCCAGGAAAAAAGATTATTGCTAACTCTCACTGTTCTATCAGAATGGCAAACATTTAATTTCAACTGGGTTCAAATTCCAAGAATCCAACAGAAAAGCAGAGGAATATATAAAGCTGTACCTTTTTGTCTCATCCCCATCCACCTCCTCTTTACATGTCTCTTCTGTTTCCATCTCCTCAGCACACTGTTTCCCACTCTTGACTTTTTGCATGAGATCCCCTTTAAGGAACTCTGCTGCCTCTGGGGTTGGAAGAGCATGGTCAATGACAGTCACATCCTTCCCAGCTTTCCAAAGCTTGTAACGATCTGGCTGATACTTCCGCACAAACACATCCATGGAGATCTTCACCATGTCCTTCCGACAGGAGCACTGAAGTCACAGAAAATAACAAGGTAAGGCCAAATACTTAACAATACTACTCTGCATTTCTCTAGGATTTTGCTTTCAAGAGTTTAAGGAACAAAATCCTACACTCACATGTAATTGAGCCTTACAACTATCAAGACTTTTTTCCAGGAAATCAAAAGAGTATATATTAGATTATTAAAAATGGCAGAAAAGTCAGCAAAAAAACCCATGAAACACAAAACCAGATGTTATCACAACAACTAGGACAGAAAGCTCATCAGTCTTTTTACACAGTTGCTGGTAGAAGCTGAGTGTTTTAAAATGAGCTCATATAGAAACAGGCCACAAAACCAGAGACTATAATGAAGTAATCAGGGCCACACAAACTCTGGGCCTACCCAGAGCAGCAGAGGTTCCCTTCCCCTAGGCATGGTTACAACTAGTGCTTCAAAACATTCACTTCAATGTAGCTTCTGAAAACTTAAACATTGTCTGAAAAGCACCTCTGCAGGGATGTAACACTATTCATTTAAAGGTTCAGCCAAGATGCTTATTTTGATAAGTCATTTAAGTTACCAAAGCTACATTCCAGGCTAAACAGTAAATAAACAATGGTTAAAATACTGGAGAAAAATACTGACAAGCTCTGCCCACCAAGCATATTTTTTCACTTCTGGAAAGACAACCAGTTCCACAATTTTCTCTGAAGCCTCACATGAGCTGCACAAACTTACAAGAAAGTTAGAGTTACACAACATGTTACATGCTATCCATGACTGACACAAGGCACTAAGCAGGACTTTGCCTGCATGTTGCTACTTTATGCTAAAGCAGACATCACATCTTAAAAAGCTTGAAACCACTCTCCTAAAACAAACAGTGGGGGCATAATGATGGCAACAGAGCACTCACCAGCACCGACTGCTTCCCGTACTCAATCCACCGCAGAGTAGCAAAGTTGGTAGATTCAGCACAGTTGAAGCCGTGGTTAAAGCCAGCATGATAGCTATAAGGAAAGGTTATCATGAACTCTCCAGCCTCCTGTGTCACCTAGAAGACAATTGAGACATCACAGTGTTATTCAGAGTTTAAGAAGGTGAATATGATTAAAGGAGCTCCTGTAGCCCTCTCTGCAGCACACCCAAAAACCCAACTCAGAGGTGGTGGCTGGGGCTCCCTTCTGCAATGGACAGACCTGCTACTGACCTTTGCTATTTTGCTACTTGTGTTAAATATCTGTTCACTGATAAGCCATGCTCAACAGTTTTTGGTTTTTTTTTCTACTAAAACACAACACAACTGGTCAATTTAGCACAGAAATGGTCATACATACAAAATACTCTGTAACCAGCTATATGAACTTCACAAAGTTCTCTGTATCAGCTACAGGTTTAACTGAACAGTATCTAAGGTTGAGTAAATTCTAGCCACACAGAACTTGAAAATTTATTGCTGTTTTCTTTTGCTGTTCACACTAGAGTACAACTCTAAGTCAGCCTTCCACTGCTGCTCTTCATTTCCCCCCTGTAAAGGCTTATGACAACAAAACCCTTCAGCTGCCCAGGCAGATGATACAGTTTCTGAATAAGAGCTCAAAGACTACATCTTTAATATCCTTGTGTGGGAGGGGGAATGGCAGGTCATTACCTGAGAAAGTAAGGAAGCCTATAAAATTACTAATGTAACTAAGAAATTAATAAGGGACAAGCCATGTTTTCCATTGAGGAAGCAGATTGTAACAAACAAAATTAACAGGGGAAAAGTGGAAACAAAAAAAGAAAAATCTCACTTCACTGAGTACCCATCTAAACAGTGAAGTGACTCTAACACAGGAGATAATGTTTAGTTTTAAGCTAAAAATTTTTTTAAAAAATCACAGAAAACCAAGGTTTTGTTTTTAGAAGCCCTTGATAGATTTTTAAGTCTCAAATTCCTTCAGACCCCAACTGCCAGACAAATGGAAGTACAATAGGAAGGATTGCCTTATACCCTGCCTGTTTCTATTTTCCTCTCTAAGCATCTGCTACTGGCTGCTGTCAGAAGCAAGACAAGGCTGCAGGAGTATCTTGATCAAGCTGGTATAACCACAATTACTTTTCTACACCTTATCAAATGGAATTCCATATTTCTTCAGAATTGATGGGGAGATGAGAGTCATCTTGTGACGGAGAAATGCTTCACAGCTTTGGGCACTTCCTGGGAAAAAACCTGTTTAAAATAAAGACAAGGAGAGATGATACCACTGTGCTCAAACTACATTTATTTTTCAGTAGTTTTATGAAAAATTACTGTGTAGACACTTTTTCCCTAGAAATATGGACTACCTTATTTGAAGTGTGCTAGTTTGCATGATGAAGAAAAATGACAAATCCTTAAGATTTATCTTTTACCAGCTACCAGTTTGAAAGAACATAAGAAAGGCCTCAAATACAAGGATACTCCTTTGGCCATAACTTTCCAGTTTTAAAAATCTATAGCTAAGGATTTTCTCATTTAAGGTCAGACAAACCACAAGTTCATTATTTGTAATGTGACGAGTTCTCTTGCGTGTATCCCAGAAGCAAACACTCAGAAGTAATGTAATCTATATTCTAAAAGGCAAACTATCAGTTCAGTCATGCCAACCTGTGCTCTCTAAAACAGCAGAGGCCCACTGCAGCTGTCCATCCCACCTTTAGAAAAAGGTAGGACATGAACTGCCTGATTACCTTTTGCAAGTCTCTCCAGCCTTTTCCCATGCTCTGGAGGGATGGAGTACCTGCAGTTGTAAGAACAAGTCTGTTAAGTTCAAGTGACAACAACAAAATCTCAGAGTCTGACTGGAAATCATAATCAGTCATCAAGACGTGAATTACTTGAAAAAAATTCTCTATCTCTACACTTGTCTTTTTCAAAGTTCTTTATAACCTAAAAACATTCACTGAGTACTTCAACCTTTCTATTCCAAGAAAAATTGACATGTAAAAGCTGAACATTTCTTTCAACAACTTTTGCTCAAGCAATCAAGGAAGTAAAAAGACTGATGTACATAATTAGCAGATCTAATGCAGCAAAACATGAATTGCAACGAGAAAGGGAAAAGAACTTCCTGAACTGTCTCAGTTTACAGCAGTGTAATCTCAGTATACTCAGTGCAAGGAGGAACACAGGGCAACAGAGAAAATGGAATCACCTCTTTCAGCTGCTCAAAGATGGGGACTAGGTCAGGTGCCACATCCTTAACAAGTGCACAACTCATGGAGTGCTCTTTATACCTATATCTCTCCCTGTACACACCTTTTTATGGGTGCCACAAAACTCCTGGCTGGAATGACTACAATAAATAAATCAACCCACTTAGTTTGCTTTCACTCTGGAATACAGTGCTATATTCTGAACAGATTCCTTGCTAAATTAATCAAAGACACCAGCAAAGCTCATTTCTTCCAAGTATTACTGTAGAAGAAGCAATGGGCAAACAGTTCAACAGACTGAATGGTTCTGTTTCATGTTTCTCTGCTACTGCCACTGCATAGGGTTGTTCATGGGTCACACTGTGCTAGCTATTATTTGTTTCTTCAAATTTGTAATAAAAGGCAGCCAAAAATACTAGTTTCCAACTAAAGTGCCATGGAAACAATTGCTGAAGTTGCTTGAGAAATTCATTTGTGAACAGAAGGGCATGATTCACTCTTAAAATGCAACCCATGGTACAGAGAAATTCAGGAGCTTCCCCTAAAAAAAACTGAGAAAGCCCAGACACTGGACAAACTACTCAGTGGCATCCACTAGCCTGATGTTTAGATATATGATAAACAGCTACAGTTCAAAGTCTGTTAAAAACTGCCTGTTCCCCCAGTGCCTGTGTGACCATATCTCTGTATGGTCTTTTAGAGCCTCAGGAAATGATACACAAATTTGCAAAGTTTTGGCCCTACTACAGCAGACAGCATCCACACTGCACTGTAATTCAGGAGAATTCTCCACATCAGGACAGCAACTAGACCCTTCTAGAAGGTTACCAACCAAATTCTACTGAGGACATGCACTGCTCTGCAGCTCCTTACGTGTTCCTGTCATCAGACAGAACTGCAGTGCAAGACTGGAGAACTGACAATTATTTTAGCGAACTCTTCACTTTGTGATTGACTCCAATATTTTATGGTACTGCTTTTCTACATTTAAAAGATTCCTTAGAAAATCTTACCATGACTTGGGTTCCCCAAAATGCAAGTAATTAATACTGTAGAGATCCATGTCCTCGGTGTGCCAAGCAAAGGAAGTTTTCCACATGCCAAAATACAGGTAAGGAGTATTCACTCCTTCGATGGTTATGCCACTTTCATTCTCCACAATATCCAGGATTGTGTTCAATCTGCCAATATTCCACGCATCTACATGCTGAAAAACACAAGCCTCATGTCAAACAAGGATTACAAAGTACAGAATCACACAGCTGAGAGGACAGTTTGCAAAAGCTTAACAGACACTTGTGAAACAGCACTTCACAGAATGACACAGCTCAAGCTGTGAGCTAGTTCACCTAAACCCAAAGCTCTGCATGGTGGCTTGCATAGTGATTGCTTACTGGCCTTTAAGGAGGGGAAAAAAAATACCAGTCAAAGTAATTATTACAAAGGAGAAATAATCACGAAGCTACAGACTTAAGAGAGCAGAGAACAATAGCTGATGTTGATTGAGTTTGAGCTGATGTCTGAACCCTCTTTAACAAAACCACTTTTCATTCCAAACATCTTTTAAAAGAATAAATCATGAGAATTTAGGAGACAAGCAAGCAGAATGCAAATTGTCTTTTGACAGTTATCATCCTACCACCTAATGGCTACAGAGCTGTCCCACAAAAATACATACACCAGTGGATACCCAAGCAGCATGTATCAACACTTCCAACCCTCATATGCCTTTCAGGACAAAGCAATGCTTGGGCAATAGTGGTTTTTGCTTCCCTACACTGAAGTGCTAGCAAAGGTCCCTTACAACGCTTCCTCTGCCAGCTGCCTACTCCAGAAGCTTGAACTATGCTAAGACTATCATTAACTTGTTCCAAAAGGTAAGAGTCAAATGCCACATTAGTATTTATGGAATGCAATATACCAGGATAACTGTTACCTGAAAACCAGAACAGTTTCCTTACCTTGTCGTAGAGCGTGCCATTAACGTCAGCCCCGTAGATGGGGGCATTGAACGTAAGGTTCTTCCAGTATTTTCGTTCAAGGTCTTCAAAGTCCGTGTACCGGGGTGTGCAGTACCTGAAAAAACCACGAAAGACACTAAAGACTTTGCAGTCTGGTATTTGACAGGTCTGAGCCAATGTTTTCCTTGACTGAAAGGATGGAAAGCTACAATAAAAATGCCTAATGTGTGTTACCAGCCAGATGAGCAGTGAGAGCAGTCACGGCTCTGTTTCTGTGACACTTTGGAATGGAAGTATCAGGAAGAAAGTTACTTTCCCCATTTCTCAGTTTACTTTCATTTTTGCTTTGTGCACTTTTTCGGGGTCAGAACAATTTCACCTTCTAGCTGTAGCTACTTAGAAGCAACAACGCAGTCAAAACCAGAAATGATACTAAGAACAACTAAAAAAAAAACCCAAACAAACCCGGAGTTTTTTGCCACTGTGAAACTAGCAAACCTTCACAGACTCACCATGGTCAAATACACTCTGTTTACCAGCAAAACATCTGCTCTCGATGCCCATTCCCTGCTAACTATATACTGGACTATATGTAGCTCTGGGGGATCAAATTTACTCTTAACACCTATTTAATGTGTGCCTATATAGATTCCAGTAACTTTCATCAAATTATTCTATTAAACACAACTCTAAAATATCTGGTTTGTACTGCTTTTGAATGCTAAAACAAGCCTTGATGGACCAACTGTAGCTGGAAATTACAATGCTATTTCTAGTTACTGCAAAGGCTTTTTTGCTTCAAGTCCTTTTCAAGTGATCTTTTCTTCATCTCCTTTTTTATGTCATGAGCATTCCTTCCTCCGCTACTTAGTAAGTATTTCAGTGGTCTAGCCACTGGGGACAGACAGACAGGAGCCCACAGCACAAGTAAAAAGTTCTGCTGCCATTACACACCATCTTGCTGCACAGGTGACAAAGGTCCCCAAGCACACAGCCCACTGTACGAGCAACCTCATCTGCCTGGGGCATGACGTTCACACTGCTGACCCCAGACCACACCGAGGACCTGTTCCCTGTGGGAAGCTGTGTTTGCTCCATCCCTACAAGGGTTCAAAGCCTGCCTGGATGCGGCCCTCAGCAACCTGTTGTTGAGGAAGGAGTCCCTGCCCGTGACTAGGTGGGGAACCGGGTGGTATTTAATGCCCCTTCCAACCCAAACCATTCCGTAACTCCATGTGCCCGGGACCGGCCGTACTTGTCACTGTTGGCGATCCTGCGGAACTCGCGGACCGTCATGGCCTTCTTCTGGATGTTGTACTGCGTGAAGAGCCCGGACTGCCCCGTCACCACCTGCTGGATGGGCGCGGGGATGACGAGCTCGTCGATGTCATCGTAGCACTGCCGCGGCTTCCACTCCTTAGGCGGCACGATCTGCGGGGACACACGGGCCGGGAGCGGCGGCCGCGGCCGGAGGCAGCGTCAAACTCGGGGAACTCGGGCCGGGCCCCGGCCGGGCGCGCCCGCCCCACCGGCGCCGCGGCGTAAACAAAGGGCGGAGGCGGCCGGTGCGCGGCCCGGGGCCGGCGGCGCGGCCTCCGCCCGGGGGGAGAGGGAGTGTCGCACCTTGGCCAGGCCGGCGCGGTGGGCGCCCTGCGACTCCACGTAGGCGATGTAGCGGCTGAAGTCGCGGAACTCCTCCATGGTGGGGCGGAAGGTCATGATGCGCTGCCCGGGGTTGAGGCTCTCCAGCTCCGAGGCCATGATGCCGGGCCGGCCCTGCGCGGAGGAGGCGGGGGTGTCCTTGCGGGGGGCGGGACACCGCGCCCGCCCCGCCCCTCCCGCCCGCCGGCCAATCGCCGCGGGGTCCGCATCGGCCCTGCCTCCTCATTGGCGGAGGACGCGTGCCCGTCAGGACCCCACGGCTCGCTCTCCCTCTCACGGCGGAGAACGCCACCGACTCACCCCCTCCTCCCGCCCGGCCCGGCCGGCGCGGCGGAACCCGAGTCCCCGCCCGCCGTGCTCACGTCGGCAGCGCGTCCCGCTCCTCCGCCGCCCCCGCCCGATCCTCGTACCACCGTCCGACCGACGTATCCCTCCGCACCACGCGCCCAAAGAATCCTGCGGACCGCCGACGCCACCGCGGCCGTTCCGCTCCGCCCGAACCCCGCCCGGCCGCCCCGCCTCTTCCCTCCGCCGCCGCAGCCAATCTCTGCCCTCTTCCCTCTTCGCAGCCAATAGGAATTCGACTGCCGGCCGGGGCTGGCCGGCGAATCAGGAGGCCGGGCGCGGGGCGGTTGCTAGGCAGGCGGGACCAGGCAGTTGCTAGGGGGCGTTGGAGCGGGGGCCGCGCCGGGGCCGCCTCAGCCCGGCCCGAGGCCGCCCGCATCCCGCCCGCATCCCGCCCGCATCCCCTCTATCCCGCCCGCTCCCCGCCTCCGGCCCCAGGGAGTGTCGCCGGGTGAAACTGATCCCGGTCCAGCGGGCGCTCAGCCGGGGTGGACGCTAACCCGGGTAGGTGGGGGCTGCAGCGAGCGGGTGAGTTTCGGGCGCGGGGCGGCGGCGCTCAACAGGCATGTGCCAGCCGAGCACACGAACCCCGCTAATTCTCCTCCTACGGTTTCCGTGTGTAAACAAAGCCAGAGTAGAACTGGACGCGGTGCAGACGCTCGGCAGCGAGCGCAGGCTGAGGCCGGGGCAGGGCAGGCCCGGCCCACGCCAGGCCGCCCGGCGCGGCCCGCGGCTGCTGCCGGTAATCCGCCAGCGTTCGTGTCAGCGACCGGCACCGGAGAGCTCAGCTTCACAGCAAACGCCTTGGGGTGTGTACGGGGCCGGGGGCCTGCCTAGGGACACTCAGCTCTCCTTGGCGGGGACTGGCTGCGATTTTCAGACTGCTGTGCTAAATGCATTCTAAATCTCTAAGTGCCAGTGAGCAACCTTGAAAGTAAGCACAACCCATGAAAAAGAGACCACGCTTGGTCCCTCATGCCTAAACAAAACCTTAATTTCACTGTTTTTCCTAATTTGCGTTTCCTTTGCTGTCCTGCTACAGGCGGGCAGCAGCCCCAAAGGCCTGAAAACCACTCCAACACAGGTTTTCCCTGTCTGCTGCCTCTCTGACCTGCTCAGATCTTGAATGGCCAGGTACACACAGACAAACCCCCGAAGTGGATTGCAGCAGCAGCAGGCACGACACACAGCCTCCTATAAAAAGTCAGACAACTGTCAGATAACAGTTTTGAGACAAATTGCATTTCTGGCCTTTCTGGTGGATTGGCAGCTGCGCTTGTCATTCTTTAGTCAAGAAACACCAGCTTTATATCATCATAGAATCACAGAATGGTTTGAGTTGGAAGAGACCTTGAAGATTATCTTGTTCCACACCCCTGCACTGGACAGGGACACCTTCCACTAGACCAGGTTGCTCAAAGTCCCATCCAACCCTGCCTGGAACATTTCCAGGAATGAGGCATCCGTAACTTCTGTGGGCAGTCTGTTTCAGTGCCTCACCACCCTTGTAGGGAAGAGTTTCTTCCTCACATCTAATCTAATCCTGCCCTCTTTTGAGTTCAAAGCCATTCCTCTGTGTCCTATCACTTCAGGCCCTTGTGGAAAGCCCTGCTCCAATTCTCCCTTTAGGCACAGGAAATTGTGTAAGGTCTCCCTAGAGCCTTCCCTTTTCCAGGCTGAACACCCCCCGCTCTCTCAGCCTGTCCTCACAGGAGGAGTGCTCCAGCCCTCTGAGCATCTTTGTGACCTCCTCTGGACCTGCTCCAGCAGGTCCATGTCATTCCTGTGTTTGGGACCCCACAGATGGACACAGAGCTCCGGGTGGGTCTCAAAAGAGCGAAGTAGAGGGGCAGAATCACCTCCCTTGCCCTGCTGCCCTCAGGAGACACGAGTCAGCCTTTTCAAGATGACAAGCAGCAAAATGTTCCTGTGAGCAGAAACGTGTAGGCATGGAAGCTCGATAACCTGTAATTGTTACTGGGACTGAGACTGCTTATTGTAACTGGCAAAAGGGCAACAATGAGCTTTTAATTGGAAGGATCAGTATTATTCCTGCCCTCAGAAATCAACCAGGTCAAACAGGAAAAAAAAAAAAAGAAAAAAAGAGAGGAAAAAAAATGTCAGTCTTAACTAGGAAATGTTACAAATGAAAATAATGTTGCTGAGGACAAGAAATTCGAGGACTGTGGGGGAAGGAGTTGCCAAGCTACTGTGCAGAGTCTGCTCAGATTTTTTTCAGTGTTACAGCTATTTCTTTTTCCTTATTTAACAACTATTTTGCCTTTGAGAAACAAAATTTAAAGCAATGGAATCCCAAAGGGATAGTGCTTGGTCAGGATGTTATTTGGAGTAGCTGATCTTTAAAGGTCTTTTCTAACCCAAACCACTCTATGATCCTGAGTTAATATCACTAGGAGGCAGGCAGTGCCTGCACAGCTCCTGCTACCATCATCAATGATATGCATAAAAAATATGAAAATAGAAAGAGCAGAAGGGCACCTCAGTGCCCAGAAATTCACCTTTGACTGGCTGCCATTTAGCTGCTGTCCCACCTGCCAAACTGTGGCCTTTACAGAGCTGCTTATCTGAGGCTGCATTGGGGCTACCTGGTATAACTAAGGAATGGAAAATTTTCACCAGGGGAAAAAAAAATAAGGCAGTAGTAATAGCCCAGCTCCATTGCTTAGTGCAAATATGGTTGGTCTGTTTGAGTCTCCAAACACAAGAAGCTAAAGTGTCTTACAGCACCATCTCCAGACCAACCCCTTCAGATCTGGAGCACAGTGTGGTACCGATACCAGAGGGTGATACCAGAGGAAATGAGGCCAAAATAAAAGCCAGCTATGTTGTAAATCCTTTCTATCTGGGAAAAGCTGAGCAGTGCAGCACAGGAATGTCAGTACCAAGCCCTGGGAGGAAGCAGGGTGGCTCTGCCTGCAGTGTGGCACAAGCTGTGGTGCTGGCTCAGAGGGCAGATCAGGCTGGCATTGCTGTTGATCCACCATGCACCATGTTTGTTTTGCTCCCATTTTATTTTGTGAGATATATAGAAATAATGGGAAATAAATGTGGAAGGAATAAGTGTTTTTAAAGTGATATGAGTCCATTCCTTTGGAGAAGTGTTGGCTTTGTGTGAGCAGGCCAGAGGAGTGGACAAGAGGGGCTGGAGAAAAGCTGTCACATCAGCAGCTGTTTTTGCTGCTCTCTGACCTCTGGGAGGCTGTTCCCTTGCCAAGGTGGCATGTCCTCATGTCCTCACAGTTTGTGCACTGAGCCTTTCCTGGTCTGGGAGGTCAGCACGAGGCTTTGGCCATGTGGGTACCAGCAATAGCCTTGTCTCTGAGGCCTGGGCTCACTCATGTTATTCTTTGTGCAGTTCATGCTGAAGTTCTTCACCCTTTCTCTGCCTCCTTGTGCTTCTACTCAGTCCACAGACAAGCCCACAGGTGGGGAATGAAGTCCAAAGTGTTCCTGGATGAGGAGAAATAAGGTCCATGCTCGTGTACATATCTGTAAGTGTTCTGCAACTTTGGTGAGAATCTCTGCATTCAAGGCTGTACATGGAGTAAAGCTTTGTGCTGCTCGCGTGGCAGTGCCTGGTGAGTGCTCGCTGAGTGGCAGAAGCATTGTCAGCACCTGTATTTTGGCAGCACAGCCCGAGCTCTGTTGCTGCAGCACAGGCAGGAGCTCACTGCCCATCTACCAGCTGGCTGGCTGCCGACAGTGAGCGCGGTGCCTCCCTCCCCAGGCACACCCCTGTGTGAGCAGGGGTTCACTTGTGCCACTCTGCCATCCTGGGCCCCCACAGCGATGACAAGCATCCCACTGCCAGCAACACTGGCACGTGCCCACACACACCTGCACACGTGTGCTGCCTCCCAAGGGCAGGAGCTTGCTTTGCCCTTGGATCTGCATCCTCAGTGAGGCTGCCCAACAGCCCCTCAGGCCCTTCTGTAGTGAAGCAGTGTAGTAACAATGAGCCAGGCAAGGGGAAAGCATTTCTGCATCTGGCACCTACTCAGGAAGTGGTCTGGCCTGGCAGGGAACACTGTGTGTGACTGAGCTCCAGCAGTCACTGAGGAACCACTATGGTGCCCAGAGCCACACTAGGGAAGTCTGCCATGCATTCCCACCCATCGTGGACATGCTGGCCAGGGCAGATTCATCTCCCTGGGGAGGGATGGAAATACCACAGGGCCCTGATCCATGTGGTTCTGCCCCTTGCAGTGGCTTTCCCCTCACACACCTGTGCTGTGTGCAGGTGCTGATCTCTCCAGGAGCCGACACTTTTGTGCTTTGCAGTGCACACATGGGCAGGGCTGGCCTGGGCTGTCCACACAGAGCAGGCAGGGCTGCCACAATGGGCAGGTTTCACACCTGAACAAACGGGTGCTGCTCTGCACTCGGGCTGTGTGATGGCTCTACTGCTGAGCACTGACTCTGAATATGCGACTGTGCTCAGTTCTACAGGGCAGCGTTACTGCGGCATCCAGGAGCGTGGCAACGACTGGAATTGCCACCAAAGCCACCACCACTGACCCCTCTCTTTCCTGCATGTCCAGCCAGCCAGTGCACTCCTGTACAACTGCAGGGGGGCAGGACGTTAGCACACACATGCACAAAGACAATTGCCACAGAAGGTTTCCAAGCTCCCTGCAGGCACAGGGTCCTTGCAGAAAGTGCGGCGCACTCACGGCTGGGACACACCTGTGGGAAAGAACTTACTTGCCAAGGGCTGAGGAGTGTGCCCACTGCCAAAGGGTTCTCTGACCTCTGCTTATTGCAGAAGAAATAGACAGGAAAGCCAGCTTGTATGAAACCCAATTATTCAAATTTATTAACATCAAGAATTATGCAATGATGCTGTAGATTTTTTTTATTAACAAATAGAAAACAGACTGTATACAACAGTGACCCCTACAGCACTATGCATCCACAAGGTAAAAATGAATGTGTCCTCCAACATTACCAACCCTGGATTGCTGATTTCAACGTAGCTTGGATTCTTAACATTCGGAATACATGTGATAATACAATTAGATACCCTTCCACCACCTTTATTCATAACTCGATGCACTCAAAAGAGGGCTGCTCACTCCCCATCTTTAGTGCAAGCGTGATATAATAAGGAGTATTAATATATAGTACCATTAAATTAAGTCCAGTAGTCTTGCCACATTGGTTCATTAGAACATCCTGAAGTAGCGGAAAGTACAATATTCTAGTGACTCTTAACATTTGCAGGATAGCAGAAATTATAGATACACCCAACCTCTGAAGCCATGTGTACTCCCCTCCCCTTCCCTGCAGTACCCTGCTTCCAAAGCGAGATGGTCCAGCTCTGCTGTGGATCAGCTGGGCTTGTGCTCCTTGCCTTTGTCAATGCTCTGACGCGCTCCACTGGTGAGAGGTGACAGGATGGCGCTTGCACGCACAGAACCGTGGGATTAACACAAAGGGCCGTGTCTTGCTCTTTCCATCCCCTCCCTGGGGAACTGTGGGACCCCCTCGCTACTCCTGCCCCCTTTCCAGCAAGACATACAAAAAGTGCCTGGAGCCCGGGATTTCGGGTCTCTCACAAACGGCAACGACAACTCACGTCATATCAGGATCTGCCAATACACACGGTCACTGGATTGGTTGAACACGTATTGTAATAGGACTGAACAGTTTCCAGCTGACAAAGGGACGCTTCTCTGGCGACCCCATATGCCTTCCCAAACCCAAACCTACTAAGGAAATAATGGGGGGGGGGGAAGAAGACTAAAAAAATAATTGGTAGCTTAGGTCCAGTTCCATGAAATTTCATATTCTACAGAGGATTAAAAAGCCTACGGGGAATGGAGATGGGCAGGAACCACAAGCCAGCTGCTGCGAATTACCAAGGAAGCTGCACTAAAATGGGCAGAACCAGCAGTGACTGGGTTGAAATAAACACAGGGCAGTAAAAAAAGTAAAAGCAAAAGGAAATTAAAAAAACAAAACCCAACTCCCAAAGGTTTGGCGGGTCCAGTTCTGCTTGGGCAAAACATTAAGACTTGCAAAAAATAAAAAATAAAGAGAGAGAAGATTATAAAAACCACTAGTAACTATTTTACATGTTTAAAAAAAAGATCCCATTCCACCCACCTAAAGCCTTGCTGTGAAATGCAGTCGGCATGAGAGAGGGTGAGAGATGCACATGAGCAGAAATTCAGCCAGAGACTGGAAATGCTTTTGGAGTCGGATTCCCTCATTTGGCGCTGGGGCTAAGTTCCTAAATGCCGTGGTCAAAACTGGTTGGCGTGGAGGTCTGCTGCCTGGGCAGTACCTCCACCTGTACAGAAGGACTGAGGAATGGGCGGCTCTGGCTCAGAGGGACCCATCTCCACTCCTAGACATCCCCACCGCGACTGGAGGAAAGCACTGTTACGTTGCATAGTGGTCGAAGCTGCCAAGGTACTCCAGTGCGGCTCTGTAGCACAGCTGGTATTGGTCCTGCAAGGCAGCAACGAGGGAAACATGAGCAGAGGGGACACAAGGACAGTGGGCCGTAGGGCCCAACATCCAGAGACATCAGGGCCCTCCCTTCTCCCACAGATCTGCACTGCCACGCACAGGAGGGGAGCTCACCTCTGTCTGCACCATGGCCGGCCGCTGCGTCCGCAAGGTCTTCACCATCTGGAACATGTCCACCACGCCCTCGTAGCGCATCCTCTCCAGCACAATGCTGAGTGTGATGAACACACCGGTGCGCCCAACCCCAGCGCTGCACAGGGAGCAAGAGGGGCCACTGTGAGTCCTGCCAGCCCCAGAAAGGCTCTGCAGAGCTGCTAGGAGCGGTGCAAGTCACTCCTGGAGCACAGGGACCTGCACTGGGGTGAGGCTGCAGTCCTTACCTGCAGTGCACCGTGATGGGCCCATCCTGCCCGAACTGCTCCTTGGTCTTGTGCACCTGCCCAATGAAGTCAATGAAACCCTCTCCTGTCTTTGGCACTCCCTGTTCAGGCCAGTCTGTGAACTGGAACTGGCGGATGGTCCGTGACTGGCCGTCCTGCGGGAGAGAGGTGTTAGATGTGAACCATCGGAGAGGGCCTGATCTCACTCCCCTCAGTGCTGGTGGTCTGACCTGCTCTCAGACCCCCTGAACCAGGCCAGGTGAGAAGGTGCACAGCTCACAGGTGAGCCCAGGCAGATAATTTGCTGCATGTTTGGGACCTGTATCTGTTCTCCCATGTTCACCCCAGGGTAGCTTAGCTGAGCAGGCCTTTGCACCCTACAGGGTCCATTGCGTCAGTGTTTGGGGCCCAGCTCCACCCTAGAATCATGTTTACTGTAACACAAGGGTCCTGTGCCCAGTCAGATGCTGCACCGACAGACCCCAGGTGCAGGAGGACCTGTGTGAAATGCTTGCTCAAGTGAGCAGCACAGGCAAGGCAGGGTCTGGTGCTGACAGGGATCCCTGAGCTGTTCATGGGGCTAACACAGCTGGCAGGACAGGAACCTGTGGAGAGAGGAGCAGTAGGTGCTGGGCAGCAGCCCTTTTTGCCTGCAGTGCAAGGCAGCATTTGCTTTCCCATTTCTCCAGGAGCTGTTGCACACTCCCTTGACTGCCCTGGGTAGGGCAGAGGCATGAGAGACAGAGGAGCTGGGGAGCCAGCAGATGCACTCACCCTGGCATCCGTCACCTTGAACTCTCGGAGGATGTACTGCGGCATGTTGTACTCTGCCATGGGGTCCACCACGAAGTACTGGTACCGGGCAGAGCGCTCTGCAGGCCAGTACTGATGGCACTTCTCCTGTGGATGAGGAGCAGGGTAAGACATTAGCACTGACAAGCTGCTGCTCCTCCCTCCCGCTCCCTTGGTGCCTCTGTGGTTGTGGGGCCACAGGGTCAGCCACCAGACAGTGGGGGGCTCACCCAGAGCAAGTGGTGCCAAACACAGACTGGGGTGAGACAAGAGCACAGACAGCAGCCCCACAGCCCCCTTCTCCCCACAGCAGGACTCGTACCCGGCCCATCTCACGCAGCTTTGTCAACATCACCACAATGGTGGAGTCGTGCTCCCAGAGCATCCGCCAGAAATCCTCTGTGGTCTCAGCCAGTGGTCCCTGCGTGGCGATGTAGGCCTTCTGCTGCCTGTGACAAACATAATGGTGCTCAGAGCAGCTCCTCAGAGATGGGCAGCAGCTCCTTCTGGGGGCTGGGTGAGCTGGAGGCAGGGCCCCATGGTACCACTGAGCAAGCAATCCAGCTGTAGGAGGCAGGTCTCCAGGATGAGCCATGGGCTCCGGGAGAGAGGTGAGCTGGTCCAGCACTTGTCCTCTAAGTGCCACAGACACAGTGAGCACAACTTGGAGGATCCAGAAAAGCTCTTAGTGCTTGCTGGGGTGACAGCATCCCCTGCCCAGCATCTTGCTGCTGCTCTTGCTGCCCAGCTTCTTGTCTCCAGTGCTGCTCCTGCACTGAGAGCCCTCCTGGCACCCAGGCCCCCACTAGCAGGCTGCCAGCACGCACCTGGGCTGGAAGGAGAGACTGTGCTTGGCGATGATCCCAGCAGCACCCCCGTGTTCCTGCACTTTTACTCTCTGCAGTATCTGCTGTCCCTCCCATTGCATGGGAAAACACAGAGCAGCTGAACCAGGTCACCTGGATTACACACTCTAGACAATAATGAGGGCAGCGTGGAAACCATGAATACAGTTTTCTACATTTTTCTGCTTTTCTAAAGCTTCAGAGTTTGTTTTTGGTTCCACTGCCAACCAGAGCACCTCTCCTAATTTTCTGTGTGACCTGCCCCAGACTAGCCCCCAACCTGAAGAAAACCCCCTTGGTGCTTTGGACTCAGCTCTGGCATGCTGGTACCATGGCTCTCTGAGCTCCCAGCCTGGCACAGCAGAGCCCGGGCTGGCTCCACCACTGCGGGGCGCTGCAGCCCGTGGGACCAGGGCTGGCTTCTTCCATCCTGCCTTCCTCCCTCTGTTCTGCCTTCATCCCTCTACTGGTGCTATTTTTAATGGTGCTAAATTAACGAACGTGCTGCAGGGCAGCTGTAACATGCAGGATGCAGACAGGGGCTGCTTCAAGGTGGATTTATAACACATCGTAAAAAACAGGGAATGGGAATGCAGAACGAAGTGAAAAAGCTAATAAAGATGCAGCATCAGTGATATCTGCAGGACCTTGGGCCAACTGATTTATTTAGATAACTAGAAGAATGATGGTTCAAAGGAAGAGATGGGAAGAGATAACAGATCTTGGGGATAGGGTAAGTAGCACATGAAATGGTGCCACCTGCTGTGATGGCAGCCCTCTCCCTCCCTCCGTAGCATCACCAAGAGGCAAAGGCAGTGTTGCTCTCCATCAGCTCTGGAGCCAGGACAGTGGCTGCAGCCCATCTGTCAGACTCAGGCTGCAGCCAGGCAGCTGCCTTAATGACTGGTGGTGGGTGGCTCTGTGCCACACACCCAGCAGGTAGTGGAGGCTCTCTGCTCTGTCACAGCTTTTCTCCAGCCCCTTCATCCCTCCCCATTACTCTGTCCCACTCTGAGGGAGCCTGGCTTGCTTGGTTTTCCTGTGTTGGGATGCTCCCAGGGTTGCTCCCCTTTTGCTCCTTGTCCACTCTTGCCTCCACACAGCCCTTCTCCCTGGAAACTCTAGCTGGGCTCAGCTGCTGGAGCAGCGACAAGGTACAGAACTGCTGGCCTGGCTGGGCCCACATTTGCTCCCTTTGGCAGTGCCTTTTGCTTCTGGGAGGTTACCAGTCCAAAAGAGGCAGGTGGGCAAAGCCAAGCTGGAAGGGACGACCTTACAGTGATGGTGCACAGAGAGATGACAGGAACAGGCCTTTTATGTGCATCATTGTGATTTAGTTTGGATTATTGTCTAGGGGTTGGTTGGGAAGGGGATGTGGCCACTGGGCTATTCTTCTCTCCTGGCATTTAGCATCTGAGAATGAGATGTCAGCAGACAGATACAGAAAACTTAGGTATTACTGCCACACTAGATCTTAATCTGTGCTTTCTAAACTGTGCTCTGGAGAGAGTAACCAGGTAATGGACTTCATAGTGTCCAGCACCAGCCCTGCCTGAGGATCCAGACTCCTCCCAAAATCAAGACATGGAACAAGCCTTGAGCTGCTGCCTGGATCAGCCACTCAGTGGAAGCACACTCCTAACTCTAGTTGCTACAGCGGGGAGGCAGGTTTGAGTTAGGTACTGTAGATATAAAACACAAGCCAAGGGAAGCCTACCAGAATATCCCCTAAAACTTCCCTAGGAGCCAACACAGCCTGCCACTCCAGCCATGTGGGCATCTGTCTACAGCAACGCAAGCCAGCCTGGCAGCGCTCACTCACAGGCAGTCTTCACATATTGTAACTACACACACTGCAGTGTCTGAGAAGATGGAAATAGATAAAATGCAACAAAGCGGTCCCTGTCCCACCTCAGGCGGTCAGGACCAGTACTTGGGAAAGAGAAGGCAGCTCTGCCTGGCTTTCCAAGCAGGAAGGACAAGCTGGCACAGTCACCCAAGGTAATCCTTACCTGTAGCCATCTATGAAGCTGGCATTGATGTAGTCAGAGCCCTCGACACCGCGGATGGGCTGCAGGCAGACTCTTGTCAGCTCGTACGGCATGATGTTCACGAGGCGGTTCTTGAACTTGTTGCACGGGAGGTTGGCACTGATGAAACGTGAGGTATGTGCTTTAGAATTGGCCAGCAGCTGAAAGAGGAGGAGACACATCAGATCCCTGCTGGAGATGCAGCAGTCTGGGGGCAGAATTGGGATCCTGGCAGCAGTCATGCAGTGGAGTGGAGACTCACAGCAGCTCTCTGACACACACAGAGCCATGAAGCTTTGTACCTCTCTGAGACATGGATGTATGCTGGATGGTGGCAGGGAAGCAAAGCTTTTCCTCTTCCAACAATGTCTTGTTATTTACTTCTCACCCCAGAAGAACCCAAGAAAATGTGAGAATTGTAACAGTTTTAGGTAAAGAAGATATATTTTGGGTTACTGTGAGACATTTTATGTCTCTCTTTGAGTCCCGTAAACTGGAGTCATGGTAAATGTGTTACTTAGATCTGCTGGCAGATTCAAACAAAAGTCACTCTTCCTTCCCCCAGCTGTTTGTTTTTTTTTTCCTTCCCCAAAAGACTGCCTCCAGCACCTCCAGAACCACCCTTCTCTCTACGAGTGGAAGCTTGACCTCTACAGAGGCTCTCTGCAGGGGGACAGGGTTGCTTTCTGGGGAGCAGTGCAGCCATGGGAGGACCTCCCATGTTCTGCTCCCCAGGGTTTCCCATGTATGGACACTGCCAGGGCACAGAGAGGAGCAATTTCATTACTGTTCTCAAGAGACCTTTGGAGAAATGAAAGGATAGTAAAATTTTGTCTTTCTTACAACAGAATTGCTTGAGTTGAGCACTATTCTGTGGCTCTCCTGAGGAGTTTCTCAGTGTCACCATGAGACACTCAGGCAGCATGTTTTACTGTCCCAACCCCAGGATACCAGCAGCTCTGATAACCAGAGGACAGCGCTTCTCAGCTATTCCCAGTTTACATGGAAAGTCAATATTTTGCCTCTCCTGCTCCTTTGTCACTTGGAGGGAATCCCCAGGGTGAAGGTGTACTGCTGCAGTTCATTTCACAGCCTGCATGGTCTGCTGCCTCCCTGCATGAGCTATATTCCCCTGCAAGAGTTCACTGGACTAATGCACCTCATCTGAGAATATGGGCACTTAACTGAGCTGACTTCAGCTCCAAGGCTGTAACAAATATCTGCAGTTGGCATACACAGATACAGGCAGAAAAATGTGGGCTTGGCTTCTTAAAAATGGTGTGCCTTAAAACACTGCCTTCACCAATTCTAGACAGTGAGGCTTGGTGTTGAGGTAGTTAAAAGATTACAGAGCTTAGCATTGAAGAAATGAGACCAGAAATGTCTCCCATATTTAAATTGGAGCTGTTTCCAGACAAGTTGTTCACAGTAACATCAATTATCACTAACATGATATGCATCTGATTTCAGATGCAGCTCCTGCCGCACAGTGAACCTAGAGCAGAATGTGCTGCTGGGAACTGCACATCCATCTGCCTTTTATATCATCCCCAGAAGCTGCCAATCCAGGGGGGACCATGGCCGACACAAACTTTAAAATTCAAATGTATTTTAAATCACCGCCTACCTGCTTTAGAAACACACAAAAGAATAACTGTCTGTAATGATCCATAGCCCACCTCTCCCAAGCCCTGGACGAGCAACCTGAGGAGCTCTGTGGGCAGAGACAGGCCGCTAGAGAAGTGGGGTGCTGGGGCTCTGCCACCAACCTTGAATTCCAGCTCCATTGCAGTGACGCTCTCGCCCGGTGGCACCTGGGTCAGCTTCTGGATGTGGGCGAAGAGGTTGCGCGCGGGCACCTCGGTGTTGCCGCACGTGGCGGCCTCCAGCAAGGCCTCGTGGATGAAGATGTACTGGTCCTCTGTCTGCACCATGTAGTTGCGCTGGGAGCGCATGCACGTCACGTGGCCGTAGATGTCCACGGTCTTCTCGTGCTTCATCCGCTCCAGCATGGCGTCGATGACAATGAAGCAGCCGGTTCGGCCCACGCCAGCACTGCAGGAGCAAAGCACACGGTCTGAGATGACACAGCCTCCTACAGATGTCACACGAGCTCTAAGAGCGCTTAAGAGATCACCCGGACTTGGGGCACACAAGGGGAGTACAGGCTGCTCTCTAGGAGCGAAGCTCCAAACAAGAAGTGACAGGAGGAGCGAGGGAGAGAATCACTGGAGAATGCATGAGGCTCCTCAGCCTTTCTGCTGTCCCCCTTTCATTGCTGGAGTGGAAAGGACATGGTGTCACCCTGCTGATCCCTGTGGTGGCTGGCAGCCCCTCCACAAGGAAAGGAGAAATGTATTTAACAGGCAGGAGAGTGACACACACGTGTGTGTGAAGTCAGAAGACGTGAAGAGCAGACTGGGCCCTAATACCAGTGAAGTCAGTAATTTCCAGCCTGCTTGTCCCCTAACCTGGGTCACTGTTTCCTCACCCATAAAACAAGCACGGCCAGCCTGGGAGGGGAAGTAGAAAGCTGAGGTTATGCACAACTGTGCTGAGCCCTTCACTCAAGCACCAAATGCCTCTCCACAGCTGTTGGACAGGCAGCAGCAAACCTCAAGCTACTCCCTCTGAGAGCACCCTGAAAACAACAGATACACGGTTGTGACATGTAAACACAGACAGAGAAAGGGAGCTAGGCATTCCCTCATTTATGGTGCAAGTCATATCCTTAACAGGGCTTTAATACAGCTTGTTTGTGTGTTAATTACACCCCACTACCATCTGAAACAGAGCATGAAAGAAGAGCATTAAACACTGCTGGTAAGGCGTATGTTGAAACAGCAATGATGGAGTGGTTTGTTCAGTAACAGGCCCCTCTTGGCTGCTACAAATAAATCTTGGCTGGGTAAGATGCTGAGCCTTAGTAGACTAATATTTTGCCTTAAGAGCTGCCTTTCTATCCTGTGAAAAAGTGCAGCTGTAAATACTGCATATGAATGTTCGTAGAGGTCACTGCATGCATTTCTGTCAGTGATGTGCATCTGAAGGTACCACCCACTTATGCTGGGCACAGATAATTTAGTTTTGAAATGGCACTTGCAGTTTTGCAGGAAAAGTGTTTTCTGAGGCTCTTCACATAGCAGTGCTGTTTAATCTGATACAGCAGTAGCAACAGAAATGCCACCATTGCATTACAACTGCTGGGCCTGTTCTGCTGCCAGCCCAAGCATGCAGTGCAGGTTATGCTACCATGAAACCTTTCCCACAAGAAGGGGAGACTCCACTTTCAGACAGGTTAAAGCTCCTGCAGCCAGAAGGCAAACAGTCCTACCTGCAATGCACAACCATGGGCCCAGCATCTGTTGGGTTACAGGCCTTGACCCGTCGCAGGAAAGCGAGGATTGGGGTGGGGTATTCTGGGACCCCGTGATCGGGCCAAGCCATGAACTGGAACTGTCGCAGCTCTGTCTTCTCATTGGAGCCATTCTGTCAGAGACAAAGAGGAGTTGTTTTGCATGAGAACATCTCATACCAGTGCAGGAACCCACTGACAGGGCAACAACACAACAGGCACGCAAAGCCCTGTGTGATGATGCATGTACTGGGCTTTCACCAGTGAAAATTTGGAGGAAAACCACACATTTATTGCAAATCTCCAATACATATAGATGCTCTGTAGAAAGGCAGTTTTACAGACAACAGAGCATCTCTGCAGGAGGGGAGCAGACTGCAGGAAAGGTGAAAGACTTGTTTTCTGCACAGCACAGGTTCACTACCCGCATAGTCACTGCATGTTCAGGGAAAATGGGCACTGGTCATGGAAGGGCTACAGCAGCCAGTTCTCTCCCTGCTCCTCTGCATCACGGTGTCCCTGGGCTGGGTGATCAGCCTGTGTCTGCAGACTGCCCTGTTCCTCTCTGGGCTTGGCTGAGTGATCCATGCAGCAAGCAGTAGGAATGGCTGTGTGGTTGCTGGGGCCTTCCTGGGGCACGAGAGTGTCCCCCCTGAGCACTGGGCTCCTGGCCCAGACTCAGTCACGCACAGAAGCACTTGCTGCAAAGCCTGTCTGCATTGACACTGCTGCTGGCACTGCCCCCAGGGATTTCCAAACACTAATGAGGAATGCAGCAGGCAGGAGAGAAGGGTTTATGCTCATGTCAGAAACAGCCCCTCCATTTGCATTATTAGTGACAGGAGTGATAAAAATTCACTGCTTCCTGTGTTGTCCCCCTAATGGGAGGACAGCTGCTACCTTTACACTCACCAGAGGCAAGAACAGCCCTGCTCTGGGGCCACTGCAGAAAGCACACAGAAGAGCATCAAGTATCCTGGCCGAAGTCCAGCGGTAGCCAGATGCACAACCTGCACCTGATCTCCTACTGCAGCCCATCTGTGAGACACGGCTCATCTGCGGACTGGCCACACGCCTGGCCAAGCCAGGTACAGCCAGTGGGCCCTGCCTGTGGGCCATGGAGCACCCTGCAGCATTGGGAAGCATCTCTGCAGTACGTGAAGCAGCAGTCCCATACCTTGTACAGCGCAAAGGTGCGGACAGTGTAGGTCGCCAGCTCGACTGTATCCAGCAGGACCACCTGGATCATCCCATAGGTTTCTGTGCCCCGGCTCGGCCAGTACTGGTCACACTTTACCTGCAGGGAGGTGAGGAAAATGGGTCAGTGACTGGCTGCTGGCTGGGGCATTTGAAGTGAGGAACAGGGCTCTGCCCTTCAAAAGGTAAAGACAGAAGAAATGAGTCATTGTATGGGGAGGGGGCTCTAAAATCCAGATTTCTTTCCCCCAGAGTGTCCCAATCCCCAGCAAAAAGGCAGCACCCATTGGACGCCTTTCCATAAGACTTAGAATCACAAGAATATTCTGAGCTAAAGTGGCCCACAAGGATTATCTAGTCCAGCTTTCAAGTGAATGGCCCATATGGAAATTGAACCAATCTTGGTGTTATTAGCATCATGCTCTGACCAACTGAGCTGATCTCAGTGAGTGACTACTCATTGAAAGAAGGATTTTCCTTTTCCCCTGGAGCCATTGGTGAAAGTAGCGAAGGGGGCCAGGCCACCAGACAAAAGCAGCAAGAGCAACACCAGATAGCAAGACAGTGAGCAGCAATTCCTAGCAGTGATTTGGTGTCTGCTGTAGTTCTTCTCTGCCTCCAGTTTGGTGAGATGGGCATCTTTGGGGCTTTGCCTGAACCACCCCCCGCCTGAGCTCCACGCAGATGAAGAGAAGGTGGGCAGCTGTGGGATGATGGGAGAAGAGCTAGTGCAGCAAGGAGGAGGGAATGGTGGTTTCTGTGGGCACTGCTCTACTCAAAGGGCAGCTGAGGTAAATAAGATGCAGTCTGTATCCCCACCAGCTCCCAGCTATGCCAGCCTGGTGTCCTTGACCCACAAGCTGTGGCAGGACAGAGCTGAGTCCAGCACAGTACACACCAACAGGCATTACCTTTCCCACAACATCCACAGTCTCCCAGGGTGCCCCTGCCAGCATGGCCTTGGGCAGCAAACCACTCTTGAGACAGGTGGGACACAGCCCATGCCAGGGCTCCAGCCTGGATGCTGTGTCTACCCTCTCTGCACTGCTGTAGGCTTGAGTGCATTGAGCATCACCAAGTGACCCCAACCTGCCCCTGTGGCAGGTGGCACACCCCTGAAAATCTGCATCTCCCAGGTGTTTCAAAATGGCTCTGCAAGGAACAGACGGCAGCTTGGACACAGACACATCTTGTTCTCCCTCTGCAAGAAGACAGAGACTGTGGCCAAACTATCCCTTCAGCCCCCTCCTGCAGGCAGCACTGTCCCATCATGAAAACACTGCTGCTCCCTAGAAACCTCCTGCCTTGCATCAACCTTATCACCCCTTTCCAGCTCTGCAGTCAGAATGCTTTGAGCTACTGGTCACAGCTTTTGTTGCATCCCACTTGGCAGACAGCCAAACACATCCCCAGGGGCCCATCCCTCTGCCCCCTTCACTTCCCTGCACATCCCTCCCTGCTCACATGCTGCTGCTCTCCTCCTCCTCTTCACAGCTCAGTGTTTGCAAACTACTCCTCCTTTTTTTTTCTTTTTTTTCTGTGAAGCCCCAAGCTCCCTATTTAATTGGCACCCTGAGCATCCCTGTTTTATCTGGTACCTGGCTCCCCCGCCCTGCAGAGCCACAGTGCCTGGCTGACAGGAGGAAGACTTCATTCCCACCTATGTGCACCACACCGAGAATGCTTTCCCACCCTAGGAGAGAGGAGTGAATGGAAGATCATCTGTGCTTGTCAAGGAATAGTAAACTTAATTATTAGCAGAACGTGTTTACAGGGGAAAGCGTGGGAAGGGAAACAATAAGCTTAATTAGGAATCAATGAAGTTCTGCCTTTTAATTGAAACCACTTGCAGCAGGGTGGGGCTTGTGAGAGCTAAGAGCCTTCATCCTGCACTCTGGCTCTGGAGTGCTGCAACCTGGAGTCAGAGGGATGCATCTCCCTGCTTTGTGGGTTCTGCTCACAGTAATGCCTGCCCTGGCAGAAGTACCTGGAGCAAGGCTGCCTAATGGGGTACTGCAGGTGTCTGTGCAAGCAGAACAGCTCTGCTGCCTCCTGCCCAGGGTCTCCTGCTGTTTGGGCTGCTGTGCTGCCTTGGATCAGTGCAACACAGCAGGCCCTGCAATAATCTCAGGATTCCTCTTCCTCGCTTGGCACAGAGCATTTGGTGCTGACTGGCTGCAGCACCAGCAACTTGGAGGTCACAAACATTATTTCACAGCTAAACTGACCCCATCTTGAGTGGGTGGCACCTGCAGGCTTCTCCATGAGGTCTGTTTCTCTTGCCAGGCTTGGGCATGATGTGACCCTCTCAAAGGGTGAGGAGAGCAGCATGGCATCCTGCAAATGCTGGGGACAGCTGCCTGCTGTGGTTTGCAGGGGATGTTTCAGGGGAACAGCACAGCCTGTCCCTGTGCTTGAGCCTACACCTCAGGGACAGCAGTCCCCTCCTGCCACCCACATGCTGCAGGGTTGTGTACTCAAGCACAAAACAAACTTCAGAGGAGTTCCCTGTGTGGGATAATAGCAATGCCTGGGCTGGTAATTGAAAATTATTTATTCATGACCAGATAAGAGTCAGTCACATTTTCTGCCAAATTTACCCATAATGTTTATGCCCCATTTTCAAGCTCTGTAAATTTTATGCTGAAGCCGATGCACTGTGGCACTAAAGCAGATAAGAGATGTTTTCTTCTGGCAGTGCTTGTTTCTCATTAACTTAAGGAGCACAGTAATGTCCTGAACAGCCATTTATTGCAGCTTTGCTGAGTGGCTCCTGTTCCTCCCCTTTGATGCCCCAAGCCCAAGAGCAGCCGGGCACCTCTCTTCAGCTTGAGAGCTGTGCTCTGCCCCCGGCCCTGCTCACAAGCTCCAGATGGCACTGCTGTCAGCAAAAGGGCTGGAGCATCATGTGGCTGCCAGGCTTCTCCTCCCCAGGGCCCTTGAGCACCAGTCTCTTAACACCCCCTCCTGAGGACACGAAATGCCAGGAGAGATCACACTCCAGAGACGGCTGCTTGGTGCTCCGGGCTGGAACAGAACAACCCACAGCACTGCTGTGGGAGACTTGGCTCTGCCAGGCTCTAGGGGATAGCCCAGGGTAGGAGAAATCCTGCTTTAATACCTCTCTCCTGGCAACACAGCCCAGTAGGGACGCACCACACTCGCAGCTTTGGGAAAGCTAATCTACAATGTGTGTTTCTGAACTGCCACCAAATGATTTTGAAACTGATTGTAAAGCTTTGAAGGCAGCTAAATTGCACAATCCAGCCATTTCTATCCTTTATGTGCTTCTCACTTTGTGAAAACATGAAAAAGGCAGGATGATTTAGACCATCAAGCCAGCTAAAATTGCAGACCATAAAAGCTGATGCTCTTTAAAGATTTTTTTTCCCCTCTGCAGCTCAGGAATCCTTTAAAGCAGTGTCACCCCCACAGGGCTGCCAAGCTGCCGCTGGTCCCGGTTGGCTTATCACAGCAGTGCCGAGGGTGACCTGGGGAGCTCGCCTGCAAAGGCAGCAGAGCCTGCTCTGCGCTGGGCAGCTCGCCATGAGGCCCTGCTACCCACCCCGGGCTCTGCAGCTGGACACAGTCCTGCGCTGTGCCAAAGCGCCCGGGCAAGGGGACTTTCATGCGAGGTCACCCTTGGGTAATGCTGTGATTCCATGTGACTGCCTGGAGCAGTGCTGTCCCACAGCAGCGTGAGCATCAGCAGGCAGAAATGCTGCAGGGACCCAAGGGGTTACATCAGATGAAGTTTGAAGTCTCTGGAGCAGAATGAACTGCAAAACAGTGACTCGTGTTGAAAGTTTGGAGCAATGGGAAATGACTGGGATTAGGATCTTCACTGGTCCCAAAAAGGTGTGCTCCCAAGAGAACTCCAGTCCTCACCAAAAGGGCATGAGGAAAAGCAGAGCAAGAAGGTGGCTAAAAGCAATCTTGCCTTGGAAGATGCCGAAAAAGACAACAGGAACCCCCAGAGAAAATAATCTCCTGGCAGTCCACGTTGCAGCTCCCCACCAGGATCCTGCTGTGAGGGAATGCCCTGAGACACCCACAGGGTACAGCAAACACATCCAGGGAAGTCCTTGCTGTGAATCACTGGTTCAACTCAGGACTGACCAGGCTTCTCCACTGCCTCTCCTGGCAACCTGCCTCTCCCACAGTGCCAGAGAAAACTGCTCATTTCTCATTAGTGCTGGGGATGTGCCAAAGAGGCAGCAGGACATAGGCAGGCAGTGCCAGGGAGCAAATGCAGGGGTCTGGGTCTGGTCAGGTCAACCTGCAGCCCCTGGGCAGTCTGCCCAATCAGGCAGGCTGCCTGAGATTCTCTGAGGGCTCTGGTCACCTCCTGCCCTTAACAAGGGTTCAATGTCACCAAAAACCTGACCAAACACACTGTGTTTGGGACAGAAACCAATACTGCAGGATGATAGGATGGGGTGTGCTGGGGGGAGATAATACACAGCTCAGCGGCACAGACATCTCAGGCAAAGACAAGTCCCTCTGGGGTCAGACGAAACCTGTTATCTTCAAGAAACATGTACCTTGGAGTGCCTTGCCATAACTAAGAAGCCCAAAAGTTAAGTGAGTCAAGATTCCAGGCATGGATTTATTTGGCAACTCAGAAGGGCTTTTCCTTGTTCTTCAAATATATGCTCCATCACTGAAATGTGAAGGCACAAAAAAGTCCCCATATAGCCCTCAGCTGCAGAGTGCAGTTGATCACAAGCTTCTGATCTTGCTTAGCCTGTGTGCCAATCCCTGAGCCACAGGGCAGGTCAGAATCATTTCCCTGCCTGTTTGGGCTGTGTGGGTGACAGTGGCCATTGGACAGAACAGGCAGGGCTCTGCAGCAGGGAGCACAGTGCAAAGCTGGGGTTGGATCTCTAGAGACAGCTCAACTCCAAGGAATGTTCTTTTTCCCTACAGGTTGTAGGGCATTTAAAGATGTCAGAAAACCCATCAGTAACACCTGTTTTTTGGACATTAGGAAAAGGAGACCTGTTTTGCCGTAGTGATTGGTGGTTCCAGCCACTTCCTCCCAGCCAGGGTGGGCTGGGACACCCCTGTGAGCATTTCGGTGCTAAAGCTTTGAAAAAGAGGAAGAGCATGCAGGGAAAAGTTTTAACTAAACCCAAAGTTGATCATTTCTGCTTCTCAAGAATGAGCTTATTGGGCTAAAAATAATCAGTGCTTCACAGCTTGAGTGCAGAAGCCCCTTCTGCTGTTGGCATGGCAACACTAAAATATTCTGCTAGTACAAATGCTCACTGCTAAAATTTTACTTTTGGGAGAAAACTGAATCATGAGAGGCAGAAGATGCCTCATCCTTGGGCAGGCTTTGCCCAAAGGGTGCAGCTGGGCGCAGGAACACTTGGTCACAGCTTACAAACTCCTGCTTCAGGGGCTGAGTAAGAACCTCTGTCACAAAAACTGTATCATCTGCAGTGAGGGCTCCCACTCCTTCCCCAGCTCACGCCTTCCCCATGGTCTGCAGGCAGCTTTGCGTTTATTACATCAGAATATCTAATCCTGGCAGCGTAAACTGATAATTTATACATGTTGTCATTGGACAAGGCACAAATTAGTCTTGTTATTGCAGTGAGACCCTGTCAGCCATTCCCCTGCATTGCCAGAAATGCCAGGGCCCTGTCAGGCTGCTGGATGCTGCTGGTCCCACCCAGCTATTGCAGCTTCTCAGCTTCTGGGGTGGTCCACACTCTCCACTTCAGAGCTGTCCTTTCCCCCTTCAAGGAGAGTGAGGTGGGCAGGAAAGGATGGGTGCACAAGCAGACATGCAGGCAAAATAGAGCTAAACAAGCAGGCTAGCAATAGGAGGTTTTGCCACCCTTTTGCCCCACAGGGATATGCTTACAAGGCATTTGTTGCTGGGCTGCATGAAGCAGTGAGCCACATCACTGGAACTGCCCCTCCCTGGGTGCCTTTATGCTGTGAAGTGCTCCCATTCCTCCTTTCTTGCCCCCAACAGCTCCAGAAAAGAGAGAAAGCACACACTGTACCCTGGACTTCTCCTCCAGCCTGGTCATCATGACTATAGTTGCTGTTCTCTGTTCCCACACCATCCTCCAGAAGTCGCTGAGGGTTTCCGGCAGCGGTCCCTGCGTGGCGATGTAGGCGTTCTGCTTCCGATAGCCATCAATGTAATTGGCATTGATGTAATCACTGCCTGGGACCCCTGTGGGGGAGAAAGAGGGCAGGAGTTACTGGGGTAAGCCCACAACCCCGTACCTACTGCTCTGCTGGGCCCTGCAGGCAGGAGAAGAGGCTGGCATGCTCACAAAGCTCTTGACAAGTCTCCTTTATGAGGTGATGTCAGGATCTCTCCCAGGGATCCTGCAAAGGACAGGGATGGTGCCTGAAAGAAGAACCCTTTGTAACTCCCACATTAATGCAACAAGCAGGCAACACCAAAGCAGAGAGACAGCTGCCACATGCACACAAAGAAAAATTCACAGGCAGGAATATTAAGGAGCTTATTCGGCCCCAAGCAAGTGACTGAAATAATTGTCTTAAATTCACCAGCAATTTGTTATGGTCCTACAGCACCTTTTAAAAATGAGGCTCCTTTATTAGCTTGTCTCTGTTAGCAAAGGATGTCAGACAGGGATGTTCCCCCATCCTTCCTGCAGGAACAACTATCCCCAAGGAGCCAGAGATCTTCCTTCTACCACCACTAAAACCCTTCAGTGTGAGACCCCCTCTGCTGCCTACTGGCAGAGGCTGCTCCAGCCCCCATGAGGCCTCCACCACTTTAAGGAAAAGAATTTGTCGTAAAGGCCTTTAAAATGCAAACACATAGTTACTAAAATAAATTTGGCAAAGCAGAGGCCTGAGGCTGCTTCCAAACCCTGCTCAGCATGGGCTGCCCAGGCTGCAGGGATAGAAAGCAGCAGGAATCTCATTGTCTCCCCAGGAGAGAGCATCTGCATTTCATTAGAGAAAGGAAATAAAGCTGGGGGTCACCCCTCGTCCTTTTGTCCTGGGGAAAATTCTACAGCTCTATTCTCCAGGTCTCAGCAGTCTCCAGCAGACACAAAGCGCTGGCAGCGCTGGGGGTGGCAGCAGCTGGAGTGCAGCGCTTGGCTCCCTTGGCATGGGCGGCATGGAGCTGGCAGGGTGCTTCGGGAACAGTTCCCAGGAAGGCACAGACACTACTTACAGCAACTGAGTCAGGCTGGAAAACAGGGATTCCCCCGTGTGCTCACCCCACAGCTGTCTGCGAGGGTTTGCCCGTGAGCAGACATGCCAGGCCTTCACATAGCTGCTGCTGCTGCTGCTTAACAGGGCTTGCTGTGAGGGACTGTTTGGCCCCCTCTCCTCTTCTTGAAGAGGATGAATAGTGCACTACCACTAGAAAAGGATTTTCCATCTCCCAAAAAAGGAAGCTAGTGACTGTAGGGCCACCTGTGTGCAAAGCCAGGCCCCAGTTCCTTCCCCAAGCAGGGTGTGTTGACTTAGCTGTATCTTCCTCATCCTCCACCAGTGGGCTCAGATCTGGGTGAGCAGAGCTGGGTGCTGGTTTATAAAACAAGGGGAATGGGTGAGCTTGGGCTCCAGCTCCTCTGTGTGAAAGAGGACTAGAAACATGTATGAGCCCAAACTCCAGGGATGTGGGGCTGGTTCTTGGAGTCATGGGGGTCAGTGCTACGGACACCAGGGCCTGATACTTCCATGGAGGACTGGGATGTATGGAGTCTGAGGAGCACCCCCTCACCCTGTGCCACTCTGGGCACTTATTTGGGACCATATATTGACAAGTCTCAGAGAAAGATACTGGCCCTACGATTGTGTTGGGACAGAGGGTGGCAATGGCACCAATGGTACCATATATCACCATGCAGCGAGGAAGGCAGCTGAAGTCCCACAGAGAGAACAGTGGGGCAGGAGGCTGCTGGAACAGACATGTTTGCTACCAGCAGTACTAAGAAGCAACCACACAGAACACACCACTCTGAGGACACTGGGAAAGCTTTATAGTGCCCTTTCTCTTCTGGCCAGCCAGAACACATATTTGATCATGCTGATGCTTGGTGTTTGTCCCTGCTCAGCTTAGAACACAGAAAAAGGTGGTCTCCTTGCTACAGTCAGGTTCAGCTGCTTGTTGGGGTGCCCACTGCAGTTACTCTTACCATCAATGGAAGTCAGGATGACACGTGAGTGGTCATAGGCTATCACATTTGCATAGCGGTTTTTCGGTTTATTCACTTCCAGGTTGGAGTTCTCCCAGGTGAACTGCTGCCCAGGATCAATGGACTGTGGAGAGAAGGAGAAGGCAGGAATTGGTAGCGGTTCCAGCACACTGGAGTGCTGCAGCACACGAGTTTCAGTCAGGAAATCTGCATTGCCCTGCACACCTCTCCCCAGGTCAGACACTGCTTCCATGGGTGTCCATGGCAGTAGCATCAAGCCAGACCCCACTGAAAATCAGTTTCCAGTGGCACATGCATCCCACTATCTGCAAGCAAAGCAGTCCCTCACTGGGGCAGCCTGCTGCAGATGAGCCTTCATCTCCTCTGCTGCATGCTCATCCTTTCCTCTGGAATTACCCATCAGCAGAAATTTGGTCTTCTGACAGGATTCCAGAGAGACCTGACTGTGCAGATCTTGACCTAGCGGTTTTATTAGCTGTTGAACTGCAGTCTCTTGAAATATAGCAAGCCCTGCGTGTCTTGTGCCCCAGGAACTTTTGGTATTAGTGTCCTGCAAGACAGCCTGTAAGCTTTTGCCAGGGAATACTCATGAAAATTAATAGGTTACTATGCACTGCTCCAGCTACTTATGCAATGTAAACATCTCTCGTTTGAGTTAATAGAGTGACAAGAAACTATAAACCTGGAGAAGAGATGTGGTTATAAATCTTGGCCTGGACACTGTGCAACTGCCTGAAAAGCACACATCCCACTCCCACCTGGCCTCACATACCCAGTGTTTCTTCCACGAGCCAAGTGGTGTTGCACCCAGTCCATGGCTGCTCCATGGCCAGGCAGCCTCTTCCCAAAGCTTTCTCTATCGTTTCAGTCCATGCACAAAGCAAGATGAGCAAGGACCATCCCCAAAGCACCCCTCTGAGATGGGATGGTCTTGTTCTCCAAGAGACACATGAGACACACAGCTAAGACACCTGCCTCATGCAGGGACTTGCTCTGCACATGCAGCCCTGGGCAAGCAGCTGCACCAGAAATCAGTCATCCCATGAACCCCTTTCCCCCTGAAATTAACAGCATTGTCAAAACCTTCTTAAAATCTTGCTCCAGCTCAGGGTCTCTGAAATTTTGCTGTGCCATGGACAAAACACTGGGGAAATAGGCCAAGGGAAGCACTGCATGCTGTGCTCCCTGCAGGCACCAGCATTCATTGCTTGGAAGAGCCCTGTCAGAAGGATTCTCAGCCAGTGAAATGCCTGTCTGTCAGCTCTGGATCAGCTGTGAGCAAAAGGCTGAGGTAGGAAGCACAGCTCCCTGACTGGGCTGACATGAACAGCTCTCATGGTCCCTCCACTCATTTCCTCCAACCACCAGCTGTGCACAAAGTGACACCCATCAGTGTCCCCTCTGCTCCTGTGCTGTGGAGCAGGCACTTCCCAAGAGACAGCAGTGAGTGTGGGCACTGGCTTGAGTACGGAGCACAGGCAGTGCCTGCATTGCTGCACTAGCCCTGAGGGCTTTGCAGCACATGCAGCGCACGGCCAGTGCTGTGCCAGGTGGCAGCTGTGTGTCCCCAGGTGTGGCACAGACTGCCAGCAGGTAGAGGGGCCAGTGCTGACGGAAACACACAGGAGGATGTGACATCACAGCAATGCTAATAGGTAGTTTGGGAAACGTAGGATGTAAATAGACATTTCATACAGAAAACCTGTAATTTTCTATTATCAGTGTAATAAGCAGGCAGCCGCTGTGCTCAGAGGCGCTGCAGCCAGGATGGTGGGAGTGGAGGCTGCAAGCACCACTTCTGGCTGCAAACCCACTAGATTGGCTGCCACAGGCCTTGCACACTCCTCTGCCCAGGCACAGAGACATCTCAGCACAACTCACAGCTCTCTGGGTCACTTCATTTTGTTCAGGCACCTGTATTTTGCTTTCAGAACAGGCTGCTCAGGGGACCCGCTCTTTAGATGCTCCCCGCTCTCAGCTATGTGGCAGGGAAGACTGCTGCCCACCAATGTGGGCCTAAACTGCACAAGAAGAATGCAGAAACGATCAAAGACATACAAAAAAGAGGAATATAATATGAAAGGACTTTATGGTTTGGAGTAGAGATAAGTAAGAGGGGGTTTGACATCAGTCTGACCAATATGGAGCACAGTGAAGGAGAAGCACAAACAGACAAACTAATGAGGAAAATATGGACCCACCAATGCCCATTAGAAACATAAATAACACCTATTTTTCAGAAAGGTGGCTTTAGTCTGCACAGACAGCCCATGAGAGACTTGACTAGCTGGGTGGTGGAGCTGAGACTGGCTCTGAAGGTATCAGTGAGCATATTCTTGTTGTGAAGAAGCAACCCAAGAAAGCACCAGCTGCAATTGCACTTTGTGAACACTCTCAATGGGCCCAGGTGGGTGCTGGAGTGAGCCCTACCCCTGCAGCAGAGGCAAGCAGTGCAGTTGCTCATGCTCAATCTATGCTGCAAATCCCTGCCAAAAGGCTGAAGGGCTCACCCACCTGTGGGGTGCAGAGTGCTTTGCACAGCAAGTCTGTGTCCTGCCACAGCAGAGGAAAGGGTTATCTCCTGGGGGAGGACAAGGCTGCCAAGAGCCCCCAGAATGGAGGAGGAGCATAAAGGTGTTGCCATTAGGGTTAATAGCTTTGATGTGCAATGAGAATGTGCAGAAATGGTCTAATCATCATCAGCCTCTTAAGAGGCCAAACAGGTGAGAAAGTCAGAACTACTACGGCACCTGAGTGCAAAGAGGCTCTAATTAAATACTCCTGCAAATTAGTGACTCATTTAGAAGTAAAATGATTTAATTTAAACTCTGGTGATGAATTAATGTACACCTGTTCCCCCCTTTAAGGCAAACAAATGAGTAAATAAATGGGAGGATGATGGGCTGCTTGGAGAGAGTTGGAGCCCTTCCATGGAGCAGTGGTTGGCGAGTCTTCTCCCATTTCTGTACAATGCTCTGCAGCCCCTGTGTGCAGTAGCACTGCCTCATATCCCCACCTTGCTTCACAACTGCCCTGGCACCAGGAGTCTGCTCCTGTTCCTTTCTGGGCAGGGGCTCATGCGAATCGTTGCTTCATCCCAAAACTTGATCAGACTAACACTCCCAACAAACAAACTCTTCCTAGAAAGCAGAAGGGCTGCGAAATTGAAATGAAATGAGCCAGAAGGAAACTTAAAAGCACCATGACTTTTGCTTTGCTTTAAAGTGACAGGGAGATGCTGTAAGACAGCAAGTGCAAATTAAGAAAAAGCCCAATTAGTAAAACTCCTCCTTCTCAGCATGGAAGTGCAAGGAACAATTTCACCAAAGCAGTTCAGGGATTCCTGCTGCTACTGCCATAAAGACAGAATCAGACCATTGAAAAAGGATTGGAAAAAGGCTCTTTCCTTGACAGACTCTAGAGCACTTTATAAATGCCTTGCAAAGATCCCTGAGTGCCAGTTTGACTCTCAGATACAATCCACCTCGGGCTTGCTGCTCCCCTTCCTTAGTGCAGTTCCAAAATCTCTCTGCATGCTGAGGCCCTGCTGCTGCCTCTGCTGCTGGCACGCATGGAGAGCCCAGGCAGGCAGTGCCCTGGGGCAGCACAGCAGCTCAGGGAGCTGCTGCACAAGGGCATGGGGACAGGAAGATGCACAGGCGCGAGTGTTTCTTGTCCTCCTGTGAATCAACAACATTAGCAGGAGCACTGACCACTGTCAATCTGCACCGCGCCTCAAATGAGGATATAACGTGCCTCTGAATCAATCTCTGGCAGCACTTCAGCCTTATTATTCTTATTACTGGAACGTGAGCGCCCTGTGCCTGCCAGGCAGCTTCCCAATGAGCCATTAAACCCAGCAAGCCCATTAAACCCAGCAAGCCCATTAAACCAAGGCTCCCCGGGTGCTACCCGAATCCACCTGGGCTCACTGCCCCCGAGCACCTCTCCCGCTACCAAACCTGCCTTGCCAGAGCTGCAGGCAAGGGAGGTGCAGTGTCCTCAGTGGCTTTATGGGAAATGGAAGTGAATACAGGGTTTGGGCAAACCACCAGTGTTTCCCTCCACAGAAAACTGTAAGGAAAGGTCTGCAGCCTCCCTGCCACACTAGGAAGCAGGAGCACAGTGAAATCTCACACAACCTAAAGATACTAAGAACTAATGTGCCAGGCAGTGCCACACTGCCAGACTCATCACCTGCTCTGCTCCACTCCTGGGAGCCATACACTAAATGGACGTGCTGGATGGTCTGGACATAAGGGGCAATAGCCACAGCATGCAGTTTGGCAAGGAATAAGGAAAAAATCTTCTCCTGGGAAAGTGATGCAGGATCTAGAGAACTACAAGAGAGCAGGAACCAGCGCTGGTTGGAGCCAGCCTGTCCTGTGTTTGCTAACAGCACCAAAGGGGACAGCAATGTTCAGCTTGCTGGATCCCGCAGCAGAAGTGTGAGATGAGGTGCGTGTGTGCTGGCCAGTCTGTCCCAGGGC
This sequence comes from Onychostruthus taczanowskii, assembly GCF_017590055.1. Taxonomy (NCBI): domain Eukaryota; kingdom Metazoa; phylum Chordata; class Aves; order Passeriformes; family Passeridae; genus Onychostruthus; species Onychostruthus taczanowskii. Next base: position 9,368,758 of record NW_024504786.1, read on the forward strand.
AGGTACTCCTGCACCATCCATGGGCAGGATCCCGCCTGGGAGCACAGGCTGCAGCGTGGGAAGGTGCCCACAGGAGGAGCTCCAACACAGCGACAGCGCCTGCCACCACCTGCACATCCACAGTCAGGGGGGCTCAGCCTTCCTTCTACTTATCTAATTCCATTAATCCCACACTGTAAATTCGCTGTAGCTTTCACTGTACACTAAAAATGAAATACTCTCCTGGTGCAGCCAAGCCAGAAGCAGCTGCCAGACCCTCGTGCCCTGCTCCCCGGCTTGCTGCCTGCCTGTACAGCGTGGTGGGGCTGTGCTCTGCCCCATGCCAGAGCAGATGGCAGCAGTGAACTGTGCCCGCAGACGGCTCAGCTTCCAGCAACTGCATTTCAGCCTCTCCTGCCGCACCAGGGTACCAGGAGCTACAGCTGGGATGGCTCCCAGGTGCCAGGGGGTGAGGGGTGCCACAGCTCATGAGCCAGCTCACTGCAGCCAGCCCACAGCTTGCTCTGTGCTGGCTTTGTCACATGGGCTGCATGGCCACGTGGGCTGGCAAACTGGTGTGAGCAATATTATTTGTTCTCTCACCTGTGGGAATAGAGGTCAGATGGCTGTGAGAAATCTCTGCCACCCTTCCTGCCCCCTTCCCAGGCATGTGGGGAGGTACTGGCAGGTCTTGTTTCATGTCACCTGTGTCTAGGTTACCCTGCTATTGCTTGCACAGCCAAGGCAAGTGTCAGACTGATGGCTCTAGGCCAGCTGGCCTCAATGGTTAAAAGTGCTGTTAAATATTTGCTCTCTGCCTGTGGTGCCACTGCTCCTGGAATGTGAGCCATCTATAAACAGCCCTGCACCCCACAGAGATGTTAGGCTGACAGGCTGCTCTACAAAAACACTTAAAATGCAACTATTTCAAAGCACAATCAAACAGCAAATGGGCCTTGGGGGCTCACCTGCCATGCCTTCCTCCCTTGTGTCTCCCTGCTCAGCTGTGCTATGCCCGTTCTGGCAGCACCATTATGCCATGGGGAACAGGGTCAGGGCCTTCACTTCTCAAAGCACTGGGTTACCACTGAGCTCTACGTAAGGTCTGGGGCTCACAGTGTCCCAGGTGAACACTGGGACTGTGTCAATGCTTACTGCAAATGCAAGCATGTGCTGAGGTGTGATTCCTGTCTCCAGGGCTCCCACAGGGGTCGCTCAGCCTGCTCCCCTCCCACCTCTGCTCTTTCCACACCCATTCTGCAGATCTCCTTAGTCAGCAGCACACACCATGCCTGTCCTGCCCTGCAGCCCTCCTATCAAAGGGAGCTGCTGCCCTGCCAAGCCCACACACTCAGGGACCAGGATGAGAGCAGCAGCAGTCCTGCACAGGCAGCTGCTGCTCTCTGCAAACTCAGTCCAGGATTCTTCTCACTGGCATTTCAAATGGGAAATGATTGCATTGATCCCCACATGCCAACAAGGTGCAACCCCTTCTACTTGTGGGTCCGTCCTAGTGTCAAACACTCCACAAGCCTGTCATGTTCAGCAATTTTCTGATGACGAGGAGTCAAACACAGCAGAATCCAGAGGAAAAAAATTATGTGCAACAATCAGCTACTTAATAGCTGCTTCAACATGAGAAGTACAACTGATTGGTGCTCTCAACCAGCCATGATATTCTAAAGAAAGAGAAATGAGAAGAGAGAGGCTCATGAAAGCAGCTAAGAGAATTTATTTAATGCTCATTTTTTCAAAAACAGTTCCCACAGCTCAGTATTATGCTGCAGGCTCTACTGAGCACAGGCCTAGTGTGAGGATGGGAGTGCAGAGACACTGGATCTTGCTGAATCCCCAGTGTGCAGCAGAACTACAGCCTGCCTGTAGCAGAGTGGACAGCCCTGCTTAACATTTCAGTTGGACTGGTAACAAAAAGCCCAAGGCAGACAGATATGACTGCACCCTTTGCCTTCACTGGCAGGACATACATGAGCACACAGGTAACTGCAAGGGAAGCACATTATTCCTTTAAACATTTCACAAGTCACAATGCAATGCTGCAGCTCATCTCTCTGGCTCAGACAGTAAATGCAGAGGGATGCCAAGACCCTCCACCTGGCAACCCAAAGCAAAAGAAGATCTCTGTGCCTTCCTCGGATACATGCAGCACATCCTTTGAACTAGCTGGAATTCGTCTCTTACCTTCTCAACATAGAGATCTGCTTTGCCTTTCCTGGCATATATAATCCTACCTTGTGGGCAAATGCTCTGATCTCATCTCATAAATCAGTGTAGGTACGGTGCAGGAAGGGGTGGCCACAGGCACAGGCAGATAACAATTCAAACAGAAGTGATAACAAATGCAAAGAACACTTCCCAAATTTATTCCCTCTTTAATACTAGTGGGGGGTTTATTTACAAGTCCCCTGCAGCTCAAGAGGGCTCTGCATGTAAGTACAGCAAAACATCATCCTGCCATTCCTGCTCTCATGGCTGCAGAGGAAGTTTTCCCAATTTTAAACAGTTGCAACCTGATCATGCAGCCTGAAGAGAACCAAAAAAGGTGAGGCAGCCCTCAGGCAGATCAGCCCCTTTCCCTCCAAATTCCCTCCTTTTGGCGAGTTGTTCTTGAGGAGGACAGGGCTGGAGGGAGTTGGGCTGAGAGAGGTGCAGTGGAGGGGTTCCCCAAAACCCCAGCACATGCCTGTGTGTGTGAGCAAAGGCGGCATCGTGGTGGATGCAGACAGTGCCTACCCAGGGGCTCCACCAGAGACATGGATAATGGTGGGAGCATGATCCAGAAGTGCAGGCAAGTTTGCAGCTTATGACTGCCTGTTACAGGCAGAGAGCTCTGTGCAGGGAGGGGAGCTTGGACTACTCCACGGCAGCAGAACATCAGCAGAGTTTCTATGGGCACTGATGCTGAATGGCACAGGCTAATGCCAGCACAGTCCAGTGGGAGATTAGATGGGGAAAGCAGGAATGAAAACTCACAACACGTTTGTTGGCATCAGAGGATGGTGCAGAGAGCAAAGCTTTGAACACAGATGGAAGTGAACGGGCACAGCATACTGCAGACCGAAATACATCAGCCAACCTGGATGGAGTGCAGCCCTCACAGAGCAGAACAAAGTAATCAGTGACAGTCCAGGTAGGCAGACATGAGCTCCCATTCACTCCTAAGACCATAACCATGGTGGCAGCATGGCAGGCTGCTGTGCATTCTCCTGCAAGGCCTTCTCCCCGTACCAGCCACGTCCCAACTGCTCAAGGTGAGCTCCCACCACTGTGGGGGTGGCAGGGAGAGCTGGCAGGCTCCCAGGGCTGGCATGGGGACTGACCACGCAGTGTTGCTGCAGGAGAGGCATAGCCCAGCTTGCACCAGGCTCTCTCTGCTGGGGTCCTGGCCAGCACCACTCTACCCTGCCGCCCGTCCCGCTCTCAGGCTCACCTCGTACTCCTGGGAGAACTTCAGCCCATCGTTGGCCTTGAGCCGCTCGATGTTGTCAGCGAGGTCGGTCACGGGGATGGGGGGGTGGTCACGCATGCCTGCAAGCGAGACAAGGAGGGAGGAGGGAGAGGAGAACGGTTACGGCTCTGCATGGCCGAGGAAGGCTCAGCAAGAGCACGTGCACAGCAAACCCAGGAGGTGGGTGCAAGGCGGACACGTGTGACCATGGGAAGCGCCGGGCGGGATGGACGGGAAGCTGAGGGCATGCGGCACACACTCCCGGAGCGTGGGGCGGTGAACAGAACACAAAGTGATGTGCAGAATGTGCATGACTGGGTGAGCATGCTCGGACAGTACAGCCACGGGCACACAGAGCAGCCACGCAGCGGGCAGGGGCTCGGCCAGCCCCTGGCAGCAACAGGCCGAGGTCACTGCTGTCACTGCTGTCACTGCGCTTCCCGGGCTCCCGCATGGGCTGAAGTTGAACACACCGGTGCTCTCACCGCCAAGGGCTTAGGCTGATCCTCTTGCTTACCCCTAACAATAGCATTAGCCACAAAGAAACTCGGTCAGACCTGCAGTGAAACCTCTGCAGTGCATGTGCACAGCTTTTTGGGCAGGCAGATGCTGTCACAGTCCCCGGGGCATTGGAGAAGGATGCAAAGGGCCCCACAGAAGAATGGCTGTTCCCCTGGTAGCACATTGTGCAGCGTTCTGAGAGCTGAGGATCAGCTCTGCCCACAGCTGCATAACTCTTCAGTGATGCTCCAGAGGCAGAGCCTGCTCCAGGGCCCAAAATCCAGCTCCTCTGGGCTGGCTCATGCAAGGCACCACGGGCAGCGATGTGCCCTCCAGCAGCTGCTGGGAGGCTGCTGTGAGCTGGGATGCAGCTCAAGCCATGGCAGAAGTCTTGCCCTGGCTAAACCAGGGATGCAACATTACAGCTCATCCCGGGCACAGCTAAAGCCCTGCTCAGCAGAAAGGCCCAGAGGAAGGGATCCCACAGATCCCACACAGGGGACAGGTACTGTGGGGGCGTGCATGTCGGATTGGGAGGAGCCCTCCTGAGGCCCTGGGACTCAGAGCTTAACCATCACAAGCTCCTTCTCCACTGCTGAGATGTTGAACTGGCAGGAACGTGATTGTGAAACACGTCATCCAAATCCCAAGGCTCGTGACTCCATCGGCTGCTTTATGGGTTTCCCAGAAACCCCACATGGGTAATGATGATTATTAATAGGCTGAAGCTGTTGACTCACACCCAGGGAGACAGGCTGGAGCACAGCCAGAAGCTTCTCAATTGCTCAGGAGGCTGAACGCTGCCACAGATGGCAGTGATGGGCCACTGAGGTGATGGAGCACTCTCCAGGCTGGGTACACACATTTTACATGGTGGTGACAAGTCACAAGGTGATAACACGGAAGTGTTACACCTCTGCATAAAACATCTGACATCACTGCACACAGGCAAGACCCAATCCAACACACGCTCATCCTGCCATCGCTCGGCAGTGCACAGATATCCACAGATGGCCTGAGAACACACGGACAGGTGGAGAAGGAAATAGCCCTATTCTGCCTTGTGCTGAGGTCCTCCTGCAGACGGTCCTGTTTGCCATTTCACCCATCAAGATCCCCGAGGTGGCTGAGCAAGCCCTCAAAGGGACAGAGATGATGCTGGATTTGGCACAAATTCCTCACTCATGCCAGAACTGTAAGGCTGTAGCTCAGGAGCAGCCTTTGCAGAGCTGCCACTCATGAGCAACTGAATGATGAGAACAGTGTGGGACCAAGACAAGTGTGGGGCAGGAAGGACAAAGAGACTGGAACACAACCACAGTATGTGCTTCTTCCAACACAGTTATGTACGAAGCACAGCAGACCCATGGAGCACAGAAGGGCTGCAGACCCTCATCACTCCTAGAAACACAAGGTGGTCTCTCCAAATTTGTGTTTCCCCAGCCAGATAAGTGTTGCAGCAACAAAAGAGCTGCAAGAGCAGGTGGGGAAAAAGAGGTGGTTGGAATCCCATTATGGTAAACCTAGAAAAACAGCCACTGACAGTGCAGGGCAAGACGGAGATTTGTACACACTGCCAGGACTTCCACAAGCTCTTCCGATTGCTCTTGCAAGAGAACAGTGAGCTCACCAGGAGGCTGGAAGGGCTCAGAGGTCTCACAATGCCTGCAGGAACACACATGGCAAAGCCCTTGGCTCAGCTCCCAGGGAAGTATTTATGCTACATACTTCTCCCATTCTTGTGTGCTTACAAAGATGCCTGTACATCCCAGAGCAGGGTGGCCACGCTTTTATGGTTGTTTGAGGATGAACTTGAAGCTCAGAAGACAAGTGATAAGGGGGCACTTTTATCTGCAGGCTGTTACTACTCCATCCAAGCTGCTAGAGCAGTAAGTGCTTCCTTTGTGCCTGGGATTCTGGTACCCACACTGCAAAGCAGACCAAATGCAGGCAGGCCAGAGACCATCATGTGTTCTGTGACAAAGGTGACCCAGCCTAGGGAAACCAGTTTGCCCAAGGTAGGAAGAGAGTGTGTTCAACCGCGGAAGAGCCCCCTCCAATTTGTCCATTTGGGATTTTTAGCTGGTCACTCCCTCCAGAATGGCCAAGGTTATCAGTCCCCATGCAGGGTCAGCTGCAGACCTGGCACCATGGCAGAGCCTGGCCTACCACTCTGAGGGGTTGGAGGCTGGAGAGTAGGGAAAGGGCTGCTGCAGAGGCCTCCTGGCAGCCCATCACTCAGGACCTTCCCTTCTGCACTGTCCTGCGGTGAGCTGCTGTAGTGCCGTGCGAGCAGTACCGAGCTTGGCCCCACACATCATGTCAGAAAGTGAATCACTGCCATTTTACAGTCTGCTGTGAGTGAAGGTGATCTTCATGACATTGAAACAAAAAATACAGATATGAGAGAGAAAGGGAAAGAAAAAGCAAAAGGTGTCGAAAGATAAAAACAGGAGTTAAAACTAACTTGAGATATTCGGGCAACAGGGGACACTGGCACCTGCAAAGAAAAGAAATGGGGCAAGAACAGAAATCCCATTAGCCTTTAGTCATCATTGCAGAGGTTCAGAGATGGAAAGACAACGAGATGAAGATGAAAAAGAAAGCACCATATACCACAGCACTGGGAGCTTCCCTCCAGCATAGGCCCGACTGCCTGGCCCTGGGGCTGCTCTGCAACTGGCTGTTACACAGCAGGCTGCTGGCTCTGGCCAGCTGTCCCCTGACACTGGCAAACACCTGGAGCTGGAGCTACTTGCAAGGGAGTGAATCTAGAGGCCATCAAGTGACACCAAGAACTACATTTCTCACTGCACACCACTGGCCCCAGCCCCATACCCCAGGGAAGCCTGCAAGGGCCAGTAGGTGACATGTACAGGGAGCATCTGTGCTACCCAGTGGCCAGGGGGACTGCACTCAGCCCCAGCCACCTCTGCTCAGTGCCCCTGATGCTCCAGCTCGCTCACAGCTCACCAGCAGCACAACTCAAGTCTCCTTTCATGGTGTACTGGGACACTGCCCAGTCCAGTATCCTCAGTGACTTGGCACAGCAGTACATTGGTACAGGGTGGCCAACAGTGGGAAATAACCCTTGTCTGAAGTAAAAACCACAAAAATGAAAAGCTTAATATTTAATAACAGTAGACCAATTAATTATGCATTAAACAAGTTTTCCCTGCTCAGCAAGCTCCAGCAGGGAGACCAACTACCAGGGCTGGTGGCCAGCACCTCTTGTCAATGCATCCTCACAGCACTGCCTTGACCTCCATCAGGTGACAGGGGCAACAGCTTGGGCCCACTGGGCTTGGTGGATTTCATGCGCCTCATTAATGAGGACAAGCTCGTCAGGAGTGGAACAATCACTTCAAGCTGCATGACACCCGCTTCCACTCCTCAGAGACTCACAAGGGATGCACTGGGGAGAAGGGGAGGAGGACAGAGTGCTGTCTCCTGGAAGGGGAGCATTGTCTGGCAGTATCCCAGGGTCCTGCTGCTGTCTCGAGTGAACTGTGCACTCTGGCTTGGTTTTGTCTCTCCAGAGAGCTCTGCAAACTTACCAAATGAGCAGCATCTTTGGCTTAACCTCACTCACAGACAGGAAAAGGAAATTTCCCGGCTCCCTGTCTCTCTGATGGCAGCTCTGGAACCTTGCTACAGGTCTAGCAAGGGACATCCTTGTTACAGACAGCCTGACCTCTCTGAAGATGGGAGCAGATGCAAGCCCGACTTGTCACAATTCTTCATGCAATGCAAACCACAACCACACAGCAAAGATGGCTTTTGTGTCCACATGGAGACCTGTCATAGAGGCCTGTCCCCATGCACAGCTGTCCTGGAGCAGCCCTGTTTAACACTGTGCTCCTCCTCAAGAAGCTGCATGCTGTTACTGACTCTGTGTGACCCCCTCCTTAGTGCTGCTCCCAGTGATCTGCCTATTGAGATGTTCTTCCTCTGGCACACGTGCCTTTCTTGCTCCCCACAGCATTTTCCTCCCGTGCTGTGACACCATCCTGTGCTGTGCTGTGGCCAATTAATGTGCCAGCTCTGCTGGCAACTACCAGCCTGCTGCAGCCCACACGTGAGATCTACCACTGGCTCTACTAACTACAGACCCCTGACAGCTGCCCTGGCACAGAAAAAGATGTGCTGGTGTAGCTCACCCCAGATGTGAGCCAGACTGCTGTGAGTGGCAACAGGAAAGGCTGTTCTTGTCCCCCTTGCCAGACACAGCAATTTTACATCAGGAAATGGCCCCTTCAAAACTCTCCTATTAGATGAAAGCTCTTAGATGAATGAGCAGCAGGAGGAAAAGGAAAGTAGGTTAGAGACCAGGAGGAGGTGCAAGTTAGAAGAGAACTGTATGTACCTCATTTGCTGCTAAACTGCTCCCTCCATCACAAAAGCCCAAGTGCTCCCTCAGTTCATCTGGGACTTGGACTCTGAAAGGCTCTGAACGAGTCAGGGTGAGCCTGTCTCTGATCACTACAATGACAGGTACTGCGCTTTCGGTGCCATCAGAGATGTGCAGACACAAAGCAGCAGCACAAGACCTTTCTGCACTGTGAAGTACAGTTGCCTCCGTGAGCTGGCAAAGCTACAGCCTGAGGCATCCCAGGCCAGTGAAAGCAGCATGTAGAGAATGGCTTTTACTGAACTATCATCCTCTGCACTGAGACCACCATGATCAGTCCTTCAGTGGGCCACAGCACTGGCTGCAGAGCACTATAGTCTGCAGGTAGCTCTTCCCTTGACTCTTAGCTGAGCACAGCAGGAGAGTCAGCACACCAAAGATCCCAGAATGAAGCTGCTGGGACACCCTCAGCAGTGTAAGAGCTCCATGTATCTCCTGACTGCCCCAGATGCAGCCCATATGGCCAACACTGCACCAGTTGTGCTCAGCACTGAAGCTCAGCCAGGGTGAAGCTAGTTCAGCACCTGGGAACATCCCAGGTGTGGACACTCCCAACTGCATGGAGGCTCCTCCCAGCTCAGGACAACTGTAATGAGCTTCACACTGTGTCTGACACACACCACACAACAGACCAGCCCCATCCAGGTTCCCCAGGATGGACTGCAGTGACAGGGCCAGGGAGAAGGATTTGCAACCCAGAGTGCAGATACTTGGACATCCTTGGTCTAAAGCCCACTCTGTCATTGTGATTGAGAAGGCGTGGATCTCCTGGAGGGTGGGAAGGACTGCAACTCTGCCTTTGGCATGGGGACATGGAGAAGGGGAACGAGAGGAAGCAGAATTCAAGAGGATGAGCCGCTCCTTACCTGGAGTCTGGTAGTTGAGCCGCCTCATCTCAACTGGGTCAGATGAGTGGGCCAAGAGTGAGTCCTTCAGGCCGATGGAGTGCTCATCCTTGGAAGAGGGGGAATGTGCCCTTTTCCTGTGGACAAGAGAAGGCAGAGACAAGCAGGTGAGTTCTGGCAGAGACTGGCATGAATCACCCTAGGAAGGAGTCTGGGTCCCTGTGTCTCAGACAGCCAGGTGCATCCCAGGCTCCTGGGGCTCTGGGTAAGTTGTATCATCTTCCATGCCTCCAATTTCCCATCTATGCAACAGGAAAGATTATATATAAGCAATGTCAGATGTTTGATTAGTGAGGCACTTTTGAAATGTGGTATTCTGCATAGTATTTATTACAGAGAATGCAGATAGATGCAAGATACTCTTTCCTCTACTGTCTCTAGGAACTATTTCCTGTAGTGGAAGGATATAATAAAATTTTTTTTCAAGTATTAGAAATATTTAAATATAGAATGCTGTAATATAATAGTGTAAAGGCTCTTCAGGGTGTGTTTTATTGGGCCATTAATACATGTCTTGAATGGTTGAAGGCACCCAAGGCGTGTATTAATGGAACAATAAAATACAATGTTGTCTCTTCATGCTATATTTATGCCTAAAGCGATGCCACCACCTCAGGCTCTTGCTGGAATTCACAGGCAAAGCAGGGACAGATCCAATCAAAAAGTGGACAAGTGAATATTAAGGAAAATATAATACTGCAAGAAGAGTTTCTAGCAAATCTCTAGGTCCCACTTCTAGCTCTAGATTACAAATACGATGGGTACGCCCAAGGGCTGGAGAAGGGTGTTGGGCAGGAGCAGCACAGCAGTTCTCTCTTCTGAGCCTGTGCTGACCCTGGCACCTGGCCAATAGGCTGAGCATGCAGGAATACACAGAGACTTTGTCTTCTGGCTACAGTCCCCAAATGGATTTTGCCTGAACCCCTCTGTTGACCTGATGTTTCATGGAAGAGAGGGAGCAGCAGCACTGCTGCTGTACATGAATGCTAGCACATTTACCAGCCTGCAAATGGCAACAATCAGTCTCTGGCTCTCCTTGTGAGGCCCCTGGAAGCACACTGAAGGGCTGCCAGGTTCTGCACAAAGGCAGCTGCATCCCTGGATAGTAATGACTCTGAACCATGCATGATCCCAAATGCTCTCACAGGCACAGGGCACTTTCACTTCCATCAGAGGCTGGACATGCTGGGCTGCCACTAATGAGAAGCACTTAGAGAAAACAGTGCATCAATCATGAGTGAAACCTGCGTGTTCCTTGTGTGGCCCAGCCTGTGAGCTCCGTCTGCAGCCTGAGGCTGCAGCAAACACTGGAGCTGTTCAATGGAGAGAACCAGCTTGTGAGTCTTACACTACTCTGAGGCATCTCAACATCTCAGAAGCCTTCCAGCCACCTGGACCAAGACAAAAGAGCAGAAGGACTGAGACCATTGATAGAAGAATGGAGAATACACAGCCAGCAAATAAACCGCCTATCAGGAGCACAGCAGGATGTGCAATGTGCTACTGTGTACCAGTCCTCAAGCAAAGTGGGCCATCTTTTTTGGGGAATGGGCACAGAACATAATTGAACTTTATCTCTGTCTAATTAGCCTAGTCAGGGAAACTCCTAAACCATCCTCCAGATCCCAAGCTACCCACAGCTGCTCAGCTTCAATTCATTCCCATTATAGACTGGCCATTGTGAATATTACACACAGATACCCTTGGGAGAAAATGCCTCCACAGAGAGGCAGGACAGCCAAAACCACAGCATCACTCTGGGCACATGGGTGGTGCTGGAAGAGGATATGCTGCTCCCCCATGGGCGAGGATACAGCAGGGACATGTGTGTCAGGTCTGGGCACTGCAAGCTAGCCTGGTGCTCCACCCACATGACTCCAGGACAAGGCAAAGCTAAGGCAAGGTGGGAATATCTTCTATGGGGCCCTAGTACAGAAATCTCCTCTGGGGCCATTTTCTCTCATTAAAGACCAGCAAACATGCTGTTTCTTACAGTTGCCCAGTACTCCCTCAAAGCTTCTTCATTAGAGACTGCAGGAATGCACCTGCATTGTTGAGGGAACAGCTCTCAGTCTGAAGTGACTGAGAAAACAAAGGAACCCCTATAACTGCTGCTATTGTCAGGGTTTTTTGATTTTTAATTTAATTGCAAAACCAATCTGGGAAGTCTTTATGTTGGAACTTCTCCCTGAGAGCTGTGAGAGGCTGACAACTGCTAGGATGCTGATACCTTTGAGGAAACAAAGTCTTTGTAAACTCCTAAGGCTGGCATGCTCCACACTCCCAAAAACAAAGATGCCCCTTAGTAGCTTCAGGCTTGATTTCTAAAAAGGGAAATAGACTTGAAATTTTAGGAAAACAAAAAGATAAAATGGATTCATACCTTTCTTGCTTACTAGATCCAGGGAAAAGCAGGAACAGAAGAAAGGAGATGATCACTGACACAGAAAGGCAATGCACATGCACAGCAGAACTCCATTTAATCAGACAACAAAGGCAGCTCCCTTCCCCAGCTAGAGAGACATATGTAAATAGAGAGCCCAGGAGGAGCAGAACCTCAGAGCTGAGCTGATAGAGAATGACCTACTGTAATTGAACAGGTTACATGAACACATGCAAATGCAACCCATGGCTCCTCCAGAGGATGAACAACCATCACACGCTACAGTTACAACTGCAGCAGGACTGCTCTGACAGGCAAAAGGAGGTGTCTGCTCCCACAGGGAGCACAGTGTGAGGGTGGTTCTGATCCAGTAGTCAGCACTGAGAGGCCCTAAGAGGAGAGCTCCACTCTGATTTCAGCCTGGCACATCCATGTCCTGTTCTCACCACCAAGGTCATGTTCTTCAGCCAAAATTCACAGGAGAGGGGGCAGCTCCCACAGACCCAGGAGGCAATTTCTATAGAGAACCAGTACTAGAGAAGCTTCCAAGGCTGCCAATCCAAGTTGTGATGAGAGAGCAGTCAGACTGGCTTTAGGGACAAAGCTGTTCTCTTCTGTCCCACTGTTCATATGCTTCCAGAGTCCACAGCAGCTGTGTCCTGGAGCTGATGTTAACTACCTGCTGCACACCCAGCCCTTCTGCTCTCTTACAAAGAAGCTTTCTGCTGTGCCAGGCAGAGAGCTTCCTCCTCCCCATGACCACCAAAGACCGTCTGTCAGAGCACCCTGCACCTGAAGGTTACAAGGAAGGCCCCAAAGGTGCCAGCACCTCTAGTGCCCATGCTGTAACTGCCATGTCCCAGACTGGATCTCACCTTTTGAAGAGAAGTATGGCAATGACAATGATGATGATTAATATCACAGCCAGGACAGGTCCCATCACCCACAGCATCTCTGGCTCATCCTGCTGCTTCGCTGATGCCACTTCCATCACGATCTCATCTGAGTAGGGGCTGGCTGCATATCTCTTCTGAACAGCACAGGCAGGAGAGGGAGAGAAAAGCAAGCATCCGTTATGCTAAAGCAACAGCTACGTCCCTGAAATGCTGAGGTTTCCCCTTGCTTCTGGCAAGCAGGGAATGGTCACGCTTCTCAAACCCCAGCAACATACCACGAGATACTCCCTCCCTTGGCACCAGTGGTGGTCAGGCAACAGTTTCTGCCCGGCCTGACACATTCTGGGTGCCAGGAACTCTGCTGGTGCGAAACAGTTCCAGTGCCAGCAACTTCATGGCTGACAAACCTGACCTGGAGGTGCAAAATTCAAGAAGTCCAGCTAAGAGCCACTTGCTAGCCCTGGACTCTCTTGGAGCCAAACCACAAGCTTTTGAATCCCAAACAATTGCACAGTGAGGCTGGCTGATGATTCCTAAGTGGTTTACAATACCTGCTGTGCTGATATCAACACATCTCTTCAGGATAGAGTTATATTAGGAAAACCCCTGCTGGGCGAGGTGGGTTTTCTTAAAGGAATGAAATGACAGGAACATTTTCTACCTGATGTCTTTGATAAACAGACCTTAGAAAGAGGCTCATTCGTACTGGCTCCTTTCCTATCTGCAATGTGGCAGCCCAGTGATTTATAACCTGAAGGGACAGCTTTCTAGCCCCACTAGCTAGATGGAATCAGCAGAGACCCAAACCCTTCCTGCAGAAAAATGACACCACACCTGGCACTCTGCTGCTGTTTCTAAGGCTTATGGAGCTGTGCTGCACCCTCACAGTGCAGCGCTGCTGGGTCAGAAGGGTTAAATGCTGCAAAACAAATCCTTTCTACCTATTTGAGAGGGCCAGAGCTGTATCAGTTCCGTGCCTGTGGCTTTTGAGCAGCACCTGCTGCCTGGCATTAAGGAGTTAGAAAGCTCTGCTTCTGCCATAGAAAGTTTCGGTCACAGAAAAGGTGCCTGTGGATCTATAAATCTCCTGCTTTAAGGTTGGAGTTTAAACGTGCACTTCATGTCTTCACATATGTGAGGAGAAGAAAGGGAAAAATCAAGCCTGCTGGTGTCACACAAATGCACATCTTGATCTACTCTCACAGGTGCCCTTGATCCCAGCCAGGCTGGTTTCAAACATGTGTGAGTACAGAAGATGCTCTTATCTGGGACATCCTTCTGGCAGCATGCACTAGTTCAGCATCCTAGCTGCTCTCCTCAGACTTATCAGCAGAGGTGCCACTGTCTGGGAAAGAAGTGTGGGGAGTGGTTGCCACTTTGTGAAACCTTTCAGTCCCACGAGACCCGGTTTCAATAACTGAAATAGCTGCCATCTCCTGGGTTAATGCTGTTCTTACAGGACATCTGCACACGACCACTGCAACTCATCAAACTGTTCCTACACCTCTGTGTCCAGTTCAAACAGCAGGGCAGGGAGCAGCTGCAGCTCTGAGCATGGCACAGACAAGAAAGCCCATGACTCCCCTTTCTTGGGAAGTGGCTACTCTGTGAGGGAGCGAAATGGCTTTGCCTGCGACTGGCCAGGAAGGTCAAGGTGCATCGGTGGTGGGGGAGGGAAGGAGCAATGCTCATGTGTGCAGCAAGGTGTGACCATCTCCAAAGCTTTGTGTAAGGGGCAAAGATTCATATTTTTTCAGACACACTCTGGAAGCATTGCCTTCCAAGGGAAGTCAGATGCAGAAGAGATCAGAGGGACTGCTATCTCAGTGGCATTTCCAAAGGCAGACTGTGAGGTGCAGGTGCCCCTGCTCCCAGAGACAGTGTTTCAACCACATTCCCTCTGCCTTTGAAGAAGGGCAATGTTATGCACTCCTGCTGACACTTAGATAGCAACCAATTTCAGAGGAGCTGGGTGGGGGAGACAGTGCACAGCCTCGGACAGAGTGCCTCATGCCCCAAATGAAAGCAGATGTGATGCAGCAGGGGATGCAGAAAGGTGGTCTGCAGGAGCAGGGTGTATAGGAGGTTTGTAGGAGAGCTACTGCTGGCTGGTGGCTTACTAGAGGGCTGTGGCAAGTCTATGCTAGTGAGGAGATGATGATTAGAGTTGGGATCAACTAGTTAAGGTCACCTCTTCCTGAAAGGGATTGTCAGGGTGGTCATCTCAAGGCCTCTGCCTTACCTTGTTGTTAATCTGTGACACTTTTTCCCTCACCTTGCCACAGGAACGCGTGAGCTGGATGAGTAATGAAGAACCTGACCAGCCCTAATTAGCCATTACAAGTAAATGAGGCTGAGGAAGGAAGTCACAGCTTGGAATCCAAACAAATGATTCGGTGCATCTCTATTATTTCCATTATTTACACACTGGCTGCTGCCACTGCTGCCACCGCCACTCCTGCCCTGTGTTTACAGCTGGACATTGATCTCCAGCTTTTGCAGCACTGCTCCTTGCTTATTGCATCAGCCCCTCCTGTGCCCAGGCCCCGTGTGCTGCTGGCTTCCAGCAGGGAGACATGCAGGTGAGGAATCCCCACACAACAGGGAAGCGTGCACCTCTGCCCTGCTGATAACCCACTGTGATGGGAGACAGGTTGGCTTCTCCAGATGTCATCTCAAAGTGAAATTCTGGGCAGAGAGGCACCTGTGAGGACAGGTTTGCAGGGGGAGCATCCTGTTCACTGCAGAGTATCAGCAGGCACTGTGCAGGGTAGGATTTCATGGACTGTTTTCTACAGACACTTACTTGAACCAAAGCAGAATGAGAACCCATCCCAACCATGTGCCAAGGTTCTGAGCACAGCCCTGCAAGCCAGAACTGAGCTTGTGCAGAACGTGTGTGTTGACACTGTCCTCCCCACTCATCTGTTATGTGGAACACACGGTGCCATTTCCCTCCAAAAACACCATTTATCAAGTCAATTCCCACGGCTGCCTCCGCTCGTTCAGGCCAGCGATGCAGCCTCCCTCCTTCCTGCCCAGAAAAAGCTGTCATCCTGCTTTGCAGCAAATGCTCACCCTGCCTGCACTGAGCCCAGCTCAGCTCTGCTAGGACAGGCTGTGCCCTCCCCGAAAGTCCTTACCGTGTCCCCGTCCTCCAGCGAGGCCAGCACGAAGCAGCGATAGCTCAGGTCTTGAGACAGAGGCTTGTTGTAGAAACCTTTGTAGTTCTTCTCATCCCCCAGGGTGAAGGTCTCAGGCAGCACATCCACTTGAGCAGCAATGTAGGGCTTGAGCCTGTCTGCCTGGCGTCGCTGCCGCCTGCTCTGACTCCCCTGGCTTATGGCCTCCAGCAGCTGGGGACAAACAAAGTGCCATCACTACTGCTGGCAGCATGACACCACCTTAGGCTGTCACCTTCCTGGCTGTAGCACTCGGCAGGGGTGAAGGGAAGGGAGGAGAAGGTAACTGGGTTTGATTTGTATCTGGTGGTACTAAGGAGCCAGAGGCAAGTATTATCCATCCAAGCATTGCTGGGCCATCTGTCCACAGAACCTCACTGCAAGAACCTCCACTAGGATCTCAACTTTGGAAGCATCCTGAGTCCTGGGAAGCTGACATGGTAAATGTTAGGGCTGAGACAGCCTGGCTGTGACTGTCCCCCTGAGTCATGTATCCCAATGGGCTGGGAGAGAACCAAGCCACGTCCTGTGGCCTAATTATTGATCTGGACAGCAACTCACACTCTCTACGGACACTGGATGTGAATTACAGCTGATGCTGATGTTTAGGGAAAAAGTGACATTTGCCGTCCGTGTCTTTTCCTTCTGTCAGTGCCCCTGTATCTCACCTACTGCTGTGCTGTGGGCAGAGCTTTGTTTAAACCACACAGAATAGTAGCAGATTTCATGGAATGTTCAGAGTAAAAATGGCAAATTTCATAGCCACAAGTTAATGAAAAAGGATATAATGCACAAAAATCCAGTTGCACTGCTAAGAATGACTCTCAAACGTTTAAAGATCTTTTCCAATGAATAAAAAAAGAACATCAAGTTTGGAAGAGAAATTCTAATTCAAAATGAAGAAGGAGAGATGAAATACATTTCACACAGAAATTTATCAAGGCAACACTGTCAGGGCAGATGGGGAACATCAGAGGGTTAGGGATGGTGATGTGCACACAAAGTCAAGCTGCTGAGCTGGCCTTACTCCTCCTGAGGAGGAGCTGGGTGAGAAACCCCTTACTCTTTCCCCTTGACAGTCCATCCTTGTCCTCTTATCAGTACTCACATAGAAGCAATTAAGGAAAACTGTACCTTGTCATTATAGTATCACCAGGGAAAAAAAAAAAGAAAAAAAAAAGAAAAAAAAAAAGAGGCTGGAGAAATCTTGGTTTCACAAATGTCATTGTAATCCTGAAGGAAAAAAGCAGAAAGATAGTTTTTGGAGTGTGGAGTTTGCTTCCTACACCCATCTCTTGCATCTGGCTGAGATTACAGCTGAGCTCTCCGGAGCAGAAAGTGCAGCTCTATGTGCATGTACACAAAACCACAGGGCTCTAGTTGTGGTTAAGGTTGCTGGAGGCTTCTGTCACTTATACATGTAATGCACAGCAAAAGACTGCATCAGAAAACTGCTAGGCCTGCAAAGTTGAGATCCTGAAAAATTAGAAAATTAATACTCCCCGTGCAAAATTAATTCAGCTGTCTTATGCATGTGCATTGTGCTGCACCCTTGACTGCAGAGTCACAGACTATCTTTTCTCTAAGTCCCCTGCTTTGTTCAACACACAGGACAGACAGTGCTTAATCAAAGAGCAGATATTCCACATTTTGTTTTCTTCTTTGCATTATGCAGCCTGAGGCCTTGTTTATTGCTTACTATTCAAATCCAGCTCTGAAGACAAAATTCATAATTTCCTCATGGGCTTTTCTATGGTGCTGATCACTATAATATTACAAGTACTTCACAAACATTAATGATCTTATCTTCCAAACACCCATATGAGTCAAGATAAAAGTGATTATCCCAATTTTAGAGATGAAGAACAGAAACACTGCAACATTAATGTAAAAAAAAGTCCACTAAATTTGAATGTCAAATTGAAAAGACATCAGCTTGTTTTGTTTTTCAAGAAAACTTAGTATTTTCTTTATAGCACTGACTCTATCCAGCTCCTGTTGACTTTCTCTGCAGCTGGGGATGCTTAGGCTTTGCAAATGAGAGCTCCAGGATCTCAAACTGAGCACTCAAAAACATCACATATGCAAGACACTGGCTGCTAATGAAAATTTTAGCTTAAATAATTCGCCTGAGGCTGGGTGAGACAGACAGAAACTACTTCTTTCGATAGCTTTCAATCACCTAAACCTCAAAACCAAAGCAACCTTCCTCATGCTGGTCTTCTTTTCCTTGTGACATCTGTGATGCTGGAAAACTTCTGCAATGAAAATATGCAGGAGACCTGTGGGTGATGGTTCTCCATCACACAGCTGTGCTTCATTTACAGAACAGAACCACAAATACCCATTGTGGAGCTGGAACCTCACAAGAGCGACTGTGTGATCATGTAAATAAAGCCAAGCTGACTTGCACCTTCTGACTGTCATTTCTGAGTGCTACAAGCTTGCAACTTTGTTATCTTAATGGATCTTTCTGTGTGTGATTTCATGGAATTTTTCCTTTACACTTTGGGGGTGGTGGTGTGTGTGGGGAAGAAAGAGCCCGCAAAGCCCTTGTGTGGGAGTCTCCTGACACCTGCACATGCCTCGGGGTGTCAGAGCACTCTCGGCACAGGACAAGCTGCTTGGGGTAATGTCTGGTGAATGCTCAAAGCCTTGAACAAGCAGGTGTGAAGGGAGCTTTGTGGGTTTTGTTAGATACAAGAATGAACTCTTTATCTACACTGCAGGCTTAGGTCCTGTCCAGAGAGGGAAAAGCCTCCTGACAAAAAACGCTTAATAAACTGAAACCAATAGTTTTCTCTCCTAGCTTGTTTTCAATATCAGCATGGTCATTTAATCTGAAAAAGGCTGCAAGGACTGTAAGACCTGTGACAGGATCTGGCCAGAGCTCTGAGACACTCAAGTGTGGTCTCCTAAGGGGGCACATTCTGGGAGGTGGCTCCTCCTTAGCTTGACTCCAGCCTCCTTCCTACATAGTGTCATGAAGAAAGGCTGAGTGGTGAGGTGGCTCCTCCTTAGCTTCAGGAGCACTCCAGCCTCCTTCCTACATAGTGTCATGAAGAAAGGCTGAGTGGGCACCAGTCCCACAGCCCCCATCTCTGATGTGCAGCCTGCACCTGCGTTATTGCTTCCATGCTGCCAGGAGGCCTGGGCAAAGTGTGCTGGGCTGTTTGGGAACCACTTCCATCACAGCAGCTGCTGCACGCTCCTACCTGGTCCAGCTCCATCTCATCAGGCGTCCGCCACCGAGCAGTCAGGGTGCTGGTGCTCTGGTCTGCTGGCACAACCACGATGTAGTACCACCTGGGAAGGAAGGAAGGAATGAAGTGTAAACACTGGACCCTGAGCCATCTCAGGCTCCCTGACCATTGGCAGATCTCCCAATAGTCTCCCTGACGATTTGGCAGGTCACCAAATAACGTGTGCTGCATGACTCAAGGATGACCTACTCCATTCCCCGCCCTTTAAACAGCAAAAGAGCTCAGTAAGGAAAAGGCTGGTTTCCAGCTGCACCAGAGAAGAGAATACTGCCATTACCACTCATTAGGATAATGAAGATCTACAGACTGGGTTCCAGAGGGTGGTGTAGGAGCTGTGAGAAGGACATTTATATAATCGGATTGTAGCAAGAACCCTGGGGAAATTGTGCTTCAGCTCAAGGATACCACAGTAACGAATAAGACTTCCACAAACTCGCTTTTTTAATCTCCTTGAGGCTTTAGGCATTATTTATTTAAAGGATATTATACAGTGTCAGAGAAAGTCCCTCCTGATCCTCAACTGTATTTTTGCCGGTAGCATCTGGAGTATACCCACCAGGGTGAGGGCAAACTGTCAGAGAATTGTCTTAATTTTATTACACATCAATATTTGCTCAGAAAGAGCCAAGACCATGATCCATATTATAGGTAAATGCCTGCCTCTGTAACACAGCCTGCTTGGAAATTCACTCCCGGGTTACAAAATCCACATGCTGGCAGAGGTCTGCCCTGCCTTTCTCTCCCCACCCCTAGCGCCCCACCCTGCCTTCTCCACCCAGGAATGGCACCTACCGAACTGGCACAGTGGTCTGCACTTTGGGAAGAGTTAGTGTGAATTTTCCTTCCTGTATGTACTTGTTTGTGGCGATGGGTTTGCTTTGCAAGACATCAGGAGCGGTGCGGATTGAGACGAGGTGCTGGAGCCCCCCTGCACTGCTCCCACGGTTCATCAGCACAAAAGAATAGTCCGTGTCTGGCTGGAGGTCACTTATGAGCTTCTTCATCGAGTGGCCGTCCACCTCCACACTCTGGCTATTGTACAGAATCTGAAACAGGAAAAGGACATGTTCATACAGCTGACAGCTGCTGCTGCAAACTCACACTCCAAATAGCAGCGCTAGAGATGACAGCCTGGCTCTGGGCCCTCCCTCAGGTGGTTTGGCTACTGTATGCTTTGTAAACAGCCATAAATCTTTAGCTAAAGAAGAGCAATCCCCAGCAGAGGGTGAGCTGTGCTCCCTGTGCCTAGCAGTGATGGAGCACAGAGGGGTCATCTCAGCCTGGGTGGCCAGGGCCAGCAGTGAGCCTGGTGGTGCCACATGCACTGCTTTTCAGTACCTACTTGGGGGAGGAATCCAGATGGCTGTGCTTTGCCCCCACGTGGAAATGAATGGGTCTTTGTTTCTTCTCTCACAAGGCTACAACATGCAATAGGCTTGTGGTGTAAAACCCTGTCTGCTTAAATTGGTGTCAATCCCATGTCTACCAGCTGATGCCTGGTTGCATGCTTAATGCAGATCATCCCCCTCCCAGCAAGGTGACCGGGGGGTTACACGCCTCACCAATGAGCTGACAAATCCAGCACAGGGCTCACAAATTGGTACCCAGAATGGTGGCTCTGCAGGTGTGACACCCTGTCGCCATGGCAACAGATGCTGGTGCCACACAGCCGTGGGCAGGAGGTCGGAGCTGCTTTTCCCTGCCACGCCTGCAGCAAGGGGCTGTGGGCAGGGCAGGGCAGAGGCACTGGTGGCTGGGGGCAGTGAGAGCCCCCCACGCACAGCTTCCCCCCATGGACCACTCAGCTAACAACATTTTTCAACGCCTTCTTGTAGATATGCAGGACCCCCACCTCCCCCAGGCACAGCAGCCATGGGCACTGCTGGATTAGCTGCACCCAGCAGCTCATCTGCCCTGGGAACCTCGATCCTGATCCTACTGGAACAACTCCTTACCCCAAAACCCTGGGTGTTGCCTCTGCAAAGCAAGAACTCACACAGTTCCTAGAGACAGAGACCAATGGGGTGTACACAGCTAGAGAGGCCAGAGGTTGTGTCCCAGATGTGAAAAAGCAGCACATTTCTTTGCACCAGGTGACTGTCCAGCATGCCACGGGAGTGCTGGATTTCTGACAGTGGTGCAGAGACACAGCATGCCAGAAACTGGCAACGGTACAGCTGGAGCATGTTAAACCATGCCAGTTGCTAGGTGTTGCAGGCAGAGACCCCATGGTAAAATGTGCTTGTTTCAACAGCAGCCTTGAAAGAGAGAGAAGACAGTTCTGTGGAAAACTAATTACTTCAAATAATTTTTCACCAGCTGAGCCCCACTCTTCAGGCTGACACTGGCAGCAAGGGGTGGGACCAAACTTTCCTTCAAGTCCCCTTTTCAGCAGGTGACTGAACTCTACAGAAAGCTGCCAGCTTTCTAGGACAAGGGCAGCTGATTAGCACTGCTCTAATGTTCAGTGTTGGAGATGGAAGGGAGAGAGAGGTCCTGGAAAGAGATCTGAACGACAGCGGAGCACAAGGACCTGGCTAGGCCTAGAATTTGCAGCTCAGCTTTTGTGTTATCCAAACAGCAATACCCACAGCATGCTTCAATCCTCTCCATGTCACTTTGCATGGAGATCAGGATAGGAAGAAAACAGCTCCAGCTTTTTTGCTGCTGAGAAAATACTCCTAATGGGTAACACACCAGCAGAGAGAAGCCAGCTATGGAGAAGAGATGCAATCAATCTCATTTGTTGACATGCTTCAGTTTTCAGGAATGGACTATGAAAGCAAGCATCAAGTAACTAAAGCAACAGGTTGGCAGGGACAAAGGCCCTGCTGCTGCTCCACATGTGGGAAAGGCTGTCAGAGGTAGCATAGTAGAACAGCCAGAGAGAATTGTTTTCTGTTGTGACTCCTCTTAATGGTGTTTTCTCCTGGGCTTTATTTAATCCCTTTCTCCAAAGACATGTGCATGAGTGAAAAATCAAAATGAAGAAATGCTTCTTGCAGCACTGGAATCCGATAAGCATTTGCTCTGACACAGAAGTAGGTACACCAAAGACAGGACTACTAGACTTCAAATCATCTTAGCAGCCTTAGCAGCTTTGCTGTCTGGACCAGCACCACCCCTTCCAATGACATTGCAATAGTACAGGTCTAGATACACCAGATGCCAGTAAGTCAGGGCATGTTCTGGGGGAGAAGCAAGACCTCTCTTTCATGTGCTCCCACACAGATTTGAACAAAACCAAACTTCCAACATTAAAACCTATGCTGAAAGGATGATAAGCCCACAGAGTTCTGCTGCCTCTTGGATAAGACTTCTCATTACAAATTCTTGCCTAATAAAGGCATCACCAACTGCTTCTCAGTGTGCTCTAGGGAAGACACCCACCAACTCCCTGCACATGAGCATGTGCTGGGGACAGAGCCATTTTCCTAGAGCAAGAGGAGGCAGAAGAGATGGTAAGCATTTCAGTTCAGAGTTTCCCTGCCTGCTCTGCACTGTAACTGGCAAGGACACAGCCTCTGAATCAGTGCTAACACCAGATGATGATTTTTACTGCCATGCACAGGAGTTTGCATCCAAAGACAGTGAAATTGGCATTTGCAATGCTATCCTGAAGCATTCTCTGCCATCCCTCCTTTTCACAGCTGCTGCAGCAGTTCCACGTCCCTTTACCTGCCACAACACATTGTCTTCTCAAATGTTATGCACCATTAGTTAAGGCCTCTATGTAAACCTTACATTAATGTAAGGGCTCAGAGACAGTCATTCATGTGCAGCTGGAAGATGCCTGGAAGCTCAAGCAGGAATGCTATTTAGAGGCTGCATCATGGCCCAGTGGTGACTACCAGAGCAATTCTGGCCCAAGGGTTCTGAACTGCCAAACAGTGCTGACTAGCCCATAGATTGCTGTAAAATGTCATCTCTGCTGCTCTTACTCACAGGAGAAGATTTGCAAAGCTAGGTAGGTCCAAATGTCACTGCTGAAGTTCTCATATTTGATTTCAAGGCAGTACAGAATGTATTGAACTAAAAGATGAAAAGACACATAGTGTGCAACACTGGGAAAGATAACAACTCGATGGAAAAGTAGACAAGGCTGGAGTATTTGCAGGCAGGAGTAATTACTACATTCTATGGGACACACTACGAGAAAGCACTGCCCAGCATTCTCAGGGGTTATTTCCAAACCCGTATCATTATAATTTTCAAAAGGCGCTGCTCCTTCTGCCCATTTCTAAAATACCTTGTAATGCTGCCTTTAACCAATATATCCTCTGTCCCACACTTAAGTTGAAGAATGTATCTCAGAAAAATGCACTTTCCCCAAGGAGAAGGTTGTATCTATCTTGCACTTTCCATGAAAGCTCCAGAACAGCTTTCTGCAGGTGGAATAAAAAAAGGAATAGTGCCTCTGCTCCACCACAACTGCTGGGCAACATTTTACAAGGAATTTATCTCCTGGACCAGAAGAAGCTGTGAAAATTCCCCAAAGAGATCTCAAAACTTCATTATTGATTTGGCAGCAATGAAAAATCTTAAGGTCTCAGTTCATTCTCTAATAAAAAAAGCACCAGTCCTGCCTGTGCCTCACTATTCATTGTCGGAACAATATCTACTTTAATTAAATCTGTTAAAGTAGAATATGACACCCTTTGGGACATAGATTTAGCATGAGACTGTTTATCAAGTGTAGATAATACTAATTGTTCCCATGGAGATTTATGTGCTATGCTAGTTACAGTATTAGGCTCTGGCCTCAGCATCCCATGTGCCTGAATCAGAGGAGAGAGGTGAACCTTGTTTATAAAAACACAAAATCCTGAAGGTTAAGGATTTCTTTCAACTGGCACAGTCAGTGAATTAGAGCTGACCCTCTTAGCTCCTGGCCTTGACTCACATGGGTCTGCAAGTCTGGAAATATTCATAAAAAGAAGGCACTATTAGAGAAATATCCTTCTAACACTCTGGTTTGCATGACTGCTCTCAAGTTAATAAGTGGCTAATGCCATCTCCCATGTTAGCTAAGGGTTAACCTGCAGCAGGGGCAGACCCTGAGTCACCTTGTGATAGCAATCACAGCTATGCAGCTAGGAGAGGAGACAGACCTTGCATCAGCATTACATCCCTGGCTCCTGGCTACCTCCAGGCTACTACTCCCCCATCCCTGTGTGGTAGTAATGCTCCCAGGGTCACACTGTCCCTCTCCAGCATGGCACTGTCAGACAGCAATGTGGGCTTTGGGCCACAACAGAAGGCCAAATGAAGCACACTGCCTCTGCAGCAGAGTGCCAAGTAACAGGGCTCTGTGAAGTTCCTTGCAGCCAGATATCTGAACACTGATCCTAAGAGATGTGCCCTACATCTGGGAGAGCTCTGAATACCACAAGGTCTTCACAAAAGCCTTGTCTGCTTCAGCTAAACTGTATGTTAACAAGTGCCTGCTATTGATCAAGTTAATTCAGCTTCAGGGTTTAAACAAGGAGAGTTAGTAACAAGGAAGGGGAGATACTCACACACTTTGATGTGGATGCAGTTCAAGATTTCCCCTCATTCCCCTGGCCATGGATCCCCCACAGCTCATGCAGGCCTTGTATTTGCACTTTAGGCACAGCATGGCAGGAGGCACATACAAGAAGAAAGAGAAGTCACACTGCTTCCAGCCCAGCACCTTTGCAGAGGCAGAAGATTGGTGCTGAGACTGGGAAGATTATCTTCAATGATGTGACATGCTGGTCTTGTTTCTTAATGGAGAGAAACTGCACTGTGATCTACACACTCCAGTCTTTTACCCATGTAAGTGACAAGTACTGGGGGTTAGACAAGAGCAGGGTCATCAGTGTTTTCTACAGCCTGCTAGATGACACCTCATCCAGAACTGTACTGGTGAAAACAGAGCAGCATTCCTGCAGAGTTCCTGCTGTACTGACTCATTTTGTGCTGCTCATATCTCTAAGACATTCAGGAAGTTTGATGATGCTTTGTCCCTTCACTGCCTGAGATTATGAATCTGCCCTGATGCTCTGAAGTAATTCATGAAGGTGATATGGATGTTTGAGACAGGACTTGTAGTAAAAGGAGTTACTCTTAGTTTTATTCACTGTCTGGTTTTCAGACCACTTTGTCCTGCTAATTTCTTGTGATTAAACCAAATTTATAACTCTTCACACCTCAGCTCCATGTCAGGCATCATGACAAGCTTGTGTGACCACAGTCATGGAGCTACAGTGGTGAGCCTGGCCGACAGAACCCAGTTGATGCTGCTATCCACTGTCCTGCTCACTGCTACAGGTGGAGCTTCCTCTCCTCCAAATCCCACTCTTACCTTAAAAGGCACTGCAGATTTATAGGAGTCAGGCACTTCCCAGCTCAGCAACACAGATGTTTTCATGACGGCATTGACACGGAAGTTCTTAGCAAACACTGGAATGAAAAACAAGATATTTGAGCACTGTAAAGCCAAGTGAGGAGGGAGCCAGGCAGCAGCTCGACTCTGAGTCTCTTTGTCTAACTCAGCAGCAGAGGTCAAAGAGTTCAGCTACAGCAGAGAAGTAAGAAATGAGAAGAGACCAGCAGCCTTTTACCAAGTCTACAGTCTCCAGAGGAGTTCTGCTTTTTGACTATACTTTTCAGCATCACAGAAAGGAAGTTGTAGGCTGAGCTGCAGCCTTTCTCTATCCCCACTCCACTCACACTCCCTTGGCCCTTCGTCATGATCAAACAGCAGTGTAATTCAGGTACTGGATCTGCAGATGATCCTTCTCAGCCACCTGCTCCAGTTCAAGCAAGAGCCTTTCATGTACAGATAAAACATCCAAGTGTGCCTGTGGATGCAATTAAGGTGCCACCAACGCCCTCTCCCCCCACATGGCAACTTTTGAAAATCTTTGCTGAGCTTTCCCTCACTGAACTAGTTTTAGACTAGGGAGCCACACAGTACCTGATCACAACAGTCACAGCAGAGGAGAGTGAAGCCTCATGAACCAAAGCAGAGGTCCCTGTCCTGGAGGCAGAACTTCCTGTTAGGGTTTGTTAGAGGGGCACTTACCTTGCTCTACAGGCATGGTCCGGGACTGGATGCTGGGGCTGAGTGGCCCAGCCCCCTTATTGGTGCGGGCCCTCACTTTGATGTCGTAAGTGGTATCAGGTTTCAAATTTGTCAAAGTGATACTCGTGTCCTTGGTGATGTTAGCCAGGTCCTGCTGGCTATTTATGTCCCTGTATACCACTGTGTAGTTGACAATCTTGCCGTTTCTTTCTGCCAAGACCGGGGGGTCCCAAGCAACTTCTGTGGTGGAAGTGGTAAGACCCACCACACGCAGGTTCTGTGGGAAGCCGCTTGGCACATCTTCAGCAGTTGTGATCTCCTTCTCAAACTCCTCTCCTGGGCCAGCTCTGTTCTTGGCAGACAATTTGAAGAGGTACGTGGCCCCCTTGTGCAGGTTGGTCACTGTGTAGTGATGGTCTCTCTTCCCGAAGTCTATGGTGTTCATTTTTTCCTCATCCAGACGTCTGTACTGCAGTCGGTAACCCAGCAGCTCCCCTACCATCTCCTTGGGTGGGTGCCACTGGATGAGGGCTGTGTTCATGGCTGTCGTGCTAATCATCATGGTGGGCTTCCCCGGGACTGCAACATAAACACACAATGACCATCTATAGCCTGGGAGGAGGGGAAGGAAGGATCGCTTCCGTGCCGCTCAGTCCGTGAGGATTGAGGAAAGTGGGAAAGTTCAGACAACAGAGTGAAGAGGATGACAGACAATTCACAGGGATAGAGGCAGACTGACCCTAATCCGGTGGCGAGGGAAGCTGGAGCCAGCCAGCCAGCTCTAGGTTGCCATTTTCCCACGTGCTGCCATTTAAACCAGAAATAAATTCAGCCATATCCAGCCCCAAAATTCATCCCCTTTTACAGGAAACGTTTAAAGTACCTCAAAGCATCATATTTATCTCAGAGAAGATCTGAATCCCGTCCTCCCAATCAGTGGTCTTCAGACACTCCAGCCAGTGCACAGCACCAGGCCATGCTGGCCCTGAGGCACTGCACCACAACAGACACCCCGAAGCCCGATTCCAGCACCCTGGTCTGTCTGGAGGCAGACAAATTTCATCCTGAAACCTTGCAGTTTTACCATCTGCAGAGGCAGCGAGCAGAGCTGGGTGGGCTGTTTGCCATCAGAATATATTTTGGTTTAGTTGAGAAGTAGATTCGTGATGTCAGTGTTGATGGGAGAGGTGAACACAAGCGTTCCACAGGATTTTTGCTTATGCTGCACAAGTCAAGGGGTGTTGCCGTCACTGGTTAGGAACTGATGGTTTTAAAATGATGGTTTAATACCTTGATCTCCTTCAGTTAAAAAAAGGATGCGTCTTCACATCAGCTCAGATTTGTAAACAAATTAACTGATAGAGAAGATACTCAGAATCAAAGGCATGTGGCCACAGATATGAAAAAAAGAAAAAAAAGAAGAAAAGGGATTGCAGCCAAACCTAGTTAAATATCCTTGTAGTTTTTTGAAATGTATGAGCCCATAGTCGAGCACAAGGGAAAACCATATTTGCCAGAATGATGCCCACTTTTTGCCATCAGAGGGCGACACCAACGCTCCCCTTTGAGGTCATGCCTGCAGTCGAGCCTGTACAAAGGCCCTGAGGGCGGTTTTGTAGGTATTTAGGACATATTACAGGCAATTACATTCCCACTGCCAGTGCCATCCTCCTTGCACTCATTAAACAATGTCTAACAGCAGCTAGTATTAAGGGACACAGTATTTTCAAAGCTGATTCCAAATATTAACCTTAAAATGTGCATCATAACATGGGAAGATCCATTGCGGTTTACAGTACAACACTGGGATGTTTAGGAAGCTCTTCCTGTTTATAGGACAGCTGTAGCAATTTGATGAACAGAAAATACATCATAGCAAGGCACCAGGGAGACAGCATTTGAGACTGTGACAGTGGAAACTACCTCTGGAGCTCCCCATATGCAGCGCGGAGGAGATAGCAAGCTGTTCCTTGTTTAAAAGCACCAGGAACAAACGCTCTCAGTTTGCACAAGCTGCATTCCCATAATAACAACTGGTAAATACTGTTCCTGTGGCTGGTGTGAGGAAGCAGCAGGATTATTGGTTGCAGGACAGGCTAGTGAGTGGACAGGACAGTGCCAGCTAGTTGGTACCACTGCCAAAGGCAAGCTTGACCACACCTGGAGGGAAGTGCCAGATGACTCCTGGGTGCTCCAGCTCCAGGCGCAGGTACGATCTACTGAGACAGCAGAACCAAACCGGCTGGGATCACCAGGACCTGGAAGTTCTGTCTGCAGCACTTCTACGGCAGATTTGTTGCATTCCAGGTTTTACCGTGGCTCCAGGAGCAGCCAGGCTCAGCTATGTAAACAGTATCAATGGCAGAGGGGAGCTGAGAAGCCCCTCTTAGGAGCCCGCTGTGCCAGGGGCCCTTCCAGGCAGCACTGCAGTCACCACAGGAAGCAAGAAATGGCACTTGCCTAAAGGAACAAAGTGAGGACAGGCCAGGACTCCAAAGCTGAGGGAGAGCCTGGACTTTCAGGCTTCCTCTTCCCAGTTCTCTGGACTATGCAGATGAGCTCAGACCCATGAGTTTCACTGCTCTCTCACCAGCTCTGGTAGCGTATCTCCATCTGTTTGCTGCACTTTGCTCAGGTGATCCAGTGGCAAAGTCTCTTAAGCATGGGCTAGAGATCACAAGAGTTTGTACCTCTGCAGCATCTCCACCCCTCTTGCTTCCTCCTGGCCTTGGCCATGCTCCCCACGCACCTCTTGGGAGGTTTTACCACCACCCCATGAGGCTGTGACACCTGCTCCCCACACTCACCTGCCCCTGTGGTGGTGATGACTTTGGGCTTGCTGCGGGCACCATCTCCTTTGGTGGTGTAGGCAGCAACTGTGACAGAGTAGGTGGTTTCTGGCAGCAGGCCTCCAATGACTGTCTCCTGGGAGTGCATTCACGAGGCAGAGAGGAGGCAAACGAGAAGAGTAAATACTTGTTACTGGAGTGAGCCAAAGGAAGGCACCAGGGTCAGTGTCTCCCACAGCAACACACTGACAACACTCCCTGGCTCACACTCATGCATCGTGCTCAAACACACATGTTGCACAGAGCCAGCAAACAACTGCTTCCACTCCAACACTCACCTTCCTCATTTCAACCTCTGCCTTTAACATTTGGCCTTTCCAGGGACCCACCAGCAACCCATGTCAGCAGCTCTGCTCTCCCACGGCTTCTGCCAAGAGGGAGATCTGATCCAGATATGGTCCTGTGTGAAAGCTAAGTAAGGGGACTATGGAGCTGTGAACCAGAGCAAAAGCTAGTTCACCTGGCTATGAGAATCTCTTGGGGGATAATTCCAGAGTTTTTAAAGTTGTGTCTTGCAGCAGAGCCGTGGGGAGTACAGGGAGGCAGTGCAGGGGTGGGGGGCCCCAGGCAGGGAGCACCTGCAGCTCTAAGAATTATGTTCACCCTCCTTGCCAGGCACTGGGTTGCAGGGATGGGATAGGTCAGTGCAAGGCCCTGGCAAGACCTGGAGGGAAAACCTCCATCGTGGGAGGTCTGGGAGAGAGGCAGACTCACAGGGTGCATCCCTGCAAGCTCTGGCTTCCTCTGGGCAGGAGGAGGGCATGGATCCACACTTCAATTTGAGATCAAAGAGAAGAACACTGCTCCTCCCTCCTGGCCTCCAGCAGCAATGTGACTGGTGCCAAGCCTGGCTGGCCAGGCCTGCGAACGAGTGAGCTCAGCGAGCTCAGCAGCTCCCAGCAGCTTGGGCAGGTACCCCTGAGCAGCGCTCATCTGTGGTGCTGTGGGACTGTCTGGGCCATTAGCACTAATAACCCATTGGGTCAGGGGGCAAGAGATGAGCAGGCTGGAGAAGGGGCTGGGGAAGCTTTTGGAACAGAGGCAGCAGCTCCACATTGGATATTTACCCCTTCAGACAAGGAACAGGCAGAGATGGAGCGGGTTAAGTTTGAGCTGCTGAGAACAGGCAGCATGGGCACTGTCAGAAGCTGCTCCAGAGGTCTGACCCCTGCCCAGGGGATCCTTGCCAGCCTGAGGGGTACGAGGGGTGCCTGCGGTGGCTCTCAGAGTGCAGCCATTCTCCCATCACTCACTCGCACAAACACCCACGCTATTAAACCTGCTGATTTCCAGTCAGTGCTGCTGGTTCAGGTTACCTGCCCAGGCTTACTCATCAAAATCACCACGTTACCATCGCAGAACCAGCCAGCCCAGAGAAGTATCAACAAGCACCAACAAGAACCCCGCCAAAATCACCGTGTGAACCAGAGTCCAATCCCAACTCCGCCCCTGCAGCAGATCGTGTGTGCGGGTGAGTGGACGCACAGTCCCATCGGTGCCAATGGACCCGCGGGGAAGCACTCTCACAAAACCTGCAGACTCTGAACGTCCCAAGAGAATTCACTCCTCCCAAACCCATGCAAAGAGAAATTCTCACGCAAAAGCATGCCACCGGGAGCAAAGCAAGCAAGCTGGGAGGAAGGGAGAGAGACGAGGGATGGATGAAAGAAGGTCTGATTGCATAATGCAAACACAGTGCTGTCATGACAAAGCCACTCCGAGCAAGAATGCTCCGTATAAAGCAGGAGGAGAAATGCATCGTGCTGGGGAAGCTCACAGTAGGGCACATAATTGAATTGCTGACTCTAAAAAGGTCATTTTCTAGTTTGTTCCTCCAAATTTATAGCTCAGAATTATGTGGGGAAAAATTGAATTTAACTGTTTAAATGTGATTGTTTTCTTATTACTATCTGTGTTTCAACCAAAGGTCATGGTTGAGGGTGTAGGTTATTTCTCATGACTATGATCAATGTGGTTTAAAGATTATGTATCTAATTTTACCACATAACTTGGTGGGCCAACTACTGCAGGATGAGCCTCCTGAGTTGATCACTTGAACCTGCCTAAAACTGCACTGCAACAAGCTGGAAATACAGATTATAGGAAATGTCAATTGCTTTTCTGCATTTAGGAGCAATCTAAATGCCAATTTTCTCTGGATTTGCTGCTTGTAGAAGGTTTCACAATGTAACTCTCCATCCTCATTAAGGGAGTGAAAGGAATGTTTTGACAGTACTGCGTCTACGAAATTCAGAAATCGATTTACCAAACCCCTCTCTTCCAACCTGGAATACACACAAGTGGTACTTACATGGTCCACGGAGTCCTCAGCTCTCCACTGATGAGGGAGAAAGGAAGGAGGAGAGAAAAATGGAGACACAGAATTTTAAGGGGCAACGTGTAGGAAAGGGATGACAATGACGACAACAGCAGGGGTTAGCAGAACTGGGTTGGGGGAATTACAACACTTATACACAGAGGGTCACTTGACACAGGCTGTGCCAAGGGAAGAAATGGCATAGAGCAATTTTTGACATGCTGCTAGCCTGCGCAATGAGTCTGAGATCATTCACACAAACAGACAAAGAGCTTCCTTCTCACTCAGGTGAAGAGTCCCCCTTTACTTTTTGTACTTTGCAGTATTTTCCCCTTCTGGCTTTGTTTGCATTTTTCTGCCTCTTCCATGAGCAGAAACAAGAAGGGACAGGTTGTACCAACTAGACTCTGAGGGTGACTGCTGTCTCACAAGACACTCACAACAGTTCTGTTGCCTGATCTCCAGTTTCTGTTCTAGTGATCCTCCAGCCACCATCTCTTGCTGACAACCAAAGACAAAACAGAGGCACTCTCTGCAGGGAAGCACCAATACAGAACTTCTAGAGCTTCTTTATCCTGCATCATTTGCAAAGTGCTCTGGGGACTTCAGAAAACCAAAAAGTGCCATCTGTCATCAACAGTGCAAGAGAAGCTGAGATCTCACACAGAGCTTCACACTAAGCTGCTCCTCTCCAGCAGTGGTGAGTGGCTTGGAGAGAGGTTCCAACTTGTGCATGTACTGAGGAAACAGCTTCTCACTCCCAATTACACAACACCAAATGGCAAACACTCATTTGGCAATAGCAGCCTTGCAGGGAAAGCTTCTACACAAACTGATTTCCCACCAAAAGCTCACATGGATTCCTGGCCATGGCAGTTCAATACAGGCTCTGAGATCTTCTGGCTGGATTTGGGGTTGTAGGGCATCAAAGCTGCCTTGGGGTGGTGAGACAGTAGAGCCTGGCTGCTGCCACGCATGCCCACAGCAGCGTTCTTTGTGCTTGGTGCTCCAAAGGAAGGCTTGCAGAGATCACACAGAACTCTCTCAGCCAAGGTGATGTGTTACAGCTCACGTTACTAAATCTGCCTGGGGGAAGCACCAGTCCATGGGTTCAAGCACAGAGATGAAAGTGAAGATAGTTATTATTGCCCCTGATTCACAGTGTGAGACCTAGCAAACCTTGCTTCTCAGCCTGACCTGCCAGCTGTGAAACTGCTCAGATACCAACTTCTTCAGGACCCTGGGAAGCTCAGCTAACACTGCTGAAATGTTTGGGAACCTGCAAGTGCAACAGAAGCACTAAATGGCATCAAAGATACAAGCTGCCTTTTGAACTCGGGCTATTTGAGGTGGCTTTCGAAGGCTGCAGTCTATCACAGTGGCACAGTACTCACCTCAGCAGTAAAATACATGGCATACTTTCAAAATATTTGCTATTTTATTCTCTAAATTCAGAGAGAAGAAGCTGTTGGAGAAATGTTTCTCTAAGATTTTATTACAGTTCACTTATTAGATGCCATGAGACTGCAGTACAATTATTCCCTAAACCATCTGAACAGTAAATTTCAGCAGAGGTCTAGTTTCCCCTAAATACTTTTTATAAAGCCAAGACCCTGACTAAGCATTATGGTCACTAAAGGCTCTCTTTCCACACGCCTCGGTGCCATTTCCACTGTTACACACTTAGCTGAACCCAAGTCATTGCTGTTTACATCCCACCCATGCCAGCCTGCCCACAGCACGGTCAACAGCCACACACTCCTCCCTGCTGATCTAAAAGCTGGCAGGAGTCCTGCCATAGGAAGGATCCGAGTCCTGGTACTCACTTCTCCTACAAAAGCATGTCCCTGGTGGGTGGCAGCCACGTGGCTGGGAACACCCCAGCCTGCCTCCATGTAGCTACAGGAGCAGAATGTGACACCTCACTGCAAGGAACAACAGAGCAGAGCTGGGCTCAGGAGGCCTCTCACACCATAGCAGGGAGTTTATCATGCCCTAGGATTTTAAACTGAGTGTTTAATGTTCAAACTCTGTTTGCTCTAATGTTTCAGTGGACTTTAATCTTGCATTAGATCAGAGTGCAAAGAAATGCCTTGAGATCTGTGCTGGAGTAAAAACTGTGAAAAGCCAGGCTTGCATAAATACCTTGGTAGAAATTCAGTTTCATTACGAAAATTTAATCTACAGATCAAAACATTTCCTTCCTTAAACTAGCTCAATTGCTTCTTAACTGTTTAAGGTTGGTCAGTAAGACAAATTGATCTGAAAAGCCCAGGAGCAGTCATAAAAAGAACTGAGAGAGGACTGTGTGCATGAGGCAGGATGGCTCTGGGAAGTGCTAAAGCTAACAGTGTGTATTTATGGCAGCTGCAATGCTTTAATGTTTCATTTTACACTTCAACACAGCATAGTCATGTCTCACCAGGGAACGGCTGTTTTCCCTGACCCAGGCTGTTGCAAAAGACAGATTCAAGCCCTCAACAGTCCTAGCTATGGGAAGCCAATATTGGTTTTCCTGCAAATCCTTCTCCTCTCTTCTTCAGTAACTGTGGTGCAACAGTGGAACTCCAGACATAAATTCAGTTACTTGGTCAGTGAGATGCAGAGGGATCTGAGGGTACCAGAACTTCATCTTGGTCCTTCACTGAAGTGCCTCTTGGATGATGCCTTACAGTTTTGTTCCACTTAGGAAGCAGAGAACATCCCACCTCCATGCTGGACTCCCACCTGGACAAGTACACATCTATGAGATGTTCCAAGTGCATTCAGAGAAAGGTCCTTGACTATCATGCAATGGAAGAGGGAGGCTGTAAATTTCTGTAAATGTTGTGCCTGGGGTAGGTACTGCTCAGGGAGAATTGAAGCCTCTGCTTTCTCCTTTGATCTCAATCCAATAGCTTGAAGTGATTGCCATTTCTTCTTCCTGCTCTTCTGGAGCAAGCTGGTGGGATGTGCACTTAGTTTGCATGCTGGTTGGTGAAGTGCTGCCTGCAGAGACCACACTTCCTGTGAGCCTGGAGCCCTTCTTGAGAGCAGCACATACCTTTCTTGTGCCATGACTCTGCACAGCAGGAGAAGGTGGCAGCCTTCTGCGTGTAGCCAGCTGTCCCCACCCAGCCATGCAAAGTTGTTTGGGCAAGCTGGATCTGCAGGGAGGGCAGGGTTAAAGCTCACTGCCCCTCCTAACATCCAGCAGCTGCCCAGAGACTGGAGACCAAGGAAATGAGGTGGGCCCCCGTCTTCCCGTGTCAAGCTTAATGCTTGTGTCCCCTGACCCTGCTATCCCTCGCTCCCTTGAGCTGGGGAGGACTTGAAGTAGTGGTGGAGTGCAGCTCCTGCACTGGGCTTCTTTCAAAAGCCCTCTCTTGGTGCTTTATGCAAGACCCAAGGCACAGAGATTAATCTTCTGCCACTGCCCACCACGGGACCTGGCCGAGCTGTGCCAGGCATGGCCCGAACAAGAGGGGCTGCAGGTCCCTGATCCAGCTCTGCAGCTGCACAACCCTGGGAGCTCCTCCACAGGGTACGGTCACATTTGCTTGTCCATCAGGCTGTCAGTAGGAGGTGAGAGCTCAGACTGGAAGGCACACAGAATCCTGACAGAGGTAATCAGTCATAGGCACAGCCACAGAGGGGAGGGAGAGGCCTCAGCTCCATCACAGGACCTTCTTAACAACTGATTACTCTGCTGAGGCAGGAGGCTGTAAAATAAAATGTGATCTCTCCAGCACCAGGCCCCCCCGTCTCTGCTGATGTTTCAGTCCTTTCTGCTCAAACGGTTTTGAAAGCTCAGAATCCATATCATCTGCATAGCTAACATCTCCGTTCCCCTGCCTTTTTCCTTTCATCTTCGTTTACTCTCTTTCCATTTCTCATCTTCAATAAGGAAAAATCATGAGTCAGCTTTAGTATCAGTGTCTTCACAATGTCTGCAGGAAGCAGATTATGTGGTACATACCTACTCAAATCAGCAGACAGCCTGGCTAGGCAGGAGGAGGGGCTCTGCCTACCTGTCCAGAGATTTTCTTCTCTGACCCCAAGATTTTGAATCTATGTAATTCTCTCCCTGTGCACTGGTATAAATGTTTGTGAGTGTTTATGAGTACTGAACTGTGGCCATCTTCATCCTGTGACCTTCAGGGGCAGGTTTACCAGTGTATCTTTTTGTTTTCTTTCATAGAAAATGACTCTTCCAGGACTACTCATAAAAGTTTCATCTGGCTGCTTGCAAAGACACGCACTGCTGTACTGAAAGACGGCAGCTTTTACAGGGTTCTTCAGGATCTGGAGCAGATGTATTTCATCACAAGCACAGGTCATGCCTGGCTTCTCAGTCTTTTGGGAAATAGAGATCTCTTCTGCCAAGTCAGTGAAACCTCTTCCCTGCAGGGTCGTCATTAGTTTATCCCAAGAGTGACATGACTTTCAGAGTAGACACTTCTCTGCAACTATCATTTTCAATTAAAAAAATTACAGTGGATGACTTCACCCACCATACACAGCAGGAAAAAATACCAGAGAAATCAAGAACTTTCCCACATAAATTCACCAAATATGGAAGACTGACAAATGGCCTGAGAGGCCAGGAAACTTCTAGGAACTTGCCTCCTTGATGCACACATTGAAACTAATGCAAAATCCAGCACTCCTTCAAAAGTTTCTGGCTGTGGCATCCTCATTCTGCACATCAGCATGGGATTTCTTTCTCTGAAATGTATGAGTAAGGACTGAAAGTAGAACTGGCTGGGCAAGCATAAAATATTTGAAAACACCAAGAAGAAAAACATTGCCAACTTCGCCCACCTGCACTTGGGACCAACCCATTAACTCCAAACTCCAGCTGAACAACACAGCCTCAATTGTTCTAACAACACAGAAGATGATATGCTCCTGGCATAAGTAAAGGGCAGTAAGTAGCTTCTGTAACTATTAAAACAAAGCAACATCTGAAACATAAACAGAGACATGCCCCAGACAACACTGCAAGGACCCTCAAAGTATTTTCTCTCTTTAAAGTTTTCCCCTTTCACATTATTACTGAGTTTTATCCTTCAGAATATGAATGGGGAGTAAAGCAGCCTCTGTGCACTGCACTCCCCACTGACAAAGCATAAATGATTCACAGCTGCATTCAGGAGACAGATCAATTAATCGTTGCAGCTCTCCAGTATTTATACCGGGCATCATTCAAGCAAGCCAACTCTGAATCGATTCCTTGGTGCTTCCAACAGCAGCAGATCCTGTTCTTCATTTATACGATTATCTTAGTTGAGAACAGCGTGGGTCATCCAGGATGAAGGACCCCTGCTCCAAAGAAGAGTTGTATTTCGTTGCACACCAAGAACTTCCCTGGACATTGGGAAAGAGGCAACTACGCATTCCTGGGCTGTGCAGAGTGCACAGCCGTGCCCAGAGCAGAGTGAGGGAAGCGGGCTGCAGCTCACAGCCAGTGAGGTATCCACAAGATGGCCTAAATATGAACAGATTGATGTGTGGGGATTGCAGAGGACAAATACAGGGGATGTGGGCCTCTTTTTTTTTTTTTTTCCTTCCTCCCAGCCTTTCCCAGACTAAGTTGGCTTCTCCTCCAGTTTTGGTTCAAGCAATGCAACACCAAGCCCCTGCCCTGCAAAAGCAGGAGGGAGGGGAGGCTTTGCTGAGCCAGGGGTGCTGTTCAGCCTGGCATGCTGTGCCCACACAGGGGTGCAGAGCCACCCATGTGCCCTACAAGTAGGCAGCACCCGGGTGGATGCTATCAAGAAAGATGCTTTGCCCTGAACATAATCAGCATCACAAAAGAAACAGACTCAATGCTTATTTAAAACTTTCTGACCATTTGTAAATGCACTGGCAAAGTGCAGTTTGCTCCAGCTGGAGTCTGAACAGGATGTGGCAGGCAGAGAGGTACGTATCAGAGAAGGGGTAAGAGAGAAACATCATCCAATACATCATCTTTTCGACAGTAATCCTTCCCTGATTAAAATTTTTACCCATGTTTAAGCCACACTTTAAGGATAAACTGCTTGCCTTGCTCAGGCAGGCTGAGTCCCACACTCTGGAGCTGCAACACGAGGCCAAGAAATACTTGGACCCAGCCAGCCTGCCCACTGCAGAGAGGGAAGGTGCCTTGCCCACCATCTGGTGGTCCCCACACTGTACCTGTGCCTCTGACAGCATGACGTCCTTGATCACTGGCTGCCCTCGGGGCTCGTTGTTTTCCAGCTTCACATAGGTAACCTGATACCCACGGATCTGCCCGTGCTGCTTGTTGGAGATGGGCAGCTTCCAGCTCACCCGGATGGCAGTCGAGTTCACAGACTCCACCTCCACCTTTCGCGGTGGGGCACTGGGCACTGCAACACACACGGGAGAACAGTTAGCAGACACCACACGACCATTGCCACTACCTCTCATTCCTTTGCTACCTTCCCCTCACCTCATTGCCAGGATGGCCCCACTGGTACAAGCTTCCTGTACCTGCCCAGGACATCACAGTGCAGTCTTTCAGTACAACCACATCCCTGACCCCTTCCCTTTTGCTCCTCTCAGTAGGAAAGAGGTAACTGTGATATGCAGGAGCACCCCAATGAAAGTCATTGTGCTGAATCAGACCCAAGGTCCGTCTATCCCTCTCATCTCCAGCAGTAGGGGAGCAAGGAAGAATACAAGAATACAGCAGAATATAAAGAATATGGTGACCCCCTGCAGCTCAGGATGCCCTGGGGCACTGGCAGGGGTTTTAAAGCCTTCTTAGCATCTTGCCTGACACAACACCTCCTCTGAGACCCATCTAAAGGAAGCCCCAGGTAGCAGGACTGGGTGCTGAGCCTCTTTTGCAGGGAGCCCTGGTACCTGCCACCAGCCAGAGCACACACATGCTCTTCCCCTGTGACAGTGAGAGGTTAATGAGGGGAAAAAGCACCATCCTAAAACAATAACCCAGAGCTCAGAGACAGCAGTCACTGAACTCAGCCAGATAAAGGGGCCTGTGGGGATTGTGACAGCTCTGGGGACTGTATTTCATGCATGGCTAGCTGAACGCTTTTTGATAATAAAATGAAAAATTACACTGCCCAGAAAATATCAATTTTCTTGCAAGGTGAGGCCCGTTTAAAAATGTATTTATACCCTATTTACCATTTGGAAAAATTACCTCCTTATTATATTTCGCTCTTGCATTGACTGTGACAAAAATGTCAATTCTAAAAAATTAGCTTCTCAGTTGTTCGTGGAAAGCTCCTTCTGGCTGAAGCAGCTGGGAGTAGAGGTGTGCATTCTCTGTGGAGGATACTGATGCTACCCAAGTGCCCAGTACCAAGTGAAGGGCCTGGGCTCCATCCTATCGCCTCATCTGCAGGACCCTTTTCACCTTCCACTGCCCTGGGAAAATCTGGAGGTTTGGAACCTCATATGCCCCAATTCTCAACACAGCAAGAAATCAATATTAGATAATTAGGGATGGATACCTGACAAGCAGATGTAATGAGTATTGCTATTTCAACCAACTAAATGGGAAGAAACAGCTACCCAGCAGGTAAGCACAGTTTTTAAGCTGCAGGGCAATTCATTATTTTTCCCCAGATGTCCTTCGTAATTGTAGATAATTTAATAAAATACAGAAAGGAGGAATAGAGCATTTCAGCAACAAGAGGCCAACTCAAGGTGTGGGAATGGTGGGGGCTGTGCTTGAACAGTTACCCCCTTCTGCCTGGAGCAGCCTATGCTGTAAACCACAATTCACTTAGTGCAGTGACCTTACACAAGCCACAGGGCTCTCCTGTCCTGGCAAGACACCTGCCCACACATACAGCTGGGAGTCCAAGTGGAAAACAAGATCCTCCCTGAGAACCAGACAGAAGCTGCATGTCAAGCTCTGCTGGCATGAGAAGGCGGGAGGCCTCAGCAGGATGCGACATGGGGATGTTGCAGGGACACAAAAAGATGTGAATATGAGCAGACCACAGTGTTTTGAGGAACTCTGTCCTGCCCCACTATGGGAAGTATGCGCTGCATCCGAGATCCAAACAGGGAAAGTTCAATTTGTTTTCAGACCACAGTTTAGCATTTCTCATTGCTGCATCATGGGTATCTACTGAGCATCAGCATGTCAGGGGAATATAAAATCACTCCTGACAGCTAAGCTGGAATGCCCAACCACTGTGCCCAAAAACTAACTGAGAGAGCTTGTTGCGACATTTCTGGGGTAACAGCTTCCCCTGGGCTACAATTCTGCTGAATGAGAACTGAAGCAAACAATACAGGCAGCCGGACACACACAGATGTGTTTGCCAGCCCAGGAATGCAGTCAGCAAGCATTCCCAGACGCCACTTTCAGAGCCATGGAGACATGGGGGACAGTGGCAGGACATTTAGGGAAACTGTAACATGTCTGGTTTCAATTTCCTACACTGATTGGGTAATGCAGAGATCATGCTTTCTTTGCCTGGATGCTCCATCTCTTTCTTCTCCCATTAAATCTGCAGCTTTCTTGGGTCAGCACGAAGCCACGGGAGCTCCTACTGTCACCCTGAGCTCTGGCACTTTCAAAGGAAATGGCTTAAATCATGATGACATAACTGACAGCTCTGCTAATACAAAGCAATTTCTCTTTAAAGCTGTCGTATCCAGTAAAGTGCTCTGTACGTGTGGTATTCTGACTCTTGAGTGGAAGAGAAGCTTTATATAAGCTGTGGCTTGCCTGGAAGCTGGAACAGGAAGCAGCTTTCCTGCAGTATCTACAACTTTCAAATGGATGGCTTTCCCCCTCTTTAGTTTGCTGGATTTCAGGACAACAAGTAAACTAAGTCCTGATCTCATAAGAGAATCTTTGTCTTGGAGAGCTCACTCTACTTTCAGTAAAAAGGAATCCACCACCACCCACAATAAAACCACAAAGGAAAGCAGAGCAATGCCTCCCCGTATGCACAGGAAGCACTGCTGACACAAACAGGACCCTGAAGGACCACGATGAGATATCTGACACAACCTGGAGGCAGAGCAAGGGCCAGCAAAACAATTCCCCAACCCCACTCCAGGGCAACTGTTGAGATCTGCTCCCTGGAGGACTGCTCCTGACAGCCTCTGGTCCTGCTTGAAAGATGCCCCCAGGTCAATGTCCCTGCTCCCTTTCCCCCCCTTTCCAGCAGCTCATTTAGGAGAGTCCTGGTTAACCCAGGGCAGTAGCTGAAGGAGCTGTTCAGTAGCACCTACCATCCTCGTCAGTGCGCACGTGCACGGGGATGCTCTCCGGTCCTGGCCCCACATCGGTGTGAGCCCTTACCCACACCTTGTATTCTGTCCATTTCTCCAGGTCCTTGATCTCCCAGCTGGAATGCTCCCGTCCAATGCCATCCACCACATGCTTGGTGTTGTCATCTCCTTCCACTGCCTGGTAGGCAATGGAGTACTGGGTGATGACCCCATTGCGGCTCTGGGCGGGCGGTGGCACCCAACTTACCCGGATGGTGGTGGAGCTGGTGCTTACACACTCGACTTCTTGGGGTGGGGCGGAGGGGGCTGGGGATAAATAAATGAAGTGGGGAGATGAAGGGAAATGAATGGAAGGACAAACCAAAATGCACAGGGAACTTTTACCCAGCCAACGGAGCACTGAACATACATGTGGACAACTGCCTGCCATCCTCACAGATCATCAAAGATGGCACTAGGGGGGCAATTTGTATTTGAAGGCCAGATGAACAGCCTGGAGATGGAAGTGCTGTTCTGCATCAGAGAACACCTCTTCCCAAAGCAGTTCTGGACACTCACTTTACCAAACACAACAAATGACAGTAAGGGAAGCGGGGCATGTGGAGGGTGTGAGAGAGAGATTGGTAGGGAGAAGAAAGATGCTTTCAGTAAAGATCTGAAGCAGATGGAAACCAGAAGAGGTAGGAAGCTGCAGAAGGCAAGAGTGGCAGAAGGGAAGTTCACACACCAGATTGTAGGAAGGCTTGTGAAAACTCACTCCTAGACAAGTGGAGGAAACAAACGTGGATAAGGAAAGCAGGTGATTGAGATTGGAGGTAGTTTGTCCTGGTAGGGTTTAAAATCACGACCATCAACTGTATGCTGTATCCTAACCAGGTGGGGCCAAGCACCATGCAGGAACAGGGGATATTGTGGTTTTGCTGCTTTGCACATGTCCCTGGACTCTGGGACTGACTGCTTC
This sequence comes from Onychostruthus taczanowskii, assembly GCF_017590055.1. Lineage (NCBI taxonomy): Eukaryota > Metazoa > Chordata > Aves > Passeriformes > Passeridae > Onychostruthus > Onychostruthus taczanowskii. The sequence continues at coordinate 9,410,132 of NW_024504786.1, forward strand.
ATGCCTGCCACACTGGTTACCTGCCTCAGTAAATTCCTGGCCTCTGGATTTGTACAGCGGAAAGTAAGCAGGTCTTGCCTCCTCCTAAAAAAAAAGCACCTGCAGTTTGCACTAACATCTAAATCCTGGCAAAGTTATCTGTCCACAGGAGGAGGAATGGGATCCAGGCAACAGCTGCTTCTCATTGGGATCAGTGGGAGAGAAGTCTCTCCCCCCAGCACACTGGGGAAGAGCAGTAAAACAAATCTGTGCGAGAGAAGAGAGATCAGGAAAGGAGAGATGATCTGGACAAAGCAAAGCATCTTTAGGACATCTACCTGGGTCATTCCATTCTCCAGCCTTGCAGAACTGCTGTCTGGTTGCACCAGGGCTCTGGCAGCATGGGAGCCCTCTCATGGCAGCATCAGCCCCCTGTCATTTGGCCTCACTGCCCTGGGATGCTGCAGACAGCATGCCTGCACAGAAGGCAAGAGTTGAAGTCTGGAGAAGGAAAGGAGTTCACATAGTCAGGGAAGAAACAAGGGAGATGGCTCCATCTCTCCATCTGTGGGTGCTTCTCCAGAAGGAAACAGCCCTAAGCAGAGGGGGCAGGCCATCATCACAAAAAAAAAAAAAAAAAAAAAAAAAAAGCACACTGGTGTTCTAAGACTGGAAAGCTGTGTGGCCAAGCAATAATGGAGTACAAAGTATCTTGCTTTGCCATGGCAAGAGAAAGGCAGCTTCCATTCTCCACTGCATCCAGAAACATAGAAATGCCTGAAAAAAGACTGCTGCCCTTCCCCATGCTTCAGTCCTTCCAGCCACCAATGCAGCAGAGCCAGTCTTGCAGGGGCACAGGAACAACCCTGTTTGCTCACAGATGAACACAACCTACATCACTCCACATGGCAGCATGGACCTCAGATAATTCAAGCATTCAGCAATGGTGCCATAGCTCTGCTGGGCACAGGTTGGCAGTGGCAGAAGATCTGAGAAAGCAGAGGGCAGCAGGACCTCCCAATGCCACCACTGACCTCTGCTTGCTGGGAACAAGGCCCACTTGCTTGCAGAAACAGTTGCAGAGTGCATGTAACTTTTAATGCTCCTGTGCTCAGACAGCAGGCAACATTCCTGATGTTTGGGCTCAGATGCCTGGAGAGATGAAAGATGGAGGAGAGTAAATAGTGATGGAGCTGCAAGAGACGATCCCTGAGCAGTCAGGCTGCTGCTATGGGACCTACGCTGGAGGAAAGAGAAGTCAAAGCAATGTGTGGAAGCAAACAGTTGCCTGTGTGAGGGAGGCAGCACAGGATCAGCCCTGCCATCTGGTATAGTGAAAAGGGAGCAGGGGTAAGAAGTGAATCCTCACACTCTTTTGGTTAATCAGCAGAGAAGTGGCAGGGAAGACAGTAGGAAGATATAGCACCAGATCAACACCTACAATGGAGGGCATAATGTAGACAAAGTGCATGGCAGCATTCCTCAGACAGGACAGGTGAGGCACAAGGGGCTTGGCAAACCTTTCCTTTGCCACTGTCTGCCCTTCACAGAGAGATGTGCTTTGACAGAACCTCCACAGCTTCCCTTGGCATGCAGCAGTGAGCTCATTCTCAAAAGGGAGCTTTGGATGGTAGTGTGGGCAAGTCAAAAGTTGGCTGTTGACTGGGTAAGAGTCACACATATGATGTGCAAGTCAAAAGCTCAGATTAACACTTAAAGAAAGCAAAATAAAACTTGATAACATGAGCAGGATCAACTTAAAATGCACAAGGAGTTGAAGTGTCCCTCCTGGGGCCAGGAAAGAGCAGACTGGGTGGCCAGCATGCACCCACACATGCAGATGTACCCACACATGCACACTGTGCAAACCTCTGCTGCCTCCAGGCTACTCACGACAGCCTCCCTCGATGGCCCACAGCAACTCTGTGCACCATCCAACCCACCTGCTCCTTAGGCTAGGGAACAGGCAGACTTAGGACCCACCTCAGTATTTCAAGGGAGAACAGCATTTTAATGCCAAGGCCTAATGGGCACAGAGCTGATGCTTCTGTCTTGCATCATTCCGCCTGCCTGAGGCACTGCAGTCTCCTGGAAAACTCCCCCGTGCTCTTCAGGCCCTCAAAGCAGCACTGCTTGTACTGTTTGCAGGGTGCCCAGCAACTAAGTGAGCAGCTTAGCAGGAAAGACAACCTAGAAAGCAGCTGCCTGCTCAGAAGAAGAGGTCTCAACTGTACTGCTGAAGGGTTCAAAAGGACATTGCCTCCCTCTGGCCTTTCCACACAAGCATGGCCACTACTCCTGAGCAGGAGTGCCAAAAGAAAAGCAAGACCAGCATCCTTCCCCAGCCCATTAGTGAGTCATTAGTGACCATGGGCCTCCTACCTTCCCCCATGACTGGTTTGTCAGGGACAGGAATAGAGACTGAAAAGAGGCTTTTTGGAAAGCAGGAATCTGACTGCTCCTGCAGTTTGTGTCCCACCTGAATGTGTCAAGCTCCATGATCTAACAGCCTTTCTCAGGGTAACCAGATGGAAAAGTGCGGGAAGGAGACCAATTTGAAGCTGGGAGCTGTAGTGTTTCTAGATTAGTAAATTCTAAGGCCAAAGGGGACCAACTGAACCATCTAATACAAGGTGTTGCTAAGAAAAGACCAAAGGATTTCTGCCTGGAAGTTTCTGCCAAGGTAAAGCACACCTTTCTGAAAGACCTACTTGATTTTGAGTCCCGCAGAACTCAAGGCTCCACACTGCATTGGGACTGTTCAGACAGTGGTTTGTCACCCTCACTGAATAGCTCAGCAGTAACTGCCAATGGCTTCTGTCATAGAATAGAGTGCCATCAGAAACCTTTTCAAATAGGGGCACGTAAACCAAGACCCAGGACACTTCTTGGGTCATTCTAAGGATTCTTAGGTCCTTCAGTGTGAGGAGGGCTTCACTGGTCAAACCGAGGTACTCCTGTGGCTAAATGCCAGATCTCTTCCAGCTTGCGCACATTTCTCTGACTAAACAGAAGCCAGACCAGTCAGCTACTGCACTCTGGCCAGTGAAGTGAAAACCTTAAAACCAGACTGGTGTGAGTGAGATGCCTTGTGAGCAGACAATAGGTAGAGTAGGTCATGATAAGATGTCTGCCTTGGTGAGTCCATGAAACAAACGTTTCTCTTACTTGGACTGTTGTGAGACTCTGAAGGACTCATTTATGCATGGAGCTGTCTCTGATTAAGTGTGTTCAAGGATAAGAGCATCCACTGATGGAATTAATTTACATGGCAGGAGAATTACTTCAACCTTTGCTATCAATACAAAAGCTGTATGAAACAGGTATACAAATCCCCATATTCAGAATTTGTTCTCAGTGTTCAAATATTTATAACCGCATGATCTGAACCTTTCTCCATTTTCATACCTGTCTATTGTGCAGCTCTAAGACATCATTAGCCCAATTAACGAGGTGGAGAAATGCCTGGGACTGGTATGTTAATGAAGCTGAATTTTCCTCAAAGAGAAGGTCATTCTAAAAGTGAGCAGAGCTGCTCTTCCCTGCCAGAGCTCCCTTTCTAATGGCCAGCTCACTCTCCTGGTTGCTGTGCATGCTGCCGCCCTCCCTGCAGGGAAGGCTGGCTGCCTGTGCCAACTGCTCACTCCACAGAGCGAGCAAATCCCAGACAGACGGTGCTAACAGAAATGTCTTTTTTCTCCCTTTTAATGCCCTTTGCATAATGGCAAGCCCAAAAATCGTTAGTGAAAACGAGCTTATCGCAGGGCCCTTTGATAGCCCTAATCTGCTTATGCGCAGCACTTTGAGCTGCCAATCAGAGCAATGCAAACTCCAGCTCTGTGATCACACAGGGCAGAGCCAGGATGAAAGTGATATTGCCTGGGTCACCTCATTATTGAGCCTCTCTATTAACTCAACTGCAGCTTGTTCTGGTTTCCTCTAGCACTGCAGTCCCAGAAGATGCAGCCTCACTTGCTCACACAACCCTGGCAAACAGCCACTTCCCCAAAATGACTCTTCCAGCTGCCTGACAGCCACAGGCACACCTGGTCTCACAGGATGCCTCACCTTGCCATCAACTGTATGGACCAGGAATAGACTCTGTGTAAGCAAGGCAGCTGGAATGGGGAGTGAAGGGATGAAAATCCAATGGTTTGGAGACAGTCACATTTAGAGCCAAATACCCATATGCTGCCTGTCCAGACAGCTTGCCTGCATGGGAGTAAATTCATGGAGATGCACAAACCCACTCAAATCAATCCCTCCAAAGCAATTTCTCAGCCTGTTTTACTCCTCCATCAGTTTTTAAGAATCTACCCTTAGGGAAAGACAGTATGATCAAAGGGGACACAAAGAAAACAACTTACCCCTTGGGTGCACCCACTCTGCCAAAGAGCCCTGATCCAAACCCCAGATCACTTTCCCATTTAGTCCCTCTAGCAAACTGCATGCCAGCATCCCTGCAAATCCACAAGGGCAGAGGCACTGGGCTTCTCTGTGCCCAGGAGATGGAAAACGGACTGCTTTTGCTTTGTCTCCAGTAGTGTTGAGTGTCAGGCACTTACTGGATTGAGCAGTTCTGGCTTCAACGGTGGGGGTGTAAACTCCCACCCCCAGCTCTGAGCGGGCGCCCAGACGGAACTTATACAATGTGTCTGGTTTGAGACCTTCCACAGCATATGAGGAGGTTGGGTCAAACTCCACCTTTTCCTGCCAAAAAAAAAAGGAAATATATTATATGGTGCAGTTGGAGGATACAGAAAAGCTGGTGTGCTGCCATTCTGGACCCACAAAAAGTCACAGCCACGCTGCCAAAAGTGCCTGCAGTCCTGCAGGACGCCAAAGCATGGAGCTTCCTGGGTGACACACCAGGATTCTGCAGGGAAGCAGACCTCTTCCACAGCCAAGTTACACTGTTTGGTGTCCAGACTACACTCACTGGCCTCAGAGCTTTGTGGGAATGCTGGGTCCATCTGTACAAGTTCAGACAAGGGGCACAGGACACACAAGTTTGTTTTCTCCCAATAGACAGTGTATTGCCTGTGAAACAGAGTAAAGTCCTTGTCCTGCAGCAGTCAGGATCTCTAATGCACCGAAACATTGCTGGAAAAGTGCTTGTTTTGTTGACACTTCACCTGACAGGCACTTACTTTTGGCAGCTCTCATGCCACTATAATAAGAGGAGAGGAACAGGACCACGGGACACTGTGATGGTGCCATGGCACAATTCTTGCTATGCTGTCTTGAAGCCAGCACTATCTTTGATATATCTTGAACTAGACTTCCTTTAGAGACCTGCAGTAAACGTGGAAGGGGTCTCTCTAGGCCACCTTCAATCTGCTTTTTACATCTAACCAGTCCTGGGGCCAGAGACACATGCTGGAGACCATTTCAGACTTGCCCAGAAGTGCGACTGTTCAGAGGCACCAGCAGAAAGCATGCCTCAGGGATGCTGTCACAGCATTCTGAGCCTTTCCAGTCCCAAACCAGTCACTAGCTAGTTTGCTAGCATGAACAAGAACTGCTGAAGTCACACAGAAACCAGAATGCCATGCTCTTATTGCACACCACTGAGGCAGAAGAAACACAAAAAACCAGGTGTGTTACTACCCTGGCTTGAGCACACACCCTTCCCAAGCTGATAAACTGCCATGTCCAGCCCCAAGAGCTGCCAGGCAGGATCCTCACCTGAGTGCCATCCTCTCCTTCCCAGTACAGCAGCTCATATTTAGTAATGCGTTCCTGAGAGGCAGGCAGCCATGTCAACAGGATGCGGGTATCAGACTCTGCTTCTGCCTGGAAGTCAGCTGGCTGGGCAGGAACTGGGGAACAAACACATGGTTAGTGCCAGAAGGGGCAAGAAGAGTTGCATGACTTAGCAAAGTCAGCATTTCACTTTGTGAGGATCCTCTTTCATTTCTGCCAGAACATTCCTTCTCCCCTGTACTGTGGTCTTAGAAAATCTCAGGCCACAAGCAAGCACCTCTGTCACTCAGCTGGGTGACTATGGGGATCATGCTCACTTCCAGACCCTCACTATATCCCAGATCTTTCCTTCCACACCTGTACTCAAACCCCAGAAGGGTCCAGCAGCTACACAGATGTGGATTACATCCATATCCAAGACTTCGTGTCACATTTTTAGCCACTGTATCTCAGACAAAACCGTGGGCTGTTACTTGTGCAGAGATTGATACCAGCTCCCCAGGACAATCTGACAGCATAAATCTGATGGCTGTGGGATGGGAATGCCCACCACTGACTCTGACATGCAGCCATTTGAGTACCAAGTGCAGTTGTGATGCCTGGTGCAGGTCAGACACTCAGCTGAGCCGTGCAGCACTGGGATGGCCACGGAGCCAGGCTGCCTCACCCCATACGTACCCCCTTGCTGTGTTTTGACCTGGATGATGTCCGAGGGGGGCCCGTCGCCCACCGAAGTGAAGGCCAGGACGCGGATGCTGTAGGTGGTGCCTGTGATGAGGCTGCCCACGGTGGTGAGGTGGCTGTCGTCAGTGTTGTGCTTCTGCCACATGCTCAAAGGTAGGTGCGGGTCGGTGGTGTAGTAGACGCGGTACCCTCGGATCTGTCCATTGGGCTCCTCTGGCTGCTCCCACTGGACCAGCATGGTGCTGGCACTCAGCATCCGTGCCTGGACTTTGAGGGGTGGACTTGAAGGAGCTTGCTCTCCTGTCCGGGCCTCGACCAGCTCACTGGGGGGACCCCTGCCGATGTTGTTGACTGCGATGACCCGGAACTCGTACTCTGAGAAGGGGCTGAGCCCACCTATGCTATAGCGGGTTGTTGCCACACCATCCACCTCCTGGAACTGGCTCTCCAGGGATTTGGGCTTGTACTGGATGACGTAATATGAAATGGGGTCAGAGTTGCCTGAATCCCAGGTGAGGGTCACGCTGGTAGCTGTTGTTTCAGTCACTAATGGCTCTGTTGGAGGTTTTGGCAATGCTGCAATTGGAAGGCAGAGAGGTGTGATTTAAATAATTCAGTCAGCTCAAACCTTGCAATGTGCACAGGGATAAAAATGGAGCTGCCACCTCCCATTAACATTCTTCTTTAAAAGGCAGAAATCATTTCATACTCTATAACATGCATTTTTATATTACCATATATTGCTTGAAGTGGTTCTTAATGGAAGGATAAACAGAGCAATCATGTTATTAGATGTGCTTGACGCACTTACCAGCAGCAGGCTAAATAAAAGTAATTCAACAGGGATGCAGGAATGTTTCTGTCATGGGGGTTCACCCGGCAGTGGGAAGATGCTTGCTGGGCTGGGCTGGCCCCAGAAGCCAGGTGAACAGCTGATTTACACACTAAAGCAATCAGAGCATCAAAATAATCTGGAGTTATGCTCTTGCTTCCAGAGAGACAGTATCTTAGGCCAAAGGGAGTTCATGGACAATGCTGTTAGAAGGGTTGATGGGGCAAGGCTTTGTAAGTACTATAGAACATGCAGGAGAGATACAGACAGAGAAATTACCAACTTTCATACGCACTATTTCACTGGTGGTGTGTCAAACTGCAACCAGACAGCACATTGTTACACAAGAACTCTGACAATGATACCTCTCAAGTGTCAATGAGAATGCAACTACTGCAAGCACACATTTCCAGATTTATCATTTTACCACAAGAATAAAGAAAAAGAATGACTGTGTGTGAGAGAGATTTGCAGAGTGCACAAATAATTTAGTACAATGACTGAATTAAAATATACAGTAAGTTTAAACCTCCTACAAACCACTCTAAAGTAATTAGTGACTTGTAATGCAGCCGTGCTTGACAAGGAACTAGGGAAAATGCTCAACCCAAATTAAGATACTCAAGAACTTCATTCTTTGGCAAAGCCATCAGGTTTCTAGTTTCCACATGGTTCAGCTGAGCAAGGCAAGCTCCTCAGCACAGGGCATGCCTGCTCTGAGTACCAGAGAGAACGCATTCTTCAGTGCTACTGCAACATGAATACTGAGAAGATCATTAGGGGCTGAACTGGCATGGGAGGGGAGGGCACACAACCCACAGCCAGACACCCCACCACTACCCATGAAAGATTCAGGGAGGGCAAACCCAACCTGCACAGTATTATGGCCTGAAAAAACATATTTCTTACAGCATCCTAGAAACTGGCAGCCCTCCTCAGGCTTTCAAGGACACATGAAACTCCTTTTCTTTTGAAGAGTCAAAAGTTTGACTCCTGACAGCTATTGGGTGTGCAGCCTCCATGTGATCAAGGGCAGATCTGGTACTTTCAACACACTTGAGTGCAATCAGTTCTGTGTAATCTTGCTTCTCCTGTCTGCACTGAAAATGCTCTGCTTGCCAGCAAGCACAGGAGAAACAACACTGGGTAAAGGAGTTTGGGACAGAGGCAGTAAGATATCCAGAGTAAAGGTGTACAAAAAACAGACAAGGACACAAGGAGGAAGGTGAAGGGCTAAAGGAGCTGAGCAAATTGCTCCCCTGCCCCGGTCCTGAGGCAGTGAGGGAGCGAGGCAAAGGCATTCCACCTATGAAGAGGTAAATGCTGCGAACTGTCAGTGCGATGGTGCAGTTCTCACCTTTTGCCTCCAAGACCAGACCACTATCCCATCATGGCCCTTTTCTCTGTACTCTCTTGTGTATCTACTATAGCGAGGTAGCCGCTGTGCTCTGTATGAAAAGAGAGGCTGGAAAAGGTACTGATGAGCAGGTGTTGTGAGTGAAGGGAGCTGGGTGCGGCTAAGGTTAAAAGCATCCTCTGGCTAGCCAAGAGAATTTCCTGTTATCTCCAGGTCAGAGAGGGCTAACACTCAATTCTCTGATGTCTTCAAGCAGGAACTCTGTGCAAAAGGTGGCCATAGTGCAGGAAGGGGCCTGCAAGAACAGACAGACTCAAAAGACGACGTATCTGTGGTAATCTGAGCTACAAATCAACTGCAAGCAGAGAAGGAAACAGATACTGTGGCTCTCATAGGCCCCAGATGGGAAAGGCAGGACACCTTCAGCCTTCAGCCTCCTGTTAGTGGGTGGATTACCCTGTGGTCAACAATTGGCAACAATATCCTTTTTGGAGCAAAGCTACTTGTGAAATGTCAGCAGAAAGTACAGCTGAAGGACAGCAACACAAGAAAAAGAAAAGGAAAGGGGCAGAGCAGTAAGGGAAGACATTTACAGAGGATTATGTAACAAATTTCAAATGAACTCATATAGCTCCTCCCTGCAGGAAGGGAGGATGCTCACTCTGTTGAGGCTCATGGACACTTCACATTGCTGGGCTTAACCTTTTTGCCTCACCCTTGCTGCAAGAGGACATCTGTGTGAACAGCTCTCTGACTGCAGACATCCATAAACCCTGCTCCAAGACACCCATGGCCCACCACTGTGCAGAGCTGATCCTGCTGATTCACTGAACAAGCCAGACATTGCTGAGACCAACACAGATTCAGGGAGATTCTCTCATGGCATAACAAGGACCTAGCCTGACACAAGCTTGTCCACCATGCCACTTGCAGGGAAAGAGAAAATGACCTTCAGAGCGAGTATCTCATCATACTGTGAGCGGGAAAAAAACAAAGTTGTGCGTTTGGGAACCTCCCTTGCAAACTGGAAAAGTCACAGAAGAGAGCAGTCAATTGTCTGCAGCCAAAAAATTTGGCAAAGGGCTACTTTGTTGAAACCCAAATAGGAGCACTGCAAATAATAGTTCCTTACCTTTGACAGTGATCTGGGCTGTGGCTTCAATCATGCCAAGGGAAGAGATGGCCACACAGGTGTAGTTGGCAGACTGCATGATGTTATTCAGCTCCAGGACATTCCTACCGACGGGCATCTCATCTTCTTTGGTCAGCTCCTCCACACCAGCCATCCACTTCACATAGGGCATTGGAGCACCTACTGCCACGCACGTGAGGTTCACGCTCCCCCCAGGCATCACCTCGTGGTTGCTCGGAGGGATAGAGAATCGAGGAGCAACACGCCGCACTGAAACAAGGAGGAGACAGCTAGTAGGGTCACAGAACCAGCACAGAGTACTCAGTTGCACTGCGGGGGTACATGAGGGGCAGTCAACATTTTTGCCTGTCTATCCCTCAGGACAGATAAAATGAAGTGCAAAAGCTGTTCACTACTTTGCCAAATTGCACACACTTTGCTATCCTTCCTTAGCCACTGGCATCTTATTAGCAGAACTCATTAAAGGATGGCTCAATCCATTCCCTCCAAACATAGCCTTTTGAAATCATATTACTAACATGAAACATTCCTCCATTAAAATTACATCCTTCTAATTAGAAAGCATGCACAAATGCCAGTCATACACTTTGCGCAGGGCCCACTGAAGCTCTGCAAAACGGAATCACCTGCTCAATTTATTAGCTCTGGAGCAAAGCAGCCCATTCCCTAAACCTCACAGGGTTTGGGCAGGGGCAGCAGAAGGGTTTCTTTTTTGAATTAGCACACGTGTGCTGCTAAATAAAATATAATTCCTTTCAAAATGTAACTCAGGCTCTACCTTGGCTCAGAAAATAGTCACCCAAGCTGCATGACATTGTCAGGGCGTGAAGAGATCACCTTGCTGGGCAGGAGAGAACTAATCCTGACAGATGTGAGATCATATCCATTTTGACAGAAGAGAGCTGGGCTGGCAGAACCTTTCCCACCTTCGTGGCAGCTCTTTGGGAGATGTATTCCTCCTTATTGCATTGCACAGCTTCTCTCCCTATCAATCCCTTGCTGGGTATTTCATTCAAGACTTATTTGTAAGCAACTCTCAGCTACAATAAAGCTCTAAAGCTGCCTGCCATATGCATTCCCGTCAGGAAAATGACACTGAGAAATGAGGTCCCTTCTTCAGGGTTAGTGTTATGGGCCTATTTAAGCAAGGGTAGAGAAACAACTGTGCTCAGTAAATCTTTGTCTCCTCTGGGCAAGCTCATTTCAGTCTGTAGTTAAAAAGGGAAACTGCTTGGATGTGTCTTGCCCGGCAGCTCTGCTCTCCTCTAGCCTCCTCCACTGGAAAGGCAGCCCCGAGCAGCGGCCGGGGTCACGACTGACCGGCTGCGAGGAGCCTCTCCTGACAATTATGCTGCTCCATCAGTGCACTGGGCTGCGGGGGCAGCGACTGCCACAGCATTGGGGGCAGGTGGGAACGGGGCAGGAGCCTGAGCAGGGCCAGGTCACAACAGGCCAGGGGTGTGGCCAGCCCCATGGGCGATGGGGGCCTGGCTCCTCCAGCGCAGCATCTCCGCAGACAGTAACGCTGCTGACAGCCCCGTGAGCCGCAGAGGTGTCAGCTCTGCTTGCCAAGCTGGCTCTACCCAAATCAAATTTCACTAGTGCTCTCTTTGATGATTCATCCCCAAACCATCAGGATTGCAGAAATAGACTGAACACAGAAGCCCCCACACTTGCATGTACAACAGAGCTAAGACTTTGTGATAAATTAAACAATACTGTCAACATCGTGTGTGTACTACACATCGTCTCAGTGACAAAACAGGGCTCATTAGCTCCTTACCAGCCAGGGTAAGGATAACTTAAGGATAACGTCTTCCTTTGCTTTTTTTTTTTTTTTTTTGAGTATATAAATCCAAAGTCTTGCTGGATGCTTCTTTTAATCAATTATTAAATCTCAAATCAATACCCACATGAGCAATCACAAGTGAAGTGTTACCTGACCAACGGAGCAGTGCTCCCCAAACAAGACAGAACTGAAAGTGTACTCAAATGCTATGCAGTCATGAGAATACAGACTTAACCTGATGGACATGGCAATGGTTTAACATGATGGCATGTATTTCCAACCAAAGCATCCCAGCACCAGTCATTAAGAATCAGGTTTATTTTCCAATGAACATGGCATCAAATTATTCCAGGCAGAAGCTGTTCAAATTCTGTCCCCTCCAAAGGACCAAATCCACCCACCCAAGCTGTATTAAAACAGGAAAAAAAGCAAATTTTGAGGATAATGCCATAGGTGTGCACAGAGCACTCACACACATGCACAAGGCAAACAGGCTGGCAGGCACCAGAGGCCACTACAACGTCAGACAGACAGTGGTGGAAGGGCAGGACAGGGAGAGGGAAGGCACACAAGTACTCACATACAGGGACCTGGGAAGACAATAAACTGGAGGACACAAGGCCATGCAGAAAGGTCAGAGCATGCACAAACGGATTTTCTCTTCCAGTCCTGTGAGATCAGAGGCAGCACAGCCTGCCGCAGACTCCCCAGCACCCCACACTGTGTCCCCATGTCAATGCCTGCTTTCAGGGTGCTCCTGGGGCTGTGCGAGTCCCACTGGTGCCGTGTCACCCTTGGTGTGTCCTGCAGAGGGGCAGGACCTGTGGTGGCTGTGCTGTCTCTCGCGAGGGATGTCAGCAGCTGACACCGCCCGCTCCCCGGAGGGAACAGGCACTTCACGGGGCTCAGGGCCTTGCAGCAGCACTCTGCAGGGTGATGGGAAGTCACTCTCCCCTGCGCCACACACATGGGAGCAGCAGAGGTGGATGGTGCATTCCTGTGCTTAGAAAAGGGATGAATGGCAAGGAAAACTCCCCTGTGGATCAAACAGTATGAGACCCCCTCACCAGCCTTGACACGGGCTGTGCCTCCTGCACACCACAGCCTGCAGATGCCAGGAAGTTGTGTGGAGCCTCAGCTCTCCAGCCTGGCAACAGAGGAGTGCTTAAACAGGCTCCTGTGGTGCATTCCTGCAGCCCAGAATGGCTGAGCTGCCTTCCCCTCATTTGCACACCGGCAGAGCTGCTGAGATGGGCTCGCTGCTCTGCACCAGAGAACAGCAGTGCCCAAGGCACCCAGCTGCTAAAAATACATGCCCTGTGTAGGGGTCAGCTCTCTACATGGGAGGTGGGAGGAGGTCAGGGCAGTGCCTTCAGTAAGAGATCTAGCCCGGACACTGCTCAGTCAGGAGTATATGCAAAGGAAGGGACCGGCTCCATCAGCCTCCCATCCTCTTGGGGGATAATTGGCAGCTTCTTGTCCCAGTCAGTATGGAGGGAGAAGGGGAGATGCTGTCAGTTAGCATTAGCAAGAGCTGGCACAGCTCTCACAGCAGCTTGCAGAGCACCATCAACACATTCCTCGGGCTCAAGCCAGCAATTTAAGTTGCGAGCTTTTCTAGCATAAGAGTCTGGTAATAATTTAAATCAGTGTAACTCCTCAAAAAGCAGCATTCTTAGAATTTCTGTCCAATTTACAAGTCAAATCACATGGGTTATTACAGTCCATGATTCTACCTTAAGTGCTCCAGAAAATTTTGTTTTCTTCGTTTTTTGCAGCAATGAAATTTCCCTTTTAATTACAATTTTCTTGACTAGAATTTGCAATAATTTTTTTAATCTTCTTTTTGGATAAGGATCAGAAGAAGGTGGTTCAGAGGTTTTGCAAGAACAGCACAGGGAAAACTACTGTGAATATTAAAATTATTTCAGTGGACAATACTATAATTCAGGGGTTTAACTAAACCTGCAGACTGTCAAAAATGAGATTCATTGTAATTCATCCCAAGAACAGGCATTGTAAGGGCTCTGTGCTAGTGCACTATTCTGCACATCTCCCCACTGAGAGCATTCCTTAGGAAGTGAAGTGAAACTCGGAGCAGTGAGCAGTGAGCGCAGTGCAACCTGAGCCCATGCCCTGGATCTCACAGGACCGGGAGAAAAGACAGTGTGGAGTCTGGCTCCCGACTCACAGGGGAGACTGCTGGGGGGAAGGGGGGGAGCAAGCAACACTAGAGCCACAAAGGTTGAGAAATGTTAATAATTCAGCATGCACTAACATGCACATTCCTTGCCTTGAGAGCAAAGAGCTTCAATCGATTGCCTGGCTCCTTTCAGCACGGGAGTGGCTGTTTCCACACGTCTCAGGTTCCCTCCGAGGGTGAAGTTACCCCTTTGGAGAACCAGGGACACCCTCCTCCCTGCTGCTGGCTGCAAAAGCTGTAGGCTCTAAGCCCAGGGCTCTCAGGCTGGTGTTGTTAGTCCCTCTCATGTGCTGAGACACTGCTGGCATCCAGTGAGGCTCTGCTAGAAACACAAAGTGCCAGGAGGATGGCCCAGGCTTCCAAAGTCGTGCAGCGCTGCTAGGGAAGGGGGAAACCAAATTTCCAAATTTTGCTGCTGGCTCCCTTGGTCACACAGTACAGCTTAGCAGATGACAATGCTAACAACCCCTCCCTCTGGTTTGCAGAGATCCAGTCACCTCTATTTGCCCACTCCTGCTTCAAGGTTTCCTTTGCACCATGCCTACCTGGCATCTAATTCTGGGCCTCATCTTTTCCCTTCCTGCGTGCTCACTGGGTGCTGCCCCACGGTGATGGAGAGCTGTGCTTGTGCTCTGCATGCTTCTCTGCTTGTCTCTGAGGCAATTCCAGCTGCTCAGGTCCTGCACCACTGTCCTGACATCCTCTCCCCTTTGCTTGTCCTCTGCACAAGGGAAGAGCAGCCTGAAGTCCTTTTTGCTCTGAAGGAGAACTCGGACTGCCTGGTCTGCTGCTCCTCTCCAGTCCCAGCACAGACAAGGCAAGGTCAGGGGGTTCTGCTCTAACCTCCCAGCTGGGATGAGCAGCAGAGTGCAATGCAGGGGCACATCTCTCAGAGTGTGAGACTGTCCAACTTCATTACTCGAGCCAGGCGAGCTGAAGGATCCCTGGTGAACAGGGTGTGTTCTTGCCCTCGCCAGACTGGTCACCTGCCAAAACTCCTGCCTTCCTCAGGAACCACCTCCTCCAAGTCAGGAAGGAGTGAATTTAGGAGCTACCCTCAAATATGATCACTGGTCTGCATGGTTTACTCATCTGTAGACACCTTTCATCTCTCCCCAGTGCTATCATTTTACGAAAGGACTTCAAACGGAAAGGCAGTTGCTGAAGTCTCACAACCTATTGACAGAACCAACAGAAGGAGAGGAAAAATTGGAACCAGAAAAAATGCATTTACAGTCTAATCTTGTGCTCAAACAATGCTGTACTATTTATGCTCCCAATGTATCCTTGAGTGCTGACATTTTATAGACAATTTCCAAAACAGGGCCTTGCCATTTTTGGATTATATTTCAGCTATAACTTTTAGGTCTAATTATTTGTGCTGACAACCACATATAAAAGAGGATATATCATTACAGTGGTGCAGCACTGGAGACACATCAGCATTCAGCATACTGACATACTAATAGCAAAGTAAGGGAGAGCAAGATTGTGGAGCTCTGCAATTTGCATTTGCTCTCAGAAATTTCTCTGATGAAAATAACACAACATTAAGGAGGGGAATAAGAGAAAAGATCCACTGTATCAAGATAAAATAACTTGTTAATAAATAACCTTGTAGCAGTCACAGAGCAATAATTAAATGCATGGGTTAGCAGTACATAGTTTTAAGTAAAGCGGGAAAAATGTACGATGTAATTATCAGTGCCAAACAAATTATAAGCATGGCAAACCCCAATGGAATATTTAGAAACTAATTTCTGGCTTCACATTAAATATTTGTGTATGTAGGTATTTTTGGTGGAGTGGGAAGGAAGGGTTGACACAAAGAATGAGAAATTCTTCACTCCTGCTGCCTTATACCCATCCTCAGCTGCCTCCCCTCAGCTAAACCATGTGGCTAAAACATTTAAGTGCCCTGTCAAAGGTTTAGTCTCCAGAGGTGTCTCAGCCATCACAGCAGTGCTTCAAATTCACTGAAATGTGGAGGCTTAGGGCCTCAGCTTTGATTTCCTCTCTTTTCTTCCTTGTTCTCATTTTTCATCATTGTCTTGTGCTGAGGTAATTTTATCATCCACAAAATCTATTTTTAGAAGGTAAACAGCAAAGGTCCTGTTCCTCAGTACAATCTAAATGAGAGCACGTTCCAGGGAGAGAAATGGGATCGAACTCAGTGTACTGAAACAGCCACTATGACAATTCGTTAAAACTTGTTCCAGTGATAATCATGAGACAATTCATCCAGCTGCCTGATAGTTTGTGTGAGACAAGCCAGGGTCTTTTCCCCATGGCAGCTGGAGAGCAGTGTGAGCATCCCTTACCTTCAGTGTGTGTGGAAGGACAGACCCCCATAGAACCTGTTCAGTGAAGAAATCATCTGTGGAAACTAAATCTACGTTTCTGCCAGAAACACCAGCTTTCCTCAGCATGAAATCATGAGTGCCTTGAGCTAGGTCTGGAGCTAGATTTAATTTAAAGGCTGGAGCTGCCTTTCAATACTGTCCTTTATTCACCTCTGTCTCTCTGAAAGCAGCAGGACAGAGCAGAGCAAAGCACCGACCAGGTTTTGCTGAGTGGCTACACGCTCCTGTGCATGTCACCATGGGCCTCCCTGAGCCATCTCTGGTATGGCTGGGGCCACTGCCAGAGCTCCTGGCTCGCCTGCCTGCCGGAGGAAGAGCCAGCCAGCCCCAGAGAAGCAAGGAGAAGCAGACCTGCTCGTGTAAAGGGCTCTTGTCTGAGCACGGACAGAGCATGGAAAACGGGATACTCCAGTGCAGGGACTGCTGAGGAGCAGGGAAGTTGCCTCAGCACAAGGAATCTGGATCTCAACGAGCTGCACCTGCTGCCTTGTGGCAAGGGAGGGCAGCATGCTGGGTTCTCCTCCAGCTGAGATCAAAGTAAGCTTTTTGCCTCTAGAGAAAGTTAAAACTTTTAAAGCTTCAGGAGGAATTAAGGCACACATACTCTCTAGCAGCTTGTGAAGGGGACTGCTCATTCTGATCTCTGCTTCCAAAGACTGCTCTTGCTCTCCAGCCAGAAAGCAGCAGCAGTTTAGAGGTATTACACTTGCACCTAGCATGAGTAAAGGGTTAGAGAAGGACCCCACACAGAGCAGCATGCACTTTTTCCTACCCCGCCTTTGACAAAACTGCTCTGGCTGGTATTTGCATGCAAAATATTCTGTGCACTTTAAATCTCAAGCAACAAAGGCATGCAAGCGAAGTATCAATGCCATCACCAGAGTCACAGCAAACAGTAAGCAGATTTCACCAGGCACACGGTGGCTGTGCCTGGAAAGGAGGCAGTCTGCAGGGCCCCCTCCCCTTTTGGGGATGGCTCTCCTCTCCCTACTGGAAAAGTCCCATCTGACGTGGTGTACTGTAGATGGATAAGAAGTGAAAAGGACCAACCTTCTCGCTGATCTGAGAGATGAAAGTTTGTTTTGTTTGATGGCAGAGTGCGATGAAGATGAGGAGGGAATAAAAAAAGACAAGGAAAAACACAGAGAGTAAAAACAGGCCAAGCTTCATCTGTCCGCACACCACTGAAACGACAAGACAAGACTACAGAGGTCAGCCATGACTTCCCACCACGCACACACCACTCCACGGCAGGGACAAGAGAGGCCACACTCGCACTGCTCTGGCCCAGAGCAGGCCTGGCCCCTCTGCCTCCCTGACCCACTCACCACTCCTGTTGGCAGGGCAGAGGGGACCGCACATCCCACACATCCCCATGTGGAGGGTGCTCCGGGGACGGCCCTGCTCTGGGCCAGATGATGGACACACAGACACGTTTACATGTGCAGAACACTCACACACACAGAGCAAAGGACTCCAGCCATTACACATGTGCTCCCATACACCCACTCCAGCTACAGAGAAGATGGTAAAGGCACTTTAAACCCATTGACCACACACTGGGAAGACCGCACATGGAAATCCGAATTTTATAAAATATGAAAGAAATGCTCCAAGTGGTGAATCAAAAAATCTTCTACCATGAAGAGCTGTTCCCCCTCTCCAAACAAAGAGCTAAATGCAGCAGAGAGGTATTAGGCAAGTGACAGACACATGCAGTCTCAGCTGGGCTCAGTTTTGAGAGCCTTATTGGCACATTGAGCTGCAAGTGAGAGATGGACAAGAAATCAGAAGGACAAAAACACCCAGAGAATTGAGCAGGTCCCAGTTTTTGTTCCTGCGGGAGAGACAGCAGAAGGTTAGTTGCATTTTCCTTATAGACAAAGGAGATCTCATTTCTCTAGCAGGAGTGACCTCACTGCAGCTACAGATCTGTGGCATACCAGCTGTAATCGAACCCTCGCTGAGAGAATACACAAATGGATTTGATAGTTAAAGACTGCTTATGAGTCACATTTTTGATGGGGGAAGGAGAAGGTGGGGGAAGGAATTTGCTTTCCAGCAGAAACACTGCAAATTAGAGAACAGCATGTGGCATTATACAGTGCAAGAGTACAGTAAGCCATTTCCAGCAATCAGAGGACAGGATTTTAACCAACACTGACACAGTACAGGCAAGGCAACAAGCTACCAATAACAGCTACCACAGTGACCTATGGAGTGTAATGGAGTTTGCTGGAGAACAGCAAAACACTTATTTACATATTTTTCAATTGAGCTGATACAAAGGAACTTGAACTAGTCAACTCAGAGCTTAACTGGCCTGTGAAGGCCACATCCAGTGAGGAGCCCCACCAAGACATCTTTAACACAGTCATAAGCTTGAAGTCCAGGTTTCCTCCATCCTGCTTTAGGAAAGGGATTTACCTCTTGCTCTACAAAACCTTAGCATAAGGCTCATTTGATCCTGTGAGACCCTTGATGGGAGGGAACCTCTTTATTGCTGCTCCCAAGCCAGCACTTTATTTCCTAATCTAATGGAGCGTATCACATCTGCATGGCTTCAGAAGGCAATGAGGGGCTCCTGCCTCCTGCTCAGCTCTTCCCAACAGGGAGAATTTGTTTCCTGCCCTTGCTCAGGAAGGACAGTGCTTCTGGCAAACCAGCTGTGCTTGTGGAAGGCTGCATTTCTGGAAAGCAGCACTAACATTGCAATAGGGCAACACAAACTCCAAGTGCTGCCAGCGTGGACCTACCCACTGCACCCACTGGGACTGTGAGACTGAAGGGCAAGAGGCTGGTGAAGGGCGTGAGACTGAGGGATGATGCTGGAACAGCTACAGGAATACCTGTTCTTGCTGCTGAAGACCCCAGAGCCACCCCCTCTCCTTGGGGGTTGAGAGACCCTGGCCAGACCAAGGGGACTCACTGTGGTGCTACTTGGCCTGCCTGGGGGCAAAGTGAGGGGTGCTGCTCCAGCTGGGGGACAGCCAGCAGCTTTGTTCTGGGGAATCTGGCAGGGATCATACTGCATCAGTGGGCATGGACAGGAGTAGGCTCCAGCAGTGACTTTCAACAGGTGTTGACACTTCAGATTAGAGCTGGAAAGGTAAGGAGACACATGTGAAACAGACTAATTCAAACAGATAACTTTCTGGTTTGTCAAACAGAACAAGTTTAGTACCTGCTATTTGTCATTAATTGCTGGATTATCTCTTAATCTCATTTCATATTAGTGGTTTATTAGCAATAAAAACCAGTAGCAGGCTATTTTGGAACAGCTGTAAAGCAAGAGGGCAGAAAGTTCTCTCTGCTCTTCCCTTAGTTGAGGCTTAAACAGCTGCTGCTTTATCTGAGATAAACCTGATAAATGGTAAATTGTAAGTTTCATCTCCTTACAGGTTCCATTCACATGATCCCTTATTTCCAGTTCTCTACCCATTTTTACCCTAAGGTAAAAAGCATGTTTTATCAATGGCTTCTCGGCTCTTTTACAGAACAAATGACTGAGCAGTGATGGTAAATAACATCTGCCTCTCCACCATGCAGGGATAGAGGCAGAGGATTTAAGCCTGGGGTTACCCAGAGTATCCCCTGTGCAGAACACCATGGCTCACTAGGCATGCTACTGCATCCTCACGAACCTGAGCTGCCTGGCACCTAAGCTGAACATGCCAGTCTAAGTGCAAGTCAAGTCACAGCAGAGAAGCCATCAGAGGATAGCAAACTCTAGAAAGTAGAAACAGGGCTCCATTTGAGATCCAAGCTGAAACAGCAAAGAAGCAAAGAGCAAGGCCATATCAGACACATGTCTGCCAGTCCTGACTGTCAGATGGCTCTCATGATCTACAGGCAGAAATTCCTATGACGACTGAATTTGGCTTTTACTCTGCCACAGATGTGCTTGTCTGTGAAGCAGCAGCAATACTCCAACCAGAGCAGCTTGTTGCAGAAAGAATGAATTTGGATTTATGGGAGGCTCTGCTTTTGAATAGTCTTGGTCATTAGTGACCTGAACCAAGGCAGGGGGCCGTGGCCAGAATATGAATGCACAGGTCTAAGAGTTTAGATCACCAGCTCAGACAAAGGAACACATTTCCAAAGCTTTTCCAAGTGGGAAGCTAATAGTTCCCTGAAAGCATCAAGAAAGTTCATTATCCCAAGTGGTATTGCAATTCTACTGGAACTGCCCGCATCTGTCCTGTGTGAAAACCCTCTGGCGCTATGCAAGGCATTAATATAAAGGCCAACCCATACACTTTGGAATCCAAAAGACAGAGAGGTTAACAAAAACCCAGAGGGGGATGAACCTGTTCCTGCTTATCTCCAAAAGCACATCTTGTGTCTCAAGGATTCCACATAAATCAAATTTTGTCCTTTACAGCTTTTAGTGGTATAGCGGAACAAAAGGACAGATTGTCTTTTTTACGCCAGATTACATGAGAATAAGACAACCTTCCATTATATCAGATGAACAATGCTCTCATGCCACAGTGATGAGTATATTCCATCCTAGAGAAACAGACAGGATGCTCAGGGTGCCCGACCATCCTTTCCCCATTCATAGTGCACACACATGCATGCATGAATTCAATTATGGGCAGAAATCTCAGAGCACCAGAGATGTATTTCTTAGTCCTTTGTGCAAGTGGATATGGAAGAGGAGGAAATGGACATTTAGTTGGCACAGATATGCAGGCCTAATTGTTCCACAGATGTCTGTGCAGGTCGTGGGGAGGAGGGGAAGGAGGCTTTCAAGTTCATTTCTGTGTTGCATTATCATATACTGAGCCACCAGTCATTCTCCTTCTATTTTCCATAAAGGTCATTTTACAAATAATAAGACTTGAGCCTTGCAATGCACTTTGAACCATCAAAGGACTTTGCAAGGAACAAAATTGTTAAGCTTATTTAGTTGAGTTCTACAAAGCACATTGGAATCTTTAGATGGAATGTGCTAGCTGAAGGACAAAGGACTATTATTTATTAAACCATGATCATTACAGCATAGTAGAATGCTCACAGAAACACACTGATAGTGAACACACTTCCTTGCCAGGAGAAAATACGACAAAAATATTCACAGTAATATTTGGGGAGGAGAAAACTTGTCAGAAGCCGCCCTGTGCTTCTCTGGCTCTGAAGCTGACAGCACCACGAGCCACAGTGCCGGTGTCATGTGTGGCACAGCCCCAGCTGTGCTGGCCCCAGCCTGCTCACAACCAGCCAAGAGCACCTGCCCACACTCCGACGTGGGTCACAGCAGCACGGCCACAGCTTCAGCCTGGAGAAGCACCCGGGGGCAGAGGAAATGAAATTAAAAGTACTGAAATCCCATAAACAGGAGTGCACTTCCTTCAGCAGCGTCACTGGTCTCTGCTGCACTGCAGTGTTACTCTGAGGTCAGGACTGTGCAGGGACACAAGGACATGGTGGCCCTTCAGAGCCGCGGCCCCCTCGGCCACGTGGCAGCTGCTGAGGGCTCCGCTCTGCGGCCTCTATCGCAGCCTGCCTTTGCTGCTTCTGATGGGCAGCAGGCAGGGTCATCCAGTCTGATTCAACTGCTGCTTCGTGTTTCCTGTCATCCAGGCGTCTCCCTCACAATCTCCGGTCTCTGCTTGTCTTGATCACTGCCAGGCCCTCAAGCACTGGCAGTGCCCCTCTCCGGTGAAGTATTGTCACCCTCATCAACCCTGAGGAGAGGCAGGTTTAACGGAGCACATTGCCAGAAGTGTGCATACAGCTGGGCTGTAAACAAACGGATTCCCTTGTTATTTAGCTATTTTTCAGACATCTCCAGTTTTGGTTGCTGACTGTTCAACCACTGTCCTCAGCTTTTACTCTTCTCCTGGCGATAGCCTTGAGCTTTGACTGCTGTTGCTATTTTAGCTGCTTTAATATTACATAAGCAGAAAATGTTCTTTTTAAAGGCGTCAAGTCTTCTTGCTCCAGGCCCATGTCAGTCATTCAGAATTATTATTATTTACACAAGGTCCCTGCTGCAGTAAGTATCATATAGCCAAAAGTAGCCATTTCAGTGAGCTCCCTCCGTGTCTGAGCCTCAGCTACTGCCAAGTTCTCAAGGGTAAAACCCTGCAGAGGCCAGAGAATTGCTGCTAGGGACAGAGCAGCAATCCAAACTTCATTTTGGGTGATGGCTCCTTGGTGAAATTTGGCAAATAAAATTGCAGACTCCAAGCAGGGTTCCCTACTGCCAAATGAAATACTAGCCTAGCCTTTCAAAAAGCAGATCAAGAAACAAAGGTTTTTGTAGTAATGCCATTTCTATTTACTGCAGTCTGATTTACTAGCTTGCAATTTGGGGACAAAGCAGATAATTCACTTTTAAATTTATTTACTTTTGTTTTAAAGTAGCTGTGCAGCTCCTTCTCTACAGTATGTGTAGCACTTTGGGCTAGAGAACTCACTGCACTTGCCCCACTGGAATGTGCCTTGAAGGCCTGAAAAGCAGCATTTAAAAAGAGAAAAGTGGGCAGCAGATTTCTCATTTGATGTCAAGTATGCAGCCAGGGCTCCTGTAAGTACTATTCTAATAGGACTGGCATTGCTCACTGCTGCAAGCAGCACTGGGAACACTTGTAGTGAATTCACAGTGTATTCTTACATGCAGTCTTCCTACTCATCTGCTTCGTGTGTAGAGACAGGAAAGAGTAGAAAACCCCTTTATACAGGGAAAGAGGAAAATAACAGTGCATCTAATGTGGGGTGCACCACACGGGCCACCATCTTCCCAGGCACTTTGTAGGACAAGACCTGTGAAAATTCTTCTCTTGGTGCAGATGTCCCTGAAAGCTGTAGGCAAATGAAAAGTGAAATGTGTTCCTACAAACCCAATAGTATAGCTGAATGAGTGCAATTACACTATATTCCCAGAGAGCATGACAAAATGACATCAACTGTTTTTTTTCAATACTACGTCCAATCTGCCTTCTACTCTTTAATCAATTTCTTAAATATCTTGAATCAACATCTTGGATCTTTTGCTGCTAAATTAGACAGCAAACTCTCTGGATTAGAGGAATCACATCTTCCATGTTTCTATTCCCTTCCCTTCTCCCTGCAGCACCATCAAGTCCCAAATCTAATCATTGCTACAATATACTGTGGTAGATGTAACCATGGACCACAAAGGGATGATTGTTTCTTCATAGTGGTAATGATAACATCCAGAACCAGACCAGCACTGGCAAACATGCTTGCGGTTAAAAGCTTGGGTAGGAATACGCCACTGTGCTCCCTTCAAAGCCCCTGCTATGGTCCAGAAAGCCACCTTGCCCTGGCATGCTCCTGCTCTTGCTTTCACCCTGTTCTTGCTCCTGTGATGGTCTGGATGTTTTGGGCCACCCTCCAGCAGTGGGAGGCAGTCAGCTCCCAGTGCTGATTCCAGCCCCTTCCCAGCTCAGCAGCAGCAGCCAGATAGACCCATCAGTCCAGAAGCAGAAGGCTTAGGAGGACTGCTTTCCAGCACACTTAGTAAGATGAAAATAATAGCTCCAAGGAAAATGCATCCATTTTCCTTTACAAATCCCTGGTGTGGAAATGTTTTAACTTTTAATGAAGTCCATCTGTGCAGAAGTGCTGGCTCTAAAGGATTTACAGAGACAAGACACTGGTGTAGCCTGCTACTTCCTCCTCCTGTTTTTCCATTGATATAGAAAGCCCTGAGCAGTGCCCAGATACTCCTTCTCAGCACCCAGTCTCTTCCTTTGTTAGCATGAAAAGTATAAAGATGCTAATGAGCCTGTGCTTTCCAACACAGCCCACTCACAAAGGATTACCTGGGAGGCTAGGAAAGGGGAGAATATGATCAAAAACATAAATCCCAAGAGTCAAGAGACAAACAAACATTTGAACTATTAGAAAAGCAATAGGCTGTAAATGAGAGCAGGCAAAAGCAGTCCCAAGAACTACACAGACTGGAAATTAGTGCTGCTGCTCAGCACTCAGCCATGCTTCCCAAGGAAGTGGACAACTGCTTGGGTATTCATGAGGTCAATCATTATAAAACCACCAAACATTGGCAGTGTAGCCCACAGACTTAATTTCCACTGTAATTTAGCATTAATTAATGTCCCCTCTAGTAAACATGCAGGCACTTTCTAAAGATCCTACTACAAGTCACTGATGTGTCTAATGACAATACTGTAGGACCATCACAAAAAGAAAAAATCAGGGATTTCTATCCTGCAACCCAGACCTGAGAAAGTAAGATATTTCTATTTCTTTCCTTGCATTAAAGAAATAATATACTGTTCTCGGCTTGAGTAACTTTTTGAACTATTTAACTAATGTAGTAACAATAAGACCTGTTTTTTTGTAGAACATTTGCTATCAGAAACTGTAAGCAAAATACCATCTAGGACCTAGTACGCACAGGAAATATCATCTGATAGCATCATCATAATTTATGGGATGTCATGTCTTAAATATACAGAAAGACTTTATCAGGATCATGTAAGTTGGAGATTCACATTGTAAAGATTATGTGCCAGAAAAAGGCTTGTTCCAAACATTTATGTGTAAAAAAATTGACAGTTAACAGCAAACACATGTCAAAGAACATGCTTTTGTTGGTGAACGTGAGGATGCTCTCACATGTGCAGACCACCTACAGCCCATGCTTAGCCCCAACAAGGCAAATGAACCTTGTAAGGTTCATTTACACTAAGCCAAGTGTAAAATCCAGAACACTCCTCAGTCCTCCGGGATTCATTTGCTAAACAAAGAGCGTTCATTAGTAAGAAATCGTAAGTTGTTAAGAAGAGGCTTTTCTACCTCTTGAAGCTTTTGTGCCTTTTTCAGCCACATGTCTATAGAAAACAGAACATTGACAGTCTGAGTATGTCACAGGAAGCAAAAGCATCCCAAATACTGCAGCAATACAGGTGGATATCCACACAAACCTACGCAAGAACAGCCAACCTGGTAACTAGAATCCTTTCTCTCAGAGAGCAAAGGGTCAGTCTGGGATGAGTTTTAGTACAGCTTGCCTGGAAAATGAAATTGCAAGAAAACAGGGAATTTAAAATCATCCATAAATACATTGTGAGAGTGAAATGAGTGATTCCACTGCATAGATATAGCTTCATCTTCTGAATATGCTTAATTGGATACTTCAGTCTTCCAAAGACTCTTATAATCCAAATTAGGCTGCAAAATAAAAAAGCAGTCCCCCATAATAAGCAACAAAAACAATGCCAGAAGCCACCCCTAGAAGCAAACACACAGCATGAGAAGACTTTATCATTCTCATGTCCTCTTTCCATACTAACCTATGCATATACAGCCTTAAGACTGCATTTTCTTTCTTTAAATCAGAGGAAGGAAGAAATGAATATGAGATTTTATTATTAGTCTGTTGATTTACTATATGGAAATAAAATCTGGTTCTAACTTCCTAATAAGCACCAGCACAAGAATGTTCTTTCTTTTCTTGAGAAAACCCATAACTACATTTCCCAGGGGTTCCTGACCAATGACTGGTTCTACAGAGTTTCGTATGAAGCAGCATGCTTTTTTTCTTGCTGAAATTAACAGAAAGTGTACAGGGAATTTAGCACTTGCTTCTCTCCAAGCTAATTCAAACACCTTCAATATAGAGCAACAAAACTGCCAGGAGACTATCCTAATATAAAACCTAGTTATTTTGGTATGTTGAAAACAGTTTTAAATTGGCAACATAGCATAACCATTAGAAAAATTGCCTTACATGAATTGTGGCTAATTTCCAGCAGGTTCCCAGTGTGAGCCATTAATACCCTGAGGCTCAATCATTGATGCATATAAGATGGATTAGGACAACTTCAAAAAACTGTTCTGTTTTTAAAGGTACACATTCCAAAGCAGAGGCCTAAATATTGGCTCAGTATAGCTGAGCACCTCTGGCTGGTCAGAGCATGACCAGTTTTAGACTACTTTACCAAAGGTTAGTTTATACTGAAACCACTAAGCCACACCTTGATCCCAATCAAGATAACTATGACACAGAAGTTAAGGAGCTCAAGAGAGAAAGGAATTCCCATTCTGCTCATGTTTCAGTATTTTACATAACACCATATAAACAGCAAAAACAGATTTGCTTTGTGAGTCAAACACAACGTAGATCGAAGATATCATTGAACTTAATTTGCTGGTTTTTGAACAAAAGGCCCCATCACACAATCCACAGTGTAATCAGGGCAGAAGACAGGGAACGTTCTCCTTTCACTGAAAATCATAGAGATTTTAGGAAGGAGGAGAATGACCTCCTTGGGTGGAAGCTGCTCTTACCTCGAACATAAAGGTTGGCTGGGGCAGAGTAGCGGGTTCCTGCACTGTTGGTTGCAACACATTCATATTTGCCTTGGTCTGACTCCTCACTGTTCTCTATTTGCAGAGCTCCTGTACACAAACAAGATGAAACAGACAATTCAGGTTATGGCAAATCTGGTAATCAGACCAACAGCCTCTGAAAAGGAAGGTCATGCCCCACACTTTTAGGGTATCCTCCTGGATAAATATTTCATGATGTTCCCTGGACCCATAAGATACCAGCATGCAGCCAAAGGCACCCAGTCTGCTGTTAGAAACTTGTGAAATTGATAATTATTATTTTTCTAACGCACAGGGAAAAAACTACAGATTTATTTCTAACCATCCCAACCACTTCTATTTTTTTCTTCAATAAAGGAAGAAAACATACACATACACACATATTAATTACAGCTTCATATGAGACTCCTGCCTAATAAAAGGACCTTCAATAAGTCTTCAATCAAAACAGGCAAGCACAAAGCACACTTAACTGTAGCTGTTTCTTATCTGATCCACACAAAGCCTAGCAAACACTCAACAAATTATGACCTTCCTGCAGAAATCAGCAGAGTCCCATCCTTCCCACCTCAGCACTCTTCCTTGGTGATGTCTCAAAAAGACAGCTCTTTTTGAGAAAACACTTTGCCTTTCGTCAACTTTTTTCCATGTTAATGCTCTCCGTATTTTTTCAGATTTCATCATGTACAATACAAAAACATTAGAAAGTTAGTCTGAGACATGAAAGATACCCACCAACGCAATACACCCACGTGGCTGCACGGTGCTTGTGTGAAGGCCACCCTCCCTTTGTTCCAGCAGTGCCTGCTCCCCCAGCTTAGGGTCAGGAATAGCTGTTTATCCCAGGCTGCACACTCCTTGGGATATGATCTGATCCCATCCCCAAAGTGCCAAATGCATGAGGCCTCATGTAAATAATGGCAGTAATTGTGAGGGCACACAGAGTAGCAATTTACATGGGGAACCTGCACAGTACCTTCCACAGTGATGTGGAAGTGAGCAATGGTCTAAAGCTGGTTTTCTCTCAATCTACTCAGCATATTCCACTGGTGTCCAGCAGCACTCAGCCAGGCAACCTGGCCTTTCATCCAAATTCGTGCCCAGCACAGATGACTGCACAACTGGTCACATCTAAACTCCCTTAACTGGGCTCCATATGCAGACTAAAAGATGAAGATGCAGAGAAAGAAAGAAGAAGGATGCATTTGACAGCAACCTGGCACTGCAGGAGTGTGTGGCCTCTGGCCAGACACTGAAGTGGCTGCTGCTCAGCCTGCTTTCCCCAGGCATTGTGGGAATAATTTTTTAAGTGCCTCCAAGTGCTCAGATTCTGCTGGTTAGTATTGCCTGCAAGAAGGGAACTCTGCTCACAAACCACATACCAAACTAAAAAATGTTAACCCCTTTGCTTGTAATGATCTGAACTCATTTCTGCCCGCCACAGTTGAAAATGACCACTGAGAGCTGCACTGAGAATAGCTGGTGAAATTGCCTTCTCCCTTCTTGCTGGTTCAAGCTGCAGAGGTCAAACTCAGTTTTTCTTATCATCAGAACAGAAGAAAAACTAATGTGAATCAACCACTGCCACCTACATTATTTAGAAGGATAAATTGAGACTGTAGCATAAGCCTATATGTCATGGGGAAAAATGAACTTCCCTGGGTTCTGCCATATAATAAAAATG
Source organism: Onychostruthus taczanowskii (assembly GCF_017590055.1). Lineage (NCBI taxonomy): Eukaryota > Metazoa > Chordata > Aves > Passeriformes > Passeridae > Onychostruthus > Onychostruthus taczanowskii. Next base: position 9,438,214 of record NW_024504786.1, read on the forward strand.
ATGTACAGAGCCCTCCCTATTGTTGCATTAGTGTTGGAAATGAGGCTTCAGCTAGACAGGGAAAGCTCGTTTGCAAAAATCTTTCTACCTACTAACGAAAGGACCTGCCAGCTTGCCTGGCCACAGCACACTCTGGACATCCGCAGGCTGAAGCCTACAGAACTCTGCTGCTTGATTCAAGGAAAAACAGTGAATTTCTACATCCTGTCTGGGAAAAACATCTTCAAGCAGACAGCAGCATGATAGGCAGTGGAGCAGGACAAAGTTTGCCAGCATTGACAAGATACAGAGAATCAGAGAATCTGGAAATGGAAAAGACCTATTAAGTTACCTTGTGCATCCCTAGGGGCCAGGGCAAGATAGTTCCCTGTTCTAAATGTACTTGTCTTGTGTCCAATTCCATTTTAAATGTGCCAAGTGATAGGTCTTTCACCACTTCCTCAAGGAATTGATGCCACTGCCTGGTTATGCTCTCTGTCAGGAAGATTTTCTTGGAACTCACAATATATTACCCCCCTTTGTAATTTCTGCTCATCATTCCTTGGGCATGCATGTGCTGTAGAGCTCATTCCAAGTGCTTCCATCAAGCTTGTCTGTGAAAAGCTGTCTGTTGCAAAATATACCCAAGCTTAATAAAAAACCCAACTGGCTGGGCTGGAAGCAGAGCCAGCTTCAAGTGATAGTAGTGTCTGCCTAGAAAAAAAGTAAGATCCCTAGATAATTCTGCCATAAACATATGACCCTTTTAGCCATTTAATACATATCACTGGTATTTTTTTACCCTTTATACTCGTGATCACCATGCCTCTTTAAACGTCAATCAAACTGTGTTTTCATCTTCAGGGACCTCAATAATGGAAAGAAAAAAGAGAATGAAGAAAATGAGGGGAGTTTCAAAAGAAATGCTGTTATTGCCTGTCAACACGGACCAATTTCTAGAATGATACTATAAACATGCAACATGTCAGCAACTGCCTACAAACTGCTCAGGGACATTGGGCAAGGGACTCTGGGTTTGTCTGGGTTGGCACAACTATTCAAATTATGGTGTGTCAGGAGGAAGACAAGAACCCAGAGCAGAAGGAAGTTAACACAAACCTTTCATACGGAACAGAAAGAAAATAGGTCCTGCAATAAATCATTGTTAGACAAACATACAGATCCTGCAGCATTAACTGACAGCCAGCAGAAACTGGAAGGATCATGGTAAACTGATTGCAGTCAGCGGGGCTGTGGATGCTTTCTTGAAGGACAACCTACAACTAAGTGATGGATCCAGGAAAGTGTAGGGTGTCTCAGAGTACAAAGATTTATGAATAAAGTTAAAAAGCTCAGACATTTCTGGAATCAGAAAGCTGGAGACAAACATGCATCTGAGACTTGGGAAAAAACTTCCTTTGAAATGCTCTCAGCCCTAGTTCAGTGATCCCAGAGAAAGAAAGACATCATCTCTTGGAGGGTTCATGTCTAGGCTGGACAGGACACATGGAGTACAGGAAAGCTAAGAGCTGAGTTCTGAGTAGCATGTTTCTCTGAAATTCATGGAAGCTGCATCCAAAGACACTCAAAAGCACAGTGAATTCTTTGCCTTGACAAGTGCAAAGGATCTGATTTCTATTCCTAGCCCTGTCAGCATCTCATAATCTTCTGCGCCTCTGCAAACCAGGGCTAGAAAGGCTGATTTACTTTTATTCATTACTTTGGGATTTATGTTGCGTAAGTTGCTGAGTGAGGTCTTGTTCACACAGGATGTTACTGCAGACTTCTCACATGGACTCCCCGAGTGCTCCTGTGCCAGGTGCCTTGTTCCCATTTGTGTGGCTGAGTCCTGACGTGCAATCAGACAGCAGAACTTCGGTGGATGCATGAGGACCATCTACCACCAGGACATGATACAAGCACACAGAGGAGCAGTGAAGGGCTTGCTTGGGAGCTTGGGGGACTCTGCAGCAGCACATGCACATCACAGTGAAACCTGTCCTGCTGAGCACCACTTGAACCCTTCTGCTCCTCTGCAGCAGGGCTCCAGAGGAAGAGGGGAACAATTCCTCACCACACTGCTGTGTCATGTCAGTCTTGCTTGTGCCTCAGACCTGCTCCTGATAACACAGCTTATCAGAAAGCTGACAGCTCCTGAGAAAAAAACCCTGATTGCTCTCTCATGCCAGGGAGAACAGTGACAAGGCAGAGTTTTCTAGGGCTGAGGGCAGGAGTCAGCCCTGCTGACTGACAAGCACTCCTTACTTTATATTCCTTATTCCTCTTTACTCTGTGCTGGTATCTCCTTTTCAGCCTCTCCCTTTTCTCTTCTAGCTTTTCCTTTGCTCTTTAACTTCGGCACAGACAACAGCCCCGTTAGCAGCTTTCCAAGATACCTATCTATTCAAATATACTTGTGTTCAGGCAGAATCATTAGTTGCAGTGACAGTGGTTAAAAGAAGCATTTTAAAAATGCCCTGCACAGAGAAAGCACAGGGAAGGCAGATCCTGATAAGGGACAATTTTTGGCAGTGCTGGGTGCTGCTGTGCCATGAAGGGCTTGTCACTCTCTTCTCCAGGTGACAACGCAAATGTAAAAGGCTCTGAGCTGCCATACAAATTGGTCTCTCTGAAATCCTGCTCCGTAGCTTACTGGGAGCTTGTGCTCTCTTCTGCCAGAGAGCACCACACAGAGCCAAACACCAGAGCTCCTAGGGCAACGCTTTTCTGTATCAATTCAGGTTGGAGCTCCATCCCCAGCAGCGGGAACAGCTCTTTTTCTCTACCAGAGCATCCACATCCTCAGTCCTCTGGGCTCACAACTGGGGGACTGACTTTTTGCCCGGGTTATAAAATCAGACATGGAACTAAATACTCCTCTAAGCACCCAAGAATCAGAGGAGCCAGGCTGCAGACACAGCGCTAATCTAAGGAAAGGACTTGCAATGCAGATGCAATGAAGCCGGCTACCTGACCAGGGTCCTTCAGCAAAGAGGCAAATTTAGCCCACCTGCACACTAGAGCACATGGCTACCCTAAAACCCTCCCTTTTATTTCCCCCTGCTTCCTATCAGCTTCCTTCACAAAAATACTACCTGACTTCTCCTCCAGCACTATTCTTAGCACCCTCTTCAGCCAGTTCCCTCTTCAACAAGTGCTCAGATGTGGGTCTCAATCCCTTTTGCTAAACATTGCTCCTAGGGAAGGAGAATTTCTCTAATAAAATCCAGAGAGCTGTGCAGTAGGGTCAGAGACAATCCCAGACCAAATAAGGACTCATAAATGTGAATATGGTGGACAAAGAAACAGCATGAAGCCCTGACAATGGGAGAGTTGGACTCTGACATCCTGGCTGCTGCCCGAGATAACAAACACTTGCTGTGGGAGCTGTGAAAAAACACCAAACCATGTGAGAGTCACTAAAAATGAAAATAAGTATGTCCCATATTCACTATTTTTGGTAATTTATAACAGCAGCATCTCCCAGCTGTTCTACAGGATTGTACCTAGCCTCCACAAGCTATTGGCACTGCCAAATATGCAAAACAAGGTAACTACAAATGTATTCTCATTGTTAGTGTTCATTATGGTTATTATGCCTGCGAGGATGGGGATTGGCATACAAGGGGCCTGTTCTGGATGGCAGCACTGCTGAGAAATCACTCTTCTGAGCACCAGAGGCAGCTGCTGATAGTACCTGACTGCTGCCAGGAGCTGGACTCAGGCAGAGAGGGAGGAAAGGAGGCCCAATATTCTCGGTAGCGTGAGGCCTCCTCTTAGAGTTTCAGGATGCTCTGATCCCTCACTAGCAGGTACAGGGAATCTCGGGGGACTCTGCCTCAGAAGCAAAACTACAGCACTGTCAAAAGCACAGTAACACCTTTGTGTACTTCTAAAGGGACATGAGTCAATCTAAATGTGACAGTAAGAAAAATGGTATTACAAGCATTTCCAGGCACTACCCCACCCAGCCTCCCCCTGACACTTCTCCTGCAAGCAGATCTCATTTTAAAATTGTTTTTCTTTTGCTTTCTTTTGGTGACTGGAAAAGCTCAAGAAACAGGAAGAAAATCCTATAATACACAAAGTACAACCAAATGTACAAACACATCCTCAAAAAGAGACAGCAAAATTCTTTTAGCTTGCTCTAATCTCTTTGGATAGCTTTACGCTCCAGCTCGCAGGATAGCGTTGAAATAATGGAGCTATATTTAAACCAGTTCACTTGGGACTGGAAAAGGTTTAGCTACAGCTATACAGAAGTCGGTGCGGGTGTTTACCTGGCTTCCCAGACAGCTTCTGACACCCAAGTGAGCTGATCTAAAGTTAATTCAGACAGACCTCTGCTACGCTGACGTCTGCAAGGAAGAAATACTCTTATGTATAGGAACCTCTGATATTTCCTGTGGTGACAGAAAAGTAACAAACAAATCTGACTGGAAAGGGATAATGCCTGAGATGATGATATTTCTTTACCTCCTCATGTGTATCCAATCTAGTGCCTGCTCAGTCCAGCACCCACTAGAAACACAGCTGCATTCTCCTCTCTCTTACAGCCCAGAGTGGGAAAATGCAGCCAAGTTTCACAAAGGGTTGAGTGAGTTAAATTGCAGAGAAATGCTGGAAATTAACATCTTACATTCTACTTTCAAAATATAACTTGCTTAAACATGGATTTGCTGATACTATCTGTGGGTCACCTTAAGAAGCCAGCTCTTGCCTAATCTGACAGGCATTTGCCAGCTCTGTGTCTTTCAGATGAACAAACAGTGATTTCAAGATTAAATTACTATCTGGGGCAGTCCCAGAGGAGTAAAGAGTGAAGCTACAAATGGAAATTCTGAATTATGGATGGGAGTTCCTCCCATTTACGGGAAGCCACAGATGTCTTGGACAGAAAGGACCAAATATGTGTGGGTAAGGTCAAAAGAGTTTGTTTAAAGATAAAAATCTCTTCATGTTCGGAGGGGTGCCTGGTAGAATATCTCAGGTCATCCTCTCTCTAACCACATGCTGTTCCCTCCAGGTGGGTTTGCCGCTGCTTTGACAGAAATGTCTTGGATACCATCCCAAGAACTCCAGACACACAACTCCTAGTGATACAGTCACAGCAGCAATGAAATCACACCAAAACCACCCCTTCCCCCCAAACATTATTACCAAAAGGGTTCATTCAGAGTAATTAGTTCACCCTTCCTTTCAGACCAAATTAATGGATTCCAAAGCATCAAACTTACCTTAATGAGGAACAAGAGTGCAGCTGGGTATAGAACATGGCAGAACAGTCACTTCTACATGGACACAACCTCACCATCATAAAAGCACTTTCATCTAATCTGTCGTTATCTTTAGAAATTCAATGACCTCCATTTTAAATAAAAGGCATCAGGCTGACAGAAATCCTCTAGGAGAAGCCAGAGAGCAGCACGTGGCTTCTGTTTGCTCTCACAGAAATGTCATATTTGACATTCAAACAGGACACATATATTTTAAATAATGTCAAGAACACTCTTAAAATACCTCAACAGGACTCAAACGGGGGTGGGGAGGGGGTGGGGGTGCGGGAAACTTATGTTTTATGAAATGGATGGTTCTTTTCACAGAGATGCCATCGGTTCCCAAGCAGGACGTATGGAGCATCCATGTGGTTCTGGTGCTGAGTCACTAATGTCATCAGCTAGGACGGGCATGCAGCAAAGCGTGCGGGGAGGCCCTGGGATGGCTGCACACTCAGCGTGCTCGGCCGGGAGCTCAGAGCGGATGGCGAGTTAGCATTCCATCTGTCACTTCATTTTAGCATTTGCAGTAGAAATAGGAGATGAAGAAATAGTTTTAAGGAGTTTGTAACATCACAGCTGTCAATCTCCAGTGTTCCAAAGGGAGGAATGACAGATACGTAAGCCCATTCATACAAAAATAAGGTTTGCAGTCTTCTTCCCTGACCCAGATTTGCTACAAAGGCAACTTAATGCAAATAGGTATCAAACACCAATTCACATTTAGTCTAAAATCACTTAAGAGGAGCTGAAAACATTAACCCCCAGCAACAGAACCAGTTCCAAGAGTAAGATTATTAACTTCCAGCAGTGATTCAGGGAAAAGGGCGAGGAAAAGGGACAAGGGGAAAACTGAACGAACGAGGTTGTGTTGATTTATAGGTAGTAGTCATTCTGTCAAGAAATCCAGAGGTCAATCAAGAGGGGTAACCAAAATCACAAGAGAATTCAGGAGGGCCATAGCACATAACGCTGATTAACACGCTAAAGTTAATCTAAAGAGACAGATTTGAGTGTTTAGGCTAGAAAAAAACAACACTCCAATTGTAAAGTCATTACTGGTGCACACAGGCTGTGAAAACTACTACAGGGACTGTGCACCAGACTGGGCTGGGCTGTCAAAGCAGGGCTGGGTTTAATTAATGAGGGCTTAAACCGCCAGACATGCTTCTGATTTATCCATTTAAAACAAACCTTAATGACGCAAAACAACATCAGGATGTCCAGCTCAGAAAGGGGGGTCTGGGTCAGTGGTTCTCCACTATGCCATCACATTTGAGGGTGAGTGCACTTAAAAGAGAAACACAAGGAACACAAAGGTGCCTCTTATCCCAGAGTCACATTTGCCCAACCTTTCAAGGATTTTTCTCCTTCCATTTAGTTTCATGACCATCAGCAGCAGCACAGATGAATTTGACTATTCTCTTGTGAAAATGTTACCTCCATACACTTACACCAAAGCAATCCATCTAAAACCCCCGAGACACAAGACCTCAGAAGGTCACAACTGTGTGGGAAGTACAGAGACTTTCAGGAGCTGCAAGAGATGTCAACTCTCCTGTGGTGGAGGCCTGGGAGCATTTCCCAAACTTTTGCAAACTTTCCGTTGAATAACCCCCTTTTGACAGTGCAAAATTGCAATGGATGGTTCTACAAGAAATCACGCTGAAACCCAACTGAAATAAACACACTAGTGGGAGAGTGCAGATGAGCGAGAGCACTGGCAGAGTTAGGGCTGAGAGTAAAAGCTGGAGATGAGAAACACCGGAGGAGAAGGGACAAGGCAGACAGGAGATGGAGTGACGTGACAACTGGAGGCACATTTCAGCATTCTTACCTCTGATCGGTGTACCACCTGGTGAGGTAATTTGAATGCAAATAAGATTAGAGAGAAGCATTAGTACAAAGAGGAAAGGAAGAAAATTATAACTAAAAAGCAGAAAGTTTTTTTTAAGCTAGAATTTGTATTAGCGCGACAGGAATAAACAAAAAGAAACTGATGTGCAATAAAAGTCAGAGTGACACTCTCAGGAGGTTAGTAAAGCTTATTGCTTTCAGGAGTGCAGCATCCAGCCCTGCATCTTGCCATTAAAACCCCCACCCTCATGAACAGGGGCCAAACTAAGCTGCCAAGGTGGCACTGCTGGCTGGCCTCACCACTTGCATTCACCCACACCACTGTTCAAGCAGTTGAGATGGAGGACACTTTGGGGAGATGGTGCAGTGCCCCTTCATTCCTCGTACAGAACAAGGAGGGGGTGTCCTGGGGCTGTGTGACTGTGCGTGTGCTGGGCAGGACAGGTGGAAAGCACATGGTTGCGGGCACTCGGTGCAATTTGGCTTTGAGGTTAGAATGACCAGTGGGACAAAATCTGCTCGCTTAAAGACATTAAACTAAGAGGAAAATATAATAAATCAGTTTTGAGTCATTCTCCACATTCACATAACTCTTGCATTGGGTTCCCTCTGGCAAAGAAATTGGTGTCATGCAGAATTAACTTTACATAGAGAAATATTTGGAAATGAAGTGGTTTCTGGTAATGTAACAATGGCACGCTAGCCAGACCTCTGTTGTTCCTGTCTAATTTGGACGTTAGCAGAAGAAAGGAATCCCTACCCTCTTTATAAGGCACTGGAGATAATTTTACATGCTGTAATGAAGAGTATCTTATAAGGAGGGCTTCTCTGGGAGTAAGGTTAAATTATCCTGTTGCAATAATCTTTAAAGGTTCATTTTATGAGGTCAAGGTATTTAGCAAGTGGAGGCTCCTCTGGTCAGTGTCTTGAGTTCAGTGTACAATCAATACTGAAGCATGATGGAGAAGCTCCAGCTGGGCAAATTGGCAGGGAACCCTTCTCATCCCCACTTTTGTCCCCTTGGTCTTAATTTGCACATATGAAGGCTGTTAGTATAAGGGAGAGATTCATGCAAATTTAATCTGTAGGCAGTTCATGGTATGTGTTGGTTTTATGCAGATTTGTAGGATCTGAATACCAAGCACTTACCAAAGAAAACTGAGGAGTTTAAACAGACAGAAAAATAGGGTTAAACAGGACACAGTGTGTCAAATCATGTTCAGTGTATTGATTAATAAATACCAGTATGCATACAAGAGTGTCGTGTATCTCAGATTTACAGCTCATTCCATTATCCACAACAATGATCACCCAATGGGAAAGAAAGACAGAAAAGAATTTCTGTAAATACAAAGAAGGCATATTTTAAGCACATTTAACTTGCCTCTTAAAAAGTAATTACAATATTTATACTTATTCTTTTTCTCTTCTAACTACCCTTCCTTTAGGCAGAGTCCCTTTTTTTGAAGCAGGAGAGCAACTCAAACTACTCATTTTAGCATTTTCCTCTGCCAAGATGACATTATCCTATTTTAACTTTATGTCTTGTTATATTTTCTGATGCCTTCTATGCAGAGATGACTGAAGCATCAGGAAAAATCTTGCAAAGCCTGAAGTTGCGGGTAATCTCACTCTTGGAATAATAATTTGCTGCTTACTTATGTATCTCAGTAACTACTGCTACCCTTAACAGAAAAATTATACCCAGAGATATTTGCATGGAATAGCACAGCCATGGAAAACAGGGTTATTTCTCTTTGCCTGTTTGGAAAGTTTGCCAAGTGATAGTTTTGCCCTATTTGGTCTAGGGCACTCCAGCTCTGGTGTATTGTGTGTCCCTCACCCCACCCCATTCCTTCCCATTTTCAGAGTTAAGAAAAGCATCACCACCACGTGTCACTTCCCATGGGAATGGTGCAACGACTTTGAGTACAAGCCCAAGGGGCCGAAAACATTACTTCCTTATCTCTCATCTGCTGAAATAGGGTTTGCTGCTCTGTCCTGGAACTGAAAAGATTTGCAGGAAATCTTTTTATCTACTCCCTGCAGAGGCTCAACCCTTTCTACATTATGCAATTGTCTGTACAGAGCTCTAGAAGCAACTGCATACTTGAAGCAGATTCCCCAAAATGTTAAATGTGGCCAGCTAATTTCTTTCATGAGTTAAATCCCAATCCTCCTGGCTTCCGAATGCAATCCAACCCTTGTGAGAGCAACACAGAGGCTTGCTGTATTTACTGCAGTGTTTACTCCATGTTTCTCACCTTTGCAAAGTTAAGACATTCACTTTTCAGAGGACACCGTTTACAGAGTGTGCACAAGGCTTTTCAGATGAACCCCAAATTTCCTCATCCAGAAGGAACAAACTGAAGTTTCCCTTTATTCTTCACATCATATGATGATTCATCTCTGGCTGCTGTCCTTTTTAAGGTGTCCCTCAAAGGGACAAATCACAGCACACAGGCCACAGAGTGCCAACGTAAGAGAGTCCATCAAGTGATGAAGATGCCATCACTCAAATGGTTACTGAGGCCAAATTGTGCCCTGTGATCACCAGGCTGCTTTATGCAAAAGGCACCCCAAGATCAAACTTCAAACCCAAATCCTTGTGTTTGAAAGGTCTGAAACACTTGTAAGGAAGGAGAGTGTACCAGTGATAGGGAGTGTACCAGTGAAGGAGAGTGATACCAGACACGGAGAAACACTCCCCACATTCACCTCAGTCAGGAATGAGTGCTGGCCCTGATATTCTCCGTGTACTGGAAGCATCCAGTCAGACACCCAAAGCAAGGAAAAACATAGCATGATACACTGGAAAACCCCCTGGGGTTATTTGTGTCAGTATTTCCCAGTGTGGAGAAGTTCTGTTGGAGGAGGGACTTCACTCTGCTGACAAACTTACCACAGGCTTACTGACATACCACTTCCTTGTAGGAACCTAAACCACCAAAAAATCACTCCAAAGCAACATCAGCAGAGAAACCAAGGCTCGTGCTAGCTGCAACTGAGCACTAGAGCAGTGCAACACTGAATCACAGAGAACTCTGACAGTGCTTTTGGCTACTTCCTAGCATAGGTTATAGGGAATTTCTTTTCAGAATTGAAAGACTATTTGCCACCAGATGCCACTGGCAGTCTGAAGGTACTCCACAGTTGCTGTGTGCACCTCACACAGCAACACCCAGGTGTGCAGTGAGGTTCTTCCAGGAGGCAAAATTTCAGGTGTCAACTGGCTGTTGTTGGCCACTATATTGCTTCAACTCTTTTCCACTCAGTCCTTTCTGAGAGAGCATCCATCTTGTGTGGGTTCCCTGATCCTTTTGGATAAAACCACCCTATCTCCATGCTTTTATGCTGTCCTTACATCTTGTCCCAAGTCAATGCCTATCTGATATCTGGACTCGAAGTTGTACCTTGCTAAGAGCTGAACATCTGCTGGATACTGACTGCTGGGTATTACCAGTGAAGGAGAATGTGGGCACCATGGCCACTTCATTGGGACAAAGAGGCACCACCTCTTTCTGCATGTTAGCTCTGTGCATGTTGGGTATTCCTTTTGCTTCCAAGTAAGTAGTGTTCCTACTGATAGGATCAAGCCTAAATGAAAATGCTTGCTGGTAACTCTGAGAGCCCAAATGCAGCAAGGTGATATGGTGAGCCAGCTCCCACTGCTTCTGTGTTAGAGGCACCTGCACAGTCCTCTCTAATACTTTACTTGCAGTTAATTGTCTGAAAGTCGCACTAGGATCTAGGGCATGGTTCTGTAACTAAGTTAATTGAAAGTGATTAAAAGAGAATGATACTTTTTGTAATACCAAGTTCTCTATTAGATGAAAGATAATGCTTTCTGAATTTCTGTTGTTTGCTTACGTGGCAAAAACTTATGTTAACAGTCAGAATAGCTATTTATTCTAACTTGACATTTTGTTCATAGGTTTTCTGAAGAGCAAGGCAGAAGAGCAGTTCTTCAGCTATGAAAATCACTGGAGACATTCAAGAGCTTTGAGAGTATGAATTCCACCTGAGTTGCTTTGAAGTCCTTTAGGAGGTTCTGATCCACGAATCTGTACAGAAGAACTGTAAAGCATCAGCACAATCTGATCTATACTGAGAGAACTTCCACCGCATCATTAACTGATTTTAAAACATGGTTAGAGGTGCATTGACTCTGGCTGCCAGAACTCATGTGTGTCATCACTTGCAATACTACAGAGCCTGGACAGTTTTAAAATCAGTTCAGCCAAACAAATTTTAAATGTGTTAGCATGCTGGGGAGGTTTCTCAGCCCAGAGCTGGCCTTAGATCCTGTGTCACTGACTGAGAGGCAATGAGTGAAGCTACACACCCCGGGGGAGAACAGGGAGTTGTCCTGAGTCACTGCACTTTCAGAACAGCAGCCTCCCCACAAGACGTGGGAAGTATTAGCAAGATGAACAAGGGAGAATTTGCTACAACCAGCATGAGTCAGAGACCTTGCTTTTGCCTTGATCTAGAAAAATAGAGATGAAACCCTGTATTTATTTGTGTTCTCATCTCTATAGTTGTTAGCCTACCATTTACTTGCAAAACTACCCAAGAACTGGACTTAAAATAGAATTAAGCTTTAATTGGGAAGAAAAACCTAAGCAATTGTAAGAAATAGTTAAAAAGCCCTCCAAATAGAGAGTTATGCTGTCAAAAGGTGTAATAGGAAAAGTGCATATGCACATATATAGATACAATTACTAAATGAGGGGGAGTAGGATACAAGGCAGATTTATAAACTGTCCATTTGCTCCTGACAAAGACACCAGTTTGCTGGCAATAAAGAAGCCTACGATGGTGGCTTGGATTTCTTAAACCACAAACTCTAGTACCTTGACAGAAGATGAACAGAACTCTAGAAACTGATCTTCAGAGCCCCCTGGGGCACATGATCTGACTGCATGCCAGTTCAAAGACCTGCCTGAAGCCCCCTGAGCACTGCCAGCCCACATAACTGTGAGTGTCAGAAGAGAGCACCTTTCCCAAACAGGCTGCTTCTTTATCCCTAACTATTTATACCACACTAGGAGCCCGAAGAAACAGAATCATCCCTCAACCCCCTCTCTACATCAGACTCCAAAGCTGCTTTGACCTTGGTGACCTATATTTCGTACGTGTGAATATTAATCTATTATGTACTCATTGAAGGTCGGACACTATATACACAGTATTGGGCTCACAATGTGCTGCAGCTATTTTAACTATATTACATCTGTCTCGCTTTTATTGGGTTTTAATTAAACGAAATTAAATGAGTGTATATTTAGATTGAGATAGTATAAACTGACATTCATGCAGATATGCAGCCTGAGTATAAGATATGATCTTAATGGAGCAGAGACTTTGCAAAGTATTAAACTCTACCATATAATGAGGTATCTATTTAAATACTCTTTTCTTTGAAAAGCAACTCTGCCCAACTATGGTGTAGGGCTGGAGAGCTCTATTAACACCTTGCAGAATGAATGGGAAACTGCCCAAGCCATCACATTGCTCATAAAGGGTGCTGCAGTCACCTAAGTGGGACTCAGGCACTTCAAAGTGCAGTTCTACCTTATGTCCATCACAAATACAGGAAAAAACCCACAAATGCAAACAGGGGTTGAATCTGGCCCATGAGAAGCTGCAAACTTCATGCTCCCCACTCATGCAAGGGTGGAGTAGAGCCTTGGTCAATCTTGGCATCATATCACCAGATCCCTGAAAACAAAACTTTAAACTCGTATTTGGAAGTCTCTTGCACTGAACTGTAGAAACTTCCCATACTACATTAGAGAGCTAATCAATTTCTTTTTTGAGTCTGAGGATGTGTGTTGCTCATTGATTTCTAAAAGGTTCCCTTGACACCTCCCTTGGTAATTACTGTGTCTTCCACAAGCAGCCAGCTCTAGAGTTTGAATCCCAGGTGAAATATTCAATTAAGATGCTGCTGAAGAACAGCGAATAGGAATCAAAACTTGGACACTGTGACAGGCTTTACTAGTTTGTTTTTAAACTTTCTATCTCACCAAACTTGTGAAGCAGCTGGTAAAGAGGCAGCCAAGTGCCTGTGAAAAGGAGGCTGGAGAACGTACAGCAAGTGCATCAGAGGCTGCCTTGCTGCTCATTTATGGTAATTTCTGATGCTGATTTAGTCAGCTACGAAGTGAAACACAACCATGTGCACTTTCCTATTGCTGCTTCCTAAAGCTTCTCAGAATAATTAACAAGTGTGATATTTTCTTCCAGCACAAACAGATCAAGATTAAACCATGCTGTGGGGGAGATAAGCTAAAGGTCACTGGGAAATTTCATAAACTATAAATGCATTAGTATAATTAGCATTCACTGGTACATCAAGGTGGGATCAGGAGTGTCAGGCTGGGTTCTATTTTTGCTGAGAGTGATGTCTCACTTACCCACTCCTCCAAGTACAAACCTACTTATCATCCAAGCATCATCAAATGTATGCAGAAGGCTCCTGCTATGGAGAAACATTCCAAGATGTTCACCTTGGTTAGAAGATGGTGATTCCCTGGCAGCAGCACTCGTAACAAATAGCTTTTGAGTGCCCAAAGATAATCGTGGCCAAGCAATTCATATTTAACCATGCTTCATATTTAAGCATGAGACCCCTCCAGACCAAAGTTGTTCCAGCTCTGGTCTCTTCTACACTTTGTGTAGGGCACTGGGGGCTTTTTCATCCAGACTAAAGCTGCTGTGTAGTTGTGCATTGTCTTGTTAAACAGCCACTCTAATTCACACTGTGGAGCTCCACTTCATCAGTGAATAAAGCAATTGTTTTATTTCCTTTAATTCTCTAATGGGCCTTACAGTCCTGGGAGACTGAACAGTGCAGTAGAAAAACAAGAATTCCTTGCTAAAATGAGTGCATTCTTAGCCACTCCCAAGAAATAACCATCTGTATTTCAAAAGCTAGTATTTGGCTTGTCGCAGAAAAGAATCAAAAAGAAATGGTGTGTTTCAAAACTGTGTCCACCTTCCTTTGAAATTCACAGAATTGCTGCTTTTTGGATTTTTCTTTATGCTTGTGGTGTCACATAGTAAGGACGGCGATGAGCTCAACGGAAAGCAGAGCATTGTCTTGCAGAGTCTGTGTAAGGAGTAAAGTTGCACATGACCAGTGATTGTAAAATCTCAACCAGTATCTCATTATCCTGATTTGCACTATGCTCCTATTAAAAACACCTGAGACCCACTGAGTTGGTAGTGAAATGTCTGAGCCTACAAAGGATTTGGGGCAATATCAAGACAGTCTACCAAAGAAGATATCCAGGTGATGCTCCAAAAGGCATGTCCACTCTAACAGACATTTTACCAAGCCACAATATCCTGCCAGAGAGGATCAGCTCCAAAAACTGTTTGTACATCATAAAAAAAAACAAGCCCACAGCAAACTGACATTTGGGTTTAGAATTGCATTTCAGAGAAAATATAACAGCAGCATGTAAAGAGAAAAGGGAGGAAGAGTGAGGAGGCTGGGAAGGCTTACTTGCTTCGCTACCTTACCCGAGCGGAGTTGCTTAATTCGCCCATTGCTGGTGGCGGTGTCGACGGGCAGGAAGTCCTTGAACCAGGAGATTTCGGGATCAGGGTTACCACTGGCAGCACAGAGCATCGTGGCTGTGCGGGCCTTTTCCACCACCTTCAGCTGCGGGCCCATGTCAATGGTTGGGAAGCCAGCTGGGAGGTGGTCTTCTGAAGAGGAAAAAACACACAAGGTTAAAGAGAAACACTCCAGCCTAACAATGGGATACAGTTGCAGTGACAGCAGTGCCACCCTACAGCATCTGTGCCTCTGCTGGAAAACAGCAGCCTCATTCCCCTACTGAGAAGGTTATCAAGCCCTTAAAGCACATTAGGCTCTGTAATGAGCATTCATTACACCAATAGAAGCTTCCACTAAATTTAACTCCATTTAAATCAACTGCCTTGGGAAACGTTCATAATTTTCATTGATACGTAAGCTCCATCCATTGTTGTTAATAATTCAGTAAAAGCAGATATTTGACTTTTTGTGGGAGGACCGAGTTGAAGATAACAGACAAACACAAAGCCACATAGTTTGAGGCATCTTGAAAAACAACAACTAAACAATAAAATCCCTTAGAAAGGTCCAGAGAGGGCCTTTTTTTCTTTTCTTTTTTTTTTTTTTTGACTAGGATCATTCTGTCACATTGGTAGGATAGACTGTAAATTTCTTCCTCATGCCTCCAAATCTGATTCTGAAGGCTTTTAGAAACTAATGAATGTCAAGCTAATGAGCCACACTCTGCTCATGAGCTGCCTGGCCAAACTGTGCTGTGGCAAGCTCCTGGAGCATTTTCTGGGCTGTAGAAAGCAACAGAAACATGCAAGAAATGGCCAGTGCATGCTCTGGCATGGCTTACTACAATACTGAGAAACAAAGCACCCTCCTTAACCGCCGAAATCATTCATACACTAGGTAGAAAAACAGTTAATTTGGTTTGTTGCTGCAGAGCACACTCAGGTAGGCTGGGTGGAATACATTAGGCAGCCTTCACTGATAAGCCAAGGCATGCTCCAACATCATCATTCAATAGCAGCTGCAGAACTGAGCTCACTTATTCATTCTGTGGTGAGATGTACTGTACTCTGCTAAGCCTGAACTGCAATCAAAAGAACATACTTTCGCAGAAAAAAAGAACTTGAAGAACATTGAGAAGCTTTTAAAGCACCAGAAACTCAATTATTTTCAGCATGTTCCTTTTTTCCCGTTTTAAGGAACCTTAAGCAAACTTCTTCTTTGGCAAATCCGATTCCGCAAGGCTTCCAGCCCACTGCAGTGTTTAAACAAACAAGACCTTAGCATCTTCCCAAGTCCCAGAGGAGTCTGAACTTGCTGCAATCTGATTTTTCCTGCTATCACTGCACATCTGTACTCCTCACAGGAAGATACCAGCAATAGGTCACCTCAGGTGCTTCCTTCTACCTCTGCTGCCACACCTGCAGCA
This sequence comes from Onychostruthus taczanowskii, assembly GCF_017590055.1. Lineage (NCBI taxonomy): Eukaryota > Metazoa > Chordata > Aves > Passeriformes > Passeridae > Onychostruthus > Onychostruthus taczanowskii. The sequence goes on from NW_024504786.1 coordinate 9,454,325, forward strand.
TGAACATGGCCTGTGGTAGCAAATCTGGCATATGTCTACCTAAGATCTCTAGAGAATTCCCAAGACCCTTGACTGCACATCAAGACTGTAGCACAAGACAATAGCTGCTAGAAACAAAAAAATACCTAGGAATATAATTTAGATGAGAGTGACTGAAACATTCAAGGTTTTCTACAGGAAAATAAGGTTCCTGATGTTTATTAAAAGCACAAACTGTATTTTGTCTCCCAGATCGACCTCCTGAGAACCTCTCTCATCATGAGCAAACATAAATGCAATTATTTTTTTTTTTAAATGAAAGGTACTATGAAATTTAGTTCCTTTTAAATTTGCTCTCCATTGATTTTCAGAGACAAAAGGTACATAGAGCTTAACTGGAATGACACCAGCACCAGCATTCAACAGCAAGCAACAGAAGCACTCAATACTGAGCAACCACAATATATACTCCTACATGGCTGAAAAGAAACAAAAGAAGGGTACACACAAAAGTACGACATTGTACAGACTTAGAAGCAAAGGAAGAGACATAGAAAAAGCAGTAAATAATGACAGTCCCTCGGATTAAGGAAGGCCAAGTTTGCCTACAATGTAGCATCTTTCCATTTAGGGTACTGAAAACAGACATTTACTCTGGGGAGGCTGAAACCCTGAAGTGATCTAATCTAATCACCACAATTACCATTGACAATCTTTTCTGGTTTGCACAAGATTTTACAAAGAATGCACTGAGTTAAGTATCACCCAGTTAACTTCGTCCAAAGTCAGTGTAGAGGTTTAGCACATAGCTAAAAGCAAACCTGAAATAAACCAGCATTTGTACATGAAATCTCTTTCCTGTCTGCAATGATCCCTGACCACAGATAGGAGAAAGACCAGAGAGTCCTTCACAGTGTCTGATCCACAGGTACACGACCAGTCTGCTGCACTGGAGTGACTGTTCAATCAAAATTAGCAGTTTGTGATGAGCCACAGACCAGTAGAATTACACCATCTAACCTTGACTTCACAGACTACAACAGAGAGACACTGATTACAAACACCCAGCAGCAAAGCTGCCTCTGCTGTACTAGAACTCTTGGCTCAAGCCTTTTCTGCACTCCAAAGTTAAATACAATGCTGCTCCCACACCATCCACCCCCTGCAAGACCAAGTCATTACAGAGCCCAAGTGAGAACACTGGGCACTCATCAGCTGAACAAAGGGGCACAGGATCATCACCACCAGGTCATGATCCTCAGTACCCACACCCCATGCCGTGCTGGACACAGCCAACCATGAAAGGTTGATGCAGGGCAGTCTTTTCCCTCTTAACTGCATACAAGCCCCAAAACTATTGTGGCAAATGACGGTAGTAAAGAAATGATGCATCCTTCATAGTCAGAGCTGCAGCACATTTCCTGGGCTAGCACTGGTACTGGTACAGCCCAGTTTCTGTGCATGCCTGCATCTACCAAGCAAGGACTTGCCTGATCCCTTGTCAATCAAACACAGAGGCAGCACTGGTGTTTAAGAGCAGCAGTGTGATTCCAGGAGCTGTAGTCCCAGGTCACATCACTGTGTGATGAGATGCCTAGGGAAATCTGACATCTGGTCTCCAATGACACCTTGGACACCCAGAGGCTGAAGTTCACCTGCTGTCAGTTCCGTGATAGCTTCAGGGAACATGCGCTGGGGACAAGCTCAGAACATCTGGGGATACAGCTCAAGAGGAGAACAAGCACCTTCTCCAGAGGTGGTCCAAGGTGGCCCTGTACCATCATGAAATGGGGAACCTCAACCACTCCAGGTCTCCCCTGTATTGTGTGGCTCTGGCAGCCCCCCAAAACCCTCCTGGAAAAGAGTGGCTTTGGAGAAAACCTGAGCTGGTCAGAGCGCAGAGCACAGCCCAGAACAAGCCCACACCTGCCCCGTCAGCAACACTCCTGTAGAGATAACAGGGAGGGCTTCGTTCCAGCCGGGCTTGGCGCTGCTGACTTCACTGGGACAGCAAGGGATGTGTCTGTATTCAAACACTACAGACCACGATAGGAGTTCAGAGCTGCTCTTGCCGTGCCTTGCCCTCAGGCAAAAGTCTAATCTGGGTATAATTATGAGGCTCAGTCATGCCTCGGCTCCTTTCAGCCTTGCTCGCTGTACTAACTTGTCTGCACAGGGAGCTTGTCAGTAATAGCCAACCTCCTATTCCAGCCAATACGAGGATACTCTTATTTGAGAAAATGAGGCTGTCAGCACTTGGTTTTATTTGAGGATAGCCAGTGTGCCTTCACTGCACATTAGAACAGGCTATGAATCTGCTTTCAAGTGCATACCATCGAAACCAGTTTTTATTTCTGGGTTTCAGGTACTTTCAGAACACAGACATTAGGTTAGAGCAAGTAAAATGTAGACACAACAGGATTTCTGGGGGCACTGCAAGCTCTAACTGCCTTCATAGACTAGAGCAGCAGCAGCAGAAATGATAAAGCAGGAATAGAGGAGAGAAGCAGGAGGAAAAGAGAGGGGAAACAAAAAGAGAGAAAAGAACAAACAAGTGGGTTTTGCAGTTACAAACTGAAACTTAGAAAATCCACATCCAGGCTAAGGTCTTGCTAGCAGCAGTCACCAAGGAGACAGGAATGTCCCTCTGGCATCTAGCATGACAGCATGGGCAGAGGATATCTCCTCTCACTTGACAGCTCCCTTTGCTAATCTTCTTTCTGAGGTGACAGAAATCTAACCCCTGCTCTCATACAGCTCTTCTGTGCCAAAGATTTCTCATCTTTAAGAGAAAAGCTAAGGTAAGAAACCTTTCCCACAGCCCCAAACTGGAGCAGAGACCTCCTTCAGAGCAGCTACAATTACACAGCCTGTTCCCCAGCTCCCCAGAAAACTACCTTTCCTGAGAATGCTGCTGTAAGAGACATACCCCTCGGTGTGTCCTTATTTTCTGCATCACTCGAAATATCAAGTGATGATAAGGGACATAGAGGCAACTGCAATTTTCGTCTTACAAGAAGCACGGATCAGCCCCAGCATGGAATGGTGTGTAGATAACAGCTGCTTGCAAAAATGGCCTGCAGAGGAGTCTGTGGTGAGCACAGCTGTTGACAGCTGAATCCTGCAGGATTACCCCCAGGATTTTGCTGAAAACTTGTAATCTCTCACAGGACAGAAAAGTTGGAGGAGCTGAATATCAAATTGCTACCAGCACAAACACTGTACAGCACTCACTGTTCTTGCAGCCAAGCATTTGTGTTTTGGGGGGTCATATCCTGACTGGGCACCTGTAGAACCTTCCCCCTATCACTGCTTTATTTCCTCTGTGTCAACGTAGGAAATGGTATTTTAGAAATGATAGTGCAAACTATAAACACGTTTACGGGAGTTATTTGTCACATTCTTCTTCCTATAAAAGCCAGGCTTGCTTACTATCATGAGTCCAATTGTTCAGACTGCTGAGGGAGAGTTAAAAAATGATACCAAATATAATTTGAAAATAGGAAAAAGTAGCTTTTCTATACATTACAGCTACAGCTGCGAGGGTAAATCTCTTACAATCTATCAAAACCACTGCCCCAGTGGAAGGGGTGCTCTCAACTCCTTTCAAGTGAGATATTGGGCCTTATCCCCACACAGGGTTGGAAATGGCTTATCTGGGCCACTGGCTGCCGCCAGCCTGCATCAGCTGAGGAACTTCCAGATCAACATCAATTTTAGGGTCTCGGCAGGGATGATTAAAACACAAAGCTGCTTTGTTTTCAGTTCTGCCAGCTATCTGAAACCACTCAGGAGTGTGTGGTGCTAGGGACAAGCCAGGAAATGGATTGAGGGCAGAGAGATCTCTGATAAATGTGTTTGACTGTGGTCAGCATTGCACAGGAGCAGGACATACAAACCAAAGCTATTTCACATGCTCCTTATCCATTTGGTGAGGCAGGCTGGGCTCACACCCAGTTCACGTCACCAGGGCTGAGCTGATCCTGCCCAGATGTGGTGGTTTGATGCACCGTAGCACAGGATGTTGCAGGGATAACCCTTGTCTACTGACAGACTCTTTTCTGATGGATCAAAGGAATTACTTCGCAAATGTTGCAAGCTTCCAAATCTCTCTTTGCGACACAAAACGCAAAATTATCAGTGCAAGGACGATAGCCTGGGTAGTTGGCAATATTTACTAATGAAAGACACAAGCCAGTAACACTGTAAGCACACCACAAAGCAGGACATCTGTTTGCTGAACAAACAGCCCTGATTCCTTCAGCACAGGTTACACGGCACAGCTATTCAATTACCTCAAGACAATCAAAAGCAGCCGAGCAATCCAGCGGCCCAGAAGAACGGCATCGCTTTACATGATAAGAAAACCCTGACATCACTCTGTTCAGGTTCAACTGAAGCTGCACAAAGAGCGCTTTATCAGCCATTTTGAGGCAATGCTCTCTTTCTGCATCCTTCTTACACATGCCCCTAAAGAGGTGCACCACAAATATTATCCAAATTCATGGTCTCCACAGGCTGCCCAGTATTGGGCTTCCACCCATGCGGGGAGCGGCGGGCGGAGCGCATTTGAGCGAGCAGGCTGCGGGAGCCAAGTCTCACCCAGGCTAATGAATACCCCCCTCGACATTGGCACCGCCTTGTAATTGCCTGAGGAAAAGGTGGGGCAGTGAAACCAACCTGTTTCAAAGGCAGAACAGTCTTAATTACTGGGTTAGTAAGTATAAAACAGTTTCAGGCAGGCAGAAAATACAAACAGTCATCTATTGATGACAAGGCTTTTAATGACAAATCTGCTGGCTTTGTATGACATCATGCCAACGTGACATGCTGAAGCCGCGTACTGAAAATGGGGAGAAGGGCACAGATGAATGGGTGGGTGTGGAAACAAGCTCCAGAAGGACTTCTCTGTTTCATGGTGTAACCACATGAATTACTGCACAGGAGCTTACAGTAAACAAAGTATTTGCTATCTCTTATAAAGATCACAGCACCAGCAAAACAGCTCACAAAAGAAAGAATCTGAGTCAGTTCAAAACAAAGAAAGTACTGTACGGAAAATTCACGAAAATACGAGACTAGACACGGCAGAAGAGGATAAACTGTCAAGCAGATTCCTGCTCCAGGGGCTCACAGTGTGGGAGCTCATGGGACCTGCTTGTTCCAGAGCTTATGAGCCCATAAAACAGCAGACGGAGACAGTGCTATGCTTCCAGTGCCACAAGGGCACTGCTGACATTGTCCTCTCATGTCTGGACAGCAATTATCTCCATTTACATGCTACCAATAGTTTCTCAGTAGTGTAGTTGGCCATACCCAAGAACCTGGTTATCTCAGAGGGAGCAGGATGGCTTTGCAGAGGCAGGTGCTCCCAAGAGTAAGACAAAGCAGCACCTCCCAACTTGCTCGGATGAGGAATCAGGCTGTGCTCCTGCCAAGTCCCTGCGCTGCTTCTCTCCTGGCACAGTGCTCAGGTAACACACAGTCATGGCAGCAACCTGTCCCCTCCCAGGGCTGAGCACCCCACATCTGCCACATTCACTGGCACTGGGCAACAGTGGCCTCTCTCTCCTTCACAGATAATCTTGTGCTTGACAGAGGCAACACAAAGATGATTAACAGCTGCTGAAGCTGATGCAGAGCAGAGGTAAGTCACAAACCTGGCTAAGTTAAAGGTATGCACCCACAACCCACTGTTGCAGTTCTTAGTTTAGGGATCTTCCTAAGTAATAACAGCTTCTGCCCTGTATTGTGTCAGCTGAGGAATTTGCTGCCAACTAGGAGACCTCAACCCATCCTGGAAGAAAACAATTATTTACAGCTTGATCAGATTAGATTGCAACAGTAAGAGGTGGCATTTACGAAATCCCTACCACCACAACATCCTTCTGTCAACCCAGCTACCTCTTCTGGCTTTCCACTCTGGTTTCCTCATCATGACAATCACACTTGCAGCCTTGGTCCTAAACTCAAGTTTTTCCAAGACTGAGATACCAAATATATCTGAAAGAATTTAAAAACTCCAGAAGAAAGATGATAGCAGAAGCTTCTCTGCTTAGGCCAAACAAACTCTGTGCCACAGGGCAGAGCTTCTCCTAGGTGATGACACAGCCTCACAGAGTACTGGGAAGTGTGATACAAAGCCTTAGGATGTGAGGAACAGCCTGGACCTCCTGCTCCAAGCCTGCTACTCTGCCACAAGTGCAAAGCAGTGCCCACGAACAACTCAAAGCCAAAGACACATCAAAACAAGCATTTTCCTGAAAAAACAGAGCATCTAGTTGGTCATGTTAGTGAAGTACTAAAAGAGCTTAGACTTCATGGCACTGAGAGTCATTTAAGGGTTCCATGTATAGCACAGCAAAAACTACATCAAGAAATGTCAAAAATGTGGATGAGGAAGAGCTTGCACAGAAATAGAACATAACTGCAAGACTCCCTGGCTGAGCAAGCACTCTTTTTAAAATCCTTGTTTGGCGAGGAAAAAAAAAAAAAATTTATTTCCTCCCTCAAAATTACAGCATGATTTCAAGTAGGTAAAAATAGAGTTTTCTGGGTCATATCCAACAGCTGATAAATAAGGCTAGGCTCTTTCAGTAACTACTACAAAAAAACCCCTCATCAGCTGGAAGTATGCATTGAAAAAACTCACAAAAGTTCTTCAAAAACATGAATTCAGAAGGGTTTTGCAGCCAGCTATTAAGACTCCATAGTAAAAGAGCAGTGAAAGTCGACCACGCTGTGCTTTCAGGCAGGACTGTGCCATTTGTTGGTACCAGCTGTTGAATGTAACTGCCTGTAGAACTGTTTTCAAACCATTGTTACATTCTAATATTTTATACTCAGAAATACAACATAATTATTGCTACTGCACATTTCCCTGTGACAGAATATATAAACACACCCCCACTAAAATACACCCAAAACTGCAATCTTTACAAGGAAAAGCATGGCAGCAGCTCTTACTCGTAGTCAAAGTCATTTATTAATCCACTGCATTTTTCATACTACCTGCCCTGATATGAGGTGTTATTAGCATAAAGATTTTCAGTTTTAAGATGTGCAATCAATAATGCATTACCATATGCCATTAAATCCAACGTGTGGTTAAATTAATAGAGCATTTGACTTTTGATCCATGTATGTTTGGTTGCAGTTCAGTGCAGGGAAAAGGGCATGAGAACGGAGTTAATCTGACAGCAGAGCTCTCCCACGCTTTCTAACATCAAGTTTCAGATTAAAGTGAAGCATTCCTGTTGCCACTCAGCTGGAATACTAAATCTGTTCATTTCCACTTCACAGGCCAGAATGCAAGATTTTCGGTCACTTTACTCCTACTGAAAGGGCTAGATTGTGTTAAAATCTGATTTGCTTCCTTTCTGCAGCCTGTTGCATCATTGTCAATCCAGGCTTCTCCTGCTCTGGGGAACATTGCAGCTGGTCAGAGCATCACTGGCCAGCAAGTCTCAAGCAAAAACCTTGTTTAAGGATGTGAACAAGTTGTGTGTTTTGACAAAATGTCCTGCTGAAAAAGTCTTCTTTTCCAGCAATTGTTCCAGCATGGGAAATAAAAGGTACTGTTTTTCCTTGCATCTAAGCTACTGAGAAAGGAAGGTCTTCAGACAACATGGATGAGCAATGACTGCTGACTCCTGCAGAGAGAATGACCTCGCTCTTTTCTGTCTTTCACCCTCCCCAGGATCCCCAAACAAAGCCCCTTGAGGTACCAGGCAACTGGAAGTTAGCAAACAGCACGGGGATTGAGGGCACCCTGTCAGTTTGCAGACCACACCAAGCTGGGTGGAAGTGTCCATCTGTTGGAGGGCAGGAGGGCTCTGCAGAGGGATCTGGACAGGCTGGACTGACTGGCTGAGGCCAAAACTGTGAGGTTCAAGAAGGCCAACTGTGGGGTCCTGCACTTGGGTCAAAAAAATACCACACGGAGCTACAGGCTGGGGGCATATTGGCTGGAGGGCTGCCCAGCCTGGAAATGGAAACCTGAAGTTGTGCTGGGGAGGAGCTAGAGAGTTGTTAAAGAAAGCACAAAAATACTCTACTTTTGGCATTCACAACCAGCCAGAGCTTTAAAGGAAAACAAGGATTCCCTCTGCTCCCAAAGAGCGTCTTCTTGAAACACTTTCTTGTTCTCTGATCTCAAGGACTAAAATGAAACTTTTTGGAATCAACCTCCAAAATTGTGAATGAAGATGGGATGAAGTTGCTCTGTGAAACTTTGAATCCCAAAGCCAGCAATCAAGGTGTGTGGGTGTGGGAAAGGAGGATGAACACAGTTCTTACAAAAGCAAAGCTCCTCTGCAGCCAGCAAGCTGAAAAGCACCAGCCCAGGTGCTCAACAGCCTGCTCTGCTACCTCTCCATATCACCTCTTCCCTTACTCTACACCCTTCCTCCAGCACCATCCCTTCCTGCCTTATCATTAGATTCTCACACACGTGGTTCTGTCTGCCATTTCCTTACTTGTGGCAAACTGAGTTTTGAGCAAATGCTCATAAATCATATAAAATAGCTAGCAAAAACAGTACATAGAACTAGTCTCAGTAAAGGCCAATACAGTAAAACACAAATTAAATTTATAGTCCAAAGCATTACTTCTTTGTAGTATTCAGAAATAAAGTAACCTTTAAAAATCTCTGAGAAATATTCACATATTGACATAAGGTAGCTCTGTGACAGTGACAAAGTTTCTCCGGTACCTTTTTTTTCAGAGAAATGAAACAATAAATGTGAAGTTTCAGTGGACTTGTTCTGTTGCAGCCAGCTCAGGTACAGAGGGTCTGCTAGCATGGAAGCCACTCAAGAACTGTAAAAAGAGCTTTAATTTAACTTAACCTCTACACCAAACAGATCAGTGATATGGCATCACTGCTTTCCATGCAGAAGTTTCAAAATACTCCATCACAGAAAATATCTTGGGTAAATAACTTTATTTACTTCGTGGGGCACTGACTTTTTATAAAAGAGAAAACACAGCAAGCCTTGACCAGAGCCAAAGACAGAAATATCCTCCTATTATGTTTTATGTCTTATGTTAAACCATCACTTTCTAGAAAATCCATTAATTGCACTGCCTCCAACATCACTTTAGCTGGAGACTCTGGTTACCCTAACAGTCTTTCAGAGACAGGAGGATGTAGGAAGGCCCACAGTAAACCAATGGCTACATGCAAATACAAGTAAGACACTGTTGCCAGACAAGTGATGGTTTTTAATGCTGGGGTGATGTAATTACTCAGAGTTTAACAGAGGACATACTCTTCTTTTTACAGATAGCAAGTGTTGCAGAGGCTCAATATCCTATTTACTGCTTCACCACAACACCCATCTTTTCAGAAAGATGTGCAATAAAAGCAGTGGCTGACAATTTCAGCCAAGGTTTTAAACAAGTCCCCAGTGCAGGCCCTCATGAATTAAAGAGCACACAACAGATAAATGGAAAGCTGGCAGTGAAATCACATCAAGACCAAGTAGATAAAAAAACAAAACAAAACAAAACAAAACAAAACAAAAAAAAAAAAAAAAGGCACCTCTTGGCTCCTGTGGTACTCATCTTAATATAACCAAATGCAGGAAATCAGCTGAAGTTCCTCTCCTGTTCAGGGAAAATGCATTCCCCAACTTTAGACATATTTGCTGGTAGTCAAAGGTTCATTTTATCAAATGACTACTACAGAAATTGTGGGTTTCCCCTGCTTTTCCCTGGCAAGTGAGGAGGGCTGCACAGTTTGGTGGCATGGTACTCTGACTTGCCAGGTGGAAGGTTGTATTTTCTTTAAAAATGGTTCCTGCCTTTTCCCCCAAAATGTTACATCTGCAAAATAAAACCAAGAAAGCTACACAGATACCTGGATTTGGCAAGCTTCAGCTTCACTGTGCTGGAAAATTAAATTAAGGGAAGCTTTAAAAAGGTTTTTCCTCTCTTGAAAATGGAAGGATTTGTTGGCCTTGAAGTCTTAAAAGACAACCTGCTATTTTGCAAAACTGCATTGTCATTCCAGCTTTTTTTAGGAAGATTCCTCCACTAGCTCCATACATTAGTGGCTGGAAGGAACACTTTCCACAGTGGCTATTGAAGTTTCCTTAATTCTTATTCTTTTTTATTTGGGAAATCACAGAAGGGGGTAAGGAGGAGGCAGCCACTGTGGACTTCTCAGGATCTACTCGTGCAATAAAGTCAAGGTTCAGGATAAACAAAATTGAGAACAGCTATAAGGGGACGCTGTACTGTGCCCTATCTGAGTATTGTTTCATTTCTGATTGACAGGCAGCATTTGACAGACACGGGCTAAAGTTGCATGGGGTTGCAGGTCTCAGAAAATGATTACAGGGGGAATTGAGTGCATGAATTGGTTTGTCTCCCTTGCTTTGAACCATCTTTCCTTCTGCCCCTCACATACACACTGGCTACAACTGGTCCTGCCATCCCTTTTTTGGTGTTTTGATGGAAGCCACACACAGCCTGGCTTGCAAGACCTAAGGGCTCTCCAGGTCCACATTTCCTTAAAACCCTCAGATGTTTACACAGAGCTTTACAGTAAGAGTGATATTACTGTGTTTTTTTTCAATTTCCTGGTGTGTATGAAGTAGCCAGCCCTCTGTGGGACAGGACGTGGCACCTCTGCCCCACTCTGCAGGTACGTGCAGGGGTGCCTGGCTGCCCATGGCTGAGCAGTCCCTCAGTCTTTCCCACGTTTCCAGCACGGAGGTGTTGCATTTGGAGCCACGCAGTCGCAGTACGTGCTTTTGCTGCTGATGCCAACTCAGAAAATTGTTGCTACATCTTTCTTTAACCCAGCTCAGGTTAGATCAGATTTTCTGGTACAGATAACAATTGCATTATTTACATTTCATACACCTAAAGGGCAGACACCCAGGCTTTGCTGGAGCAGATGTCTTAGAAGGAAGCTCAAAGACTAAAAAAGCATGTAAAAGGCACAGCTGCCTCTCTGACCTGCTCCAGCACAGCCCAGGTGATTTTGTCTGCACAGACTGCCCAAGCAGCTGACGCGAACTGAGCTGCTCACTGCAAGGTGTCAGAAATGATAAAGCAATGGCACAGTTTGATTTACTGCTGGGCAAACACGGGCTGGCAGTGACCACACACGCAGGGGTCAGGCAGTGCTGTCCTTTATTAGCATGTCAACCATCGCTGTGCTAACACATTCACGGATTACACTCCCAAAGCTGGATATCAGAGCATGCTTGAGTATAACTAATTGGAAATAGGCCCTGAATTCCTAATAACCTGAGTTACGGTCCCTGGGATTTATGCCAAATTAAAGACAATTAATTCTCCTCTCTTGATTATTACACACCTTAATAGCTCTGTCCTTGAGTCAGTTCCATCCTTGATGTGCAGAGCCCTTTAGTTCAGTCTCTAAAATCTGATGTGCATGAAGAATGGTTAATAAGAAAATTCTCTATCAAACCTGAGTTACTGTATCAAAACCTCTCATGTTTTACAACAGCAAAAAACACAATTGGATTCAAAGCCTACTTCAGATCCCAGATTATAAAGGCATTTGCTGCATAGCCTCTGCACTATAGTCTTTAGAGGCCTTAAACAATTCCATGTTTCCCTTTAAGATCTTCTTTTAAAATACCACACAGCAGTATATATAGATAATCAGGACTGTTTTCATTAAATGATTTCAGTGAAGTTCACTGGCTTTATTTGATATACAAAAGACTATTTAACCTTCTCCCAAGACACTCTACTGATGTAATTACAAGCAAGAGATGAGGCATGGCTTTCCCAGATGCAACCACTAGCAGAAAACTTTCTGTAAGCAGAGGCTGCTGTAAGTCTTTCCTAGAGGATGTCAGAGGCAGGTATCTCCTTGCAGATAAAAATCATGTGAATCCTTATTTTCCCAGCTCACTATACAGTGCATAGGCTACAGGTGTCAGGACAATTCAGCCAGAGGAGAACTGCTGGCACTCCTGCCTTAGGCATCCTTCATGCACCAAGTAAACAACACCGTGTGGCCCTTTTCAGAGTATCAGCAGGAAACTCTGCAGGGCAACCTCTACTGCAGCCCTAGAGACATAGATGGGATTTTCAGAGCTGATGGGGCGCCAGCCTCAAGCTTGCCTGGGACAAGAGGACATCCTTTCCAAGGATAGAAGTGGAATAGGCTGAATCTCAGCTGCTCATTTTTACTGAGCTAACAACAAAACAAAATGCCAGGAGGAGACATCCTGCACAAAGAGTCTCTGATGGTGGAGATGATCACAGGGGTCTCAGACTCCTTGGGAAAATAACATCCTTCCTTTCAGACAGGGGTTTCTAGACCCATGACCTGCCTGAGGGAAAATAAAGCAGATCCTCATCCTATCAGTGAAAACCAACACAGTCCCAGTCTTCTCCAGACGATGCTCAGCTCCTCGTGACCAGACCCGTGGTTCAGGATCTGGAGGAAGATCTCAGGGGTTTCTGTAGGAGACAGAAATGGCAGGGAAACCACAAACCCATGCAAGCTGACCTAACTGCTGCTGAAGCTTCACAGTGCAGACAGGGCTCTCCAGCAGACAGACAAGCAGCTGTTGGGATTTTCACCACATCTCCCCAACAGCAGACCTCAGGCACATCTCTACAGAAGCCATGCATTCCCTGTGATAAAGCAGGAAGGGAATGTCCCAGAAAAAGCTATGAATGTGGCCATGTGAGAACTGAAAATCCCAAGTTTCATATTGTCTGTTGAGTCCTTGACACAAAGCTAATCCGACTCTCCAAAACATTTCATTTCCTAGGCTTCTCTCTTTCTCTCATTTTTGCTGAACTCTGCTCAGCAACATAACTGATTCCATGCCTTGTGACAGAAACATGCATCCTAAAATAATGGAAAGAGCTAGGGAGAGAAAATCTCTAAGGTAATGTGAGGCAGGGAGAGCAAGAAAGCTCCCCCTCAACTTGTGGCTTATGAACAACTCTGGTTTGCTACAGAATGGCAAATCAACAGTTCGCCTGCCCACACACTCAGGCAGCAAGCAAAGCCAGAAAAATAAATTAAGCACGTGAAAATACATTTTTTATTTGATACCATGAGGCAACATTACACTGGATAGTGTTTTGTTTGCTTTTTTTTTCCCCAGAAAGTCAGAGGGCCCTCTGATTAAAACACCTGAGAAACCCTGGGCTGGGAAATAGGGCCCTACCAGCCTGGGAAGCTGAGCTGCCGCAGGTACAAGGTCTGGACCCAAACTGTGACACATTGAGCACAAAGGATTGATCCTCCCCTGCAAACCACCTGCAAACAGAATAACAGTATCATCTTACATTTACACTGAGAACAGAAATTAAATTAGCAAGTAGATTTTGATCATGAAGTGACCTTTAAAAATGACGGAGAGAAGAAAACCGTAGCCACTATTATTTGTTCTGATACAGATCCCTCCTGAAGGCAGCTTTGTCGGCAAAATATTATTGCTCATTCTATTTCATGTTTTCGAACTTCTTTTAAGAATCTAAGATAACTCTCATTTTCTCATTTTTTCACAGACAGCCTTCGCTGTCTTCTTTTTTCATCCAAGCACAAATTGGGAAAAGTGCTGTAGCTGAACTTAAAGAAAGCTGGTCTACTTTATGATATTTAATAACATTTGTAGCTAAAATGGCTAAAACCACTAAGGGTAATGAGATGAAGCACACTCTGGTGCTTCAAGTATTCTCTTCTGCTTGTGCCACACGCTGAACTGTGGAAACAGTTCACGTCAGTATGGGAAGGAGAAAGCAACTCTCCTTGGAGACACAACCAGGGGCTGGCCACGGCTGGAGGTCAGCCTGGGAGTCACAGCCAGCCAGACTCAGGGCAAGCGGCTACACCCTGCAATCTCCTCTCACTCAGCTGTATTTATGACCACCATCAATACACTCACAATTGCAGCCTTCGTTGCACAGATCTTTATGAGTTTTCCAAATGAAAGCGGGCTTTTCTTTCTTCCTGCCTTAAGCAGGTTTGTGGAAAGGCTGCCAAAAACTGCACCTGGTTTATGGCTTCAACAACATTTCTTTTTGGCGCCCTCATTGTACTTCTTCCTCACTTACATAAAACTGCAGGGATTATGCAGAATTCAGGTTTGCCTTGTGACATGCTCTTTGAAAAGTCAATACCATTTAGAATCTGCTTTGACCTTCCATTTAGACAGACATAGTATCATGTATAACTCTATCCTGCACACAAACTCCCTTATTCATGTGTCAAGAAAGACAAGGATTTTGAATGCTAATGCCTTCTTGTCTTTGCATGCGAGGCATTGCTTACATTTCAAATTAGGGCAGGCTTGCCTTACAAAATTTGGTAACCTCTTAGGGTAGCTACCTTTATTTTAATTTAAAACGTCCCAAAATTAACAGTGTAATCACTGTGCTGCAGACCAAGAACCATTTATGAGCATAATCTCTAAGCCATTTTGTCTTTGCCAAGGTTTCAGACATTGATTGTCCTGTGGCCACTTATTCTTTTGCCTTTCATATGTGATATTTTAAGTAATTAAGCCTGAACTATCAACCCTGTTATGAGGGTTGAAGCCATACAGAACATGATGACAGTCAGGTTGTACCAGATAAAACAATAATACTTTATAAATCAACGAACATCTCAGCAGAGATCTGGTTCCAGCAGTTTTTCTACTTCCTGCATGCCCAGTTTCGGTTCTCTGGGGTTGCATTTTTTGTTCCACTGCCTACCTGCATCTATCCCAAATCTCTTCACTCTATTGGCCCTATGTCTAATTCTACAATAGTTTTGTTGGGAATGTCAGTGAGGTCCACTTTTGCTGGGCTATCTCTCAGGAACACATTCCTGCTTTTTAAACAATCCTTGTCTGTAAAACAGTATTTAATCTGGATTTGCACCTCTATGGACTAGCCTTTCTAGCTATTTATCCAGTTACTTAGCACCAGCTGCATCAAATACCAGCAGCATGTAATGAAAAAAAGCATTAACAATATTGTCCAGTCTGAACCACCTGCCTGTAGATCTCACTATTCCTACAATCATCTCATTGTTGTCTGTATTTCAGTCAACAGACCAAGGAACTGAAATTTCATTTATTGTCACTACTTCAACTAACAGGAAATACAAAGTTTCCACATCTGTGCACAAGAGGCAGGGAGCAGGTCACAGGAACGTGGAGTTGTTTAACTGGCCCTATGGATGTGGGGATGGAGAGCTTCAATGTCCCCATTTGCCAAACTCAAGAGGGGCTGAAGCCCTTTGGTGGAGTGCAGCACACACATTTTTAGAGCACCTGTAACTAAGCAGGGGTGTAAAAAAAGTACAAGTAGGTGGGACAGATTAATTGCCTAGCAGGGTTTGGGAACATCCTGGGAGCAGAGAATGTGCTCCACAGCTCACAGGAATCAGGCAGGTTGCCGTGCACCTCCCAGCTGTACTGGAAAAAATCTGCTACTCCTAGTGTGGAGTGGAGAGGCGGCAAACACTACTCTGAATGTTTGGAGCAGGTTGCAACAGGCTGTGGCTCTGGTGGGACAGGTTTGTCAGCAGTGCCTGAGCTGCCTTCCCTGACAGCTCCCCGCAAGGCTGATCTTCTGAACGTGGGGGTGTGGAGGTCCAGGAAAGGAGCTGGTCCCCCGCACGCCCCAGGGCTGAGGAGATCAGCAAAGGCAGCCAGCTGCAGCATGCCACAACCAGGTGGCTGCCGGCACTTTGTCTTGCCTGGCTTTGTATTAGCATTGGACTGAGTGAGCTGATCAGGTGAATGATGAGCACCATTTGTCAAGCCGACCTGCAAAGCATGCCGCACCCCCCCTTGGTATGGAGGTGCTGGAGGCTCTTCCCAGGAGCGTGCTGCAATCCTGCCTGCTGCTGCTTTGTGAAGAGCTCCTCGTAAACTTGCCCATTTGCAAGCTGCATGCAACACAAGGCATCGCTGCAAACTCATAATTAAATTCATTACTCCATACAATTTTAAGCCATTCTTCAAATAATTACAGTAATTTGATAAGCAGAAATCACATAAACCTGCTGCAGTTTTATCTCTTCCATTTACTGTCTGAAGGAAAATGTGAGTAATTAGTCGGATGATAACAGTCCGGGTTATGCAAGCAAAACAAAATTAATATGATCCTTACTCAAAAAACTCCAAAATAAAATGAAACTGATGACTCCTTCGGCAGCGTGGGGTGGGAGCAAGGGGAATGGCAGCCAAAGGGAGCGGGAGGATGGCAAGGCCGCACCGGCCACACTCCCCACGCCGCTGTGCAGGCAGGATGCTCTCGAGAGCCAACCTGCAGCTATCGCTCCTCTCTCCCGGGAAAGTCACGTCAGGTAACCTTGGTAACTCGAAGGCAGGGGAGGCAGGAGGCGAAAGCTTCCTGCAATATTCACGGGACCATGACAGAACATTCATTAGCACTCTAATGTCAGGAGGAATCAGCAGCCCCGGTGGCCGTGCCCGCCCCACTCTGCTTCTCACCTTGTTTATGAGGTTCCTGACCTTTCCTGCTACGAAGCAGCAAGTTGGCAAACTGCAGCTCACAGCATGCTGGGGCACAGGGAGGACAGAGCCATGAAAAATTCACACCTCCGGCATCTCTGGTTTGCTTGAACTCGCAAATCAGGAGCCAGGGGATGTACAACACGCAGCATCTCTCAGAGGCCCTGGCTATCCTTTGGGCTCGCCTACCTGCCAGGCTGCTGAGGCAAATCCACTGTAGCCAAGAACATGGCAAGTGCCAGGGACTCACCATCATGTGGCCACAAGGACTGTGCCAGCACCCTGCTTTGCAGTAGGAGAGAAAGAGATAAAAAGAGGTGGAACTGGAGGCTGTGAATATGTTGTGATTAGCACAGACCCCAACTCCCTGGTTGCCTTGTGTCCTGCTCTGTCTACCTGAGTGCAAATTCAGAGCTGGAGATGGCAGAAGTCCTCTCTGTACACCCAGACTCTCTGAACCCTACAAGACAATGTTCGGTGACTAAAGAGTTAACAAATCCAAAAACACCGGGGATGAGTTTCACTAGAGATAAGGAAACACGGAGTATATACTAGGCTGAAATAGAAATGTGGCCCAGCCGCAAGATCAATAAAGAGGAGAAGGCCAGAGCTGTGGTTACTTGGTGCTTGGATTAAGAGCTTCATCGGGTTTCTGCAATCAGATCTGATGATCCCACCAAAGGAACAAAGGGAAGGCTCCAGGCCCTCATTTTAGAGAAGCAAACGAAGAGTCATCAATTTTCTGAAAGTGACTTTATGCCTCGTTAAGACCCATCTAAATTATATACAAGATGACTTCCAAGTAATGGAAAAATGAATCTGCAGACAGTTCTTTTTTTTTTTTTCCTTTTATTTCCTCAAGGATGTGTCTCCAGCCAGCCTGAAACCAAATACTTGTTTTGGGGAGAAAAATTCCCATCCCTACAGGAAGATATTTCAAAATGAGCACTTCAGTTTTAAATGCAGCTGCACCTTTCACACTCTTCTTCCCCTAGAGCTCTTCGCACCCTGGCCAAGAAAAGAGATTCAAGACCTAAGCACCACACATAATAAGCAATTTACAAACTGAAGCAAGATTAGCTTTAAATACCACTCTTTCTGGAGGAAATGATCTCAATGTGGCAGCCCCATAGATATTCTAATATCTTTATTAAAAAAAAATCTTAAAATGAGAGAAATTTCACATCCTTAATTCAGAAATAAAAAAAAATTCCAGAGTAAACCAGTTCAATGCAACATCAAAAGGAGAGGAACAATATACTGGGACAGAACCCCACATGTTCTTTTAGCCTATATTTTGTCAGCTGCTAAAATTAGAATAAAATATGAGTGCATGAAAGAAAAATGTATTACAGAGACTGCATCTCCTTCCCCCATAGAGCCACAGCCCATGACACTTGACAGGGTGCTGGGCCAACTCAGTGGCTGTCCAGGCACTGGTGTGGCTCTGCTACTGCCCTCCATCCCCAGAACCACATGACATCCTGGGGACAGGCATCAAATCCTCCTCAGAAAGCTGAGTCAAAACTGAGTAATCACCAGGAAGGTTGATAGATTCACTGCTGCTTGGGATTTTTCAGAGGAGATTAAAAAAAATTATCAACAATTCCTTCACTGGAGAAGCTGCATCCCTAGTGCACACACACAGAAGTAGTTTGGGCTCTTGGACCAGAGAGTGCCACCTGGGCTGTGAAACCAACGCAGCACCCGCATCACTGAGAGGGCTGGAGGCTTCTCATCAATTCCTGTAGCCCAGGGCTTCCAACAGCTGCTTACTTTGCTCAGGGAGGAATTTTATTTGTAGCATGCCCAATATTTTGTTTCCTTCCCAGCTTTCCTGAAGCAGCAGTGAGCAGCCATAGCTGTATCACGGGGCTAGGAGCAGTGGTTGGGGTGGCATCAAGAATGATCCCATGAAACCCAGAGAAAGCTGAAGAATCAGAAACAGTAACAGATCTCGGGGGAGAAAAAGCAGATGGAACCTGTGGGAGAGGAAAGGCTGCTCCTCCACCAGAGCAGCCCAGTGCAACCTGCAGGGATGGCATGAGCCCCTTGCAAATACCCCCACTGCTTTGTAGGAGCCTTGGTATAAGCAGCTCCCCTGAGCCTTCCATTCTGCTGGGATAGGTTCCTGCACAAGAACAGGTCTGTGTGTATCACAGGACTATCTGGTGACTGTCGGAGATGTGAAGACATTGGCAGAGATGACCTAATCTCCCTTCTGATCTCAGGCTACTAAAAATCACAGGATTCTGCTGATGCAGTGAAACCAGCAGCAAACTCTGCTATTTCAGCTGTGGGTTTCCACTGGGGTCTGCAATCAATATGAATGAATCAGGCAGCAGGAAACAACTGCTACGATTTGGGCTGCTTTCACCAGATCTGATCCTCTGTGCCTGCCAGAAAACAGTTAAAAGCCCCAGCTTGGGTGACAGCAGTAAGTCCTGGCAGCCCTGGGACAGGGCCACACTGCCACTGCCTCACACGCTGCTGGCCCTGTCACTGCTGCCGGGCTGGCAGGGCAGCTGGCAGAGCACTGCAAGCCTGCGGCGCTCCAGACATTTGTCACAATTATTCGGGATTTATGAGGACAGGGATCGTGTCGGTTATCTGTAATTTCACTCTGAATGATACCCATCTCCACAGGTGGCAGCCTCTGAATTAAGCCACCCTGTAGGGAGAAAGGGAGATGGGACATCAAATGCCACTTTCACAGACACCTCACCTAAACAAGCTCTTTTATGCAGCTCCCAAACGGTGGCTGGGGACCTTGGAGTAATTCAATGTCCAGCCCTGCAGGAAGCCTCACAGCCCTGTCATGGGACGGCTGCTGGTGACCAAAGACTAAGCCCAGCCTATTGCAAGTGAGCCCAAGGCTCCATCTTGACCTCGCTGAGGATGTGCACAAGTACTAAAACCAAACGAAGAGTGCAGGGATCTGCCCTAGCTGGCTGTCTTTGCAAAGGATTGGCATCTGCAACTACTGGTTGTATGGGAATAGCTGCCTGTACAAACCTCCAAGCCAGCAAAAGCAACACTCCCAAAAGCACAGCATAAAACACTCTGAAGAAGAGGGATACCACATGGTAACAGACACATTCAGTTGCAACACTACCTGCAGCTGCCCCATGTACACACAATCCAAACCCACACTGTCCTGTCCAAATTTGCCTGATACCAGTTTGTACCACAGCAACACAGCAAGTGCTTTGCTCCCTTTCCTAATTACTGAGACTTAGCTCTTGGAATGATACCTGATTGTAGGCAGTGATTTTTTGCAAGTGTAACAGCTCATCTTTTCCATACCTGAAACCCTGAAACTCATCAAGAAGGAAGCACTCTGGGGGGAATACATAATGTAGTAGGAGGCATGGTATGCACCTCTTTCTGTGAAACTGCACAGTTCACACAGCTCCATTTATTGTACTACAGAGGGACTTATTGCAACAGCAGAAATCTGGTGCAATTCCTTTCATAATCATCAAAAACCTCCTGAAATTGGTGTTTTAAACAGTTGTACTAGATTTTCTAACGTTTTTGTTATATGGCATCACGGTAATTCTTTCTGCAGGGCTACATACTGAGGAACAGAACAGTACTACTATTGCTGCTCTTTGGATCATTAAACTCCTGTCTTTTAAAGCAATCAATTCTTGCTGATTCATGTTTAACTTTTCAGAGATGATTATATGAATTCTTATTACCCATTATTTCATGTGTGTTTGCAACAATCCTGAGTTTTAAGAGGACATCAGTATTACCATAACCTCCCATGGGATACTCATTTGAAGACATTAATTTTGAATGTTCTAAAGCACCTACAGCAATCTCAAAATTCCCAGATTGTATTTCAGTGGTATGTATCTACCCATGGCGACTGGCCAGCGACTGCATATTTATGACTAATTACCTGCACTGTTTTCAAGTGGAAGAATCACTTAGTATAAGGCACTGAGCAGAAATTTTGAAGGGATTCTGAAGTCAAATAAATATGCATCTTGGAGTTAGAGAGTAGGCTTCAAACTCTCACAGCTTTCCTAGAAAACCATCTCAAAGCATTCCAGTTGAATTCTTCATTTAACAATCTGTATTTGAGTACTTCTAAGAGACTGGCTGTCTATATATAAAAATATTCCTGACAACTCTTTTTTTAAAGCTGAAGGTGCTCCAAAGCATCCCTGGCAGAGAGAGCTTATAAACTGCAGTGAGGACATAGAGAAAGCTTGAAGAGTTCCCAGGGCAGGAGAGGGAAAGCTGCTGTGGTGAAGCAGCACATGGAGCTTATTAACCCCTGCATATCCAAAGAGAGTGGGCAGGACTGCCAGTCCTGAGCAATGCAGCTCTGCATGAACAGAGGTTTAGGATGTGCTACTGCCTAACTCGGCTTCCACACATTGCTGCTGTGTGTCTGCCACAAAGCTGCTGCCTTCTCCCCATGGAACACATCCACAAATGCCCAGGGAAAACTACTGCCCACTATGCATGCTCATAAGGAAGCTGGGGCTGTGGTTACAGTGGATATTCGCAAGCACGGTTCTCTAAAATTTAAAAAAAAAAGTCAGTTAAGTATGTGTTGTCTTTACTGACAGATTTTCTTTTTCAAATTCTGCTTGAGCTGCATATGGCTCTGTAAAAAGTCATTATTTTCTAAGCATTCTGGCTTTGACAACCATAGCCCAGATTTTAACACCGCACACAATTCAGCCACCACAGAAATTTGTGCTAATGAGGAAATGTGCCACTGAACTGTATCATTTTACATGGGAGGAGGGAGAACAAGGAAGATGTAGGCAAGGCACCAACTGAAAGAAGAACTCATAAGGACATGCAGGCTGGGCCAGATGGCTCCCCACAGGCCTGAAGTCCATGAGAGTGTCAAAGATGCTCTTCACCTCAGAAGGTGGAAATGGCCACAGCTGCCAGTTTGCTTCCCACGTTCTCCTCAATGGGAACAGACTGGATGGGAACACAATTAACTGGAGTGGTTTGGTAAGTCTTTAAACCTCATTCTAGAGATAGAGAGTCTAACCAGGCACCAAGCTGGAGTAACTCAGCAGCTACACCATCCCAATGACTGTGCACAGATAAGCTGATTGTGTAGCCAGCAAAGAAGGAGAAAGTCTCAACACAAATGCAACCATTGCCATCCCCTCCAAAACTACACTCAACACATCTGATTACCAGAAAGCATTAAGTCATTATGGAAATGCAGACAGAGGTAGAAAGTAACAAGGTCCCCACGACTTGTTTTTGAAATTTTGTTTTGGTTTTCACCTTAGGGGAAAAGGACAAAGACTTATGGTCAGACAACTTTAAAAACATAGTATTCAGAAGAAAGGAATTTCATGTTTCATCTAAACCCCTCTGGGCAGAGCTGGCATTAGGTTCAAGTGAAGTATGCCACATGCCTCAATGGGAAAAAAGCAGATGGTGATAATAAGTGGTGGAATATTTCTGCTTCCCGTCTCTGAGTGCTCCATTTACTCTTAACTAGCTGTTTCCTGCTCAGTGCAGCAGATACTGCTCCTGCCTGAGCATGGTCAACTGACCTGAAACACCGTGGCAAGTTCACATCATGGGACCACTGGGGTCTGGGTCTTAGTTCTACCAAGCATGAAAATGACCCTGACATCCTTCTGTGTTATTTTAGCTATAGATACAAGCAATAGGAGACATACAATAATTTGATGGAAATAGCCCAGTAGTGAGTAATGACTGCAGAAGAAAGGGTGAGCTTTGTGTTCTTAACCTAAAAATGGAACAGTGACATGGTACTTATGAGCCATTACCAGAGGAAAAAGGGACAAATCAAAATCTATACCTGACATCTGAGGTTACTGACATGCCAAACACGGCAGCCAGTGTCAAACAACCTGAGAACAACCCTGCTGGCACAGGCTTAGCTTCACCCACACCAGTGCTCCTACAGGCCACCTAACTCAGGTGAGCAGCAATGCTTTTGCTAGCTGGAGCATGACATTGCCAACAAGCAAAGTTAGGTTGCTTGCACCATCTGTTACCTGTCAGGTTTTCCACAGAGTTTTTTCTAAGGTAGTGTGTAACCAGCCAAACTGGAGGATGGATCCTTTAGTTAAACCTTTAGTTTATGCCAGATGTGCTGGCAGCTCTGTGCTATGTTTTCTTTTCCTCCTAACTGACAGTTGAGGAAACTTGACAGCATTTTCTACCAGCTGCAGCATTGCAGCTACATCATTTCCCACTCTCAGGGCTGCCAATTTCTCTTCAGTAACCTTGAGAAAGATTCCTTTTCTGAGAAAATGATGACATGTGAGCCCTGCATACACATATCCCATCTATCCCTGCTGTCCTTTCCTGAACGAGCTGTTTTCAGTTATGTTCCATGTCAACAGAATGAGAATAGGGGTTTGTTGTTAGTGGTCAATCTCTGACGGAACATGGTCTCAAAAGTCAGCCCTTCTCTTTACTCTGGCTTTACTGGGGAGTCCCAAACCAGCACAGCACATTGTCTGTTTTACAGTGGCCTCCCAGGATCACGGCTCAGCCAGTTCCATGGCTCACTCTGACCTGAAACAGGAGCATCCACTCTGAACACCCCGCTAGACTCAAGGCAGTGTGAGGCTTTAGCACAGCTACCATCCTTCTGGGTCCCCAGAGCAGGGACCTCCACTTTTACTGTTGAGGAATTTAAGCTGCCATCTGATGCAGAGATTAAATTGCAAGACGGAAGGATCTAGTTAACCTTGTGATCGAAACAGTGTGCCTGCAAAGATGGAAAGGATGATTTGCTGCTAATTTGTATGACTGCTTTCTGGTTTTTCTCCATGCCACCCCATCAGATGTTACTTACTGATAAGCACAAATTTAATTTCGTTGACACTTCAAAATAACCCAAGTGAAAATCAGTTCTTTGCTGCTTTCAAGGAGAAGATCTAACAAGAAGCACAAAATTAAGTTAATCCAGAAATTACCTGCTATATTTTCAGGTAAAAATTACACGACCAGAAAGAGTCACCTTGCCTGACCTGCCATGGCAAATTTCATGTGGCAGCCCTTCACACTCACCTTGTGCTCTGTTTCCACATATGCTGGGCTGAAAGGTCTTGCAGAAATGTGTTCAGCGTCAGGTAACATCAAGGGAGAGAGAAGCCAATACTTCCAGTGGCAAATCAGTCCCACTGCTGGAGATCTGAGCCTTATTTCTGCTTCACTTTTTCTAGTTTCAGCTTACAGTTATTGATTCTTGTTCTGGCTCTGTCTGGTGGATTAAACAGCCATTCCTTGCAGCTACCACCTTTTCTCACTTTAGGCACTCGTACTCCACAAATATTTCACCTCTTGCTCCTCTTCCTGCTAAGTGTAGCACACAGAGCTTCAAGTCTTTTGCGGCATGGAATATTTTTTCATTTGTAGATTACTTTTTGTGGCCTTTTACATACCCCATATTGTAGTCAGGGTCTGCATTTCTCATTGTCAGAAATAAATGTGGGCACGTGAAACGTTTGTTACTGCACTTGTCCTTAGGGTAGCTTTGGGCAGTGTAACAAAGGATAAGAACCATCTCCTAAATAAAATCTGTACTCCTAGGAAGAATGGCTAACCTCTTACTCTCATTTGTGCTTCCTCCTTTCCCAGCAACAACTTAGCTCTTCTGTCCTCATCTTCTACAGCTCCTACACATATTCAACATGCACTTCACATATAAGTAAGGCTTATTCAAAGACTGGGATGGAGAGCAGTCCACGCAGGAAAAATCAATTATAAACCCAGTCTATTTCTGACAGTTTGGTCTTTCAGAGAAAATGTTTAATGAGGGTATTTTTTTATGAAATATAACAAATGTGATTATTTCTACAGCGATTTTGGTTTATATATTATCAGTCCTGGCAGGATTTCAGGAGTGGCTAGCCACGGCCATGGTGCCAGCTCCTTGTCCTTGTGAGGTGAGGAATGGCTTGCTCTTGGTTGTCATTCCAAGAGCATAATGTGACATTTGTATAAGTAGCATGAGAGCAGCTCAGTGTTTACCATTAATGCCCATCAGGACCCTGCAATGGCTCAGCTGAGAGGACAATCTGACGCTGTTGCCCCCACTGGAAACCAACAAAGCACCCATGCAAGGAAGCCTCGGGAGATGCCACTGCGAGGTGGCTCAGCTGCACTACTGCAGTGCTGGTTACAGGGGACATGCAAGCATGGGCAAGCTTGAAACCCCCATGTTTGACCTGCAGTGTGTCACACTCTTGGAAACCAGCTGCAGCCTCTGAAAATTTTCATCTTGTCCTGAAGCTTACATCCTGTGAAACATAGTGAACACCCAAAACTTACCCCACGTGACAGTAACACAGCATGCTTAGGAGAAGGAGGGATCATACTGAAGTAGTAGGCTTTGTACTTGGGCTTATAGGTTTCAGAGAGACAGGAAGGACACCCCAGGTGTACAGCAGACTGTAGGCATGTGAGGTAACCTCTGTGCCCAGGACACCACAGCTACAGGCAGGAGCTACACCAGTGAACAAAGCAAAAGGCTGATTGTACTGGCACAGCCAAAGAAGTCAGTAAAGGAACTCCTGGAGAGGAGAAGTTGCGTGAAACCTTTGAGTGCAGGGCTCAACAGAGCAAACTGCATAAGAAAGGTTAAAGAGAACCAGAGCAGGATCTGAAGAGGCACTGATGACCTCCTGACAGCAGGGGAACAAGCCTCTGCTCCACTGATATCTTGATTATAATGGCAACTTTGACCAAGACAGACTCTTAGTCTCACTTTCACACACATTTAGCGTCTGAAGGAAACACTGATTGCAGAAAGACTTAAAACTGTTCATCCCCTCTCCAACTTCTGTTGCAATTAGCCTCAGGTTCAACAGAGACAATAATGGAGACAACATGCAAAAAGGAGGAAGCAACACTCTGAGTAAAAATCTAGCATCAGGATTACGGTGACAACTTCAGCCAGTAATTAGTAAAATGGAATGTTAATTATTGCTACTCCCCTCTTCCTTTCACCATGGCTCACACAGCTGTTCATATATTGATAACCATAGAAATGAGCGTGAGCCAAGCCTGGGTAGTTGATTGGTATTCACACAGTATCAAAAGAACACATTTGCATTCTTTGCCAGAAGAATCAATTTACCTTGATTGATGATTGAACTTCAATAAGTTCTTTAATATTTTGGTCATTAACTGTGATGCCGTAAGAGGGTCACCACCAGAGTGCTGTTGTATTTCCCACCATGGCTCTTGTTAGCTGCACTCTTTAATATGCTTGAACTTCTAACTGAGCCCTTTTAAATATTGATAATCAATGTATCTCAAAGATGATCCTTCAAAACAAAGCTCAGGCTGCCCAGAATGCCTTATGAACACAGTGTCCTGGAGATGCTGGACAGTGCAGGTAGATGCACAGGGTGCTGCTAAAAGCAGCAAAGGTCTGTTTCCCACTGTTGGTTTTGTTATCAGTTCACTTCCCCCCAGTAACACTGAAACATTGCTTCTGACTACAAACCCTGCTCCTGCTTCAAAATGACCTGCAGTAATTTAATTTTCCCTCTTAGTAACATTTCAAAATAAGAACAGTAGCAATACTTCTCTTTACGCATTGGGCTAAATGCAGGCAGACCTAAAACAACCTGCCTGATGACAGATATATGTCCAAAGTCAAAGAGCTAGAAGCCCTTAAAGGTGCTATAAAAGGAAAAAAAAGAGAAAAAATAGAAGACATTGTTGGTATTTTGCAGTTGAAAAATAAGTGAAGAAAGTAAAGAAACAACAGTTAATGCAAATAACAAAAAGAATCTTCAGGGCACCAGGCAGCTCCACTTGAGTTACAACAGCAGCCTCAGCACTGGACTCCTATCCTGTCCTGGCTGAGCTGTGACACATGGACTGTTCACTGTCACAAGAAAGCATGAAACTGTTCCTGCTACACATACGAGTGCCAGTGATGCAAAATCTGTCCCTGCAGAACATCCCCTGTTTGTACTGCCCAAGTCTATCCAAGTTGAACCCTGGCCTAAAGCCAAAGCAGATAGCTAAAGTACACCGCCGCTGAACCGAGGTAACTCCCAAGCAAGGGAAATTAGCCCATGCTTATCTCCACATGACCAAAACAAGATCCCTTCTGAGAGCCAGCAGAGAGAGCATTCGTGTACTGAGCCACATCATGTGGTGCAGGTGTATCCTCAGCTTTACAAGGATCCAGCCAGCTCGCTTCCCACCGCACACGAGCATGGCAGGAATATGAAAGACCAAGAGTAAAGCTCCTAACATTGCAATGCTGCATTCAGAGGTGAGACAACGAATGAAACTGAGATAGCAGTGCATCTATTAAAGCCAGGGGACAGTGGGAACCTGCACTCTGCTCCTGCTGCAGCAGAACTGCCTGCTGGCTGGCTGCTAAGAATTAAAATTGTGCTGTCAACAGTCTAAGTCTCGCATGATTACACACCTTTAAAGCCAATCAGGAAGAAAATAAATTCAGACGTGTGTGGCAGGAGTTGGATAGGGAAGATACCACAACAAGCTTCCATTACCTTTTAAGAGCTGGTCAAATATTAATCACTATGAAATCTCTTGACAAAACCAGCAGTAGAGTTCAGCCTTTCCATATATGCAGAAATATAGAACACATGTGTGAGGATCACAGGATCTTCCCATCTGTGCCAGGCAGTGTACCAAAGCACACTTTGCTTCTCCACTGGCACTGGCAAAGAGCTGATGCACTGTCCACAGCAGAAATACATCCACTGAATGTGGATCAAGGATTTCTTGGCTTGAGGACCTGCTGCTGAGGTGACTCTCACGGGAGAACCTCTGCACTGGAGCTGACCTCCCCAGACCTAGCAGCCTGCTCACAGCAGTCAATGTCGTCTTCTATAAGCAAGAAAAAGAAAATTGTCCTATTTTATCTAAATTTTCTTCTATCCCTCTGGAATAGTTCTAATTCCTCCCTTAGCCAAACCTGCAAGAAGTGATTATTCTTTTTTTAAATGTCTTGTTTGTCTGTGGTATTCTCTGATGAAAAAGTAAAGATGCAAAGAAATTCTTACCTTTGCATCTTTTGTTTTTGCATCTCTGCATATTAACAGAATATTCAATGAGCTCATTTAATACTTCTCAGTGATCTACAAATAACCCTTTGTGGTTTTTAAATGTGGCTATAGGCAGAAAAAATGACTGTATCATTTTTTTTAACATAACTGTTCTGTTCCCTGTGTGTAATCAGTCATGTCTGCTAAGTATATTTACAAAAATGAAGCTAAACATCTTCCCATCCTATTGTTTTGCAAAATAAATGTAGCTCTAGGAGAGAAGGCTGGCATCTATGCTGGCTCATACATCATTAATAGAATTACATGCAAAATCCTGAATTGCTGTATCACTGAAGTAATATCTCAGTTTTACTCTGTTTTTCACTGAGCCTGCAGTGGTGGTAGCAGAGAGACTACCACCAGCAAACTTTTCATTCTGAAGTCAAAACCTTTCTTCTTCCCTATCTGGAGTGAAAGATGGAAGCAACAAACATCCCCCGCCCTTCCAAATAAGATGAACTCTGTAGAAATGTGACAGTAAAAAAGCAAGCTTTTCTAAAGAGCTGGCATGTATGTTCAAGCAAAATGCCTTAAATAGAGCCAATGGATTTAGGGAGATGCACTCTGAATCCAGACACATCTCCAAGCACACTGACATGACAGTTCCTGTGAAGCAGCTTCCTACCAAGGTGTTCTCACACTGAGGCAGCTGCTGGGGTGACAGCAAGATGTTCTTGATTCAGCTTATTTTGGCTGAGCCTGTAGGTGACTTCGACCATATTTCTCTCAGGTGCTGCTGCATTAACATATGAGGAATGCACCATGCACTGAAGCTGACAGAGACTTACAGCTCTGAAACAGAGGCAGGTACAGCTGCCCATACATGCTTCCTTTCTTATTAAGGAAGAAAAAAGTGCTGCTGTTTATCCTGTTTAGGATCCCTACAGCAACTCCTCAGTCAGCCTGAGTGTGCAAATGCTGCCTCTGCTGTGTCCTGCCCGGCACTCTGAGCTGCACCAAATCCCAGCAGCACATGGAGTGTGCCCTGTCACGGGGCTATGAGTTAATCTGGAGAGGTCATCACTGGGTCCCATCTCCTGTATCCCTGTGAAACCCGCTGGATTATCTCTGCATCTTGTGTCCAGTTCTCCTGCAGCTGGTCCCTGCAGAAAAGGAGCCTTTTTGTGCTAGGAGGAGGCTCAGCACATGAGCAAAGCCACTGGAAGGGACAAGCTCTGCAGGGCTGTGTTCTGACTGCACAGAGAGGGCAGCCCAGCTCCAAGGGACCATCCCAGTGAGGCAGATCAGCTTCACCAAGCCAGCCAAAGCCAAATGCGAGGAGCAGAAGTGAAGAAGTGAGTTTTCAGATGTGCTAACCACAGCGGTGACTTGTTGCCAAACAAAACTGTGATTTATGCAGCAAATTTGCTTTCACACAGGCAAACTCAAGCATCTGCACAGACTGAGAAAATTTGGGGGTGGGGGCAGGAAGACCCTTTGGGTCCAGCATGCATATGAGCAGACACGTGCACATGCATGAGTGTGTGACAGTGAGAAAACAGCTATACTCACAAGTGAAGACTTTATCCTTGATTCCTTCAGTTGAAATCCACCACCACTTATTTTCTTTTTTGGTTGCATCAAACTTGGCATTTTAAAAGCTTGTTTTCTGGTTTGGTGGGTTTTGTTTTTTTGTTTTGTTGGGTTTTTTTCTCTCTTTCTTTTTCCCTTAAACTCAGTGCTATTTTGAATTTGTTTTAAGATGAATGTTGCTTTCATTCCCATCCCTGGTTCCTAGACTGCATTTCTGAGCCTCTGCTGCAATTTCACTACGTTTAGCACTTACTAGGCAATTATCACTGAGTCAGGTAGAATGACAGCATTTTTTCAGTTCAAGCACACAAATCTGTATTTCAGCGAGCTGATTTTTAAACTATTTAAATGTTAATAGCATCCACATAATTGTACAGATCAGAATGTCACCAGGTAATCCTTGTGCCTTCCAGCTGACTTCTGTCAGCTGCTCTTTTGCTTTCGTTATCAATGCCAGGACATATTTTTGATCGCAATTATTAAGGTGAAGTCAGAAACACTTTTATTTGTATTCCTGGGTGCTTGCATCTTTCTGCTCTTACATTTCACCAGCCTATAATTTCTTACACCAGCAGAATCTCAAAGCACTGCTAAGGCATCACAGGGTGGAATTAGTTTTTACTGCAATCCTCCATTTTCAAAACAACCAGTACATGATTGCTACAGTTCTCAGGGGAAACCAGCTTTAATGTGTGTTCACATTCCCCCTGCATTTCAACTCAAAACGTTTTAGAACATCCAACAAATTGGAGTGTGAGATAACAGAGGAATGTCCATTTGGGATCACAGGAAATAAACCACCTTCCTCTGCCTCCTCCCAGGTTTTCCTTTGTTATTTTTTAAAATGGAATTTAGACTTAAAAAAACAGCATGAAAATCTTCAGACAGTTTCAAGGCAAATGTAGCTCTGCTACACCACTTTTGCAGTACACTAAACTGTTTCAGCAGAAGGGTATGAGCAAATCCTTATAAGCCAAAGTATCCTGCTGTAACGGGAAATGATGAGGAAAAATGGTTTCAAGGAAAATCTATTACCATTCCCCTGTGACGGCCAAATAAAAGAGTACATGCTATTGCCACTGAGTCACAAGGAAAGTGAAATTAGAGAGAGTTCTGGTAATGTGCAGATTTTGACATGCAGCTCCTCCAAAAGGAAGTGGTACAGAAATAGTAACTGTCATACACTCATTTATTAATAACTAAATTTGTTATACATATGCTCTGTGTAGACAGATTCTCCCACCAACTCAGTCAGCCTGGTCTGTGGGAACGGGGAGGGCAGCCTGGTTCCACCACAAAACAAGCAGTTAAAAAAAAACCCCAAGCATGACAGAAACAACACAGGATCAAAACAAGAAAAAGCAGCACAGACGAGTCAGGAAAGTGGAAAATCTAGAATGACTTAAGTGTTGCCATGAAAGTTGTGGAAAATGAGAAGATAGCTGAACTAAGTAACAGAAAACTAGGTCTGGTAAAAAAGGGAGAACAGAGCTTCATTTAGGGTTCAAGTGTTTGAGCTGCTCAGCACTTTTTAAAAAAAATTATAGGAAAGAAAACTCAGTTTTAATGCCAGTGTGTTATGGGAATTAGCTAACAAATTTATTATATTAATTGAAATTATTTAAAGGTATGTAGAGAGGTAAGTCATCTGAGAATCCAAAAAGCAAAAGAATCTTCCGCAAGAAGGAAAAAGGGTGATCGAGGAGTCACTGCCCTGTAACGACAACAGCAAATATGAATGACAAATCTGCCTATATTGAAGAGCTAGCAGGAACGCAGGACTCATTTGGGATACAAAAACAGCAGGTGAGAAGGAGTAAAGCAAGCTTTTCCTTCTGGTTGGATTACACAGTCAACAGAAGAAGTGCTATAGCACTTCTTTAAAACCATTCCAAAACATGAAGCTGACTGGGATTAAATCCTGGTGGAGATGGCTGAACACTTACTAAATGTCCATAACTAAAGGGCAAAGATAAATGATAACACACTATCCCTGAGACTGGTGTTAGATCTTATTTAACATTTTAATTAATCTAGGAATAGGGAAATCATTGCTAGTCACATGAGGAAAACCCAAGTGGCAGGTTATAATTAGCCACTAACCCACCCAGAGTCTAATGGGAGGAAGAGGCATTGGAATCTTCTATGCTGACAACCTACACACCACTTCTATTTTCCTTGGGATTATAAAATGTTTCAAACTGTACTGTATTTTCACCCTGCTTGTTCAGATCACAGCTCTGACTTCACTGTCAAAATACACTGCAGTGAGAAATGAGGCAGCACACATACCTCACTTTGTGCCTTTAGCTGGCATGCAGCATTGATACAAGGTCTTAAAGAATTCACTGAATTGGTCAAACGTCAGGATACAGCAACATTTGTATCTTGGATTTGTGAAGATGCGGGGTTTCTTTTTTGATGAAAAGCACCTGTGAAGTGCAGGGTTATTGTGCTCCCTTTTGCCATTTCTTGGATAAATGTCATCATTTTTAATGCTACCAATCTTCTTCTATAGCCTGCAGGAAAGATTTTCTAAGGCAAAAAAATGACTTGTAGGTGCTTAATTCCCATTAAAATCTACAGCGGAGATAAGTACCAAGCAGCTATTGGAGCCTTTGGGAAAGTCTTCCTCTAAACCATTGTTATCTACCCTTTCAACACCTGAAATAAGTCACTCATGTAAGATATATTATTAAAACAGGAGATGTTTGAATCTGTGGTGAAATCACTTTGTGGCTTGAGAAGGAGTTTTTTGGCATCCCTGTGCAAGTCTGAGACAAGATGCACTCCAATTCTGCTTCTAAGAAGATCTCTATTTCAGGCAATGTAACATGAGAAGGAGGATGTGTCATCTATCTGACTCAGCACAATTGTCCCATTTGAAAACACCACAGTAAGTCTTGACTGGTATTAATGAATAATTGTATTTGGTTTAGAGGTGAAATACTGTGTACATTAAAAAAAAAGTGCATAGAGATGATGAAAGAACAAAAGAGCTCTGGACAAGAGATCTGCTACTGCCAGTATTCTTTTTAGTTGCTTCTCCTGTGTTTCCAAAGGACCACTTTTTGCTCTGGATGATTCTGCATGGGCTCTGGCATTGATGATGAAATACTGATGACTTCAAGAGACGTTGCTAGACCCCCACTACCCTCCATGGGGAATATGCTCTTTGTCAAGGCATTTCACAAGTGGCTGGTGCTGGGGACCAGATAGAAAAAAATGCTAGAAAATACACTAAAAAGGCATGTCATACAGTCTGACCTGTGCACTGTCTCTGCACTCCAGGAATCCCTCCCCACTACCTTCATGTTTCTCCCATGGCACTACTCTTCAACAGAGCTCAACGGTTTGTAAAAGAGGATGCACCACAGTCCCCTTGGACAGACCTGGAGCCCTGTGAAAGAAAGCAATTTTCTATAGTCACCTGAAAGATCTCTTGGGGAGCCACAAATACCCTTAATGTCTCTGGGGACCCAACCCCAGAAGAGACAAACAGGGTTTTGTGTCTCTGGCTGTCTGCTGAGGAGACAGCACTGTGATGGCAACTCTCACAGTGCAAAAGGCTGAACCTGCTGGAGCAATACTGAGGTAACAAGTTCATTTCAGATAGCTCATACAGGGAGATTCACTGTTAACTTTTAATCAGCAGCAAGTTAAGACAAATTGGAAGACATGACCTACAAAGCAAGGCTCTGCAAATCCCCCTGCCAGCCTCCCGAGGATGGCAGCTCCCCCAGTACACAGCCACGATAAACGGATCCTTTTACAAGGTCTAACTCATTTAATCATCCCCTCTGCTTGCATTAACCACTTCTGCAAGGGTATCTTTCCTGTGCGGATTGCTTAAGTTAGGTCAAAACCTGGTCTTGTTTTCAAATCCACATTCATGATGAAAGCCTCCAGTCTAAGACTTCTATTCTTCTGAGACCCTTAGAGTTATAAGCACCATGAATAATTCTTTTGCTTTTTCTCCCAGCCTGCTATAGGGCTGTCTCCCTAAAGCACAAAACACTTTTCCTTGTTGAATTCTCTCCATGTGCCTCCTCTATACTCGGTGAAATAGCCTGACATGATGGGCTGGGTCGAAGCATACAATGACCAGTCTCCCTTTGAGCAAGAAGCTTCTGTTCCCAGCAGAAGGGCTGAACCTTGGGTAATCTATTCACTCCCTACCTAGCAAGCAAAGCAGCAGGAGAATAAGTCACTGCACTTCTAACTGAAAAACTGTCACAGAAGAACAAATCTCAGACCTGAGCCTTCAACAATGAACTTTAATTTGAAAATGGCACCAAGATTTGACCTGAAATGAACAGCTTCCCTTGATGAGGCAGACAATTAGAGAGAAAGAAGCAATCTCCAAGCCTTCACGCTGCAGCTGGTCAGAGCCACTCCTTGGCAGTGGCAAAGACTAATCTGAGGCTTCATCCCCCTGAGATGATCAACTCCAGGGCAGTCACAGGGCAGAGCTGTGAACCACTGGAGCCCCGTGAGTACGACAGGTTTTGGGTGGCTCAAAAGGCACAGCCAGAATGATTGTGGAGCTCCCTGCAAGGCAGGAGCCTGCCTGACTTGCACAAGAGCAAGGCTGGCACCGGCGCGGCGCTGCTTTGTGCCTACACGCGCTGTCTCCCCTCTGATTGCACATACCCTTGATTTTGGCAGCATGTCGTCTAACCCTAATGGCCCTCCCTAAATGGAATTTTCAAATGTTTATGTTTCCTTCTTTTCCCCACAGTAATTTTTGGTGTTTGAATGTTTCAGGGATTCAGCTACATAAATAGATACCCTAATCTTGTAACAACACACTAGATTACATAATTGCGATTAGGATGGGTAATTACACAGTGCCCATGTGAGGCAGACAGCTTTGACACTCCACATCACAACTGCATCTAAATATTTTATTTACAGAATACCAGTAGTAACTCCACAGGCGACCGTAAAACATTAATTTTTTTAATATTGTTATACAAAAATAATAACCAGGAAAGTCCTTCAAGTGCTTTCATTGTGTTTCTACTTTGTTAAGAAAAAAACACACTGCTGGGGTTCTCCCTAGCACAGAACATTTCAGCAGCAAGCCAGTTTTCACAGCCCTAGTAAGAGTGCTCCTGTTCACTGTAAAAATGTTACATATTAGAGACTATTATAATACTTTCCTGAAGTAAAGCTCACAGAAGAAATACATAAAATGACCCATGGTAGTTACTTCTGTCAATGTATTTAGCTCTCATTTTGATCTGCTGATGACCTTTTACTTGAGTGAATCACAACTACATCCTAATGCCAGAGCTTATTCAGCAGCTATTGGAACAACCAGGAATTGCATGCAAATTTTATTTTTGGTTTCCCTTATGACCTCAAACTTATACTACTTATTGCTCCATCAAAGAACTGTCAAAAATCACAAAGACCCTCTGTAAGACAGTGAAGCGTGCAGAAAAAGCTCT
Organism: Onychostruthus taczanowskii; assembly: GCF_017590055.1. Taxonomy (NCBI): domain Eukaryota; kingdom Metazoa; phylum Chordata; class Aves; order Passeriformes; family Passeridae; genus Onychostruthus; species Onychostruthus taczanowskii. The sequence goes on from NW_024504786.1 coordinate 9,488,843, forward strand.
CTACTGGCAGGAATTATATCAGGTGTTTTTTAAAGAGCCAGCATTCCAAGGAATGAGATGAGGTTAAGTAATACTCCAAATATGACTCAGGAAGCCTAAGGAAGGGTTTAGGCACTGCAGCCCAATACTGTAAATGTCACTATAAACTGCTCCACATAAAAAATCAGAGCGAGTGCTTGGTGACTCCAAGTGACCTGACATGGGCTTAACTGTATGTTTATTTCATATTTAGAATAGGTTAGATTAGTATTTTCCATACAGCTAACCTGGAACTTCGTTAAATAATCATGAAGCTGCATGAATACTGAAATGACAATCCTCTAATCACTGTCATATTCAGTGCATCACATGAATTTTTGAATTGACCATGACAAACACACACTAGAGGTTCTCACAGTGAACTGCTATAATGTGAAAATACATTTTTCAGAGGTTTTATGAAGTTTAATTGCATGGGATGAAACATGACACCTAAGCATTTGATTTATTACTAAGCATGACTCTATATTAGTGAGACTGCAGAGCATACAGTGTTGTGGAATTATTTTTACTCTATCATGACAGATGGAGTCAGCGTTTGGTAAAGACTGCGTGCAAGCGTGCAGACATGCTGCAGGTGGGATCCTCTGCTGCCTCCTCCAAGCCAAGCTGTTATACTTGAAAACAGCACTTTTCAGATGACGAAGAAATCATCATCATCTATGTTTTCAAAATGGCAACACAGATTTTAATCTTCTCTGTATGAAAAAAGTCTGCCTTGCCCAAAAAGAATCACAGAAGAGAGATGTGAGCCTTAATGATTTGAGGGGATGTATGGAACAACAATCTTTGAGCATTGGTTATAATCCTACCCTAACGACAGGTGTACATTGTTCATGCTGCAGTGGTGCACACAACTGCCCCAGGAACAGACTGTGACTTCAGCTTCCAGCACACCCATGCTTTGCTTTCTGTCCCCCAACCCACACAGCAGGGGACACCATTTTATGCTCTGCTCTCTACCACACAGGACAGCACCCCATGATGCTTCCACTTCTGGACTATGTACACAGTACAAAAGGTGAGTTTCCCTGCCCAGGCTGGACAGCAGAGCTGCCCCACACCGAGGCAGGACTATGCACTGATTTCCACTTTGTGCCTTTAAAGCTGGCACACTGACAGCAGGGCTGAAGTGCCAGAGCAGCACCCTGCCTGCAAGGGCCCCGAGGAAGAGCCCGGATGTGTCTGTGGGGGCTCAGCTCTACTGATGGCTCCTCTTACAAAAGGAGATATCACCCTGCCTTCTGCCCTCTCTACACAGATGACATTTGGCAGGTGCATTTCAACCAGCTTTTCTGTCTTTCCTAATTATTTCACCCTTCTGAAAGATCCTCCACGACCTCCTCTGCCATGCCCCAGCATGTACTGGTCACACAGTCCCTACACTTGAGGCAAACCCCAAGTTACCATTTCATGTAAACTTTCACTTAAGATTTCTTCAGCAGGGCCTGTATAAGACAATTTTGAAATTGTTATTCCATGATTTATGAGAAATGTGGTTAATACTTGAAAAAAAGCTTTTAAAACTGAATTCTCACATGACACTTTTAACATACTGTTGAAAGCTAGCAATACCCTCTACTTCACATTTCTTTTCTGAGCAGACACTAACTTTCCTACAAAGCTAATTATATCACCAAGAAAGGCATTTGACAATGTCCAACAGGCTTAGAAATGGTCTCAATCAAGGCCTTTGGCAGCAAGTTCACATTCTTCTGAGGAGAAACTTTATATTATATCTCCTTGACATCAAGTGCTTTGGACTGGCCCCTTTCCAGCAGCTCAAGATATCACTGCCCAAACTTAAAGAGTGCTTTGTTCCAGCTCGAAGCAAGCTTACAGTTAGATCAAATGGAGGTGGGAGTAAATCTCTGTATTTCAAGAAAACAAGATGACATCCACTTTAACTCCTACTTTTAAGAGAGGCCAAAAAAGGGCATCAATTCAACAGGATCAGGATCAAGCATTCTATCAGAAAAACTACTGTTAGCTAGTATAGTTCAGCCTTGTGTTCAGCAGTTTTACCAATTCAGTGTACTCTAGTGTGACTAGGAAAAGCTGTGCTCGCCCAGTAACTTGTTTCTGGGCTATTCTGACAGAAGGGGGACTGGCTTTCTGCTGCAAGCAAAGGTGAAAACTACACCAAGAGCCAGGAAAAATCACTGAAACAAATGCCCATGGTAATCTTTGAAGCTCAAGGAAGCTCTCAAGCTTTCAGGGCAATTCAGATGCTTACTGTTCTTTGTTTAAGTGTTGAGTTCTTTATGGTTTGGCTTTGTGCATGTTTTATATGGATGCTGACAAATACTAAGCCAGCATTGTAACATTTCAAGGCTGATTCACTGATAAAATGCTCATTCAGAGGACTCAAGGGGACTAGATGTCATGTTCCCTTTCAAAAATACGGCTGAAGTGAGTATTCTGTAAAAATTCAAAACAGATCTTGGATACAAAGAGCAATGGAAGATAAGCGGTGCATAAGGGGACACTGAACAGGTCATGGAATCTTCAATAAATATTACTGGAAGTACTGAGGTTCGATTCATAACATCTCTAAGGACATTTATCATTATTACTGGCAGATGACGTGCTTTGTTTTAGGGGAAGCTGACAGAGGACCGCTGTTATAACTGTTCCTAATAGCTGATTACACATCATTACGGATACTTCAGCTTTGATTCTGGCCAACTTCTGTTGATTTATAAACACCATTGCCTACTTTAAAGCCTGCTATCAACCACATTATGCACTAGATAATGAACACACTCCCTAGCTTCAGGTAATAGGCAGAAACTCCATTAGACAATAGCTGAATGAAAGGGAGTTCTATATATATCTCTGTCTTCTGAACTGTTCTGGTGTGACATTCCTACTGTATTTCTAAGAATGGTGTTTCCTGCCAATCACTCTGAATATGAGCCTAAGCCTTGTCCTCCCCTGAGACAGAGCCTGCTCTGTTCACAGCTACACAAATCGTGCTACACAGGTGGACAATTGGAAAGCCTTGGTGAACTGCTTCCAGCTTCTCTGCACAAATATATCCTGGGGCAGAGCCATACCTATACAGAACCAGGAATGAATTATAAAAACTGCAGGAATGCAGCATAAAAACCTCCTCCACCTTAGTTTGCCATAATTTAAAATACAGAACAGAATAAAAACAAAGTAATTGGACGGATAGATGAGAAAAGGCAGGTCCTCGAATCTCAGAGTGGCCAGAAAAAAGGAGTCAATAGTAACAATCACTCAAAACTTAAGACCTCCACATTTCTCCCTCCTCTGATGTTTCCCAGCACATTCCCTAACCTGTTAGTTCATCTTGCCAGCATTCTCCTTTTCTGCAATGTACAAGGCCAAGCACATTACCAGTGCTTAACGAGCTATAATAATGATTGATGATTACATATGGACAACACAAAGTTAAGATGAAGAACCACATTAAAACAGCATCAAAATTTCAGGGAACTTTATCTGATAAGTGCTCAGGAATAAGAAGAGTAAAGAAGAGTAGCTACAAACACCACTAAGGAATCCCACCCTTCTGCATCTATCAAGGAGAGAGACACACACAAAGAAAATTTATAAAAAATGGATAAGAAAAAGCACTGTATATCCCCCATAATCTCTCCTACCGTCAGGTTAGCTGCAAGTCTGTATAGGCATAACATATGCCAAAGCCTCAAACTACTCTTCCAAGCAAAACATCATTCAGCCTTAAAATATTGCATCTAATTTTAGGTCATTACTTCTCACAGGTTCCACTCCTCTCTACCCAGATTTCTGCATTAAGAAGCAGTGACATTACATAGCTCCCAGTGGTGTGCATGCTGCAGGCAACACACCTATGACTTGCCCAGCAGAATTCCCTCAGAAGGAAGAGAACCCATTTGAACTTAACTACTTGGGTGTTGACACTATAGCTTTCTGGCTGCTGGGGTGGTATTAAAAGGTGACACCTTTTGGTAAAGGACTTTTTTTTTAAGCTACAAAGCAGCCAGTCTTACTATACTTCACATAATTGCATGTCTTATGTTAACAATTACTTGATATGAACTGAATTCCTAAAGATGAAAATTTGTTTCCAAGATGTTTTCTGTCTCAGTGAGCTTTGTGAGCAAGAACTAGAGCTGTATGTTTTTGGTGTTTGTAAAACAAGGAGGTCTTGCTAAAGATCTGAGTTTCATTCTGTTGAGTCCTGTGTGCATGAAAGGACAACAGTCTCTGCAAAAAATGTAACACTCCATAATGGAACAATTTTCTCTTTTCTGTCCTGTCTTTTCACTCCTCTGTGTTTAACATGAGAGTTGTTTAAATCATAGCAGCATTGTCAGAAAGTCAGAGTTAAAGGTTTCATCACACCATTTACAGACTGCCAGATGCTACAAGCTTGTTATATCCAACTTTGATTAGCTGTAAAATGAATCTACAGACAAATTACTACTGTTTGCCCAGATAACTTTTCCTTTTTTTTTTTTTTGGTTCAGGATTTGTTTCTGTCATTTAGCTAAGTATCAGCCAAGACTACTGACAGAGTATTATCTTCATCCCTAGCCCTTTAGTTTCTGGTAACTGTGGTATAAACATATTACAACGGTGCAAGATCCCTACTGACTGACAGCCACCATTAAGGGCATTATATTGTACCATATTTATTTAACACAACTTCTGCAACCCCTTTCAGAAGATACAAACAACATAGCAGGGGAGGCAGAGGGTGTGCAGAAATCTCAAAGTTCTCCCTGCATCACACGGCTGGACTCCCTTCAAAGCCTTTCTTTACACCATTCTGCCTTGCTGTCACTCAGCATCATCACAATGAAGGCTGAGCAGCCCATCTTTCCCAGTTCTCCTTTTCCTTCTTTCAGTTTCCTTGGCAGGTGCCAGTATTAGTGCTGTCCCTGTTGTCCTGCCTGAGGCCCCTCTTCCTTGGCCTTCCAGGCTGCTAAGCATCTCCCATCCTATATTACATTAAAATCACTCAATTTTTCTCTCATCTTCACCCTCTGAAGTTACTGCACTGATTGTCTCCCAGTGAGTACAGTAGCTCTGCTCCTGATCTTCTAAATCCACCCAAGAAACCACCAAGTAATCCTAATCCTTACTGCTTGCTCAGGTGATGTTTTGTGAGCTCTGCTCAAGCTCCTTCCCACAGGAAGCACTGCACCATCTTCTGCTTTTCTTACCTTCACACATTCAAGATCTCCATATTCTCCTGCAAAGCTCTGCCTAAGGCTGTTACCTGCATATTTCTGCGCGCTGACCTTCCTGAACCTCCTTGAATTGGAAACAGCACCAGATTCACTTGGGGTTTTTTCTCCCAGTTTATTCAATCTACCAGCCAAGGAATACAAAGAAGGGCTGTATACGCAGATATGAAAAGAGATTTTAAGGTCTTGAGGGAACACGAGATCATCAGTCTGATACCTTGTTTCATCACAGACTGTAAAGCAGCACAATCTTGCTATTCATACAGAAACTACGTGCTTTAAAATATCTCCAAGAATATCATCCAGGCATTACTAAAGTCACATGAAGATGGAGAATTTGTCACTTCCAGTGCTGGATTGTTCCACCTTGACCACCTTGTGTGCTAGAGACCTGTGCCTTGCTTCCATTTCAATTTGCTGTGATTTAAAGTTTCCAGCTATTAAGTCCTTGTAATACGTTTTTGCACTTGATTAAGAAACCCTTTAAAAGTCCTTTTTCTCCCCATGAAATGATTTATAAACCATACTCAAATCCCTCATCATCTTCATATTAATAAAGCAAGCAAATTGATCTCCTCCAGTCTACTATGACATCACATTTTTCTCCATCTTAGATTATGTTTGCACCTCTCTTACCTCCAGTTTAGTACTCCTCTAAAAACACAGAGAACTAAATGATCTTTTGATCTTCCCTGTACCAAAGTGAGGATTTTTCTTTGACTTTTCTGTCTAGGTCCAAGGACACACTGTAGTCCTTTTTACCAGGCTGAAATGCTGAGCAAGTCACAAGGAAAACCCAGCTGCAGCACCACATCAAAAAGGGCTGTTTCTGTATGATGGAAAGCTGGATTACTCTGCCCAAAGACTGTGTAGCCTTGTGCATGGCTCTGGAAAAGCTTTTAGTTATAAAGCCATGTAAAAACTTTACCCTCTGCACCAATCATCTCACATTTGTCATCCACAAATACTAGATTTATTTCCAATCTCTCTTTGATGGAGGAGTTGCCTAGCATTGGAATCAGTACCAGTCCCTGCCAAGTCCCACTAGAAACATCCCTGTTTGATGACTGTCCAACAAGAATGGCTCCTTAGTTCTGGTCACTGATCAAAGGTGACACACTATATTTCAGCACCACGAATTCCAATCAGATGCATTAAGTCAAATGCCTTGCAAAAGTTAGTATGTCACTACTGCACAGTTATCTTTATAAATTAAACCTGCAGTGTCAAAAGATAGAAACACTTTCTATAAATCTACACTAACTGGAACTGGCTTTTTTTTTTTTTTTTTTTTTTTTTTGCCTATAAAGACGCCCTGGGTCTTTATAGACAAAATCTGTCACAAAATTAAAAAAAAAATTGATCTAACATGAGTATTAGGCCTAATTAATAGGGTCAACTACCTGTTTTTTTTTAATATTAGTCTATCAAAGACTTTGGTAGTGTTTTAAGTTTTATTAACAGGAGCCTCCAATTTTTAGAAGTTTAAAAATGCACAGCCTTTGTACGTGATTTCTAGCATCCTTAATTTTAAGAAAACAGCACCAACATTTGCACACAATACAAACCCAAGTCCTCTTGTACCCTTATCAAGGGCAACTGAAACAGTGACTGAAGATGTTGCAGGCTTTTTTTCCATCACCACTTTGTACTACAGTGGCCCTTGCCCACCACGGCACTCTGAGTATTCAAGTCTAGCTAGACCAGCCTCACCATTATGTGACAAGGAAAGTGAAGTTGTGTGTGAAAAAAGACAACAAAAGCAGCTTTAAGAAGACAGGAGGAGGCCATGCCAGATAGACAAAAGCACCAAGATGCAAGCATGAAAGCCTTGAAGGGAAGGATAAGAAGTTCAAGCTTGCTAGGCAAAGACATCAATGTATGAAATTCAGGGACTGGCACACAGTGACAACTGGCTCAGCACACTGGAAAGAGATGTTATCAATATTCTGTGGGTGAACTCACACATACACATACTTTTCCCAATACACATGGGTTTGGCAATTTCTCTCTTCTTCAGTTCTGCCCTTTCCAGAAGTTTGTCACACTGCCATGCCAACAAAGTGTGCTGAAAGCATCACTTGGCAGTGCTTTCACAATAAGCTTCCCTGGCTGGGGGCTATCCAGACTTCCTTGGCTCCACAAACTAAGTGAATTATCACAGCAGTATCACTTTCTCTCTGCAGAAGTACGACTTAGATGGTTTGATGATGCCATCAGCAAGCTTCTCTGCCACCATTTCACATTTACCTGCCTGACATCTGCATCCCATCACACAAGCCAACAGGAAAATCCCCAATCACCAAATCACAGATTTAAGAACCAAGAATCGCATAACCTCACAAAAAGTTTGCTTCTCTGCTAACCTTGGGTTTCTATCCTGTTCTTCTTGCATGCCCTAAAGCCACCACAACTCAAGTCCAGCAATACCATCACAGGCTCGTTTCATCCCAACCAGGGTACACTTCCCAACTCCTGCTGCCACTTCTCCAGCAGCACTCTGTAGAAGATCCAAGATCCACCTATGAACTGTTTTAGTACAGGTTATCCCTTGAACTGTGCACAGGGCTCCATAGTGAACAGCACACAAGAGGAAAGCTGTCCTTCCTGGAGCTCAGTGTGGTTGCAATTGCCTAGTTTCCCCAAGAATATTGTGCTTTTTTCCTAATCTCTGAGCATGAGGGAGGATCTCTGTCATCTTTGTTTTCAAGAAGAAATTAGCGCTCTAGTTCAGTTTTCAGTGTTTTGGGGTCTGCCAGCTTTGAGAGCATGGGCTAATGACATGTAAATCTCTGAGGATATTTGATGAAAATTATCATTCTTTAGCTTTTAAATAGGAACTGCTATCCCTTGAGAAGTGTTATCCCTCATTGGGTTAAGCATGTGGAGACAAGCTGCCTTGAAAATTTATTTTTGACAAGTGATGATAATGCTCCCTTCTAAAGCACTAGAATAAAACCTTCTCAAGGTATGTGGATTCCCAAATTGTCCAAGACGTAGGTGCACATAGACCACATGATGAATTCCCAGAAGAGGATGACAGGACAACCCTAGAGTCTTAGGACTCTCAGCAGAGCAGTGTGGCAGCACATCATGTTCAGCCCCCACTGAAGGGTAAGTGCTTTGAGGCACAAGCAGATGCCAGGAGATAGGATGGGAAAGAGAGGAGAAATTAATCTTCTATTTACTGAGCTAAGTGCAGGAGTGGTGCGGATGAGCTCTCAAACATGAGCAGGCACAGCCCTGCAGTAGATGGACTGATGGCCTGATCTGACATGGCAGCTGAGAACAGAGAGTAATGAGAGCAGCAGGATCCTACAGCAAACAGCCAAGGGAGGGGAGCAGATGCTACAGCTCTTCTTGGGAAAGGCTGAGGAGCACAAGCCTTTGTGAACACCATCCACTCCCCACCATGTGTGCTGTTCCTTTAAAGAGTGAGTTTAAATGAAGTAGAATATTAGGATCAAGCTAAAACTGTTCCCATATAAAACTATATGATCCATAATGCACAGACCACACAGCTACTGACCAGCAGGATAAGCCCCAAGCCTTTGGCTACCTCCCCCATGTATGAGTGTGGTTAACCATTGATGCAGAACATTTTATTAACTATAAGATTAATATAATTAGGAAAAAGGACCACTTTGCTTTGACCTGCTTCAGACAAATATGCAGACTCACAACATGTGAAACTCACACCCTTGTCAAACAATTTGTGTTGCATGTGACCAGACCAGCTGCAGGCAGGGATCACAGCCTGTCTTGGCCTGCCAGCACATCCAAGCACTACTGAAAAGCCCTTGCAAACACTTCTTACTGAGTGCAACAGAGAAATGGTTTTGTGCAGTGCACTGGTTATTGACTTTTCAATACCACACTCACAAACTTCCGTGAGCATCCCTGCTAATTCCACATAAGCCAAAGTGGCAAAAAATGTCAAGGTAATAGGACCATCTTTCCTTGCAGAGAAAACTGATACAGAGCAACACATGTATTTGAACCCCAGTCTGTCACTCCAAAAGTATCAGCAATGCCAATTCTTCACCTGGAACACTTCCCTTGCAATCCAAGGAACTGCTCACAGAACGATCCAAAAGGCAGTTTACAGTGTTTTGTATGCCAGCATTCCAACAGCAAAGTCTGGTAGCTGGAATGAAACCAAGGATAGAGTGGTTTTCTACCTTTAAGCCTGAGTTTGGACTGTGTCTCTTTGTGGACCTCAGGGATAGCAAAATTTCCAATTCATCAGTGCTAGAACACAACACCCACCTCAGAGCAGGTACAGCACACACAGTATCTGTACGCCTGCTAGGAATCTGCAGGAGGAAGAAAGCACTCAAGCTATCTGTGCAGTTAGTCTTTAATTCCATTCTCCTAGTTTACTGGGCAGTTGTGACATACCATAAAGAAGAACACTACTATTACAGCAGAAGTCCCAGCAAACACTTAGGGCCTACCTCTTCCCATGGGCTAAGCCAGAGACTTATAGGCTCCAGTAGAAGATAGTGAACACAAGACTAAAAATTCCTTTACCTTCCCCTTTATTTATTTTCAAAATTCTGAATGTATGCTACTTCAACGAATTACCCAGGGCTGAGGACCCCACCTCTCAGGAGAGGTAGCAATTATGCTGTAGCATGGAAGAGTTATTCCACAGCCTGAGCTACCATGTGCCATAATACAAACACCAAATTCACAAAAACCCATTTTCTGTCAGTACAACTGTCTTGGGTTATCTTGTGATTTTGTGCACCAGAAAATCTGCTGTTTCTTAGTGGGAATGCAACATGAAAGAGCAGACTGGAACAAAACATGCAACCCACAATCACTCAATTCATATAATTAAAAATTAAATAGCAGACAGGAAAGCAGGCACATCTCCATGTGTCTGTGTGGGTATTCAGTTTTCAACAGAAACATCTGGTAACTGAATAAGATATTTCATTCAGCAAAATCTGTTGGGTATAAGTAGTTTCTAAAATATTTGGGTGCCTTGAAAAGCTCTGAAGACCTACCAAGGAAGAGTTCTGAAGACTGATGCACGATGCCCACCAGCATGGCACCCCAACCACGCCACATCTCTCACCACAGCCTGGATTAATTGTATCCTCTACAGACACACTGGCTGGGGAGAGTTGTTGTGGCACTTATGTGACTGTAATGCCTCCTGGTTTATATTTAAAGGATAAATCCCTGTATGGAAGGCACTTGAGAGTATCGAAGAGCACAGGAGAACCACTGCTATTTACATTTTTTCCTTTTTTAAACAAAGGCAGGCTTCAGCTGATTGTTTTGTTTACAATAGAAGTAACAGAAGAGAGTTTTGCTCCTTACAGCCCATTAAACCTGTTTTTCTCCTACTCCTGTTCTCCTCCCCCTCTTCAAGCCTTTAACAAGCCACAGGAATACAAATCAGAAAAAAAAACCCCAAAATCTCTCTGCTGATGAACTGCTTAGAAAAGGTTTCAACTCGGCTGGTATTAACAGTGCAAATTTCCGACCTATTTATATCATGGATAATTGGTGACTAGAAATATTTGCATTGCTAATTTCCCTCCATTAAGAACAAACCCAGGGTCCCAATAATATGGCTTAATAGCTGTATTTAAGTTACTACCCCTTCTCCGTCTTTCTTTTTTTACGAGGAGTTTTTCCCCCTCTCCACACTTGAGTTCCTAAACAAAGAGTTCATTCTTTCTTTGCTGCCATTGCTACCAAGTTTGCTGTTTTAACAACAAACTTGACTTTCTCCTACCTAAGTGGAAAACAAAAGAGACAGAGGATGGCTAGGAAGAATGTTAATTAAAAATCTGTTACTCTGTGTGTTACCATTTCCTTACTATGAATTAAACAAGAATATAATAAATAAATCAGCACATTTTTTCCAACATGCACAAAGCAGAGTTCTTGTGTTAGGTACTTCAATTTTATATTTGATGCCCTAGAAATACACGAGAGATTTGAACAGAATGGTTAAACCAGGCTTTCATTTCCATTAATAAGGGCCAGCATCACCCTTTAACTGCAGCTCCCCGAAGGCTACAGATGGCCACTCCCGGGTGAGGGCCCTGCACCCAGAGGGCTCTAGCAGCTGATTAGGAGGCTGATACGGCAGAGTTTGAAGTCTTACAAAAAGGCAATCAGCCCAAGTGCCCCCAGGGAGAGGGAGAGTACAGAGCAGAGTGCCTCTGACTTCAACCAGCAGCTCTGTTTCACATAAAGGGACACTGTCAGGTCCCTTTAGAATCATGTTAAAATAGATGAGGCAGATTTGAGGGCTAAAAAGAAACTTTTCTTACGGTCCACTGAATCTGCATGCAAAGCTCATTGAAAACATTTGAGATGCATACCAAATTAACTGTACCGCGCAACCAGAATTAATTGTGTCCTTGACAGCGTGGCAGCCGATACCATTTGTTATCCTGTGAAGTCACTCAACCCACAAACAAATCCCTTCACTGCCATTTATGCCCACTGTGCTCCCATAAAGCATCCAGAACAGGTACCTACACCTATTAATAACGCTGTCACCGCTGCCACATTACAGAGCAATGTGAGCTATCGTGGTTCGGTGACATTTAGCTGATCCCTTGTCCTGCAAATTCAGCTGACCAATGCCACATTTCAGGAATGAGTTTTGCAGTGGTGAGAAGAGTTATATACTGAATCAAACAGCAGCCCAGCAAGCACTGGCTGTGCTGATTTACTGGGGCTGGCGAGTGCATTGTATGGCATTGTAGCTGTGCTGTGACAGGGACTCTCACGCCATCCTGCTGGAAATAAAGGCTGCTGCCCCCCCTGCCACCGCAGCACAGAAGAGGGGAGATGTAACACTTCTGAGCAGAGTAATTCAATCCTTCCTGAAACACAGAGGCCCTTTCAAAGAAGGCATCTGGAGGCTGCACAGTGCACCTGAATTAACAGCTAATCATCTCAACTATAAAAGGGGAACAGACTCTTCCAACTCAGCCAGCCGGCAGCATAATCCAGAGCTCAGAGAGATAGGTGGCAAACATTTAACAGTAATGCCAAAATCCAGAAAGCTGGGAATTCTTCGAGAAAATCAAGAGGAATCCAAGCAGGTAATTCCAGCTGAGCTAAAGACTGCAGGATGACTGTCAGTCGAAAAACAAAACCTAGATAAAGTCACAAAGCCTGCAAGAAGAAACCAGTATGAGAGGAAGAACACAGATTTTTTTTTTGTGTGTGTCACTGCCAATACCACAACATCCCCCGCCATATTTATGGAAATATTGTAATCTCCCAAGGGGATCAGTTCTTTCTACAGCTCTTCTAAGCCCAGAAATGACATTCTTTCTTTGCTAGAGTCAATAGCAGGCCCTATGAAGCATCTGCATTCTCAAGAGGTGAATGTATTTTTCTGGTTTAGCAGTGTATGAACATAAAGACACATTATAATTTGAATTCTAAGACCCCTGAACTCAGAAATTACCTTGCTAATTTCTGACGTCACATTTTCCTTAAAAAAAACCCTCAAAACTGGAAAGATGCTTTCCAAAAGCATCACACCAGAAAATACCATCTTTGTCTGCAAAGCACCCAAGCAGCAGAGCTGGTGGCAGTACAGCCACACTTCTCCTGGTGCCACAGCTGCCAGGTAAAGGGATCCAGCACAGGCAGGCACCTTTGTGGAAATGGGAAAACCATCAGGAGAAAGACACCAGGACAGCACAACACTGCTGCTTGTGATAATCGAGTTGGCTCCACTCGCTCCCTGTCTCTCCCAGAAGAGCTGCTGTTTATTTCAGTGAGGCCCCATGAGTAGCACTGGGGGAAGCAGAGACCATGAATATCAGCCTCTTAAAATCATTACAGATGGACTTGTTAGTAATACATAACATATAGCTGAGCCCCTCTAAGTGATATAGTGCCAAACACAGGGAAGATTTTGTCCTGATAAAGTCAGACATCTTGAGTACGTAATAAATATGATATTCCTCCTCTGTCTAATGTAGGTTATGTGAAGCTGCTAAGACTGCAATTTTTAGGCTATCACTGTCCTTAAATTATTAAGCAATATAGCATTAGAAAGCTAGACTGAAGGCTGTGCATTGTAGTTTTGTTTCATTTTTTTCGATGTGTGCCTGAATACTAAATGTGACTTTGGAGAAGGTATTGTGGAGCTAGCATGTATCAGGAGGATGCTTGCAGACTGACACTGTGTCAGGTGTCACTGTTGCCTGCATGTATATTTTCCTTCCTTTTTAGTGCTTATGTGGTGAAGAAAAGCACTTTGTAACCCACACTATAAGAAAGCAAAAATTCTCTGTCTTGGCAATATGTTGTATTAACTGTTTACACATATTAGCTGGTTTGAAGCCAGCTTGGTAAACATGTCAGGATATTTTAAAGTCATCTAAAAATAGGTCTGTAGTTTGGTTCTAAGTTATTTAAAGTCTGAACCAGAGATCTCAACAATATCAGTACCTTTCCTATGAGAATAAAGAAAACAATATCCAAGAATGCCTCAGCACAGCCTATGGCACCTCCCCATTTGATTCAGCAGGCCCAGGAGGCAGAACATGCAGCTCATGTGCATTTCTGTTACAAGACTTGCGGAAATCCAGAGCTTGCTAGTGCTTGTGTGCAGCAGCCAAGCCTAGTCCTTGGTTATTTCCTCATCTCTCTATCCCCTGAATGCAAAGAGCTCCGGAAGAATTCTCATTTCATATTCCATTCCTAATCCCAAAGACACTTGGGCATCCCATTCCTCCTCCTACTCTGCAACTGGGTAATGCTCTCTTCCAGCAAGGAATATCTGTCCACAGAAGAACTTTACAAATAATGACAGTAAATTCAGCGCAACTTCACATTCCAGGAGATGCTGCTGTCCTTCCTGTACACATAAACCTACCAAACAGAGACTGTAAAACTCAGGTGCTTAATCCATACTGAGCCATGAATTTTTTCCTAATGAAAATGTACTATCAGCTGCTTTTAATGGAGCAAATTATTCCTATTGCTATCACTGTCTATTATTGAGCCTACAAGACAGAGATATAGAGCAACCTAGTTAAGTCTGTTCACAAAGAGACAGCATTAATCTGGGAATTACCTCTTTATCCAAAGGAAAAGAGAAAGCTGCAGCAAAAGAAAATGTGGGGGTGCTGAGGATTTCTTCATACACCTATGGAGTAACAGGGTATTTGTCTCAAAAGCCTCTTGTGGACATGCTGTTTTACATGCATTCTGAGACAGTGAGATGTTGCAGAATAACCTGACACTACTCCAGAAAGACAGTAGCTTCATTTTCTTTTTATTGTTTTTACCATGTTTTGAATTCTAAGCAATCTTTGTTACACAGTGTATTTTAAAGCCTAATTTAACCATTAAAAGCAGAATTGTGGTGGCTGCAAGTGGAAGGGGCTAACAGCGGGCCTGATAGCTAAAAGAGCGAGAAGAAGCTGATAAAGAGCTCTCTCCCAAGCTGTAACCAAGAAGACCAAGAGAAGTGAGGAACTGAAGAAAGATAAGAAGAAAACTTCACAGCTGCACAAAGTATTTTTAGAAAGTTAGTTAAGTCACTGTAACTTTTCACCAATGGTGTTATGCTGATTTATTGTATCCAATAGTTAAGGTAGAAGAAGCATAAACAATCAGAAAGTGTATAAAAAGTCAGTCATGTTCGATAATAAAGAGTTGCCATCTGAGACTGCTCGTGGTCTCTGCTTCGTGTGGTAACCACCTCGACAAGGACAGCTGCATGTGGGGGTCCCCAGGCTTTTATAGTAGCTGCCTTTTTCATGAAAGGAGCTATGGGCCACTTCTCTCTGGAGTCATTCTGAGACACCTGTAACTGAGGGAGACTGCACACACAGCTTTTCAAACTTTTAGCTTGTATAGCCCCTACTTTCAATCATGCTTTAGGAGCTAGCTGAGAAATTTTACAATTTCTCATGTTGGCTTGCTGCCTATAGGAACCAGTAAACACACATTCATCTGATCCATGGTCAGAAATGAGCCAGAAATCCTCTGGGAAGAAAAGGGGAGAAATCTAGAGACTTTGCAACATTTATTTTGGGAACAGCTGTCTGCAGAGATGTCTCTGCTGAAGTATATGGTACCCTTTGCCAAAGACTGGCAATAACAGGGCTACTTGTTTTCAAGGGGCTTCTCCATCAAAACATGATGAGCCCCATGAGTCCTCTTCCCACTACAGCTGTATAACACAAAGAAAAAATACACAGCGGTGCCCATGTTTGTGAGCACACATTCACGTGTATATATCACCTATGTAAGCTGCTCCCGATAAAGAGAAAACTGGATTGAAAGCTAAACATCAAAACACACAAGGGGAGAAAAAAGAAAAGGGATCATTCCCACCCACAGTTCTCAAAACTGTGCTTCCCTGCAGGCCACAGAGGGAAGGAAGTGCGTATGCAGAGAGGCAAGTGGTGCGCAAAGCCCCCAAGGCACCCGTTTATCTGAGCTGCTTCTAAACCTTACTAAATAAGCCTATTAGTTTCCAAAACCTGGCAAGCGAAGGAACAGGGCCCAGAAGTATGAACTGAGATACACTGTACTGTTCCAAGTGCATTTATATGCAGTACCAACTTCTCTGCTGACTGCCCAAAGGTCATCTGACAAACAGTGGTGAGTTTTTTACACCACGTTAATTTTTGATCCAACACCACTTGCATACCAGATGGTTTAAAAATATGTATTCGCTGCCACTGTTTCTGCTCTGCTCAGCAGTGCCTGCCAATGTCTCGAGTTTATGATGTCTGTAGCAAATGTTTTAGTGTTGACATCTTCTGCGATGTGAGTGAAGATAAATTGCATTAAACGCTAAAACATTACTTACAGATGGAAAATAGACTGACTTCCCAGACATTTGCAAGCAGGGCATCTCCAGTTACGCTGTGGCAGAGGCTGCAGCAGAGACAACCCAGTTTAATAGGCAAAAATCAATTGGCATTAACCGGGGAAAAAGAGACATCTTTGCTTTCATTCCCACTTTGGGAAGTGCTGCTCTACCAACACAGGGTGCTGGAGAAAGACTGCTCTCTTTGTGTACACAAACAGTGCTGCACAGGAGCAGTGCTGTATTGTGTCAGAATATGCAGCTGTAACATACTCTGCATCCTGGTGATACTAGAAATCCACCCCCTGCTCATCCCTCTCCTTTGTGAGAAAATATATTTAAGAAAATTACTGATAAATATTTTCTCCTGTCCCAGTTTTAAGCCCAGCTATTTAGCATGGAGCACAGAATGGGAACTCCACATCCTGTTACTTCCACTGCATTCCCTATTCCCCTTCCCCATTCCCTTCAGTACAGAGGTTCATGATACAAATGTAATTGCTCTAATTTTTTCCACATCCTTTTGGGAGAGAGACTATTTCTTCTTTTAAAGGGTATTAGTAACCCTCTGGCAATTCCATTTATCTCTTCAGCACAGTGAATCTGAAAGAATCAGCCAGGCTCGCTCTTCCTTTCACCCGCTGCCGCGGTGGAGCCCACAGAGCACCTCTGGAGAGGGTGGGAGCTTCCCGTGTGTGCTACACACACACAGCCACAGCACAGATGAGGCCAACACACAACAACACATGACAGCATCATAAATAATGAGGGGCAGTTACTCTGCAATAATGAGGATTTAAAAACATACATATTTTATTTTTAGAACTGACAGCAAGAGATGTGCTTGTTTACTTGACAAAGGTAAAAGATTTCTGATACTCATGGGGCAGCTGAGCAGGGAAGGAGTTAAAGCCAGGGTTTCAATGGTAAAACAAACAAGGCTAAGCCTCTCTGTTTCTCCAAGGTCTCCCTCCTTCCCTGCCCTCTGCAGAGGCTATAAATAGATTGCAGAAGAATGAAGTATGGGTGGGACCAAACTAGCCAGTCCCTTCTATTCTCCCTAGGGAAGGGGGAAAAATAAAAATACCATTTGACTCAATTATTTCAGATTATGAAGAAATTACCACCCCATGAAAAATCTAGAAATGCTACTCCTAATTACAATATGCAACCTTCTGATTTATCATCCTACTGAATATTCGTCTTTGAATTCTCCTTCCCTTCCTTTGCATCATTTTTGTGCATAGCACACATTTACTGAATCTTGCAGTCACATTTCTTATAGCCCACAGACTGCCTGTAAGGAGGAGGGGTGTGCATAGACAGGGACTGTAGGTGGACAGCATCATCTTTCCCAAGCTCTGCTTTGTTAACTCTGAAAAAAACCACTACCCCACTATCCTACCCCAAATAAATCTGAAGTTTAAGAAAAACACATTTTGCCCATCACCCCAAAGTTGAAGTGTCATTTCTCCAGCAGTGCTGTGGAGTAAACACATTTAAAAGCAAAAGAGTCAGTGGAAATACTTAATGTACAACCTTGTATGCATCAAGGTAATCAGTCCTGACTTACCTTTCCAAGCTACTTCTTACAGCATCACCAATTAGCAAAAAAGTTCAAGAAATTAAGTACTATTTGTTTGTAATTTTTGTTTGTACTTGAACTCAAAAGTGAACTAACTGTCGCCTATCCCTGAAATCCCTTTGAGTGCAAGCTGCTCTTAATAAGTGGCGAAGACAGTACCTGCACCAATACTAAATCCCTTGACTAAACTGCTGGGGTGGACTGACTCCGTCCCTCTGAAATCAGGGTATGCCCACCTGCAGCTTCCTCAGAGTGGGAGGCATGAGAAAAAAATATCAGGAAACACTGTTCAGTACTTAAAGCTCAGGCTCCAGGTAGTGCACCTGGAGATATCCCCACAATTAACAGCGATATATTTCTAATTAGCACCAATTACAACCATAGTGAGGGTCAGAGTTTCTGAGAGATTTTAACCTACCAAATTGAAAAAGTGTCTTGAAACAGAGGATGAGTAGAGGTTACCCTTTTTCTTATACTCTTAGACAAGGACCCTGCAGTTTGCTTTTCCCTGAGCACTGTCAGGTGGTTCAAGCAATTCACCTTTTCCAGGTCTGTCTTTGTGGTTTGCAGGCATGCCTTCCTTGGGAGGGAAAACCAAAATGCTCCAGGTAGTCAGCACCTGCGTAAGCAACTCTTCACCTGCAGCCCTTACACCTCATGCATATAAAGAACACCTAACTGCTAACTTACCCTAAATTTCTTTCTTTTGGGAAAAAAAAAGCTCCATTCTTACATTCTCAGGCTTCCTTTCTTTAGTATTTAGCTTTTTAAAAGCCAGTCACCTCCTTTAATGTCTTCAGGGAAGAGCAGGCATGAGCACCTAATTACAAAAAAGGCAGAAGATTCATTACACATGCAGAGAGGAATTTGCATCACCCCTTCCTGGCAGATGTCTGTGCCCTGGGAGGCTGCATGCACCACCTAGTTTGCAGGAGTTCTGATCACAGACCAACTGAAGCTGGCCGTAGCCTGAGCAGGGGGCTGGGCTTGATCACCTCCAAAGCTCTCTTCTAACTTGTTTCCTCCTGTCCCCCAGTCCCAGACTTAAGATAACAAGCTACTAAAAAGGAAAGCAGACCTGACACCTTCCTCCCAGGAAAGGATCTGTATTGGCAGCAAAACTCCTCTTATAAGATTCAGATAAACTAAGCTGCCATTCACACACAGCCTGTCCTGTTAAGAGCACAGAACTCTCATCATAGAGACAAAATCAACCCGGTTAACTTCCTACTGCAAAGTCTTATCCTGAGTTTCCAAGCTGAGTTTGCATCAGCTTTTCACTGTCCAGTCTCTGTGGGACTAAAGTAGAAGTTGAGCTATGCTGGGTTTATGTGAAGCATGAGTACTCTGCACATAATGTTTTTATAATGCTTCAATAATAACTTGTTAACTGCAGAGGAGGCTGTATAAAATGAAAGCTACAAAAGCATTTCTCCCTGAAAGTTCGATTTTTATAAGCACTCCAATTAATAAGAGTTCCTTTTTGTTCAGCCACATCACACTCGACCCATGACATCTCTCAAAGATGAAGTTCAAACCAATGGGCATAAACTTGGGTTTTCTGCCCCCAGGGAACTGTGCACGCATGCACCAACACGTGCAGGCTGCTGGGAAGCCTGGCCACTGCACACACGTTCTGCATTTCAGTCTCTTGTCCACATGTAAGAAGCAGACAGGAAAAGTGATGTGCACCCATGCAAACAGCCCAACAGACATTACTGCCACAGGCCTGTTTGAGATGTGCAGAGCCATATGCACAGTTCATTTTGTTCAGAGGTGCTGTGAGGGAGTGAGTCAACATCACAGATAAGCAGGGCAACATGAAAAAGAAGAGAAGGTATTGCTTTAAAAGTAATTTAAATCCCAGTTCCTTCCTGCAGTTCTTTTTCATCATGGTTGTCATGTTTTTCCCACAGGCCACTGTCATAAAGAATGCAACATGCTCTCGGAATAAAAGCCCTGAAGGGATGCGGAGACACAGAAAGCACACCTGGTACTATCTACTCAATGACACAAAAAATCAGGGAGGCCTGGAAAAGGTGGGATTCCTGTTTCCCACATGTGACACTCCCAGTTTCACCCTCTCCCCAGAACATCTACTTACTCACCCTGGGGCTCTAAACTTCCAAACTGGCTCTTCAAGGCAGTGGGGAGAAAAGCTGCCGAAGCCAAAACCTCCATGTAACATAAGTCAGTACTGGTCTGACCAGCAAATGACATGAATCCAGTGCTCAGTGGAGACAGCAGCCTTTAATTCAGTAACTTCTCTGTCTGGTTGTGGCAGGCTTCTCCTCTGCTTTTGGTTCCAGCCCAGGAACACTTTCCTGTAAGTCTTGCATTCACTGCTCCCAGCCTTGTTTTAAGAAAGAGCAGGTGCTGGTCAAAAACACCTGCAGGATGGGAGGGATGAGACTGTGCATCACAACTCAGGACTGCCAGGCTTGGAGAGGATTGAGAGGACTGGAAGAGGGTCAGTATCTACAGCACACAGCAGCATCTCCACCTCACCTACAGAGCACAATGGGCCCTGAAAGAAAGGCTGAGTGACCAAACTCTGACTACAAAGCTCAGCAACACAAGTGCTGCTGTGTCTATAGTCAAATGCAAAGACACTTTCCTGGGCCAGGGACTGAGGAAAGCGAGCACACACACAAGGCTGTGAAGAGTTCCAGCTTTGGTCCTTCTACCCTCCCCTGATTAGCAGCTTCTGCTAATCAGAGACATATTAAGCAATTTTGCTTTCTGGAAATCCTTTCTGCCTGTACTTATTTAGGTAGTTTTGAGAGTCTTCAGGATGCAGAACCATTCAGTCACAAAGGAAACAGAGCACAAAAAGGAGGTTGGTCTGAGATGCTTGAAGGAGAACAGAAAGATTATGAGACAAGAAGTAGTAAAGAGACTAGTTTCAAAGCATCACTTCCATATAATGCAAAAGTCATCCCAGAAGATACCAGCATAGGAATAACATAACTTTCACTCTTATAACTTTTAGATTTTGAAAGAATAGTATTTTTTTAAAGAAGTTATAAAGATGTTAGACAATTCATGCAGACTTTTGTTGCATATACTTCAGAGAGACTGGCAGTTCGGGACCTTGTCCAGAAGGCCCCTCACTGTATCAGAAGTTCAAGTACAGCCTTGTCCAGTTTCCAAGATCTCTACTGAGCGCTGTCTGTTTGCACGGGCAACTGCTCCATGGACAGAGGGGGCTACTTTGCTGTGTAGCCACTGACCTCAGCTTAAAGCAGCACAACAAACTTTGCTACAAGTCCGTGAAGTGTCTGCTACAGAGTGTGTTTGCCATGTGTCACTATCAGACATCTCTTTTTTAATCAGGAAGCTCTACGAGCCAATTTAACTGCAGAGCAAATACAACAGCTGAGTATTTTTCTTTGCAAACTATGGACTCCAACTTGCTGTTAGCCAGGAATAACCAGCCCTAACTTATCTCTTCTTATTGTCTCTCTGGGAAACCAGAACATTTAACAGGAATCTTCACTCTCATTTACAGGTAGGAAGCTCAGGTACAAAGAGATTAAGGAACACAAAAGCAGGCAAAAGGAGGCAGAATAGTAAAAGCACTGGGAAAAAAAGCCTTCAGTCCCTTGCCATCCTAATGGCTGAAGTTAATACCACAGCCTCAAACACCTGCAATTCCTTCTGGTAACAAGTATTTCCTAGCTCTTGGTCTTTGACCAAAAATATACACACAAATAAAAGAGGTTGTAGACTTCTGTATAATGATGTTTTAAGCTCACTCTTCGGGTAAACACCCCCCAAAATAGTAGCCAATGTATTTCTCTCACTTAGAGCCCTTAATAACCTAACTGCAAACACAATGAAAAAAGCTAAAACTACTCATTTCATTACCTACTGCTCTCCAGATTAATCTCCATTCTGTGCTGCACAATGACAAGGTCACCATAGGGTTTCCATGCCACTGGGGCTGTGTAAGGAAGTATGCAGCCTGTACAAACAAAAGCAGGGGAATTCTTTATTCTTGTTCTTCCTAACCTGTGGTTTAATTCCCTTTCTTTTGTAAAATGAAAACCAGTCTTTTCTCAGAACATAAATGATCAGTGCCAGCTTTCCCAAAGGAAAAGTATTACAACTGTGTACAGCTTCTGCCGAAGTTAAAAACCTTTCCTAGAAGGATCTTGGGTTTAAGAGTAAGCTCCAAGTTCTCTAATAAAGTCACACACAGCCTAAAAACAAGCAGGTGCCTCATGAAGTGAAGATTAAGATTTAGAGTCCTAATCTGGTGCCTTTCAGGTAAAAGGATTCTTAAGGCAGGAGATCGTAAAGTGGCTTTTGTTAAGGTTTCATACAAGCACCAAAAGATTGTCAAAGACTAAGGAATGCAATTGTACCTCAAACAACTAAACCTCAAACTGCCCCCACTACTCCCATCTACTCCATGAGCCTACCATGCCTTCAAGCAAGCACTTCTGAAGTAGCCATCACCACTCCACTCATGCGGGATTTATTCAGAACCCTGAGTGGAGAATCAGGCTGGCTCTGGGTACAGCACAGCTGAACAGCCACAGCAGCTCTTCTCTGCTGGGTCCTGCCCAGGCTGGGCAGCTGGCCATGCACTCCCAGTGCCAAAGGGATTATACTGTACAAGCACGTGCCAGAGGCACATCTTCTCCTTGACCTCTTCCCACCTGACTGGGGTGACACACAAGCCCATGATCCCAACCTGCACACCTCCATCTCCTCCACAACATGCTGGTCAAGACACCTGAGCATGAGCAAACCAGCTGAGTTCAGTGTGGTACCACTCGCCTCTCTCCACATCAATGTATGCACTGCTCCACCTGAATGAAGAGCCCTCATGGTCCAACCATCCCCTGCTCTGGGGATCTGGGGATGAGAATAAGCCTCATCTCCCCTGGGATGCTCCCAAAACTCCTATTCTTCAAGGAAAGGCAGATCTCCATGCCCTAGAGCATGGGATGAGCCCTCTTCCTGCCTGCCACAGGAATGGAAGGGAGCAAACCCAACTTCCATTCCTGCTATAGGAAGTGAAACACAGCTGCACATCAGCCAGCTCCAGGCTGGGCCCATGAAAGGCACATCGCACTGGGGCTCCTGGGCAACTCTTCCTACCCCCAGCCTTCCAAAAACCGAGCACTGGAAACACTAATGGCTTAACAGCCCAAGGATGACAGTGAGCTGCCCAAAAGGCACTGAAACAGAACAGAGGTACCAGACATGCCATTTTTTTCCTCTCCTCATTGAAATTTATTGCAGCTAGAACTGAATAAAACAACTGAGATCCAGCAATACAGATAGCATCTGAGATTTCTTGCTGTCCCTGTCAACAACTTGCACACGTTTGAAAGCACAGCCATAATCCCCCTTTCACTGCAGCAGAGAATGAGAGTGAAACACACAGCAGCCATCATTTTCACTAGGAGATCAAATCTGTTCCATCCCAAACCCTCCCTAACCCACAGAGCAATGCCAGGCAAAACCTTGGAAGCTCACTGAGCCCATCAGTCCCCGTGCTGAGAAACGGGTGACATTTCCTAGGACCATCCTTTTGCTTAAAACACCAGGCTGGTCTGTAATAAAGCTGTATTAATACATAGTTAATGTAGACTGGCTGCTGGAACTCAGTCCTTCCCAGAATACCTGTTTCAGAGCAACTCTAGTTTGCAAATGAACAAAGTTAATAACCAAAGGCAATTTTACTTCTAATTAAGCATCCTAGCAAATTTATAAAATTGCCACACATTCTCAGTGTTAGCCTTCAGACTGATATACATATAGGTACTGTCAGGTCCAGGTAGAACCTGGATCTACAACCCCCATATCCCATCCATCTCCTGCATTCCTGCAGAGAAACCCCTCAGCTGCACCTTCCTAAGGCACCCCAGGTGTCTCTTGGCACAGACCATCCCATTCCCTTGAAAACACACAGGCAGTTTGAGCTGTGTGTCCCACCACACAGCCCCACCCAACCAGCATGACAAGCCCTGCATTGCTCCTCATGGCTTCCCCTTGCTCAGGCCCAGCACTGGGATCAGCCTCCCCATCACCACAACTGGGACTCACAGAGATGCATGTAGGTCATGTAGTTTAATGCTTTGTTTCTAGAGGGAACTTCACTTGCCATTGCCAGCTTCTTCTCACCAACAGTTTCTTTTCTGCACTCCTGGGCGAGATTAAAGATATTAATTCATCATCCATCACCATGAGGTACCACACTTTTGTGTGAGACTGCCACCTGCTTATGGATAAGTCTTCAGGAAACCAAAGGCAGCAGTCAAAATCTGGTGGTGGGCAAGCAGCACCAGCATGGTACAGAGGCATCTTCCAGACAGAGGCTACAGGCCTGCATGCATGTTCTCACATTCCTCCTCCAAAGGGAAGGGTTATGACAACCCCACTCATCACAGATAAACTGCCTTCAAGGGGAAACGAAAACACATCAACAGAGACCTGCTCAAGCACACACCTACTGTGAAGAGACTGTCCTGACCTGGCCCCTGGTAAAAATATTCCATCTGCTCAGGATCTCACCTATTACACGAAGAAGGCATGGATGTTTTCACTTCAATATTTCTACACTTATCAGCACTGGGAGAGAAAAGAAACTGAGGACTCAAAGACATTTCAAGTGTGAGGCAGCTATGTTATGATTTTCCAGGGCAGCAGCTAGGTGTCTGAAAAGGCACATCTCCATAGGCAATCAGTGACCCAATGTTCATCGTGCCTTCAGAGTTTGTTGTGGCATTTACAGCTCTGTAGAAGTTAAAATCAGAGGATGTCAGCTTCTATAGACTGTAACAAAATATGATTCAAAACACTTCCATAGGCTTCCTTTAGAGATAGAAGAACTCTCATTCTTAGGTCCCTCTTATTTATTTTCACTGTCAAATCAAGAACATGCTGAGAGGTAAGAATTGCCCCAACCTCTTTCTACATAACCCAGGGGAGTTTCCTCTCATCACCCACAAACTCTTCCACATGATCCTTGCTATTCATGCATTGAAAACAACTAACAGGAAGCCTCATCTGAGAATTCTTGCCTTTTTCACTCCTGCAGAAAAAGCTAGCACAAAGCAAACTAGTCCATCACCTTTTCCTTGCAGCATATAAATATTCAACACCCACTGACAGCCCTGGATAATGTTGAAATCAGTCACATTCTCACAGTGCAAGCATCTGTTCTTCCCTAATGTAAATCTGATTTGAAAAAATTTGGTGCTCATGAAGGAGACCAGAAATGGAAGGCCTGGATCCTTCTCTCATTGTGTCTGCTGGAATACCTCTGGCTTTTCCCTTGTGCTTTCTGTAAATAAGTAAGCAGTATCAAGATTTTTCAAGCATTTATTTTTCAGTATCGAAGTTGGAGGTGAGTCTCCAGGGTGTGGTGGAGGGGTGTCTGCAGCCTTTCATTTCAGCCCTTTATTCCAAAAGGAGTTTCTGTGAGGAATGGCTCTGAAATTCTTGTGTGAGGATGCATCTCCTTTGTAGGTATACAAAGTACTGAACAAAACCACAAACCAAAGTCATGGCCCAAGTACTGGTAATCCTGTAAAAAGAACAGCCACCAGGGAAGAGAGTTCATTGCATCATGATGGCCCCAAGAACAGCAAAGGAACTACCACCAGTATCCCAAAGCTACCTAAAGGCATAAATACTGGAACGCGCCTTTTTGGAAAATAATCAATCTCAGAATGCCATGCATCAATTATTACAAATATTTTATTTCTTTATTAATATATGCAAAGCAATCAGATTAGAGCCACAGGAGGTAATGAAAAAACAGCTAAGAGATAAGAGCCTTTTTCTGTGTTGTGCTATGCATGTTTAGTTCCTATGTTTGAGTCTGCTTCTGCAGTGCTTGGAATGAATGTTAACTACAGAATTTTCAAGGCAGGGAGAACTGCAATCTGGCAAAAGAATACTCATGATCCCTTAAATAATGCGGACGCCTGACATGATGAGCCTCATTGCCAGGCTAAAGGTGGGGACAAAAGAATCCTACAGCAAAAGGATAGCGTAAAGACTGAAAACAAAGGTCAAAGTAATTGCCACCAGTTTTGGTATAACCAGGCAGCTGAAAAGATGCAAGGAAAGCTAAGTTTGCAGGGGTGGAGGAGGATCTTATTTGATGAAGGGCTTCACATTCATTTTTTCCATCTGTGTTATCTAGTCTAATAAAAATGGTATCTCTTCCTACAGACGTTGTGTCTGAGCAGCCTCTCTGTGAAAGGGGGCTACATGCTGAACACAGCACATGATGCTGTAACCTGGTCTCTATGGAGAAAGGCACAGGAGACTGCTCTGGGCTGCACCCAGACACTGGCAATGAGCAGACACACTGCACTGCCTCCTCCATGTTTGGTACCCCTCCCAGAAAGATATTGCTAGCACTGAATCCAGGGCTGTGAGAACGGTGTAAGCATGGAGAAACAGCACTTTATAGAGAGAAGTCCCATGGTCTCAATCTGTTCCCCTTATCGAAGGGAATACTGAAAGGTAATCAGTTCAAAGTGACTAAATGCCATTACAGAAAGAGAAATGTGATTAGAGTCTAGAGAAACTTAATAGATAAAAGGCTGAAAGGCCAAACTTTTAACAGGTTCATTAACAATTGAAATAATATCCCATGAATTGCAGAGGACTGCACATTGCAGACGACTGTCAAATTACGATGGGATGCTTTTCCAGAATATTTTTTCAAGTTAATCCAGAGAAAGCCTGCATGAGAGATCACAGCTTTCTGACTTCCATAATATCCAAATGCAACAGAGCAGAAGTACTGGATTTCAGGACAGCAAAGCCAAGTCAGTTCAGAAAGGAGAACACAATAACTCACTAATATCAACAGGTATATTTGCATGAGCAGGACTCCCCTCAGACTGAGGAACATACAGCCAAGGGGCTTAATTAAAGTGACAAGCACAGAAAATTAGAAGGAAGAAACCTACTACCTAAAATCATTAAGGTAAAGTAGGATGTTTACTCAGGAAGAAAGCTGACATGTCTGAAGCAAGAGGTGGCCAATGGAGCTTTCACACAGACCAAGTGAAACAGGAGGGAATAAAGAGGTTATAGTGCATTAGTTTTGTTGTGGGGTAAAAAACCAAGCTCACTATTCTGACTGGCAAATGTTACCAGCTCCTGAACCCAGGTATAGCACAGGGACTGAACCCAGGTATAGCACAGAGACATTGCTCTGTAGGCTGTGATACTGTGATGCACATTTTAAACAGTCTTTATTTAGTACTGCAAGTGTTTCCCAGTTTGATTTATGAATCAACAAATCTGAAAAACGTTAAGTACCCATATTTGACCACAGAAAAAGTTTAGGTTGACCCTGAAAGAAAAATCCAGGCATTTAGCCCTGTTTGCTTTAAAACCTACCAGAAAAGTGCTTATCAAGCAGCCCCTAGGGAACAGTCTGAACTCCAAAGACAAACATCCTAGGAGACCCAGGGTTGAAGGTATTCCCCACTCTCCTCTCATGAGATCTGCAGACCAGATGTTTGGCAATGATATTTCCCTCTGTATCCTCTACCTGTTCTCAAAACAACTGTGGCTTTTTCAATTATCTGGGAGTTGATTTGTTGCTTTAAAAGAAGCAGCTGCCCCATAAGTCTGTCTTTTTCACTGTGCTGCAAACATATGCAGGATGTTTATGACAGCAAACAGCAGGAGTGTTGAGGAGTCTCACCAGCTCTAATTAAAACAGGCTCATCCTACAATTTTACCCATGTAGAACTGAGCTTGCTTATTTGTATAAGTGCAAGGCTTAGCTTGCATATACCAAAATACAGGTGTCAATATATGACAACTGTAAGCTGTTGAGAAGGGAGTTTTCTGCTAATCCTTTTGAGCAGATGTGTTGCAGCAGATCAAAGCACACAAGCTCCTACAGGCTGGACTGGCACATATCCTGGGGACATAGCAGGGAAACGTTCATCGCTTCCCTTAGCACGGACAATACCTTTAGTACGAGCATGGCAAGAGGCACGCTTGGTCTCTATCACCACCAGTCCAAGCAGGTGACATGGGGGACACGAGGACAGGGCTCAGAACAACACAGCCAGTGTCCCACAAGACTCTGCTCTTCTTCAAGGGAGCAGAAGCTAACATGAGTGTGGAATTCTGTGCAACATTCTAACATTCTGTGGAATGCAGTGCAAAGGAAGGAGACAAATTCAGTCAGGCAATGGACAACCCCTCCCTTGTTACTTGGTGCAGGGAAGCGAGCAACAGTCTCTCTTCACATAAGCCCCAAAGGTGCATGGATGAGACAGCTCTGCAGGGAAATGGCAAGGATTAGAAACACAATTTCACTTCATTGCTACAGGTGAACAAATATCTCTCTGGTAGGAGTCCAGTAGCACTGCTGCCTGTAACTAAGCCCGCAGCACATAGGCTGCTTCAGCCAACAGCTGTGTTGTCAGCACAAATAATTACCAAAGAGGGATCACCAAGCAAACAAGCCTTTCAAATGAACCACTCGCCTCCCATGTTTGTCAGAAAAAAATGTTCCAACAATGAGATCTCCAAGCCATACCAAAGGCATCTCGGACAGGTACTCCATCTGAAACTCAGCCACAAAGAGACCTCAGGATAATGAGTATCCGTCCCACACAAAACAAGTAGCACCAGAGGGGAGTCCTAACACCAGCCTGTGCACCGTGCAGTGCCTCGAAGATTTGAGTCTTCTTTTAATATTAGAGATAGGGAAGGTGTTTATCTTTCCTCAGATTCTGCAACTACAGCAATGCACTTTCCTTTCATTCCACACTAAAAACGAGGCCCAGATGAATGTGCTGGCCGTGAAGAAACACAGAAAGGACAATGTGTATTCCAGTTCAGCTTTTCCAGGTTCATGTGTAGTTCAATGACTTCTGTGCTGAAATACTCCATTTTCCAGGGATTTCTCCATCTACTGCAAAAATATTTAAGGGGCTTTTTTCTCTTCCACAGCCAATACAATCTTTGTTACCTAAAGCCTCTAAATTTTTCTTAATCCAATACACTCTCACAATAGGTTACCAGTCTCCAACATTTCCCCAAAAATATTTTGACTCAACTTTTTTTAAAAATTATTAACCTTTGAGAGTTACCACAGAGGGAGTTTAAGAAATGCAAGCAAATGAGACTTGAGTATGTGGTAGCCAAAGTGACACCTGAATGACAGTTGGGAAGGTCTGACTGTGAGGTGGAGAGGAAAACATGTGGATATATGAAAACACCTATATTCCTACTCGCTGCGCTCAGACCTCAAGGGGCTTGGTAGTGTAAGACAGACAGGCTGCCTTGGCTGTGCTAACCAGCCATGCGAATGCACCATTTGCACAACAGGGTAGCCAAACTTCTGCAACAAGATAAAAATCTCCAGAAAATGATGACACTCATCCTTGGAGAAAAGGTAAAGAGTTAGCACAAGCTTTGTTCAGCTTCAAGCAAGCGTTTCTACACAGATACGGCACTCCAGAGTGAAGCTTGTGCTGTTACACCTCTTAACAACAGTTTGCACGGGGCTTTATGGAGTTAAACACGAGACTTTCCTTCTCCTCAGGGTGCTTGGAGCCCAAAGCACACAAATCATGAAGAGAAATTAAAACCAGGACTTGGGGAAATGAGAGGTATGAGATAATGTATCATTTTATATGGTCAGCTATGCATCATTGTAAAGTAAAAAAAAAAAAAAAAAAAAAAAAAAAAAAAAAGGCATCAGTAAAGCCACTGAAACCACTCTTTGTAGCAGCAAAGACTCAATCTCCTGTTTTGCAAAAGGATGGCAGGCATGGGCTATGAACATGGCAAATGGCTCCTCTAGTCTTGGGACAGCATATCCTGAAGGACCTCACTTCCTGCAAGAAATGGCAGCAAGATTTGCAAGCTGCTATTAGGGTTCTGTCAAATTAATGAGTCTTAAGGGTACAAAGTTCCTCTCATGAATACAATAAACTGCTGCTATACTGATATAAGCTCTTTCCAGTTCAAATATTGATAGAGGAGTTGTGATCTACACTGGCATTACAATTTATGTCCAGTCTGGAGACATCCCCTGCTTTATAGACATAAGGCTAACAGGTTGGTTAGAGGTCAAAAATGAAGAAACAATTTTCATCATTCTTGATTATCTTTGAGAGATCCTGAAGCAGATGGAAGCTGCTCAGCCATTCAGCCAGTGTTACATATTTCACTTTGACAAGGCTCTGGCACCATGAGCAGAGGGAAACCTGAGCAAGACTATTTCCTCCCATTTAACCTTCTTTATTATTAAACCTTTCAGTCATCAGCCGAGCATTTCTTTGGTGAGTTGAGATTTTTTTAAAACAAAATACAGAGTTTAAGGTACCTCCTTTTTACATACTCAGATCAGAGTCTTGAGACATGTTCTGGTGTTAATTATTAAGGCTGCTGGATGCTGTGGATCACTGACTGTAAAACAAAACTAATTCCTCTTCAGCCAAGCACTGCTAGTACATAACCCCATATATCCCCAGATATCTGCTAGTAGAATGAAAGCTGGTTACAGCTATCTGGCTCAAAATTAACTGACAGCACCACTGCAGATGCAATTCATGACAAGGTCCATCTTTCAAGTCAATAATAACTTTACTACATGGCCTGGTTTTCAAGGTAGCCCACCCTGAGCTACCGCCTCATGTCACAGCCAACATTTAAATAATAAATGGCAGCCCTGTTTTACTCAGCAAGGCACAGTGGAAGCTTTGCTAAATTTAACCATCCAATTAGCCTAGCAACATTCAGGATTTGGGATTTTTCAGAGTTCACTACTTCCAAGGAGGAAAGCTCAGTTACACCAATTAACATTCTCTCTCTAAACTGTACAAGCAGCTACTTCCCTGTTCTTCCTGTGGTTTGAGAGGCAATGAGAATGACTGGGAGTCTAGCACCAAATTTTAAGCTTCCCAGATGAAGAAGGTATTCTAACAGGTAATGCCAACCCTCTGGCTTGCTCTGGGCTCACACAAAAATAGACTCGACTCTACTGCTTTACCAGCATTGAGAAACTGTTGCTGGCAGAAAATAAAACAAAACCAGTTTCAAAGACAAATTAATTCTGTATAAAATTAACTATGATGTCTTAGCCCAAACCTTTTCATTAGCTGCAGCACACAAACCATTTCTTTTTAACCTTATGCTAATACAAAACACATGCATCTCCTGCTGGCATGACCGCACACATTTCTTCTGCAAGCTCCGTGTAGGAGACAGTATGGCCAGAGATGGCAATGGAAATTCTTCAGGTCACTTCAACCCAACATAAATACATGCCTACAGTATCTGAGCAGCAAGCACAGTGAATCGTGTTACATCCAGCTGGCTTTTCCTCTCTATTACACACAAAGCTGTCTTCATAGAAAAAGCTAGCTTGTAGCATCTCTCCTTCGATTTATGCAGATCACACTGAAGAGCAGAGGAGTGCTCTGAATATTAAGTTACTGCATCTGACTTTTAATAAAATAAATACATAAGCTGAAGAGGAAAATCAGGGGAGACTTGGCAGGTGCTACCTGGGTATTTTATTCCAAACCTCTGGTGTATCCTCACGTCTTTGAAAGTAGGACAGGAACAAGGCACCTGCCCCTAAGCAGTGGGGTCTGAGCAGTCCCTTCTCAGCCAACACAGCTGCAACAAATTCAGTGCTTTTGCCTTTCAATTACCTGCCCCCAAGAACTAAAATACAAAGGGTATCAGACCCTTGAGGCAGCACATAGAAAAAAACTTTCCCAAATCCTGCTCAAAAATTCTGGGAATTTGCAATGGCTTTTAAAACACACTCATCCTCAGATTTCACCAGGACAGATTCTTTCCTAGACCTCTTCAGTTTAATCTCCTTAAGCCTGGAAGTTAAATCTTCATCTAAAGTGAAAATATTTTACCACTGTAATCTAGTTACGAGTATTTACACAATTTGCCCCAAATTCTCTCATTACAGCTGCCATTCTCAATTATTCACAGGTAGTGGTACATGCAGTTTCCGTGGAAACCTGCAGATCACAACCAACTGATGTGCAGCCACTTGCAGGCAATGGGCACTCGAGCAGAACTGCTCGGCTGCGTAATTGTGCTCATATTTGACCATTTGAAACCTATGGGTAGCAAAGGACTAGTTTACATTTCAGTGTCTAAATTTCAAACACCTTAACTATTCCAGGGAGCAACCAAGACCTTGTATCTCCCAAAGCATAATAAACTTGATGGGGAGGCTGTAACTTTTATGACATCGCGTTTTCAGCATTTCACTATCATTTTCTGTATTTACCATTGAAAGTAAATGTCAGATTACTCTACCGTAAAACTGGTCATAAGTGATTCACTCCATTACACTTCAGAACCTTCCTTGTTTTTAACTAGTGAAACTCTGCCAGTCATTTGCCTGAGACTGTGCTGTCTCTTTTTTTCATTTCCTTCCATTACTAGCTGCTTTATTTTATTAAAAATGTGAATATTCACATGATAAAATTTCTTATTCCTTTAAGGTTTTTTTCAGCATTTAACATTCTGAATGTCACGGAGCCTCAAAAGCAGTTATCTTAAAAAGGTTTCAGAGGCTCTTTGGAAATTCTCTTCGGATTACACTAATGCACAACAGAATAAAAATATATCCTTGTCAGGCAGAGCTGTGAAGCTACCCAATATTAAATTGCTGAGGCCTGACCATTCAGTGGGGGCTGTCCAGCTACTATCTTGAGCGCTCTAAGACAAGAGACTCCACTATTTTTCTGTTTGAAAGACTCATGCTTCTCCCTGATATACAGCATTCCACTGAGGTGCTGACTCTCACCAGGCACCTGCAATGCTTCATCATCCACACTTCATATTTTCACACAAGCTTCTTCACATTTTTTTTTCCCATGCTAAGACAGAAGCCCCTCCACAGCACATTCACCAAGACACAGGACTACAAATCCTTCTTTTCCAATTGTATCTCTTCAGGATTTGAGCAACAATTATGCTGTAACCAGTGATACTCCAGGCTATCATTTTGTTTCTGTGTTATCTCGTGTCACATGCACAGGTTTGTGTGTACCCACCTACTGCTCTGTCCCCTCCCTGAACTTTCAGATGGCTGTGCAGAGCTCACTGCAGGCTGCTGTGCCTTCATGGCCATGCTGGTTCAGGGGCTCTGCTGTGAGGTTCCACAATCTGAGCCTTCGTTACTCTGATGACACAGTCAGCAATGGCACATGAGGCTGCTGTGCCCCATCCGTGAGCTGAGCCTTCTCCTTCCACTGCCATCCAGGAAATCAGCTCAAGCTGCACAAGGAAGATGGTGCAAGGCTTTTCTATCCACTGCTTTTCCACCTAGCATTGTCTCAGAACCGGAGTAGCAAATTACTTTACTGGTGTAAATCAGGTTAACCCCAAATGAAGAAGAGTCACCTCAGACACAGTTACTCAAGTAGCATCACCCGACTGCACCTAGATGCTAGAGCAAGGAGCACTTCTATGATGGGTGGAAATGCTCAGCACCAAGAAATTAAGCTCTAACTGAAGGAAACAGAATAAAAACATTTCTTGCACCTGCATTATTCAGAATTTAGGGTTTACCAAATGTAATTTCCAAATTATTTGTTTTGGAAAATACTCAGACTTCACAGAGGGAACCCTCTACATGTTACTGAAAAAGGCAGACTGATAAAGCATTGGAAAGTATCTTTATGAAAAACAACAGATCTATTGAGAGAGCAGCAAGTAGAATGCCTACCCTGCACTGCTGCACAAAGCAGCTGACATGGTAACACACAAATATGTCCCAAAAAATGGCATTTAGTATACTTCTGCTTCCCTGAAAGGCATTAGCAGATCATATGCAGACTTTTATAAAAATATTATGGTAGAGGAATAAACAAAAGCTGCTTTTAATTCTATTGTGGAAGTGAAAGGTTATCATCTAAGGCAGCTGACTGGCGTACTAAAGATAAGCACAGTCAACCTTAGAGCTGCACCTCTATTCTAAACAAACTCTGGACTTGTGCGTACTCTCTTAAATGCTGCTTACTGGAAATGCAGTAGAACTTAAATTAGAAACAACATTCAGTTTCCCTTCCTAACTGAGAATGAAAAACAGCCTGGAACATGTACTGGTGATGGGATGAAACACTGGCAAGACTTCCTATGGTTTAGCTAAAACTCCACTGAAACTTGTAATTAACTACAGAGCTTCAGTTCTAAAGATCCCAGTTTTCAGTGCATATCTGTCAGAAATGCCATTAAGATAGAATGGCCTTCTGCAAGAAATGCCAAAATAAGTTTAAAAATGCTGAAAGGGTCACACTACCAGCACTACAGAGTCATTGTTAACTGTGTAACTGGAATCTGGGTAATTTCCGCTGGTGAATCTTGTGTCTGCACCCCTCTATCTGATCCTCCATAGTAGCTGTAAATTAATGCCACAAGGAGAACAAGTTCAAACTGTGTTATTTGGCAGTGAGGTCCAGTTTCCATGAAATTCAGCATGTCATATCTCAAACTGAAAAGTGCATGAAGTAATGAATCACTAGGTTATATTCAGATTCTGCAGACTCATTTTTCAGCCATAGAAAACCAGCACTTGCCAGGCTTAGAATAGCAGCACTGATCTAAAGGCCAACAGTGCTGCAATTCTAAAAAAAACCTAAAAATGTATACCATAAAAGAACAGGTTAAGTGATAAGAGAAAGTATTTCAATTCTGTGCTTCAATGAGTGTTAGTGACACAGTCGTTAGGAAGGTGGAGAAGATGAGCTGTCAAGTTTTGTGACTTATGTTTCAGACAGTTTTGTTAAACGTGCCTTTTTTTTTTTTTCATGAACACTGTATTTGCCACTGGTCAGAAAAAGGCACTATTCAGCAGCAAAGGACTAGATGGGACATGGGACACTCCTGAGTTCTCTTGCCTTTCTGCATATAAAAGCAGAAGAAAAGATCAAAAGAACCTGTTCTGTCTGGCTCAGCTCCATTCCTCAATTTACTGCAGCATTGCTTAGGACTGGAATACCTCACAAATAACAGCTCCGTTGTGTTAGGTTTAAATGTTCTAAGAAAAAAGGGGAAACTGACTTCAATCAAGTCAGTTGATGGATGACTGTCATTTACCATCCTTCATTGGCATAAAGTAGCTCAAAATCTTGAACTGGAGATCCTGAATACTGGGATACATTCACTGATCCAGGGCTGAATTTTAGTGAGGTAGGGAGTGAAAAATTGCCCTGGTGCTTGATGGCTTTTGAAATTTCCTTCTGCTGGGTAAAAGCCCTTGGTCAAGTCTGGAGATGGACAATGTGCATGGTTCTGCTGCCAAGACCTGGATATAGCCTTCCACAGCTGCTAAGCTCTTTCCTTAAGGGAAACACCCTCACCACAACTACTGAGGCAAGATGCAAAGCACATCCTGCCTCACAATCATGGAGCATCTTGCATTATAAATAACAAAGACAGGCTACTGCTACAAACTGCGCAGGATTAATGAGGCAACATCCAACTTATAACATCTGAATAAAAGAGAGTACAAAGTCATCTGAACACAAGAAATTGGAAAAAAATACCCTCAGTCACTGAGGCAGCTTCCCTCCTACTGTTTATCACAAAACCCCTCCTGAACTTTCATCTTTTGTCTAGTCTGACCCAGTACACTGAATCACCTGGACAAAAAGGGTTCCTGGAGTCTTCCAGATGTGTACTCAGTTGCCACAGGAATGAGCAAAACCATATGCTCAACCTGCAAGATGGAAGGAGTTCTGGAAGATGGCAATTGAAAGGGCTCACAATATTCAGTACTGTGCCAGGTAAGGTAAAGCTACCCCACAATGCTGCCAAGCCCTGCTTCTACCACAGGAGGACACATAATTTTGCTGTTGCAAACAACAAAGGTTAAATCACAACTAAATATACCAGCACTTTCCAGCATGAAGACACAAGCATGGATGCAAAGAGAGCAATTAAATCCAGAGTCCCTTCTACTAATAGTAACAACAACCCACTGTCCCTTCTAGTACAAAGACTGCAGGGCATAAATGATATCAGACATTAACATTATCGTTTTTACAGACCACACAGTGAAGCTGGGAAACATCTTGCTATGTGCAATATTATATGCACACCAGAAGTTAAAGTTCAAAGCATAACTAGATTCTTCTTTCATTAGTTTGACTAAACCCACTGCCTTCAGTTGAAAAATGCCTGAGGTACACATCAGTAGAGGCCAGAGAAGCATGTACTTGAAGGCATCGTTGCTCCAAGCATGGTCCTTACAGACTTCTCTGGCACTCATAATTGACTCCTGGCCAAAAATAAAAAGGGATAGACTAACTTTCAGTTTCAATCATTGCAGCTGTTTCTTATGGCAGCAAAATACAGTGCGAATTGCAATGCATGTACTTCTAGAAAAGCACAAAAACAGCACAGAGAATTTCAAGATGATCTAAAAAGGGAAGCCAGGTGCTAGAAAATAAGCCAAACAACAGGGGCTTAATGAGCTCAAATGTTCAGCCTGTTGAAGAGGGTTTACAGAAGCCTACGTGGAAAAAGGGATCTCAGACACACAGAGAGCAGAGAAGAGGGTTTACAATCTCAGGAAGAGACAAATGGCTTGGAGTTGAGATTATGCAGTTTCAGCAATGGAATTGTATATAAATGACTGGAGTAAACTGACCAGTTACTGCTGGACTTACAGCTGCTTAGCACTTTTTTGGATGGTACAGTATGTAATTTCTTAAAGAGATCCTTCAACCTGCCTTTAAGAAATATCTGCATGGCTGAACTGAAGAGGATGCAAGTAAGAGATACCAGACATGGACCCTCTTACTGCAGAGCCTATGATAAACTGAAAGTGGACACAGAGCCACGTACATTGGCTGGTACGTGCCTGAACAGATGCAGTCTGCTCTCCCTGGGTACTCCCTGAAAGGCCTGAAGCAAGAGGAGTCTTATGGGTTTGGCTGCACTGGAAAGTGGTGTTAGAGACAGAATGTAACCACAAGAAAATGCATTAACTACACAACAGAGCCAGAACATTACTATGATTTAATAGTGGGTATAGCTTGCCTCATCAATGCAACGCCACACTTCATTAGATAGACAACTCCAGATTTCTGCTTTTATCAAATGCAAGTCTCTAATAAGGGCCAGTCTGAATACTGGTTTGAACTAGGGGAAGAGGCATGGGGTAGGTTTAACAATTAAGACATTTTATGATTGCCAGACATTCTTGAATTGATGGTGCCAGTCAGGCTTTAAGTCAATACACTGAAAGTTTTTGAAGTCTTCTCAAAAGCCAACACCACCTCACACAAACATCAAAAATTAAAATTCAGAATCCTGGGAAGTAAGTAAACCAGAAAATCCTCCTTTTGAGTTTGACATATTTCCCATGATTCAGTGCACAAAACAACCCCAAATGCTGCCAGCAAACACCAGGAGAAAGGAGGTGACACTGAAAAAAGTGTCAGCCTGCAAAGGGACAGACATCAGCTCGCATTCTGCAAGGCCAGGGTTGCTGGGAAAATCAAATTCAGCTACCTGAAATATGGAGAGAAGTCACAAAAAAAGTACAAGGAGAACCAAAAGACTTTTCCTCTGCCAACCACAACAAATGGCTCAGTAATACAAAGTGTCAGTTGGCACTTGAAGCACAGTGGATGGCCAGAGAGAAAGTGCATTTTTAAATCATTAACACATTGGGAACACACAGATGTGCAGTTCAGCTACATCTGTGCATTGTAATTTCTACAGTAGTCACAACTTAATGAATCATCAATTGTGACAAGATCAATGAACCGAACTGCACAACAAACTAAAGCTAGTAAATTCATGCCTGGGGCAAGAGCTAAAGGTTTATTTTATTATTTTTTTTAGTACTTCTATAATTTTTAGTGTCTAATTAGTAAAAACATAAATCCTCCAGAACCCTTTTATTTTTTCCTCCCTTTTGAAAGTCCTACTGCAAAGGATAAAGATTTAATTAATATTTGCTAAATTCAAGTCTGGATACTACTCATCTGATCAGCAATTTCTTCCTTGGGACCAGGAACACATGGCAGCAGAAGTTACAATGCTGGGATGTGCCCTACATGCCAATCAGGTGGACTCTAACTGAGCCCACCACCTCTAGGCAAAACAACTGCCGTTTTTTCCACAAGGCCGGATTACTCCTGCAGGCAAAGCATCAGCTAAGATTCTCTGCAATGCTACTTTTGAAAGGACAAATGCACGTCCTAATCAAGCAACCAAATCATTTATTTGCTAAGACCACACACTGTTTCCCCCGGCCTCAATCCATTCAACAACTTCAATGCTGAGTTTGTTGATGACATGCATAATCCAGATAGGTTTCACATCAGTGATATTCTTACAGAATATCTCTGTCCAAATTAACCAGGAGACAGAAAACTGCATCCTATCTTCTAACAAAGCAAGGTCCATGCAAGCAAAGGCTTTCCCTGCTGACCTCTTCACTCTCCCAGGTAAACCATTTTAATCTCTACCATATGTAGGCTTTCAGTGCATTAATACCTGCCAGGGGTTCAGCTGGCCTCTTGTCTCCCTTCCAGACAGGCTCCAGGGAACAAGCAGCTCTGCTTAGCTTGGCTTGTTAGTCACACATTCAGAGTGGAGCTCCATCTGGAAGGCACTTCCATGAATTGTAGCACTGCTGGCATGCACTATTCTCCCTCCTAGGACTCAAAGTGAAGGGGATGCAGGCTCTCTTTAGAAGGCAGATTCTGTTCCAGCTCCTGACCTTCTTTATACTGGATGTCTTGTCACCTTGGACTCTGCATTCCCCAATCCATTACCTTCCCCTGCAGCAGCTTTTGTTAGTACCACCCTGTGTGCAGCTTATGCATTTTTCATCACTATTTATCATTTCTGTTCTCTCTCCAAGGACTTTCTCCTCACTGGGACCAATTGTGGAAATGTCTAAACCAAAGAGATACAGAAAAATAAATTCCAATATTGCCTTGCTTGGAAACAAAACACCATTTTGGAGCTGTAGTACCAAAAAGCAAGGCTCTGTGTTTTTATAGTTTCCAACAGGTTAATATTTCCAACACCTTTCCAGTACTATCAAAGCTAAAATATCACAATACCAGTTCTACTGCCTGTACCACTTTGTGCAGCCAGTTTTACTTAAAGCATTCTGCATCCTGTGCTGACAGGCACTCTTACCACAAGGAAATTTTCCCCAGCTCCCCCTTGGAACAGCAACTCAACAGTGAACATTCACACACTACAGATGGAAAATGTTATAGCTCTGATTGCTATTTAGACTTCTCTACTCAACTCTAACACCCAAGAACCTGGAAAGGTTTCATCCACGCTGGACCCTTGTGATAAAAGGATTGAAGGAACAGAGCAAAGGATTAGCACAACAGATGAATACATTGCAGTGTTTTCCCATTGCAACATCCAGCCTACCTCATCAAGGCACTAGATAATCTTGAAAAGACAGATCTTATTATACCTCACACCTGCTGGTTTCCTTAGGATAAAGGATTTGAAAGAGCTATTCCGGAGCTCTGGGCAGAAAGAATCTGAGCAGGTGGGAGTGCCAGAAAGAGTCACTTACTTTATTATCCAACTGAAATAACCACAAGAATAAACAGCTGTTAGAAAAGTCTATGGGGAAGGTGGTATTTTACTACTACAACACTGGCCTTCTAAGACAGCATGTAGAATGCATATATTTTAGCTTATCTTGCTTGAAACCAAACATACTTTAGTCACAAGTAGCACAACAAACGTTCACAATAATTACTTCTTGCATCCAACATTAGGGCAAATTATTCCTTTTGGTGATTATCTGGGCACTGCATTTTAATAAGTATCACAGCTATAGAGCCTTCCTGACATCATACTGTATATAAACAACACAAGACCAACAAGAGATCATAAGGACAACTACTTGTGGATCTTGTGAATAAGCATCATACACAGAAACCAGCTGTTGCAATGATCAGTATTACAGGTGCAAAACCTGCTTTGTTTTGAATCTCAGACTAAGACCAAAAGGCAGCCAATCAGCAGCAGTTATGTAATTTTCCTTTTTCTTGAGGAGACAAAGTTAAAATACTTGTTGAATGTTCTCTTCCAGAAGTATAGTAAGAAACACACGCACCCCTGCATGGATATGCTCTCTTCTGACATGCTGTTATTGTTACAGATTTATTAGCATGCACTTTTACTCCAGTTTCACACTTTTCTGGCTTACATTTTAAAATGTTGTTTTTTCCAAGAATGACTTCATTGGGGCTGTGACTTTAATTTTTTAGTGAGAGGAAGAAGATAAGACACCGAACCTAAGATGGTTGGATGGAACCTTCCTTGCACACAGTTTTTGCTTTTGTAGCAGTAAGCACTGCATTCCCCACAGTCAGTTACCACATTCTGTACTCTCCAATCTCTGTTTTTCATTGAAGAACCTACTCTCCAGTTTTATCAAGGGGATATATTCTCCCACTTTCGCACAAGAAGGTACAGAAGATCACCATCTTAAGTGACTGTGTAAGCCATGGCATGCCAGTAAATGACAACAGGTAACTAAGCTGTGAGCAGTCTCTTGGCTATGAGTAGATACAAAAGATAATTGTGCAAAAGTAGTTAATGCCTCAGAAAAGCTTTCCAGACACCTTGCTCTTGCCCTTCCATTTTTTCCTTGTAAGCAAAGCAGATAATCCACGTGGCATTATCAAGCAGCATTTCCAATTAATTTCCAGGAGTTAAGCAATGAGTTACTACTTCTTTCAGAAGGCTATTCCACAACCTAACAGACTTCAAAGACTCTACAAATA
Source organism: Onychostruthus taczanowskii (assembly GCF_017590055.1). Lineage (NCBI taxonomy): Eukaryota > Metazoa > Chordata > Aves > Passeriformes > Passeridae > Onychostruthus > Onychostruthus taczanowskii. The sequence goes on from NW_024504786.1 coordinate 9,529,280, forward strand.
CACGCCAGCAACAAACTTTATCAGTCAGCAGGAGACAGCAGCAGGACTGACATACCAGCTACAGAGAGCACATCTGTCAATAACAGGTTGCCACAGATGCTCTCAGAACAAGGCATCTTGAAAGAGATCCAGCCGTAAGAAAGGTCTTTTGAAACATCTGATGATAAAGACATATTATTTTAGTTTCCAATGGTCACCATTAGATGTTGAATCTGACAAGAAATGTGAGTGGGTTATTCTGACAAGGTTTACAGTTACACAAATTATCTAAAGGAATTAAGTTCTCATTTGCCTATTCTAAATGAATTAAATAAACTTCCATTAAATGCCTTTTACAATGAGTAAATGATTAATTTATAATTATGGGGTTTCATGTCTTTTTTTCTCCTTCTCTGAAAGGCTTCTAGAACGCTGCATACACAGTTCATTAATAAAAGTATTTTCTTCTAGCTGACAGTCCTCCAAAATAATTTTATCATCTGAGAGTCACCAGGTCCATCCTCAGACTAGTTATTACCAAATAAACATTTGGAGAGCTAAATCAGGGCTCACTGTCACCTAATCAACTCCACTCTCTTGTCGGCTATTTTTTATTAGTTGTGCAATAATGATCCCTATCAACAAGTTCCTCGAACATCAGTTTTGAAATTATGAGATTCATTAGCAGCCTTTGCACAAAAGGTGGGGCTTAAATTGACAGTGCTATGGAGATGCTGTAAATAAAGATGACAGGCAAAAAAATCACGTCAGAAGAGCCAAATCACCTTAAGTGACAGGAATAGTATGAAAGAGAAGAAATAATTAGAATTTTTGCTGTAAAGCTGGCACTTATTGCTTGGAAAGTGGAGAGGAGAGGAGAGGAGAGGAGAGGGAGAGGGAGAGGGAGAGGGAGAGGGAGAGGGAGAGGGAGAGGGAGAGGGAGAGGGAGAGGGAGAGGGAGAGGGAGAGGGAGAGGGAGAGGGAGAGGGAGAGGGAGAGGGAGAGGGAGAGGGAGAGGGAGAGGGAGAGGAGAATCAGATAAATGCAGAGAAGTTATGCTAGCCAGTGACCAGCTAAATCAAAAAAGCAGCTATGATCCTAGAGTCCATTGAAACCTCTATATCCAAAATTCATCAATTCATCAGTGCTTTTGAACAGGCCTTTACAAGACTCCTTGTGTGTACATCCCTACTAGAGCACGTTCAGAAAAGTCCCTGAAATCAAACAGAACAGGTGCAGAATAGGAGAAAGCACTGAGGCCAGGAGAATCAAAAAGAAGACTGACTCCCATGAAACTCATGCAGGGATTTTAGAGCAAGGGGAGGCTTAGTTGGCCCCTTTCTGCTTAACTAGGACCTAAATGCTCATTTTCCCAACAAAATAAGATTTACAGTATTTGAATTACACCTATGTTATTTTTGCCTTTTCTTCCTCCATAGTATCTAGTACAAGAACTTTACAGGACACGCTCCTCCTCCTTGGCAGCCGTCGCTTTGCTGCTCCATTCTCCTGCCGTTTTCAGACTACCACTCTTTTTAGCCTAGGCCTGCACCATGTTTCCCCCTCTGGTTTTACTGCCTACTGACCATCGAAATCCCAGAGCTGTCAAAGCTTTCCAGACATGGTTGTGACCATGGGGGGTCAGGGCACATGGGAATGCCAGCCTTTCTGCAGGGACATGAAAGGCAGTGCTGGTGGTTGCTGCCTCCCAGCTGGGACCGATGATCTGTTCCAACAGAGAGTCAAAACAGATTAGCTTAAACCACAGACAATTTAATCTAACCTGTCTGATTTCAAACTGGAACACAGAGGCAGATGCAGTCATCTGGCCATCCCTGGCCTCAGCTGGGATATGACAACCCACAGGGACACCTCTCCAGCAAGACAGAAACCTGCCTGCATGAGCACATCCCTGCGAGAGAGTTCAGCTAATCTGCTTGTGCCTCATTTACCTATTGGAATAGGCTGAACGTTTTGACAGCAGAGCAGCACTAGAACGGCCTGACACACTTTTCAAGACAATCTCCCAGGAAGCTCTAAGGTATCACAGAGGGAGAAGCAATTGTCTCAACATCCTGAGCCCAAGAAAAAAGAAAAAGTAATGCCCAAGACTCAATTATTCATTTTCATAACAGACAGAAGATACCAGTGGGTTGCCACAAGGCTCTGAATAAACATGCACATTTCTGAGTATCTTCATGAGGGACTTCAGAAATGAAGCAAATAAAATGGAGACAACTACTACTGGCAACAGAATTTCTTAGCTGAACATCATTTCCAGTACCAAAGTCAGAACTTACAAACTGTTAAATAAACTTGGAATAAATCAGTTATGTGAGACAAGAAGCTCTCAGAAGTCTTACAGGATATAATCACACAATTACAACTTCAAGCTGCTTGGCAATATAAACCCTGTGATACAGCTTTTGCAGAATTCTGCAGAATATACTCTTATTCTTGTTTGTTTGACACTTAAAGTTCACTTGTTTTTATCAGGAAAGTCCTTCCCAAATTACAGGTGCTGCTTTTGGGCATTGCAATACCACTGAAACTTGCTGCTAAGAATATGACAACACCCCATCCTGTTACAGATGTCATCTCATAGGACCTCATTTGCGAGGTAATATGCAGAAACAGTCATTTGCTGCAAAAGAAAAACGTTCCCAAGATTAAGAGGTCACTACCTATTCAGACACAAGGTTTTATGGGAGTGCACAGCTCCAAAGGGTTCAGCTTGGCATTAACAATGTGATATTTCATATAAAACTTTTCAAAGGTTGTATTTCTTGCTTCATAAACTTGTGGAATGAACCTGGATGTTAACCTTAGTGCATGGCAGTCTTCTGAGGGAACTTGCTATCACGGACACATTACACGGTTATGTGCCATTAGTTAATCATTTAAACAGAGATAAGAAATGGAAATTATGGCATTTGGGTCTGATACGTTCTAAAGATCTGCTGACTCTCCTGTTTGAAGGAGAGACCAACAACAGTTAAAACTTTTCTTCACCTGAGGAAATTACTTCTTTGTCTTTCACTCACAGCCAAGAAAGTCTTTCTTGTTAAATGTTATAAAAATAAACTGTAAGAGTGGGACTAATGTTGTTACTGAATCCAATCTTTAACAGCAAATAAACATAATATACATAGAACCAAGAATTCCACACCTGGATTAAAATGATAGGTGCTCTATAAATACCAAAACTTAAGTAGCTGAAACACATTCTCAGATACCATGGCAGTCTAGGTTTTGGCAGCATGGCACGTAATGGTGATACAAGTAAAACAGCCTCTGTAAATTGTCTTGGTCTAACTGTAACTGATCACAAATTCTCCTCAGTCTTCTGTATGCAGTTGGACTAAGAGACCACCTCTTTGCCTGTGGAGGATCCTTTTAGCCACACTGGTCAGGGAAATAACTGGAGTTGTTAGCATGATGATAGGGCTCCTGAATTGACCAACCAATACTGGGCAACCTGCTGTCAAGCAGCACAATGCACTCTTTCCTTGAACAGTATTTAGGCCTCAAAAGCACAGGTCCACATGAGCTCAGATTTAGATTCTTTTAGGCGACAACCTGAACTTTGCAGTGAGGCCACCACCAGTAGTTTGCTTAATGTTTCTCTTTTTAACAAGCACGGGACATGCCAGGACCCGATGAAAAGCAGACAGACTCAGGCTTCTTCATTGCTCTGTGCATCACTGTGTATTAGGACACTTCCCTAAGCAAGGAAGCAGGAGTCTCACTGTGCTGGAGCTCTTGGCAAAGCCATAGTTGCAGAGGTCCATGCCTCCTACAGGAAGTGCTACTGGGATTGCCTGTGTAGAGCTGAGAACAGGAGTAGGACTTCTGCAGTAGGATCACAGCAGTCCTTCTTCCCAGGGAGAGACCAAAGGATGTTGGAACAGTTAATTAACATTAAACATGTAGAAGAAAGACCTGTCCTCTCTTGACCAGAGACATGAAGAGAATAGTACCGATCCCAGGAGCAGCAGAGCACAGGGAGCTTTAATTCATTTACACAGTCATGCAAATAGATTCAATTTCCACTCTGTAATTGTTTCAATTTTACAACAAATTGCAAGAAATTCTTCCTGGCAAAAAGATGCAAAAGCAATGAAGCCAAAGTACAGTGATCCAACTGATACTTTTGTAACTAACCAAACATAAACAAGGATTAAACATAGCTCTGTTTACTAACTAACTTCTGTTTACTATTCCAATGACAAAAATCACTTTTAGATGAATGTTTACAAAAAGGGCATATTGGTTCAGGCCTTCCGAGATCTAGCTCTCTGCAGAAATCATTTGTAACAGTCAAATGTTTACCATTTACAGCATTTCAAACAGGGTAACCCCAGGAACTGGAATGCAGCTGGCAGATGGTGAAAGAAATTAAGCTCATGACATGGTTCAGTAAACAGCAAATTATGTTATGCTAGAAGTGCTTGCCACCCCAGGACAACCGCTGCACTCAGAAAGTTTCTAGGTGTGCTAGTTTTGGCTGGGATAGACTTAATTTTTTTTTATAGTAGCTTGTATTGGGCTGTGTTTTGGATTTGTGCTGAGCACAATGCTGATACCATGAGGATGTTTCTGTTCACAGTAAAACACCAGGGCTGGAGTGAAACGCACCTGAACTTCCTCAACTTCTGTCAGCACAAAGCCAGCCAATAAAACTTAAATTTCCAGGCTACCTTGAAACTGAAAACCACTGTGCAAGAACTTCCTTGGTTCTTTCTGTCTGTCCTTTTCAAGAGGAGCTGCTCTCCTGTGGAGCCTGGCAGCACTCTCCAGGCAAATAACTACATGCCACATGATTAGGAGTCTGGGATAGAGGCACAGGGGATTTGCATAGATCTAGAATGGAAATTGGAGATGGTATTTTCATTTAACCTACTTAAAAACAAAGGGAAATGAAACTGAATATATTTAGTGTCACTTGGATATGACTATGCTCTGGATTACAAGGGAGTGAAAAAAAGACTGCTTGTAAAGCATTAAAGGACCAGTTGCAATTAACTGGTTTTCCAGTTCTGGAAATCAAAACTGAATGTCCTATTTGGAAAGTCCTGGGAGAAGACTGATAACATACTTTGTATCTGAGCTACCTTTTTCTCCCAATGAATCAATATACTTCTCCCTGCCCCTTGAAGACCTTTTTTTCCACTGCTTTTCCTTATCTTCCCATTGGGTGGAAACTGCTAGAAAACAGACCGAAGGCATCCTCTGGTGAACAGGCAACCAGAGACAAACACTGTTACCATCACCTTTCCCGACACAGCTGCAATGCAGAGCATACAAGGAGTCTCATGGAAGGACATCGTGGACTTCTGCACTCCTGCCATCAGCTTATTGCTACATTCTCACATGCTGGCATCCTTCCTACTTTTATTTCATATAAACTCCCTATTCAAAATGTTCTGTAATTCTCAACATTACCACTGAATAATATATTTATTAATTTGTTAGTGCCACTAACTGTCCCTGAGGCTTTTCTTGAGAATGTGTGTCAGCTTATTGATTCTAGCCTTCCCCCTCCCTGCACTGCTTTCCTCCTCTGCCAAGCAGAAACATACTTCTGTGCTGCTTCAGGTCATAATTGGAAAAAAGATAGAAATGTTCAATATGACTCATACATAATTCAGCTTATCAGCTACCCAGGAGAAATGAGAAGAGAAGGTATACGCATGTCTGTTTCTTCTACTATCAACTGGAGAAATAATTTCCAGTTACACAAAGTATACGCAGTTTGGTCACAACAGGATCTGCAGTTAGAAGGGAAAAATGAGAGACATAGAAGCAAAGAATAAAAGGGCAGTAGGGAACCAAACTGTTAAAAGAGATTCACTTATTTGAGAATTCCTGATTCCCCAAGAAGACTGGACTCATGCTTCTCTCTTAATACTCAGAACGAAATAAGTTGGCAATTAGAAAGGATAACCTGCTTCTGATCTGTAAAACATCGCAGAAATCTAAACAAAATAAACCCCCAGCTTAGTTAGCTACAAAGACATCTAGTAAGGAGCCTGCTAAATCCTAACTGTGATTTTTGAATTTAATGTTAAGGCCTATGTTATAAAGGCAAATTGTGAGAAGGAACATTAAAACTTATTGTTATAAAAGATTTTTAACGTAAAAATCAATACATGCTGTGTATTTTAGCAGCATGTAACCACGAGGACATCTATGATAAGCTTTGTCATGCACCAGGGACCACTGCATTAGTGAAATTGTTGAAAGGAAGTGCAGAATGCCTGTACCATTCAAACTGCCATCTGAGACCAATTACGGAAATTATTTTAACCCCAAAAGCAGAGGGAAAAATCCAGTCCTAGTTGACAGTCTTGAGAGTACCAAGGGTCCCACATGAAATGCATCATTTTCAAATACCTCTACAAAATTAATGTTAGAAAAGTGATGGCAGAGAATTTGGGCACTATTTTTTGGAAGCCATTGAGAGTAAACAACCACAATCACGGCAATATCTACTTCGCCGAAATGTAAGGAAATTAATATTAACTTTAAAAAAAATCATATTCACAAAATGCAGAAACATTATAATCTCTATCAGACAATGCAGAAAAATAAGATAACGTGACTGAAAAATTACAGAGCTGACTGTAGAAAAGTCTCAGAAAAGGGAAATATAAAACATACTTTCTTAAATAAAAATACATCATAAATCATAACCCATCCTCTTTGTCACTTAAACCAACATAAAAGGCACAGGTAGCTCTTCATCCTTGCAGTCAAACTCACAACTCTATATGCACGAGCACATACAAATTGTTAGGCAGCAAATGTTTCTTAATTTTGCCCATTACAAGAGTGCCCAGTGCCAGGTCGATACTCTTCAGTTTGAGTGGAAAACACAACCCCCACAGCCCGCAGATCGTTTTTGACCTGATGGGATCATGTTCAACTATCATTACTCCCAATTAAACGAATTTTCCAAACAGAAAGTAGGCTCAGTGCTTGACTGCTACTGACTTTTGCTTCTGCAGCTGTTAAACTGTGTGCCTGCATGTCTTTTCCTGTCTGTGGTGTTTCCTAACATTCCCTATTTATGTGGTGGTCTGCAAGTTTTACCTCATCAGGAAATCAGCAGGAGCACTATGAAGCTAAGAAATACTGTTGTGCTCCTTGATGCAAGGCATGTCTCTGTGGGCCTTTGAACACTTAACACAGAGCAAATAAATTATTAGCGTGTGTGTGCATGTGCATACATATCCAAGATACATAAAGGCAACTACAACCAAAGGGAACAGGAATGTGCATGGAAGAGTGGTATTCAAGCATCCAGTATCACAAAAATCCAGTTGCAGGAAGTATTTAAATGAGTATTTAAATGCAGATCTGCACATAAATGGCTGAAAGAGCTTCACTGAGCTTTATGCACTCACATACACTGCTGCAAAGGCAACAAGTAACAAAAAGAATGTGATTTTTGTCCCCCAATAATTTTCAAGTCTATAGCACTTGTTATCCTGTTCTTAATAATACTATTACTGGAGAGCAAGCTGATCTTTAAGATGCCCCACCTCCAGAAACAAGATACACAATCACATCAGGTATTGAATGATTTCTATGATTCCCATCACCACGGTGCCTGAGCACATTACAGTTGTTTAATGTATTCTTTGTCACAGAGCAGAAAGGAAAATATGATTACCTCTATGCTATAAATGGGGATGGGAGAACAAGGAACAATAGGCAACTTGTCATGTGTGGCTGGCACACTCACCACTGGGATAACCACTCTCCTCTGATTCAAAATCCTACAACAATAAACACTTTCCAGTCTAGTTTTTTCATTACTTAGAAGTTTCTACATCTGTCTGTAAACCTCAAGCAATTTGCCTAAGCCTTTTCCTGTTTGTAAGGGGTAAAAATGCATTCAGCCAAATGCCCCAGATTTCTAACATCTCAGTACATTTACAAATTCCTATATATAAACAAATGATAGAACACATTTATGTGCTGGAAAAACCTCATCTTTCTTAAAAGCAGAAAATAATTCCGACAATTTAATATTTTAAAAAACCAAGTGTTCACAAGCCTGTTTATATCTAATAAACTGTTTTTCCACAAACATTTAGCAGAAACAACACAGCAAGCAAAATAAAACCTGCTCGTACAGCAGACAAGGAGAAAAATCTATTCCTTAACAGGAGAGATAGAATTAAAAGTTGTGATTACCGTGAAAAATAAACACAACTAAATTTCACATCACATTAAAAACCTGAAGAGGAACCTGAAAATCTATGTGCTGATTTAATCTAGAAGGTGCAAGGTGCAGAATGAAGCAACATAGATTAAGTTTCTGATTGTCAGATGCAATACTTAGATACCCTGAAGATGTGTATTATATGAAAGCAAATAGATGAGAAAAGTATACAAATGTCTCTGTAGATAGCCCTCCAAGTCAAAAATGACACCTCTCAATCAGACAACAAAAACACACTAAAGACAGCTCAGAATCTGCAATCCTTCCATGACTGTCTCAAAAATATGATGTTCTATTATAGGAGAAATTACAGCAACTACTGCAGGAAGAACACAGCTTTACCCAATCAAGCTAGAATATCACTACATCATTTAAATGAAGCACATCAACATGTAGCTGCCAAAGCCACGTCTCCTGCCACTTAAGGAATGCAAAAACTTCCCCCTTACCTTCTAACACTGTTAACTTGGCACTGGTGTTTATCTCCCCCACACTATTGGTGGCTGTGCACTCATAGATAGCCTCATCTCGGTGGACACGCAGGGGCTGTATCCGCAGAACTGATCCCGATCCATCATCAAACTCGATAACCTTTGAAAAGGAAAAGAAAGCACTTCATTACTGGCACCTTCTGCAACAAACACTGAAAGTCAAAACAATCTAGGGGTTGAAGAACAAAAACCAAAACAAAACAAGCTCTGTAAGCCCTAAACTACCATGCAGTAAGTTAAGTGTTCCAAATGCAGTAGCACAAAAATTTCAGTGTCAAGAAGGTATTTGTCCTCTGAGGAGGCCAGAACAAATGAAGATCCAATGAGGTTCTTTATGGATCAATTAAGGCTGACAAATTATCAACCTGGTAATAAAGATGTGAATCTGATGATTTAAAACATCTGAGCCATATTTGCACTAATGATTTTACTAATCACTGGTAACAATTTAGTGCCAACTTTCACCTTGATGGAAGAGGAGAATGATATACTCCTGTGGGATTGCAGGGAAACAGTAACAAAACTTGAATAAAACGTGGAGCACCTACAGTGCATGCTAACTCCAGCAGAGAGAGGGGTTTTAATGTTCTTCAGCACTGGGTACTTTGCAACTCCAGCATAATCAACAATGATGTAATTACACTTCCTTCCCCAGCATAAATAAATTAAGTCGTTAATAAATCATTGTCTTTCCATCCATCCTGCTAAGCTGAAAAATGCATTACTCTGACTTATACATGGAAGAAAAAGGTATTTATTAGTTTGTAGCTGGATCACTATATGCTATTTCATAACAGCAAGGCTGTGAAGGCACAGCCTCAAGCCACTATTAATGCCAAACTCACCCTTCTCCTATTACAGTGAAGTTGGAAATACCACCTGATGTGCAGACAGTGACAGCATAAGGGAAAGGCAGATGCCACCCACTCCTGTCCCTTGGGAACTGAGGGGAAGATGAAGAGACTTAAAGGATCCTTCGTTCCAGAGCTGAATGTCAACCTAGGGCTGCTACCCCCATGCAAAACTTTCACCCAGTTTTCAAGGGCCTGTTTAGGAGCACTTCCCACAGCATAAAGATCAAAAGAGAGAGACCAGGAAGGAGGAAAATAATGCACCACAAGACTCTGCAGTGACAGGAGAAATAGGAAGAAATCAAAAAGTAACCAAGACCACAAAAAAATATGTTATTCCTCATGCTGGAAGGAATAGCCCTTCTGTTTCAAGAAGAAACACCTAATACAGTCAGGTAAAGAAAGAGAAATATTAATATCACCATAATGCACTTTAAAGAATTAATTTTTAAAAAACACATCTTTAAATTAAACATGAAACTGCGACAATATACTAAATCTTTACAAAGGGCAGAGCTATTGCTAAATTTTAAAACAAGACAAAATCAGCTACAGAGATTAATTCACTTCAGTGATAAGGACAAAAAAGCCAAGAGATGAAACAGCAGAAATCTCTTTTGCCCTCACTATCCTTTGAACAAACACTATGTGATAGGAACAGAGCTACAACTACTAAAGGCCAGACAGATGCTGAGGCCAAAATGTTGTTAATTTGCTAACAATGGATACCTCTTCTGTGTCACAACTTAGCATGTGTACATCAGATTTGTTTTTTTCCTCCATTTAAACTTACTTCCAAATTTTCCCTAATTAACACTAATAATGAAGTAAAATTAATATTTACTTGGGAAAAAAAAAATCACTATCTCCTGACACAAGCCATGCATCCAAACTGATGTGAACAAAGGTATGAAATTGCTCATATAAATGCATATAATATAGCATAGCCCTCTGTTAAGCCACAACAAGCACCAAATTCACTATAAAGGTTGTATCTACTTACAAATTAGAATGTTTAAATAGTTACTATACAATAAAACCTTTACCAGGGAAAAATAACAATGTAAAACAAGATTGAAATTGATTACTTTAATCAAGGTTTTCTGCTCACATATGAATTCATGATTAAAATTGGTGAGTTGAATCAATCCATTCTGGGCAGCAAAGTCATCTTGTGCTCCAGTCAGGAAAGCAAAAACATCAAAGACAGGGGATTAGAGGAAAGGCAGCAGAATTGTAGAAGGGTCACATTTGCAAGGGCAGTTTTAGAGAAGGGAGCCCGACACCAAAAAGGAAAGCGGAGAAAAAGGTGGAGAAAGTCAGTGAAAATGTATTTGCTATGTAAAATATAAACCAAATTGGACCCCTTTTCAAAGATCTTTCTGATACCTGCTGTTCTCCCTTCCTTTCTCTCCTACTTTAGCTCACAGGGACATCCATTAACCCTTCACCATTCCCCTTCCAAGTACCTTTGGGGGAGGGATGGCAGTAGCCATCACTCAGAAAGATTTCCAGTATTGTTTTGGCATCTCACTTTTGAATTCAACTGGGGATTGCAGGTCAAAGAGGTGCCTTATAAATTCTGACAATGAAAAAAGAAAAATACTGCTAGATCCAGCTCTTATCTGCCATCCAATTCTCTGTAAGCCCCAGTCTCCCATCTGAAGGAGGATGTCCTGTTGGTGTGTTTCCAGCATCGTGCTCAAAGGACACCACCTGCTCCACAGATTGCATTGCTGCAGGGAAGGAAGCCTGCTTTACACTAAAGCTTTACACTCTGTATTGTAGTGATGAAGAGATACCCAGGTTGCAGTGATGATTATTGTGCAATTGAGACCTGTGAGGATTAGATTGATCACCAAATTTTTGGGTTTGGGCTTTTTTTTTCCTTTTGGTAATTACCTCAAACCGCTGAGAACTGACTTTCTTCCCCTTCTTCATCCACGTGATACGAGGTTTGGGCTCTCCTGTTGCCTGACACACAAAAGAAGCCACTCCTCCAGAAATCCCAATCTGATCTTCAGGAGCCTTCATAAACGTTGGCTTGCCTGGAAAAATAACCAAATCACTCCCATGAGAACATAACATCAGATAAGCACGGAATGTGTCATGTTAATCTAAATTATAAGATAACTGGTGCTCTTACTACAAATTCAGGCTGAATGACCTCAGCCACACAAATCTAGTGCAGACTGCAACATGACAAGGACAGTTTCTGCTTGAGTACCTTTTTCTCCTAAAATAGATAAAGTCCATCTGGCTTGCCTGTAAATGAGGGTAATAGAAGGCTCCTCCCTGCCCCCTGGGCCTTCATTCAGGTGTATGACAATTTGGAACCATTTTACAGTTTATTTTTTAATAAATGGATTTTTGCAGATTTATACCATACTCATAGCACTGGACATTACAGAACAGCTGACACACCAAACCTACGAAATGTACCATATCTTGACATTAGTTTAACTGAAAGCTGTTAACACATCCATAAAAATTAACAGATACAGTTTTAAGTATACAAATAGCAACCTTTAGCTTCATTTTAAATTGAACTGACATAAAAATCCTACAGTTTAAGTATCTGGAAACCTGCAGTGGCTAGCCTATGCTTGTTAAGAGACTAATCACTAGAAATGAAAGTCAGCAAAGAAACCAAAATAGCATTCAGGCATGAAAGACTTGGCAAAAATGGAAAAAAAAAAAAAAAGTATCATATAACATCTAAATAATCAATTAAAAATCTCATGAAAATAGAGCTGTGTCTTCAAGATTTACATAGCAGATTCAGATGGATTAACACTATGCATCCGGGTTGAATGGTTGTATTATTCTTCTGTACGTGCTGTATGGGAAAATTTTGCATTATGTGATCTGAGGATCATCCTGAAATACTGCTTTGTCCTCATGAGACACATTGATGATCCCATATTCCCATAAAGCACTAAAACATTTAACTCCACAGGGAGAGTTAACAGAGTCCACCCATGATGCCATTCCATGCACAGGTCACACTATGACCATGTTTCAAATACAATTCTGATCAACCACCTCAAAGATGAACCTGGCCTATAAACAGGTCAGAGACAGCTGCTGGCACGTAGAAAGGAGCCTGAGTAAAAGAACAAACCCGTTCAACCCCAAGATAACAAACCAATGACCCCAGCAGAGCTGCTGGTGGTTCCACACCTTCACATTCCAGACACATCCATGAGTGTGTCCTTGAGAGACAGGGGCATGACATCTGTCAGCCCAAGCGCTTTGACCTCTAGACAAACTGAGGGCTGAGTTTCCCTGATCTAGGTGGGATACAAACTCGGTGATCCCAACAGACGGCAGCCTTTAAATGCATTTTTCTAATGTAAGTGAGATTTAAATTCTACGGGTGCAGTTGCAGTTACAGCTGAACCAGGCAGGCAGTGGCAGCTACTAAAGAGGGCAGGGGCAAATGCTCTGCTCCTCATCCCCTCACCACCCCTCCCTGCCTCCAGATACTGGCATCTGAATCCTACGAGGAGCCCCAGCATCATCAAAGCCTCTGTGGAACAGATCTGGGCTCCTAACCTGGCACAAAGATGTTTTTTTCTTCTTTTCCAAGCAGGGCATGGAGAGCAGTGGCTCAGGGCAGGATGAAGCAGAGCCCAGGACACAGCACCTTTCTCTCAGCAACTGTGGAGCACAATTTCACCCCTGAACTGCAGTCCTGCGAGACTTGGCTGAAACTGTGGCACCTCCTCAAGCCTAGTTCCACCTTCTGGTTTAGCTCACATTAACTGCTTATGCTGAGCCCTGTCCTGGCAGTGTGGCATGGTGTGACAATGCACACAGCCACTCAACCAAGTGAACTACTTCAATCCTCCCTGCTTTTGACGAAGTCCAGAGACCAGGTTCTGTCTTGCTCCAGTGCAGGTATCCCAGGCCAGGGAGACTGCTAAAGGCCCAGGATGCTTCTAGCTTCTCCCACATAGCACCACTGCCTGTGAGGGGTGTTGGGGTGTGCTGCAAGTTGGTCTTTGTGAGGAGAGGTCAGGGCTGCCCTGTGCTGGACACAGAAGTCCCACCATGGCACCACAGCATGGCACAGCCAGGCTTGTCACGGTGGTGCCTCTGTGTTACCAGGTTAAGAAAAGGCAGAACACCTCACAGGTGTGAGGAATGAGGTAAAGAGTGAGAAACAGCCCTGTGAGCACCAAGCCAGAGGGGCACGAGGAGCACCAGGTGCCTGAGCAGGTATTCCCCTGCAGCCCACAGAGACACCACGGTGAAGCAGGCATTTCCTGGCAGCCCACAGCCAGGCCTGCAGCTGGCTGAGGCCAACCCACTGGTTTCAGAGTGAGGGACGAGGCCAGACCTGTTGTCACCACCTGGAGAGCCACCCAGCAGCTGAGGCCACCCACAGCAGAGGGGCTGGCAGTCAGCCGCTGTGGAGGCAGCGGGACCCTTCAAAACCTGCAGCACCCCACAGGCCGTGCTCGTGTGCTAGGGAGCCACCGAGCACCCATGCGGGGACATGCCAGCCCCAACCTCGGCCGATCTGGGGGTCACAGCTGAGACACTGCAGTGCAGACCTGCAGCTCTGCTGCTCGCTCACCCTGATTTCCAAAAGGCCCTGGTGGACGGCGGGTCCGGCACGGCCTGCGCAGAAGTGGATACGTGTTCTACCCTCAACAAGCTTCTCTGAAGGAGTATCACAGACCAGGCCTCACCACAGAAATTCCTCACGAAAGTGTACTGAATTTTGCCATCCTTGGTGTAGAGAGCCCCCAGGACTGTGCTCAAACCCCAGAAAATGCCTTTTAAGACATGATGGCTGCTGTCTAAAGGCTTTGGCATATTGTCCTGACATGAACAGCAAGCAATTATTAAGTCTGCTTGCTTAACTGATGCTGATTCCACATATTTACTCATCTATAATCATGTCTATTTCTACTTAGTTTGTATTTACATATATCTCTGTTTATTCACCTCTCATCTATCCCAGAGAAATGTTAATTTACCATTCAGGCTGCTAGTGATGGCATTGTGATTGACTGTTTTGCTATGCAGTGTGCTGAGCTGATGCCTTGTATTGCACTTCAGCAGCTGATTTGGTTTTCTGATTTTCTGTTATTTACTCTGTGATCTTAGTAAAGTAGTGTAATTTTTTTTCAAATGGCAAATACAGCAGAATCCAAAAACTTTTGTCCTTGAAGAATACAATGCAATTATATCTCTGACTTTATACTTACTTCCCAGCACATACACTGAGGACTTACTTTACTTTTGTACATTTAAAAAAGATCAATACTATTAAAACCAGAACAAAAGGAAACTGAACATTCACTTGCAGTAAAAGCTAAAAAACCTGCTGCCTTGATTTTACATTGTTGCAATGAACCTTTTTCCCCTGCACATTTGAGTGACACTGACTTCTGGAAACAATCTAAATCCTCCAAGACTGGTCACAGAAGTACACCCATACATAAACCAAATTCTCAGTCTGAGAAAGGGTATTTCTACAAAGGCATGTTAAACATTTCTATGCCCTGAAATTTTGAAATGGAAGGTAAGTACTAATTAAGCAAACCTATAATCCTGAGTCCTGGCCCCAGGACAAGAGAGTCGGGCATGAGTGTATTTTTATTGGTAACCGTTACAGCAAACCCCAAAATTCATCCCAATGAGAGCTAACACAAGCACAACAGAGTATCCAGTAAACTCCTGGTGTCTGTGAAAAATGCAGGTGAAGTGGACTAGACAACCTCCCCATCTCCCCTCCAACCAACATCTCTCTAACTCTACTGCCCAGAGAAAGCTGCCATGAGACTATCGCTAGTTACCTCCAAAGGGCAACACTGGGGACAGGGCCAGATCATGGTACACGCTGTCTTTTTTAGTCCATTTGGAGCATTTGCACTCTTAGGGTAGCGCCAGAAACACAGTCAGAAATAATAAGGATGCACTGACAATAGAGAATAATGTACATGTTGTCCTTTCCCTCTCCCTAAGTTCAAAATGAGGGGTGTCCATACAAGATTATGAATGTATGAAGGTTTAATTTAACTGTTTGTTGCTCAAACATGCCACATATAAATACAAGGAACTGAAGGGTCTTTTGCAGTGAAAACATGTCCTTTCCCTGGTAGCCTATGGACCAAAGCTGAAGATTTTCTGTTGAAAGCTTAATGGGTGCGGGGAAAGGAAAAAGACCTGTTGTAGTTCAAAGACAAATCTCTGAAGTACCAGCTTGAGAGAACCTCCTGAGCAAGTCTTGGATGACAGCAGGGAGAGGTGCTGGATGGCTGGGTGCCCATCACACCCACCTTCACTTACTCCATCACATGCAGTAACAACTCCAGACTGGCACAGTTCCCCTAAGTCCAAACTACTCCAGTCTTCCTCTCCCTGGGCTCTCTGCTCGGTGACAGATCCCTGGAGCACATTCAGGCCTCACACTCTGAACTAATTCTTGCTCTTCGCTTCAAAAGCAAGTTCCTATTACACCAGGAATAGAAGCCACTGATCTCGCATCTATTCACTCACAAGCTTCAGGCAGGAGAATGGGAAAACTTTCACCTTCTTGGCTGAAATTTTCTCTGTTTGGTCTTTGCTCAAAACAAAATTATTCTAGAAAGCTTATGGGAACAACACAGTCCTGAGAAGGAAGACTGTAAAAAATAGAGTATTTCTTTCTCTTGCAAGAAACTGACTTCATCTTATTTGGCTGGGGGCAGAAAAATAACAACTTGCTCAGACATGCTCTCCATTGAGAAATTAAAACCAAAAAAACAACATTTCAGAAGAAAAGGACTTTCCTTCCACATTTGGTAGTGTTGAAAAAGCCACTTGCCGAGCAAGCACAGATTTGTGGATAATCCTATAAAGCGAATCCCAAAGAGGGCCTCATGGCATGTAGGAGATGCTTGCAGAGATTTAGGCACAGTGCTCTACTGAGCTATCCTGGAAAAATAGCAGAAAACTCATGCAGTGTCCTGAGCTGGGTGTGTGAAGGGTTCAAAAGAAAAGCTCCTTTGAATTATATTCTAAAAGGTCAGCAAGAACGTGCAAAGAAAGCCAGAGACAGCCAGGTATGCTCTAACCAGTATGGCTGTTGTCTGCCCTTCCCTGCAAAACAGTGTGATGGGTTTGGGAGGGGAACATGAAGCCCTCAAAGACAGAACCTCGGGTTTCCTGGAGAGCCACTGACACATTTCCTGCAGGATACTTCAGAGCCAGGCACAGCCATGAAGATGCCTCTCTCACCTGTATGTTACATATAAAATCACTTGTTCCCTGCTATTCTGGAAAATTTGTTGTGAAACAATTCTTATAAATCAGAAAACCATCTCAGCACCTGTTTTAAAATCTGCCCTACCAAACATCTGTAGCAGAAGAGTAAAATTTCAGTTCCATTTTCCAGGTTTTCTTTTCTTTACCAGATAAGTTCAGAGTCACTTGATCACATGTGCTGTTTTTAGGCTGCACAGCTTCTTAGTGAACACAAAGGACTTTCCCAGGGAGAAAAGTGTCTCTTGTCAGATTTCCTTCAAGGCTGAGGACAGAGGTGTAGCCTCCCTCTAACCTGGCAAGGTGCTTTTTATGTGAACCATGGTCTTTGAGGAGTAACACACAATCTGTATTACCTGGCTTGAATACTAGCCAGATCCTTGAAAAATAATGCTGGGTCCTGGGTAATTAGCACAGATGCTTGCATTTTGATACGCATTAAGCACACAAATGTCACATAAAATATGTTTCCTTGTAATAATATACACAAATGTTAACCTGTCTTATTTCAAAGATCCATAATTTTCTTAAAATAAATGGGAAAATTAAATGGAATTCAGATGCATTTTCAGGATTTAGCACCCACATCAAATATTCCTCATTCAAAAATTTTAATTCAGGGACTGGCAACATAATGCTCCTTCTGTTCCTGTGGATGCTATTCTTCCAAAGGGTCACACACAGGTTTGAGGAAAAATGTATTCTTGAACATGTCTACAATTAAGTGTTCTATGAACACCCATCTGCTGTGAGAGATTTTGAAGAAAAAATCTCTGTCCTCATGGTACAAGTTCTCACTACTCTAAATAGATGGGCAGCCAAAAATAAGACTTGTGTTGTAGGAGAGGGAAGCTTATATTTTTATCCAAAAGCTTTTGTGACTTGAGCTAAATTAAGATTGGAAGCAGACTCCTCTGTGAACAAAAAAATTACAGTTGCAATATAAGATGAACTGGATAAGGACATACAATAGACATAGGCAATCTTATTTAGGTGCCTGGCCTAAATGAATATTAAGAAGTTACTGACATTGTAATGAACAGATCACAATGAAATCAGTTTCTGAGCCTGGAAATTGTGAAATTCAGGTTTAAATCCCTGCCTTTAACCTTCCCTGTCACATACACAAAGGCACAACTGTGCCTCACCTTCCTCTGTAAAACTAACCTGCTGTTCTCACACGGCTGCTGTCAGGATGAATATGTGAAAAATGATGATGCGGCTCAGTTATAACACTGGGAAGAAACCAACAATGACACAGACCTCCTCATGTTCATGACTGACTTTGAAGTGGAAATGAAGTGGTCTAGAAGACAAAGGTGGCCCATGCTTTTATATACAGTTAAAGTATTTCTCTTTCTTGGGTTCCTTTATAATCCTGGGTGATCGATACCTGTGCATGGATGGATGCCTACTGGAAAGATACTCTGGAGAAAGCCAATCGGTGATTCTTCTGCTAAGCATCCATTGCAGGGCAGGAGATAAGTCAGTGGGCTCTCTAGCTATCCTTATGTTTAGTATCTTTATGCTTTCCTTGCAATATATCCACCATCATTTAAATGTAGTTCCTGCCGCTTTGTGATTAGCAGGAATATTGTTTGGCAAAATACAATTTTTCGAACTTGCACTTTTTATTCTTGCATAATTTATGTGTAGGAAGAGCCTGTTTGAGCCTTGTAAAAACATTTCTTTAACAACAGCTTAGTAAAGCCTCTGTGTGTCTCAGCGTGCACAATCCTAATTCATTCCTTATTTCTCCTATTTTGGTTTTATTTCACTAAGATGACAGCACTTTGTAAATGAAACTTCTGTTCTTTATTGTTTGGTGCAATGTACTTATTAAATAAATGCAAATGTATGTGGTGGGGTGTTGCATGCTCAGATACTTCCACAATTTTCTTTTTATTCAGGATACGGATCATAACCCTTTCTCCCATCCACTTTAAAAAAACACTTAATAGCACCCCAATCACAGAAAATCGTACTCTGAATTCAACATATTCCTCAGATCAATCTGAATTACAGGTTACCTCATGTTACCTGCATATTTCCTCTTTTTTTATGATCTTATTTTGTTTTAATGCTTTAGAGATTCCCAACAGCTAGGACAAATGATTCTGCTATTTCAATCCAATTTTAGTGGTTGAGTTTTCCACCTTCAAGTGTGAATGTCCATGATAATCAAATCTACAAACATTATCTCAGAGCAAGTTGCATTTCTCCTCGCCGCCTTCTCCTGACTTCCATGAAGTTACTCAGAGATAACTTTTGAGTTTGTACAAAATGAAATCAAATGAAATGAATGATTAATATCCAAAATTACAAGAAGTAGATATTTTGACATGTTCAATGACCTCTGTAACTTTCAGTTTTAAAAAAAAAATCACATTACAAAAATAACAAAAGCAGTCATTCAGCAGAAGCTGTGCTTCTCCCTAAACATCAGCAGGAAACACATTGAACTAAGATTCAAGGCACTCATTTCAGCAGGCAGGATCCACTATGCTTTTATCTGGAGTAAACATAACTAAAGGAGAATGCAAGGATACATGCAAAGTTAAACATATACTTTTATCAGTATTTGTAATTCTGACAATGTTCAACTCTTGCTTCTTCACCATCTTGGCAAAGAGGCTCTTTCCTGAGCATAAGCCCAGCCTAAAGGCAAAGCCTGTGACAGGGCTGAGGTGTCTCCGCAGACACACAGCAGGAACTCCCACAGCCAGACAGGCATTTTCAAGCCCTCTTCCCTTTTGCCAACACAGGATTTATACTCACAAGTTTAAGTAAAGATCAAGTATTTTAAAATTTCTTCTTGAAGAAACACCTTAAAACCTCCTGTGCCCTGTGTACTTTTAGTTCGTGTCTGGACAGTTACATACACATCAACCTTCACCAACAGAAACTCAGCCTTCCCTGTTAAATGCTGATGTTTGGATAAACCTGCTTATTCCACAGCAATATGGGTTAAAAGCCATTAGCTCACTCAAGTGTAAAGGCCATGATTACTGGATATTAATAAACTGCAGCAACAGTCTGTCATCATAGTATTCCACTTTAGTAAATTTCTAATTCTGTCTCTTTATGAATCATGGAAATTGTTGACAAAGTTTAAACGCCTAAAATTAACTGACGATACTGAACCAGAATTGTCTCAGGCAGCCATCACACGAGGATGCTGTGCAAGGCACATTCTGGGTGCTGATTTATTTGTGGAATTTTATGTAGACAACTTAGACCTTAACGCAGTGGGGAGGTGGTTTTTCTCCATATCACATCTGCAGGGGGCCTACAGATTTTGCACACAGGGTGGCAAATTTTCTCCGTTATTTTTCCAGGATGTTGTAATTGCAATGTCTTTCTCAAAGTGCCTGGCTAGCTATCAGTGTGAGCTGCTTTACATCTTAGTAGGAAAATCCCTAACTCTGGCTAATCCCTGGGCTTTGACTGACTGTCATCCATGGGAAGGGAGTGGGGGGAATAAATCCATCCCTCTACTATGACATCATTCTTTTTTGCTTCCAATACCTGAAATAACACATAACCAGAAAAAGAAAAATATTCCAAGAAGCAGAAAGCAGTCCTGCTTACAACTGAAGAATACTGATTAAAAACAAACTAGAAAAGCAGCCCAGTAAAACATCCTTCTAGAACTTGAGGTTGCCTTCATTTCCCATCCTCTGCTTTTACGTTTCCCCAGAGCACGCACAGCTTGTGTGTGAAGCCTTTTACATATTTTGGGGAAAAGCCAGAGCTATATATGGGTTCAGCTTTAACTTCCCAGCATTTATACCAAGCATTACACAGAGCAGAAAAACAAAGTAGAGCAGAGAAACACTGCTCTAACTACAGACCTTCCAGCAGCCTCACAGAATGGTTTTCTGCTTTAATTTAAAACTGAAACCTGAAGTCAAATTTCCACCTGGTAATAGCTTAAAGGCACTTCCAATTAACTTGGTAATACACACTTTCTGAGTTAATAAATTTTTCAGCCTCTGTGTTTAATACAATTAAGCATTTGGGCCTTTGGCCTTAGACCTTATTCAGCCTGAGAAAGGACTGCAGGGAGACAGTCTCCAATTATCACCATTTACACAACATTCACTTAAGGGCTTTCAAATGCATACATATAGAACATTCATTTAATCATACACAAAATTCAGTACCTGAATTCAGGCTACCTCTCTCTTGCACACAATATGTACAAGGGACAAAACCCCCATCCAAGGGGCTCTAAAATCAAGTCATCAGCACACTGCCGAATGCAGCACAGAACAGCTGTGCTTGCTCCTAGCAACTTACTTTTCCTTCCATATCTGCATTTTGTTATTTGCAAATTTCTTCAAAACTTCAAAGTTAATAAAGCATATTGCATGGTGTAAAGAACCCGCTAAGATATGCAGAACCAGGAAACAGACAAAACTGAAATCTTGTGCTTGAAAAAACATGAAAATTAATTTTGCCAGCATGCCTACCACATTAAACACCTTTTTTTTTTTTAACACAAAAGGATTAAAAGGTTTTAATTCCTTTTTTTCTAAGCAGCTAGTTCTTGATTCAGCAGTTCAAAAGGCTTTGCCAAGTTCAGGTTTTTCCTCTGCTTTTAAGAATTAAAAGCGAGTGCAAACCTTACTTTGTAAACAGATACCATAGCAGAATGATTCTAACAGAACTGGGAGCCAGAATAAGTGACCTCTTCAGAATATTTGTTACTAAAGCAAAGGCATTCTGGGCTCTTAGGAAGGGACCTGCATTTCATTTTAATGCCACTGTATGTTGCTCTGTCCTCCTCCTATAGTAATGAACCAAATTCCTGCCACATCTACTGGTAAAGATGAAGACTTTCTGCTTAATGATAGCAAGCACATGGTGGCACTTCTATAATACAGTAATTTATTTTTTTTTTCCTATTTGTGTCAACTGTTTCATCATGCAGCAGCTGTAGTACAGGCTGCAGAAAACCAAGAGATATAATTTCCACATTTAAATGTTTACCAGAGCATGGGCCTAGATACCCAAGCAGAATACTCTCAAGTGGGGGAAAGAAAAAAGTAGATCACAGAATGTTCTGAGTTGAAAGGGACCCACTGGGATCATCAAGTCCAACTTTTAAGTGAATGGCCCACATAGGTATTAAACCCACAACCCTGGTGTGATCAGCACCATGCTCGAACCAACAAAGCTAATCTCAGGGTCTCAGTCGTTTTGACACAGTCTTTCCTGAAATTCCCAGAAAAACAGGTCTATTTCCCCATTAAAAGGCTTCTTCCAAGTCGGTCTCACTGGAAGCTTGGATAGATGTTCAAAATGAAGGTTTGAAAACTTCTGGGAGACGTCATAGAGCATTTTTTACCCAGTAATGGTGTAGTTTTGCAATGGCTAAATGAAGGCACAGAGCCTGACACAACTGAAAAGCCCTTTGAGCAGTTTCAGTGTCAGGGCTACCACCTCCACCTGGCAGCCAGACTGTGCTGACAGGAGGCTGCTGAGCAATTGCAACCCTCCACACTGGACAGACAAGGACCACACGGAGTGTCACAGCCATGCTGCACAGCGCCCGGGGGCTGCAGGGAGACTGAGATGCTGCAGAGCCAGGAAAACTCCAGAAGCCACTGTGTCCTGTCCAGGAACCACCCCTGGGCTATCCCAAAATGACTCTATATGCACATGGAAAATCTCTGATTCCACAGAACCAGATGGATGTCCAAATCCCACAGTAAAGAGACCCAGTGGCAGATGTCAGAGATTTAGAGTTTTACAGCTGCTACAACCTAGCTCTGCCCTGTGCACAGAGCAGGGCAGGTGCTTCATGCCAGGAGGAGCCTGGTTCCCTCCACCACCTAGGGCTTTCTGGTTCGGAAAGGACTGAGTTCTAGAAAGACATCAAAATGAATCACCTTCATGTTTCTGCATTCTTGATTTAATTTTTCTAGCACCCATTCCTTGCTGTGTTATGAATTTAACAGATAAAATGAAAACCTCTTTTCACTTTAATAACTTTTCTCTGTGTAGACAATCAGCTCAGCCTCTGCTTCTAAACCAAGTTTCTTAAATCTCCAGCTACCAGGCACAGTTCCAGATTTTATTTTCTGTGGCCTTTTACTTGCACCAAACTTTTACATTATTTTACCCAATTATGCACAGAGTTGCAAGAAATGCAGAAAGCCAAAGTCCACATGGAGAAGTTACCATTTGCCACGCTGCAGAAAGTTGCTGTGGCTGCCAAGTTTACCCTGAAGCCTAGCAGATCACGTAACGGGACCACAAGGTGCTGAGTTTGAACTTCCAGAGCTGGCTAAGGATGTGTGTACAGGCTGGAGGGTGCACTGCAGAGGAAAGGCTGCACACAGGACCTGTGGGGCTGGGGAGCCATGCCAGTGGGTGGCACTGGGGCTGCTGGGGCACCCAGCTATGCCACAGGCTCCATGGCAGTGCACTCAGCAGGGACTGATCTGTCTAAAGGAGAAAAATCTATCACGTCATGAATTATCTCTTTTTCAGCACCTCTGACAATATCTGTGTCTATGGGAAAAGGGAAAGCCAGTTAACATCACCACTGCAGCAGGTATCTTGGCAAGGCAGCACACACTCTCCATCAAGGAGTGGGTATTTCAGTGTACTCTATTCTCACCAAGCCAGAACACTGCCTGCTACCCAGAAACAAACTTTCCTAGTTAAAAACAGGAAAGGAGCACGTGTTAAATCTCCAGCTACCAGGCAGCCTGCCTCTCAGGTTTGGGATGAACACATGGAAGGTTGCACACGCCACGAGAGCAAGAAGACAAGTACGCTGCTTACAGAGATTTGCCACATGTGTACTTGCCAGAAGTGCATTTGCCTACACCATTTAATTTCATTCTCACTGCTGGACAAAACTATCACATGCTACAAACTTAAGGGACACACACATGGATGTCAAACCTGCAAGGTTCAGCTTGTTTTTAAGCTCTTTGTGGAGTCTACAGAAGACATATTTAGAAAACAAATTTGTCTCCTAGAGTGCTATGTCTAAGTCTCTCTCACCCATTGTTGCTTTGTTGACTGAGTCCCAAGGTTCCTGGCTTCACACTCAATTTGCTGATCTAAAATCCAGACCAACAAGGAGGATGACAAGCTACCTTAGAGCAAGTTAACTGCACCTCTTAGGCTTTACATGCAAGAGAAAGAAAGCACTGTTTCACCTTGGGGATATGACATCCCAGTATGTTTTGTGAAGGACATACACTGGGGTAAAACACAAATCTCCATGAATCTGAGGCTTGAAAGATTGTCAGCCTTTCTTAACCTACTGCAAGTCAGCACATTGCTACACCATAATGCAGCCTAGAAAGAAGAGGATGAGACAAAAGAGCCTGTCCAATTATGCCTGCCTCAAGTGAATTTTATTAGTCGCTCAGGTCTATTAACAGTGAGCTAGCATACCTTTATATAGGCAAATGGATCTTGCTTAAGAATTACCCATGCAGGAATAATCCCCTGCCTATCACCAATCGTTGATTTTCATGTTGTGTTTTAAAGTCTGACTTGAAGGTAGGTGCCTGCCAACTCCGCTTGTGTTCTCCAAGAAAAAATGTTTATCAAAGTGGGGCTCCCCATTTGCTGAGCTGGAATTAGTTACACCAACAGGGTATCAAATGGGTTGTTGCCTGTCACTGTTATCAAAGAGGAATTTGAAACACAAACACTAAGCAGCAGCACTGAGCACTGAAGCTTGTCAGAGCAAGCATGACATGGGACAGCCAAAATGCACAGATGCAGAGGGCTGGAAGAGGCTCTCAAGTACAGTCCTGTCCCATGGCCTCACCAGGACTGCAGTGCACAGCCTCTTCTGTAAAGGGATCATGCACCAGCTTAAAATAGGTTGGAGCTTCAACCACACTTTTCACTGGAAAACGGTTCCAAAATTATGGTCATGGAAACATTGTGGGGAAACAGACTGGTTTTTAAAGTCATTTGTTGTCACTCATATTCAGAGTACTAAACACAACCCTTTAGCTGAAAAAGGTTATGTTCCATCTCTGTGCCTTTCCTCTCCTTCCTCCAAAATGTACCTCAGATCCATTTTTACACCCTTCTTAAAACAGTAAAATGTTTCTGTCTTACACAACCCCTGAGACTTCATAGACTAGAGATCTCATTAAAAAAAAAAATAAAAAAAAGAACCAAACAACCAAAACAAAAGAGAAAAAGATACTGTGTGTTGATTCTTGCTTCATGCTTTCTTCTGATAGAATCCATAATACTTTATCACCATCATCTTACTAAAAACATGCATTTGGGCTTGGGCATCTCAAGATTACCATTCATCATCTTACCATCACCTTTTTTTCTCACTCCCTCTTTTTTTCTTGCTTTAAAATTAACTTATGCAGCTGGATATGGCTTTCATTAATTGTTCTGTGTAACTTAAAATGAACCAAGAACCCATTCAGTCTTAGTTTAATTTATAAGATCACATTTATAATGCCCTCATGAAATACCATTTCAAGCTTCAAGAAAACTGGCAGTTCTGCTGATCATGTGCAAGAAGTGTTTGTTAACTGAACTACTTAGAAACCTACCCTTGCACTTTCATATTCAAGTACATGTCCAGATCTCCATTTTAACCATGGCAATGGAACAATAAAGTTTATTCATGACTTGCTAGCAGCCTCAAAGGCACTGGTTACTGTGCAAATTCAAACGATGCTGTCGAGTCATACAGAACGTGTAATTCAGCATTGTTAGAATATAATCTCAGATAATTAAATGTGAGATAAAGGTAGAAAAACAGATGAACGGTAATCTGGGAGAACAAGGCCACCAGCACAAGAGCAGCTGCCCACATTCTGTGTGCTTAGAGCATAAAACCAAAGCTGACAACACGATTTGCGAAGTGCTGAAATCACCCAAAACCACCAGTCATAATCCGAGATGCACATTTCCTTCAGCCAAGCATTTTACCACTATTACTAGTGATAAAGCTGGCATATGAATTAAAGTTTTGAAAAAGGATGATGACAGTATGGAAATTAATCACACATTAATTTAAAATTTCCAACTCCCTTGGTGTTGTGAAGCTATCACACTGCTGCATCCCAGAGAGAAGTGACACATCAGTCCACCACCCTGTGGAAAGACAGTCCCCTACTCCAGGCATCTTAAAATCTATTAAGTGTTTTCACTGAGTTGCACCAAATTGTATTTGGGGGCCAGTGTTTTAAATTCCAAGTATTAGAAAACCCAACTGAAAGTACTAAGAAATTCAACAGTGGCATTGCAGCAGACAGGGATTTATCTTTCACACTGCTATGATAATTATTAATATTACAGGCACTTTTGTTTTGCTAATTTGTTGCTCCACGTATGAATAAATGAACTTCACAAAATTATATAGAGCAATATTAGTGCTGTTCTTAATGTATTAACAGGCACCCATGTATGTAATTCATGCAGAGTGGTTTCTCACTATATCCACACTGCACATAATGCCATTAGGCACTGATGGGCTGGCTTGCAACCAAGCTCACCCTTCGTGGAATCCCTTCTGGAGAGCAGAACAGCTGACTGGTTAGGAAACCTAGGGCAGAAGAACAGCAGTTCTTTAACACAGACCTTGGAACTTGAAAAAAACTCAGGAAGTGCTCTTCTGACTCTTATCTCCTTCTTGGATGCAGAGATGTGGTGTCTTTATTCCTTCCTGGAATAATGATTCTTGAATAGATCAGTCAGAATGCTGACTGCTAAAATTAAAACAGCTTAAATTGAATGCAGGACTGTCACACATTGTCAAGTATGCTACAGAAAGGAAGGAGGACAGAAACAGCTTCATCGCTGCTTCACTGCTGCCCAAGTGTGAGTTTGCAGTTGCACAGGAAGCAGAAACCTGAATTTAGGACTTGACAAGCAGGATTAAGAAGAAACACATATTCTTTTTACACCCCTTCTTCCTTCCAATTCTTTGCTCGATATTTTATTGAGGAAGCAGATCTCAACTGTTTGGGACATCTGCTCTTTAATTCCTCTTTCAGAATTCTGAAGTTTCCTTAAAATTCAGGTTTGTTGCCATTTTGGCATGATTTAAAGAGAGTGAATGTAGCTAAATGACTTAGAGTACTGCAAATATTTTGTGTTTCATTGTATTGTGGTTTTTTCTTTAACACTCAGAATACCATTCCATTTATGGACAAAACAAGGAAAACCCTGCATTAAGAGTTTTAAAAGGGCTGTTATGTGGAGGAAGCCATAGCAAAGCAGTAGTAGTGACACACACTTCCTAGAACTTGCTTTTTTCTATCCTTCAATAAATTTTCTATATAAATTCACAGAAAATTATATTATTAACATCTTAGCCAGTATATTCTACGTAAATACTAGAAGCTTACAGATTTTTTTTGTATCAGGAATTTTAGAGGAGAAAAGTGGTTTTGTTTCTATCATCTTCCATTAACTTTTGGTGACAAACAGCCAAGAAAGACCATGCAGCTGAGATAACTGCTTTCTGAAAGTGCAAGACATTCACTGGTCCAAGAGCAGCTCAGCTCTTCCCATCCACCACCAAGCATTCAGAACGTGCTCTGCTTGCCAGAAGTGACACCCTGAACCCTCATGTCCCATGCTATAGGCCAGGCTGAAAAACAGAGCAAATGTTGAAACAAACTTGACTGTATTTCCTCTCACCTAAGCAAGTGACAGCTTCCTAAAATATTCTTGTCCTAGTCACTTGAGAAAACTGTGTGTTTTCAGATACCTTCTGACAGGTGCACTTGAAAAGGGTGGAAAAATATGCAGCACAAATAAAAGCTGGATCGGATATAACTGTCTTCATGAAGCTGGAACCACTTCTTCAACAACATAGGTGAAAAAGGGGAGAAAAATGCAAACCATTTTCTTCCATTCTTTATGGAAAAGACTCCGTTCAATCATAAAACCATAGCTGGCAAGGGACCTCAAGAGGTCTCCAGTATAAGCTCCTGCTTGAAATGGAACCCTCACCAGCACTAGATCACTTGAGCAGTGGTGATGTCCAGCTGAACCTCTGGAAGCTCTGAGGAATGAGAACAGACCACCTTGTTAAACAGCCTCCTCCAGTCTGCTCTGCCCTCCAGGAGGAAAAGCTGATTTCAATTATTAATAGTGAACTTCAATACAATCTCCTCTGTCTCTCTACCTCATCTCTGCTAAACTTATCTATTATGACAGCTATTGAGCAACTGGATGACTAAAGATGGCAGACACTCTGACTGCATGCATCCATCAGAGCCCACGTTTAAATAAACAAACATACTATTTTCAAACATGGCTAATCACCACATCAATAGACTTATTAATTGGATTCCTCGACATGGTTGGATGCATGTTGCAGCAGCAGGGACTGGCTTCAGCAAACACCGAGCTCCACTCCATCCATATGTCTCAAAGATTAAAAAAAAAATTGGAGTGCAATCAAATGCAGTAGATTAAATAACAAAAGAAATTAAACAAAATGGACATTGAATTTGTTTCATCATATACATTCTGTGCACACACACACACACCCTGCCACAGTTTTGAGCATGTCAAGAGCTTATGATTCATACAACAATTTAGTTTGGAAGGGACTTTTGGAGGTCATCCTTTCCAAACATCCACTTAAAGCAGTGCCAACTTCAAAGCTGGGTTCAACTCTGAATCTGGATCAGGTTTCCTGCGGCCCCATTCAGTCAAGCTTGGAGTATTTTCAACAGTGGCCATTCCAAAACATCCCTAGGGCTCTGGTATGATGCTTGGCTGTCTTCATGGCAAGGGAATTTTTAAAAAAAAATGTTATTATAGCTTATCACTATTTCCCATGTTGGAGTTTATGTCTCTGTTGGCTCTCATCATATCACCACAAACCTGCCAGAAGAGCCTGACTACTCCTGCTCTACACCTTCTGCTCCACCCTCTCCCATCAGGCAGCTGAAGACAGCAGTGAGGTCCCATTTGCATCCATCTCATCCTAAGGCCAAACTAACCCATCTCCCTCCCACCTCGCCTGGCACATCTTGTGCTGCAGCATCCTCTCAACCAGCTCAGTACCAGTGTATTGTGTGCCCAGACACCAGTCCATGATGCTGCACTCCTTTCCTCACAGAAGATAAAATTTTTTACTACCTGCCTTTAGCAGGAAGGGCTACATTTAGGAGTCAGTCCAGCTCTCCAATGTTTCAAGTGTGTTCAGAATCATCTACAAGCTCTCTGCTGTAAGCATAAAGAATGACCATTGCTAATGAAAGATGACTTCTTACAATACCTCCAAGACCATAGGAACAGTGCAGAATATAAACCTGCAAATTTATCTCTCTTACACAGAAATATTACTTGACTAGCAGCCACATCCCTTCCAAATAAACTTCACTTACAATTATTTCCAATGTTTTCACATCTTGCAACCCTAGCTCAGGGAATGGCAAGCCCCTGAAGAGTGCTATTCCCAGGCACCCTGGAACTGTTATTCCCTGGTGCTTGTCATATTCCTCACACCTTTGGCTCGACAACACAGCTTCTATTTATTTTTTAATCAGATTTCTACTATTTACTTTCCCTGCTCGACTGGTTGTGAGACAAACAATTCTTCTGCTGTATTTACCGATGCTCACGCAGTGCATCACAAAATGTGGGGGTTACAATTGTTAGAATTTCAGAATCCCTGGCACTCTAAAGGAAAAGTGGATCAATAGGGCTCCCACTACACAGGACTGCTATACACACTACTAACATTTCAACACTTTGAAAGACACTTCCCACATCTATTTCAACACATCACATCTATTTACATTCAGTTATTATGTTAAGTCGATGCATCAAATGAATCCCAGTTGCAACTTCCACTAAGTAATCAAGTAACTGAGCATTTTAGAGCCACAAACAATAGATTTTGCCTTTTTTTGGATATACTAAACTAACCCTTTGTCACTGCAAAAAGAGAGGTTGACATCTGAGATATAAATACAGCTCAAAAGAAGGCTGCATCAGTTAATCAAAAGTGAATGATGACTGCAACAAACTTTATCAATTCTGACATGAAAAAATGAAAGCAGGAGATCCACTATCCTAGACTGGTGATTCCACTAACTCTTTGCATCAGTGTGTTCTTACTTATTTTTGACTGTTCATACACTATCAAGAGCCATGTTGTGAATAAGGGCACCAGCATACAGAGGCCAGTGTTGCCAAACCTCGATTGTCAGGAAACTGCTTTTAGCAACTCCCCAGCGCACTGAATGTGACCATGGAAGTAGGGAGAGGTTCTGCTGCCAACAGCAATCACAGCAGACAATCTTTTTCCTCTAACATGAGAATTACTTTGATTTTACCCAGGAGAAACTAAACTATTTAGATTCTGGCACCATCACAAGAACTAAATGCAGTAGGAAATATATTGCATGTTTTTCATATAAACAGATCTTTCTTCTTGATTTGTCAAGTGCTCTTTCATTTCCCATTGTATCCAGCTCTTACAGACGTTTCTAATTCCCACTCACTTGCAGGTTCAAGAGATAATTCATGGACACCAAGCAGTGAACTTTCAAACACCACGTTTTTTACCATCAGATCTCTTAGCATCAATCAACAAAGCAGGTGAGCAAAGACAAGCAGTTACTGGTTTCTCACTTTTAGACACAAGGCATGTGACATTCTTGCCAATTTGACAAGTAATGGTGTTGCTGGCCTACTAACCCCAGAATGGCGGAGATTCTAGAGAAACATTTGGAGGAGGATGTACTGATGGGAGTATTCAAACAGCACCAACAAAACCAAAGCACTATTCCATCTTTTTTTCTCCCTGCCTTTGAAGAAACTGCATTTAATGGTCAGAACTCTAAACTCCTCCCTGGAAAAGCTGAGCCATTACTACTTTTCAACTTGATAAAGCCACTTTGCTTTTCATGGCAGAAGGGGAAAGTTTAGCAGTTTGTGTTAGACACAGTACGGTAAAACGGGATCTTTATGGAGGTTTGTGTACAAGTCAGCAGGCAATGATTAGACTGACAAGGACTCAAGTCTGAGCACTGACAAGAGAAACTGTCAGTGTGTAACCACCACCTGTTCTCAGAACTCTGACTTTTTCCTGGCAGTTCTGGGATCCTCCATTGATACCAAGAGCCAGAATTAGTCAAGTCTATGATTTGCGGAAGGGTCCTCCTTGATTAGCCATCCATCAGGGTGTACAGACAAGGGTATTTGCTGTCCTCTCATAATGGCTAGCTCCTTGCTCTTTGGAACATGGAAGGGGCTCTGCAAAGACAGCAGAAGTGCCCATCTGCAATCTCCAGGTAATAACCTACATGCTGGAGGAGGATGTATGTGCCTTGCTTGTCTGGATCCTTAAGACAACCTGCTTTGTGTGGTGCAAGTGAAGAGGTTATTAAATCTTTCAGGTGGAGAGAAATGTTACTGAGGCTAGCAGAGCAGCTAAGGCTTAACGTCTCTGAAGCTCAGTCTGGGAGCTCAGACTGAGAACCAGCTGGCTGGAGAGGGAGCTGACGAATGTGTTCAGGCTGAGCAAATCCTTTTATTCTAGTACTTAAACACCCAGGACATGGCATAAAAAAGGGCCTTTCTCACCTGCTGCATCCTCCAGGAGAAGGAATGATCAACTGTCAAGAAATATACCCCCTCAAAAGAAAAATATTAACTGTAGAAGCAGCCTAATAGCTTCACTGGAAAGTCTGGGAAATGAGGGAGCCTGTTCCTACCAATAGCTACAGCAATTTGACCCGTGCACTGAGGAAATATCCACCATGACAAGTGATTCCATCTAGATGTAAGGTCAGCCACTAGAGAAAGGCTGCCCACAGGATGCAGCCAAACACAGCAACATCCATTAGCTGAAGAGGGAGCAGAGAGCAGCAAGGCAGCAGACGCTGCAGGTGGGAGGGATGAGGAGCAGCCAGGCTGGGCCTGCTGGCCCTCCTGCAGCTCTGTGGAGAAGGGAGCAGGCGTGCAGTAACAACTCCAGACAGGTAACAGTCATGGGCTGTCACCTCTACGTATACAGAAATTAACAACAACTCAAGGTGCACTACTGGTATAATCCTCTGAATTATTTCCTATAGAGCCGTTATCTTCCTGCTTTTTCCCTGTTTCTAATGAAATTCAGTGTCTCCAACAGCATATTGCATCATAATGACTGCAAGGACATGTGGTTTTCAGGAATACTACTAAAAACTGTCACAAACTCTGCGTATTTTGGGGAACCTTGGCTACTCTGAGAAAGCAAATGAGCAGAACAAAAACCACCCAACAACTCTAGCTAAGTTTGAGATAGCTCAGATGAACTCAGATGAGGAGTAGTGGCAGCAGGGAGGGTGAGAACAGCCTTCAAGGATCTGGAAAAAAGCCTGAAAGATGAAAAGGAACTTTTTTCTTTTTTTTTTTCTTCTTGCATGTCATGCAAATGGTCAACAATTCATAGTAACAAAACTGCTGAAAGGGAGATTAAGGTTATGATGTTTGGGGTAAACTTCTATACCATACTCCCAAGGTATACATATACTGCCAGTTAAACACTGGAACAGCTTGCTGGAGAAATGGTGGGCTCTTCTCTCACCAGAAGTTTTTAAGGACATGCTAGACAAACATCTGTTGTAAACAGCTTAGAGCAATCCTGTCTGAGCAGAAAAAGGCAAGATGAAATTCCCTTCCAGCACTATTTGCTGAAGTAGAAATCTTGTATTCCTTTTTGAAGTTCAAGAAACACAGTTTTATTTCAAATTTTGCAGAGAAGCTCAGTCCTGCCCACAGTTGTAACCTCTGGGCTGCAATATACCTGCAAGAGGACAGCTAAAGACAAGCAGATTGAGGTTCCTGCAGCTACAGGGCTGCCAGGTACTCCCACATCCCTTTGCTCCACAGGGATGAAAATATTTGGCACTGACAAATGGTAACCTCATATTACCGAGTATTCCTTCACTGCAGACATATTTTACCTGCTCCAGAAGACAAGAGAGCCCCAGCCTGGACCAGGCAAGCCTGCAGAACCACCCAAGCAGTGCCCCTTGCAAAGGGCAGTCCCACACTGAGCACATGGACATGGTCTGCAGGCAGCCCACCTCCTGTTCCTCAGTTAACCAGACTCCAGCCAAAACAAACTCAGATTTATACCAAATTACAGGAATGGTTTATGAATTCATAGCTCTACATCAGACTACTAAATCTATAAACTATACAGGGAAAACTCCTGAGCAGCATAAGGGATTACTGAGCTAGAGGGAAAAAATTTCTAATGCAAGGAATCCCAGTAAGTCCTCCATGTATTTTTAAAAAATAAACATTTAAACAGTAATATTTTTGACTACTCATTTAATAATTACCTTAATTCTGGAGTTACTTATAATTTTAGCCTGAAACCAGCAATAACTTAAGCCTTTCAGGTCCAGGAACTGGACTTTCTGCAAGCTCCTCCCGTTTGAACCCCGGCAGCATCAGTTCCTGTTGTGTGCTGTGTAACACAGCGCTGGCCCCTGACACTGCTGCTCTGCCTGGCCCCTGGGAAGCCCTGGAGGGTTCATGCAGACAACAGGAAAAACGTCTGAGGAAGCCTTAACCATAAGGGTTGGCCAATAACACATGATGAACACCAGCCTCAGGAACTAACAATGCCCACATTATTGCTTGTTTTCAAGGTTGCTAAGGCATAATCTCAGTCTCTGCATTGATTTGGGTTTGTCCCCAAACTTGGGCACTTTGACCTGGATGAACCATTGGCAGCTTCCCACAGCAGTGAGCAGCCAATGGTTTGTTGTCATCAGCAGCTGCCAGGACAGGACTGCCTCCCACTCATGCCTCAGGGCTCCCCTCTGATGCTCCCGAGTCCTCTTCAAAAGGCACAGCAACATCTGATTTTTTGTGATGATGTAAGAGTAGCCATTTTCTCTAAGCAGTATTTCCATAAAGCTAACTGGTTGCTACTTGGGGAAATTCCCAGTACAACTTGATCTACTTAATTTTTAGCACAGCAAAAATACCAGCACTGTAGAATCCCGAGGTTCTGACCTGAGACCAGAGCTTATTACTCAATTAGGAAAAGCGGATGAGCATAAGCCAGTTCCCCAAGATGGAACTAAATCAGAATCATAACAAAGTAGGGTGGGTTTTATTTACCCATGGTAACAAACTACATAAATAGTCAATGAAGGGAGATGAAAGTCAGCACTGTCTAATTTAAGGTAACATGTTTTGAAGGGAACAATTTAAACCAACCAAACACTCTTCTGGATTCCAAATTAACTGTAACCACTCAGAAAGACACTGGACATAGGTGCCTCACCTAGATGCTTTCAGTGAGGTGCTCTGTGCAGTTGTGGTCATGAAAGTAGAAAGAGCATAGATGTGGACTTGGAAGAAGACAGAACTACATTATTGCAAAAAGGCAAGAGAATTTTTAAGGCAAAATAATCTAATACCTACATCAACTGTGACCTGCCCTTGGAGAGCAGGGTTGACAAAACTCTAGAGAACTGTCTGCGAGAAAAGAGTGAGATGGGTGATCCCATTTCATACTTGCAAGAGAAACAGTAATTCAGCTGAACGTAAAAGTGATGAATTCGAAACAGTAAGTCTTTTGTTTTAATAGCCACACAACAGATAATTAACCTCTAGTCAGTGAGGTGCCCCAGAGCAGCAGCAGAAGCAGGAGGCTTGGAGAATTCCCTTACAGGACAACGGCTTAGGGCAGGAATGGCATTAATCAATGACCTCACTGTACTCTACACTATAATAGATGCATATTAATATTCATAGATTTTTAGGACTGAATGGTCCACTCTATCATCCAGCCTGACCTCCATTCTGACACAGGACGTGCTTCATCCAGCTCCTCCAGCCTCTGGTTCCTGTTAGGCTTTTCTCTGCTAGGTCAAAAGAGGCTGCTTGTAATACAGAGGCTCTAAGGAGGTTGTAATGCAAATTTTGGCTCAGGAAGAAGGGGTGATGAAGTACTGAGCTGAGATCCAAGTGTCAGGAATTAAATAAACCCTACAGTTGTGTCAAATAATCCAAGAAGCAGGAAATGGGAAATGACAGCTGAGCACGTGCAGCAGGTGAGGAAAGCACACTCCCAGCCCCTCTCCAGACCCCTTTCAGGGTATGGCTGCACCTTTATGAGGCCACCCACAAATGCAGTGTGGGGCTTTCCATGATGCACATCAGCAATATTTTTATGTTACAGGTGATGGGATCACACCACTCCCCATTAGCTAATGTTTTTGGAATGGCAGTATGTTCAGGCCAAACATACATTTTTAAGCAATTCTGGACCAGAAGTACCCAGGAAGCAAACAACATTTTTATTGTTTTTTTTCTTTTTTTTATTATTACATTATCCTCACCTCTGTGACACGGAAAGAAAAAAAAGGAGGATTTGTATTCCTAATTTTAGAAGGGTTCAGCTTTTGGGTGATCCCTTCTCAGGAAAGGTTAATTCTTATGAACTGCGTAGCTTAAATATGTTTCAATACAAGCATTAAGATCCACCCAAAAGGGATCCTTTCAGAAAATAAGAACCTAAAACTTAGTGTTTTATCTTCTTTAATCTATATAGCTTCCAACAGTTTCTAACTCACTGTGGGTTTTATGGAAATGAAGAGCAATAAATCCTACCCTGACGAACCTTCCTTCAGACTGATACCTCTGTGACAAATTGTTAAAAAACAAAAAAGGTCAGCTTACCTGTCTAAGAATCAAGCAGTAACTGAAGCCCCTACAGTGAAATCCAGAGAGGGAGGAAAGAGAGGGGGAGACTCATTCCTTTATCACAACCCCAGAGCTGCAGAGAATGTGTGCCTGCTTCACTGCCTCTGCTCCTGTGTCCAGCCATGGTGGAAACCACAGATAGGGACATCCATCACTTTTACACCTCTTGGTCAAGAACAAAAGCAGCCACGTTGTCATTTGTCAAAGCAAAGCTCCTGCCACAGCAGCAGCAACCGCACCCTCAGATATTGATGACAGCTGACAGACAAATAGAGAAAAAAAAGTGTACTGCTTTAAAATGCTACCTCCCTCTGGTGCCTGATCCATAGGTGTGCCTGCCATTCCCTGAGCCAAAGCACGGAAAACCTCACTGGAATCTGACAGGACACGAGTCCAGTAAAAGCACTTTGGTGACTACAATGCACAACCAAGTTATTGCACTGCTCCACCTGTACCCCTACATAAGTCTCATTTATGGAAAAACTAGCTTCAACGAACATAGAGAAAAAATTTGGTTCAGAGGAGCCTGGAACAGATCAAGTCTGATCTTTGAGGCAGGAACTGAATCCTGCTGATCAGGGCAGGGCAAGTCCCTCCTCTCCACTCTGCTGCCTCTGAAATGCTAAACTTTCTCTCCAGCTCATTAAACACTTCTCTAAGGAAGCACCTCAGCACTTACTGCCAGTTCAGGAATATATTACCAGTGTTGGAAACCCTTTTAATCAACAACAATCATCTGTCCCCAAAAATTACAGATGCTCAAAAACACAGTTCAATTTAAAGGGCAACCATTCAAGTCAGATCTGTGGTGTGGAGATCAGTCTTGGCAATGTGGAAGGATAAAAGAGCAAACACCAGCAAGCCATAAAAGTGGGGTTCCTACACAAACTGTAGGCTGGAGTAGCTGAAGTATTAAATAAATACGTATGGGGTATGTGCATCATGAAGTGCCCCTTGCACCTTGTGTGGAGAGATCCTGAGTATGAAACCTGTGTCCTCCTTCAGGAGATCTCACTAGACTTGCTGATTTTTCTCCTGCTACTGTTACACAATGAAGGTGTTCATAAATGGGGGGGAAAAGCTCCAGTGCTGGAGGCAGCATGACTGGAAACCCCTGACAGCATTAGTAAGTCCGTACTTTTTCTATCCAGAGCTTTCCATCAGTTTTTTCTGTTGTGGCCTTATCTCCAAGTGTTCAATTCTCTGTTTAAGCTCCATAAAGACATTCCTAAGGCTACAAGGAAAAAAAGAAGAAAAGGATCATTGCATCTGTGAGAGGCTCTGGAGTTTCTTCTATGCTGGCAGGAGTCAGCAGACAGGCAAGATGCTGCTGCTGCTCCAAGAGAACCAGCCTAAGTCTGTGCTGAGGACTCAGAGAACTAGAGCCTGATGCCAGCATAAGGACCCTCCTTCTCTGGAAAGCACTGAGGCTTTAGGGAAGGGCTAGAGAGTCAGCTCTGGTCCTCTATACAATCAAAAAAACTAACAAACTCTAAGACCCCATAAAAGACTACAAACTATTTAAGTTACATCCACCAACAACAGAGCTGGCATCATTTCAAGGGGACATGACAGCAGGTAAAGTCTGTTAAATAGCAGTGCTCCTCAAGTCAGCAATCCATGCTGGGTTTACGTGAGCATCATCATGAACTGTCAACGCTGGTGAGCTTTCTCTCAATTCAGACAAGTCTGCAGGAAATGTGGGGGCTCTGTGTACTGGTTGCAAAGTGGGCAGAAGTATCTAGTACAGGATACATTCAGCAAACCTTCCAGCTAAAAACCAATTACCAGTACAAACAGGGCTTTTGCAACTTTAGACTCTGGTAGCCAAAACTTTTTTTTAAAAGAAACACAGAGTTTCAATCTGCATAGAGCTCTAAGCTATATTAATAGCATGGCACACTTCTTCAAAAATGAAAAAAAATCAAAGCTATTTTATATAGAAGGAATAACATTCTAAATACTCTCACTGCATGTGTTGGATGTGTTTTAAAAATACACAGCGCTGCCATACAGATTCTTCTTACAGTCACTAAAACCATTTTTTTTCAGGCCGAAATGTGCTGTGCTCTGTTTCAGTACATGGTATGCTGCAGACAAGTCAAACATGCCAACACCTCCAATTTCTGCAGTTAGAGTGGATTTTGTATTTCTCTTTTCTCTCATCTCCACTTGTTTCCTTCTTCCCATCAAACACACTTTAGAACTGAGCTCCATCGCAATCCACCAGAAGACCTGTCCCAGTCCTACTCTCTGTCACATCTTTACAGCCATGTCCAGCAATGCTGGCAGCCCACACCAAGGCTCTGCAGGCTGGAGAAGTCAGGGAGATGGGTCCAGCTGCCATTTCCAAACAGGCCAAGCCACCTGCAGTGCTCCTGTCAGGAAGATGGGTCCAACTGCCATTTCCAAACAGGCCAAGCCACCTGCAGTGCTCCTGGAACCCAAGAGCCTCTGTCTCACAAGTAGCAACAGGAACTTGTGTCAAAGAACCTGAAGTAAAAAACTTAAAAATGTGGACCAAGGGCAGATCCTCAGGCCTATCATCCAAGCTAATTCCTTTTAGCTGACTTTATCTTCACGTACACACTGACTGCACAAAGCTGTAACAGAAATTGCCAGAACAAGCCCAAGCTGCACTCGAGCGCAGGAGCAGCGAGACGCAGCTGCCGCCTCCGAGTGACCTCCACAGCCCCCCACAGAAACCACAAGGACCAGCAAAGCTGACACCCAGGGGCTCAGAAGGGAATCAGATATTTAGCAAGATTATGCTATCTGCTAATCTGATTAGCCCCAGAGACTGGAGATAAACATAACAAAGAACAGCCGGACACCAGCTGTAAAACCCATCCAGTCAAGCAAATAACACAGCTGCCCAGAAAAGCTCAGCATCTGGGACCTGTCGCATGTAATGCTTTTAGGGAAATGACAGACTCGCTGCTCTCACGTTAGACATGGGAAAATGTGTTAATCTGTTTACCTTAAATGGATTTAACCTCAATCTGAAAAAGAGAGGACTGACTCAGAGTCACACAGCCAAGACACTCGGGCAGCAAGGCACAGCGAGCAGGAGGCAGCAATCCTGAACACCATTTACGTGGGTTCGAAGGATCAGGCATGACACAGGTCAAACAAGAAACGTTAACAGATTAAACAAGCACATTTGTAATTAGGTGTAATGTTGATTGTCTTCTGCCCCTGAAATGATAATCAAGTCCCACATCTAATCACTGTAGACACCTGAGCTTCAGGCTGATGGTGACAGTCTCTGCAGCCAGTCCCTTCCCAACACAGAAAACACACACAGGGCTAGGGACTTGGGCTGGAGGTGGGGAGAGGGATTTAAAAATGAATACCATATTTTTATATAAATCCAATAATAGCAGAGAATTAGCAGAGAAGTTCTCATGACTGCCCTATAAGAAATAGGCTGCTGAAAGACCAAAAGCCACCCAACTCACTCACCATACATTGGCTGTTACTTTCACAACTGCAGAAGGGAAGGCAAGGGCATTATTTAACATGTCCACTTGATGTTTTTTAACACAGGAAAACCAAGAGCAACTTGCTCAAGGACTGCATTCATCACTGCCTGCCAATTACAAAACCAAAACTGATCAGTCAGGAGGACACAAGTGGCACAACGACTCAGTTCAGCACGGTGGAAACACAAGCACTCTGAAGTGTTCTGTCACAACAACGGGCATTACAGATACACAGAAGCAGGTCTGAAGCTTTTCAGTCACTCTGTGGCAAAGCACTTCCCTCCCTTCCTAATTAGCAAACACTCTGCAGTAACCCCAGCCTTCCCAACAGCTCTCACTTGAACTGTTGGTTACCACCTCAGATCACTTTTTTCCCAAATCTGCTCCAAGATTCTCCAAGACTGAATTCTTACACACATTCATCTATGAATGTGAGAGAATTAGATCAGCATGAAAGAGGAAAACCTCTGTTTCAGGGTGACTTAAATGAGAGCATAAATACTGGAGCCAGATGATTTCCTGACCGCTGGAAGAAGTGTCAGCTCCATGGTATTGCCACAAAACCTGGCACCAGCAATGTGGAGAAAGCACCAGATCACCAAAGACAAGGATGCCCAAGAGGGCACCAGAAGACAGTATTTCACAAATGTTTTGGGATGTAGGAGAAGAAACAACACTTTTGAGGCCAGCTCAGGGCCATGGGTATCCCAACAGTGCTGGAAGCTAAGGATGCAAAGCAGAAAGAGCTATCACTTCAATGCAGACTGAGGAGGAGTTGGGGTCTAGCTAAGTTCAGAGTGACAGGGACACCAAAAGAAAAAAGAGAAAACACTTCTGAAGAAATTGTCTAAAATATGCATTTTCTATTTTTATGGCAAACATGACTAGTTGCTAGTATTCAAAAGCAATTATGCAGAGGCTGATCTATAAATAATGCAAAACCCAGAAAGGAGCGATCCAAACTCATTTACAGCACACCCCATGCTGTACTGAATAATGTTATGCCCCAGCTTTCACCAACCCCATAAAACAGAAATGCAGTCAAAAAGCTGAGAAAGAAGAGAAGCATCTTTCCTCCTCCCCAGCCAAAAAGAAAGAAACATCTGAAGAAAGGTAAAATTTAAGGTCATTCTATTCCGTACTACTTTCATCGATATAAAGCTTTATTTTTGCATTTCCAACTCACCTGCTTTTTTCACACGTGTCCCCAGAAACTGCAAACAAGATATCAAGGAAATACATAACCCCTCACCGTGCTGCAATGTGCTCTGAGTAGATCCACAGAGAAGGTCACAGCATCAACAAATATGCGTCCCAAATTTCTTAAATGAACTAAGTGTCTTGCACAAAGCAGTGAATAATTTAGGTTGGAAGGGACATGTGCAGGTCAGCTAATCTAACCTCCTGCTCAGAGAAATACTAACTTTAAAGCAGTGTTTAAAGTAAGGTATCTCAGGACCTTGTCCTGCTAAACTCTGAATATACCCACAAATGAAGACTCCCAAGCCTCTCTTGTTCCTTGTTCCAACTGAGAACCACTCTCAATGAAAAAGTTTCCCCATATATTTTTCATCTGGCTGCCAACTGTGATTTTTTGACTCTTGTTTTTCAGTATGCACCTCTAGGATCAGAAGCATTTCCATTTTCCCTCACAAAAAAATTTACTTCTTGATTGCAACTACTGAATTTCAAAACAGTTAATTTTTTTAAAATTTATTCATCTAATATCCTTACAGCAACAATACCTTCCCACACATCCTCCCTGCACAACCAAATTTATGCCATTTACATTGAAAACTAAGGATTTTTTTCTCTACTTATAGCTCAGTTAGCTTTGTTATAATGCAGTTTATAAAATTACATTTAATGGAGAAGGGAGCAGGTAATTTGTTTATTTCTGAACTGTGATGGCTAATGGATGGGGTGGGAATAATGACAGAATATATATTATGTTATGTTATGGCCGAACAATACAAGGAGAGAATGCATGACCTGATAATTTTTACCTTTCATTAAATGGTCTATTGAGCTGCCTTTTCTCCATATCAGCTTTTAAAGCAGAAAAAAACCACAGTAAAAAATAGCATATTACTTCAAATCACAAGATTACTCTTAAAAATTAAAACAAAAATTACTCATCTGTTTCTTAAATTCATTAGCAATAGCTGAAAACATACCCGAAAATAAGGAAATCAGTATAAGGAGACTAACTGTAACTAGCCTTGTTAACTACCTTCCTCCATAAACGCTGAGGCATTTTAATTCCCATGTGTGGAAGGACAAAGTCTGTGTCACTCCGAGCATCCTTGCCAAGTCCCAGCAAGCCAAAAGCAGAGTAGGAAGCAGAATCCAAAGCTGTCTGGACATCCAGATGGAGCAGTGTCACCTAAGCCACATCTGCTGTCAAAGGCTCTTTGTGGCTTTTCTGAGAGGAAAACAGGTCTGTACAAAGACAGATCACTTGCATCGACAGACCAGATCACTTGAATC
Organism: Onychostruthus taczanowskii; assembly: GCF_017590055.1. NCBI lineage: Eukaryota > Metazoa > Chordata > Aves > Passeriformes > Passeridae > Onychostruthus > Onychostruthus taczanowskii. The sequence continues at coordinate 9,570,765 of NW_024504786.1, forward strand.
GACTTCATCTACTTTCTTCAAGGAAGAAAACAGCTGGGCTACCAATGGGTTTATCTGTGTTGGATACAAGGAGCTGTATCACCATGGGCATGTGCCTTGAGCCCTGCCTGGGAAAGGGCAGTGAGGGAAGAAGTTCCCAAGGACATTTGGAGAAGGATACTCCACCATGAAGTCCTCTGCAAGGGGAATCCCAACCAAAACAGAACAGCTTCTGAGACTGATGGGTTGAACCAGTTTTTTTGGAAAGTTACCAGTGTGTAAAAATTCACAGGAAACAAACAGATTTGCAGGTTATGTTAAAACCCAAGCTATATGGCACACAAGTAGCCTCCAGTGCAAAGTAACACATGATGGAAATATGGAGATAAGGGAGCAATGTGAAGGAAAACCAATTAGGCCCCCAGCCTAACGATGGAACATTTTCATTTCCTGTAGGGAAAATGGCTGATATTGGTCAACATCAACTGATAAAGAGCTGGTTGTTATGGGTTTCAAGAGAACTTTGATCTACATCTCACATCCCATTAATAGAGACAATAAATTCCTCTCACTTTTCATGACACAATGTGCACAAATAAAGCTTGTATGTTCAAATGAGACAGAGCTTCTTGATGAGTGAGAGTGCAAAAACATCAGCAATACATCAAAACCACTCAAGTTCACATGCTACAACTCCAAAAGAGCAAAAATTAATACCACTGAAAGGACACACATTCAGGTTTGCAGAAATCACCGAAAGAGAGAATTTTTTCCCTAAGAAGCTCCCTTGTATTCAAGCTCCTTCTATCTCTGCCAAGTATGCTCAGATGGCAACTGAGAAAACATTTGTGGCATTTGATTCTCAAAGTCCACATGTGTAAAGAAAAGTTTTCCCAGAAAGTGCTTAGATAAAAGTCCTTTTCTGTGGTTTAAGCAGGAACACCACTAGTCAAAGTAGTGGAGCTGGCTGATGTGCAAAGAACCAGCACTTTGAAGCACTGCAGAGGTCACATTGTGGCAGAGAAATCCTGCTTCATAAAGCTTTGATGTAGAGCAGCTCACAGAAATATCTTCGTTATTTCACCGAAGTACATCACTGCTAAAGCCTCTTTCTTACTCACTGTAAAATAAGCTGTTATTGTTCTTTAATATTAAAAAAGAGCATTAGTTTCTCTGTCAGCACTGCAGGCAAATGTGCAACAGGCAATAAATAAGGTCCTACGAGGGTCTAAATCGATTTCATGTTCAACAGTACCTCACTGACTTCTGAACAAAAATCCCCAGTCAAAACCAGGGTAAATTCAGCTCAAAGTCACACGTTCAGCAGCAGCAGCACAAGGCTGGGGTAAGAAATCCAGCACACAAAGATCAGGCAGTGATGTGGAGGGACAGCAGCTCACCTTTCCATTTCACCACCTTTTGCTTTTGACTAAAAAAGGCTTCTCTTTTTAGTGTAAATAGTGCAATTTATACATTCAGAAACACATGCTGGAGTGGTTTTCTACATGGTGTCTCTAGTGAAGGTTAAACACTGGCATGAAAATCTTGTTTTGGTTTTAAAATACTGTGGAGATCCCTATAAAACAGTTTCTGAAGAGAGCCACTGCACTGGTTTGACTATCCTGAATGCTCAGAGTCAAGAAGGAAGAACATCTGCATGCATTTTTATGGTCCACTCAAACCTTAAGTGCTTCCAAACACACAACAGCTACAGCAATGCTTTCAATTTAAAAGACAGAAACCTATAAACAGCCCACATTATGAACTCCTCAATTTATCTAAAATTTCATCCACTTATATTTACCAACAAACTCTTCAATTTCCCAGTGTCTTGCACCCTCCACCAGAACAAGAGCAGTCAAAGAGCTAAAACCCTACCAAAACCCTGGAATAATCATTTGAAACAAGGGAATTTGTCCCAGTCCCAACTGGCTGCCAGTACAGAGCCCACAAACACCACCTGCCCAAACCAGCCAGATTCCACCCTGCTCCCTTATACAATTCTGGCTCATTCTTGATTTTGTTTCTTTTCACTGAACTTGTACAGCTGCAAATGCACTCCTATAATGTGATGGCTGAAGTAAGATCAGGAGAGTTTTCCTGAAACATGAAGGAAGTTGGTGGGGGTGCAAGACCTGCACCAGCTGCCCATCAATATTCAGTGCAGCTGCTCCCAGTGGCATCTTTGGAATTTAGCTTGGCTGGAGAAGAAACAACTGTCACTGTTATTTTTTCTTAAATTTCACCTAACTGCTGTAACATGCCTGTGTAGTTCTGCCGAAATTCTTACATGTGTTTTAAACACTTCAGTGAAACAGTTACAGCCCAACGTTTATATTGCAGGAGTGCCTTGTTTGTACCTTTCCCTTTGTTGCCATCTGTCAGACTTCCTCACTGAAGCTTCTCACAAGGAAAACAGCAGGCATTTCGACAGCCAGCTACCTCCTCCTCCAGCCTCTAAAAGGTCTGAGGTCTGTGTCTGTGAAATTTTAATAGGGGTCCCTTTTTGCTCCAACATAGCCACACAGACTGAGCACAGCACCAGCCACAACCAAATGGTGCCAGTACTTCAGTACCCCGCCTTGCACTTTTCTCCTTTAACCAGTCTAAAGCCTCTTCCATTTTCCACTTCCTTCTAATCACCTACACAGAACCCAAGTGGCTGAAGCAAGAACATGCAATCCAGTGCTATGAGTCCAGCTGGTCAAGCAGAATGCCCTAAATCATATAGGATTGCAGGGAGCACCCTGTTCCCACATACATACAAACGTTAGCAGACTCACAAACTCCCCTGACTGCTCATAAATGAGTTTAGGAGAAAATAAAGAATTTAAGAACATGTGTCACCTCAGCTTCTTCTCTGACTCAGTATCAGTGAATGGCCCCTGCCACCCTCTCCATGTTTGGGAGCCAGTATTGCAGACCAGGTTCATATACCACTTCAGCACAGTCCCCCACAGCTCTCTTTTCCTCTTTTTTTCTTTCTTTTTATAAATGGAGAGACTTTGAGTAGGACTGCTTGTGTTACAACTTTTCTGAAGTGCTAAGCACTTCACTTGAGCTATGAGTCATCAACTGTGACAGCAGCAGAAACATCTTGTCATAAGCAATGAAGAAACTTCAAATTAAGTATCCCACCAAATAATTTATGAAGATTGCTTATCCACAGTCAAGAGGGTTGCTTATCAAAATAATTTATAATTTGATAATTATTACAGAGACAAAAATGTAACTACCCAAAGAACTTCAGAAATGTTAAATGACAAGAAGCAAAGGGGGAGGAGGAAAGAGAAGACAGAGATGAGCATCTCTCAAGACTTCTCAGGGCTCTAAAATGCAAATCTTTCTCACATACCTGTAAGGTGATCCATCTGCAGACATGGTGAGAAAAGGTATTCAAGTTTCCCCAAGCAAATGCAGTTTTTCCCTCCTACTCACCCTTTTTGCAGCTTTAAAACTTGATACTCACAGCCTAGTCTCAAATTCTCCATAATTTTAATCAAGTCTCATGACAGAATGCAGCTCTTCACTGTTCTTCCAAGGGACTTGCAATACACATCTCAGCACTGACATTCACACAGTGGCAAGCACTGGAGACAATCTGGAACTCCTTGTAATCCAAAAACTGATAGCAGTTTTGTCCTGCTAGTAAATGCTCTCATGGTGTAAGAGGAATAGCAGTATCTTCTGCATTTAGGTTACATTTCATTGCTTTTTTTAAAAAAAATTACTGCTCTTTGACAATTATAGGAAGATCCATGCCTTCTGAAATTCAAACCTCTGAGACATCAAAAACTACTTTAACTATGAGACTTTTCCCTCCCAGAGTCCCAGCACACACCTTCCAGCTTCTTCAGCAAGAAAAACTGGCAATTTAGAGTACCTGTGTCCTTCCCTGCACAAAGACCATTCCCTGCCCAAAGCCCTTCTGTCTCAAGCACCGAATTAAACAGATATTACACACAAAAGAGAGCTGCTATCACATACCTATTGTTCTCAGATTGTTCAAAAAATACAATTAAGCTCAAAATGTGTTGGGTTTCCTTGACTTCACTGCAGCCAGCTTACACACATACCCAGACAATGCATTCTACACAATTAAAAATAACTTTCTATACTCATATCTTGCTGCCTCCAGCTACAATCCAAAACCAGATGTTGGCGTGCTGATTACTTCAGACCTAATAAAAGCATCCCTCTGGTTTCTGAGCCCTTTCACCTGCTTTCAAACCTCCACAAAGAATGGCTGTCTTGCTGCTAGTTTTGCCCTCATCACCTCCTGGACAGACAAAACAAAAAATCTCACCCATGTACAGTCCTGGACCTTGAATCCTTGGTAAAAAACATTGTGTCTTGAGAGAAATTTTGTTATTCACTATTCAAAAGATAAAATTTCCTTTTCTAGTAACACCTCCATGTACAGCAGGTGCTAAAAGGCAGCAGAATAAATTATTTTAGGCATGTGTGTGATGGACACTGATCTTCTGGTACAGCCTAATGAAGATGAGAAACCATCAAGCGCACTGATACAAAGATCCTAAATTCTCGTATGTATGCTTAGTAAAGCATTCAAGTGACTTCAAAGACCTCTGTCAATACAGAAAAGAACTGCATTAAAATTCTGAGCCTCCAAATCTATTAAGCATTTCCAAACACAGGAGGACGAGTACCAGGATTTGTTCAGCTGCCCTCACTGCGTTGTTCTCAAGGAAGGAGTGTGGGCTCCGTCAGTCGGCACGCAGTGACTCAGCTCCGTTCCATCAGCTCAGCAATTTAACAGCCAGTAAATCTAACCTGTGTTTTCAATCTCACTTGTAAAAAGCTTTAGCTTGGTGAAGGCCAATGAGAGACACTTCTGAGGGGCACCAGCACCGAATGGATCCTTCCCCGAACGATACTTCCCCAAAACCTGCCTCTGCACTTTGGTCCTGGACATGGAAGAGCCAGGAGAGCATCATGCAGCTCCTGGGATATACCAGCAGTGGTAGGGATATCCTGGGCAAGCTCTGACTTCTGCACTGGGGTCATGAACCAAGCAAAGTGGTGGAAGTCCCATCCTCACCATGGTGGCCTGTGGTCCCAGGCAAAGCTGCCAGCAATGCACGGTGTGCTCCAGCAAGAGCTGTCCCGGATGACAGAGCTCGGCAGAGGGGAGCAGTGAACGCACAGCCAGGGTGTTCAAATGGAATTCATTAATCAGGCTCCACTTCACTAGATGGAAGCTCTTTATAGACACTGCCTCATTTATTTATTTTTTGAATGCCCAGATTAGTTTAGTGTGAAGCTGTGGAGAGATATAATTTGTCTGAGCAGATGATCTATAGATCACCGAATGAACACTAAATAGGCTCTTGCTGCCCACAGAAGAAACACACTGTGCACTCTCCCATGGCTGCAGCAGAGGAAAGGTGAATCTTTTTTTTCCAAAATTTAGCAGTCTGAAGGTCAAAGAGCTGGCACTTCTTCCAAAATGCTCAGCTCTGACTGAGGACAGAGCTGCAGCCCCTGCCTACAAAAAGCAGGGCCTTCAAATCAGAGAGAAATCAGCAAGTGGTAACTAACCTGGTATTCTGTTGGGGACAGGATTTTCTCACACAAACAGCCTTTTCTGCTCACATCTGTGAATATATGCATATTTAAGAAATAAATTATCTTTCATTCAGATTAGTTACTAGAATATCTCTTTCTCTGCTGGAGCAGATTTGTTCCTATGGTTGTATCTACTGCTATTCTGGGACTTGGTATTGTTTTCCCACTATTGCTGCAGAAAATGTTCAGCAGCTAATTGCACAGTCAAGTCCTTTCACATAATTTTCACTTTGACAAGAGTAATTAAAAAGCTAAACGGCTTGAGAACCAATTGATTAGGTCTGGAAGCAAAGCTCTGTTTAGGCGATCCTGAGACGCACGTGTACGGAACAGCAAGCGTTCGCAAAACACAACTGGGAGCGAGTTCCTCAGTGCTGATGGATTCCTGCAAGATCTTTTTTGCCCAATTTGTATGAAGTGTTATATACACATATGTTCTGCACACAGACCATGCTTTCAAGAGTCAGGAAAATTAACCTTATAGGGCAAGTTACAGGGTATTTTCCTTCCATCGCCTGTATCTGCAATCACCAAATAGCCAAAGTTTGCAAATGGACTAAAATACCTTCCACCACAGGAATGAACTACACATGGCTATTTTATCACTAAATCTCATTTGCTTGCCTTAAAATTGCTCTGAATTCTCCATAACAAGACTTCTAATATCATTACATTTCAAGCTACATAATTGAAATTATAAAGTAAAGGGCTCCAAAATTACTACATATGTACCAAAATGATGAGCTTATGAACAGTAATGAAATGGAAACTCTCAGAAGTCTGAGGTTACGCAAAAACTTAAGAGATGCTCCCTATAACTTTTATTATAAAAGCTAATAATTCTATTCTTGAAAGAGAAGTTGAAAGGGTTGCCTTTAAAACACTTCCTTCTCAGGGAACTTTCGTCAGTTACCGACTACATATTTGAAAAATTGTCATGAAATGTGCACGGTTTAAAGCTAATGGGAATTTGGAGCAGCAACAACGAGAAACTCCCTCTATGCATACAGAGAGTGATCAAACACCAGGCTCCTCCTATGCCACCTGATGACCAAGAAAGTGCTGGTGCTCCTCAAAGCCAACAGCTCTGGCCTCTGTGTGAGTGTGTTAGAGAACAGCTTCATGGCACAGGCCACCAATACACACAAATAAATATCCGGATAAAGCTACAGCAGCATCTGAAAGAGAGCTGGGTGTACACGTGCCTGCCTGCAGAGGGGTTTCAAACAATGGAAATCCAGTGCCAGCAGACAGGCCTTGGGTCACACTCCTGCAGCAGCACTGCACACCATTACACAGCAATACCTCCAGGACACAAAACGCAAACCCAAAACCTCTCCCTTTGATACACAAAGCTAAAGGTTGACCTAAACTTTCCTGCACAAGTAAAATGCCAAATCTTTTTCAAGGAAGTCAGACACATAAAGAGAACTGTGTCATTACGTAAGTAGATATGCTGAAAGAAGCCATATAAAGTTCCACACATTCACAAATGTGATAATTTCGATGACAAATGTAGCAAATTAAACCCAACTTGTTAGCTAATAGAATATTTAATTATGTACTATGAACGAGCACTTGCATAGCTGGGAATTTAAACAATTATTTTTGGAAAGGGGGGGAATGTTTCTGAGAACGAAGGGTTTTTAGCATCTGAGAGCTTTTCTACTGCATTCCCTTCCACCTTACCTTGTTTATAGCTCTATTCAGTAATAGTTTTTACTTGTTTCCTCGATGTCTTAATTTCCTGCAATAATACATCTGCCATGAATAATTAAGCAATGCATTTGCTGCTCGCTGAAAGCTGAACAAGTGCTATAAATCAGTTCTGGGACCCTCTGCAAGCACATACACAATCAGAGATCTGCTAATGTTGGCATTTCTTTCTGCAGGTGAGAGGAATGGAGCACAGAAACAAGCAAGGAGCTGCTCAGCAGTGCCAGGCTCCCTCACCCTGGAACTGGCATTTCGGGAATGCCTGTCTGCATCTTTTCCCAAGCAGCAGGACTTCAGAGACTGTTTGATGAGGGACAGCAAACCTAAATGTTCTATATTCACATTTACTCCTTTCTCACATTCCTAGGTTGCTCCCTCTTAACTCTCCCTCTCCACAGTCAGGAGGAAGAGAGCAGAACATGTCCTGAGTGCGCATTATTCCCTTCTCAGCACCAAAATGACGGACTGCTGTTCTTTGCTGTATTTCCACCTTATTTCTCCTGCTGCTTGTGGTTCAAACCAGGACACTACCAGATGGTAGTGAAGGGCTGAATGATCATCTGTAGTCAGGCCCATTACAGCCAGTGAAGGTTTATCTTGCCAAGTCACCCTCGCTCTCAGACAGCTGGGCAGGCTGCATTTCTCACTGTTTTGTATATGAAGATGGAAGATAACAAGCTACAAAAGCAACAGCGATAACACTTCGCTTCAACACTTCCACTCGCATCCATATCAGGGGAGAGGAGCAGTAAAACAACTTTCCACTGGCAGAAGAAGATTCACCTTTTAATTGGATGAGGTTTACAGTGCAATCACTTCAAGTGCAGCTGTGCAGCATATGAGCCTCTCCAGCTTGCCAGTGCAGGTACACTAGAAAACTAATCAAGACCAGGTATCCAGCCAGGCCTAGGAAATGTCAGGGTGGCCATCAGAATTCCATGTCTTAATTTGAGAACATCCCCAGTTCACTAGAAAGTACAGAGACTAAAAAAAAACTTTAAAGGTCAAAATGTAGCACAATTCATCACTAAATTTCCCTACAAAACAAACCATGTAATGTTCCTGGTTTTAATTCTGTTGACAACAGATTGCACATATTTTAAAAACGTAACGTTTAGCAGCTGTGCTGCCAGTCTGCAGAGTTTGCATATATAGCTGTGATATTACCATACTCTATTATTCATAACAGGCAACAGACTTCATTCTTCATCTTGTGAAAAATAATTGCAGTTTGAAGTCAAAGTCTGATGGCAAAGAAACACCCAACATAATGCTAGAGTTTCCAGAATTCAGGAACTCAGGTAATGGCCTGCATTTTGATTTAAATCAATTCATTAAAAAGACAAATCTCTTCTGATCTGCACTTCTTCAGCAAGAAGTACATGGCTCTTTTATGAAAGCCAGGAAAGGAAAAGTCTAGGTGGGTAAACAGCTTTTTCTTATCCACAACAACCATGCAATAAATTAACCATAATCTTTTAACATGAAGCATGAGATACTCCCATCTCATACAGCCCTGGGACCTCACTCAGACATAAATTCAAGAGTTGATGTATAGCTATTCACAGCAAGAATGACTACTGGAAGGAGAAGGTAAAAAACCTTACCCCTCTTCCCTTCCACTACCATTAACATTAAAAGCATTCTATACAAATACACTTTTTAATACATTTTCCCTTTCATACACATAAATAAACATTTAAACATATTTGAATCAGAAGGTCTTGCTTCTCAAAGCATTTTGTGCTGCCAGAAGCTGTTTCAATTCCCCCCACCTCTAAGAGCCGCTGGTCAGTGCTGCTGTGGGCAGCAAAGCAGCATTGCTTGCCTGGAGTGCTCCACATGCAGACCCTCCAACCTGCTCTGCTGCTCTGGGTTACATGGGCTGGCACAACCACACTGCCTTTTTAGGAATGTCTGACCATGCGTGCAGAACAGCATGGATGTTTGGTGATGTCAGAGAGAAGGGTTCTTGCACACCACAGCAACAACCACCAGGTACACACCAGAGCCCTGCCCTGGCAAAGCCCCTGCAACCATCAAAGCTCAGACACGGGCATCTGAACAGATGTATAGCAGGTACAGTCTCCAGGCAGAGAGCCACCTACAGATAAATATGTACTGAGAGAAAAAAACAAACACAGAACTACCTGCTACAATTCACAGAGCACAGTTAACTGTATAGCTTCAGAAGATGAACCACACACTGGAACAGGCAGCTGTCCTTTAGTCATGCACAGACGTGGGCAAAAAGACAGCAAAACTATGAGGGTTTATAAGAAAATGAGTGGTTATTTGCCAATCTCATATTCTCCCCTGTTTTTGCCCACCAGCCCATTTAGAGCAGAGCTACAAAGTTAGAGAAGGGCACTGAAGAGGACTAAGGGCCTGGAGAACACTTTCACACAAAGCTACATAGTCAGAGGAAAGACAGTGACTGTCACTTGGGAGGAGGATAAAAAAGGACAGGATAAAGATATAAGAGCTATTAGGTGACCTAGAAAAGACAGGCTACGAGACTGCACCTTTCCTGGTTCATAAATGAAGACAAAGAAACATTCATTTAAAAAAAAAAATCACACTGCTTATTCAGAACATATCTGAGTTAACACTTTCTGTTTGCATACAAAATTCCAGAAATACCTCCGGAAATTTCAATTCCAACAATCCTGCGTGTCTGTGAGCATTGCTTACTGCCTGACCTGAACTTCCCAGCTGTAATTCAATCACATTATTTCTTCTCCTAGCAGTGGATGGGAAGGACTGGCTTCCCCCCAGTTAATCCTTCTATTCTGACAGTGGGATGCTCAAGATGAGATGTTTCACCGGAGGCTTTACCCATGTGAGCAGAGCAGAAAGACTATCAAATGTGTTCTCATGATGGGACTCCTCATTTTTGCCTGTCACTGTGATGTCTGTCCCCCTCAAAAAAGCACTGCTTTCTCAGCTCCTGTATGGCTTATGATCCATTAGCACTGCAAGACCTTTTCTGTATATCAGCTGTCTAGGCAGTTGTCTCTCATTCTGTATTTATGTAGCTGATTACTCCTATTTTCAAACATCCATCCACATTTTTCCTTATTGACATGCATCCTCTCAGACAGTTTCGCCAATTTGTAAAGATCATTTTGAATTCTAATAGTGTCCTCCAACATGCTTGCCTCTCTTCCCAGCTTGTTGTTGCCTGCAAATTTAATAAGCATGTTCTCTATTCTATCAGAGAGATCATTACTGCAAATGCTGAATGCTACCAAACTGCCAAATACCCACCCCATGAGCAGATGTTTCACAGGAAAAAGTCTCATGAGGGAGCACTGAAAGCTTTACTAAAGATAAATGACATCTACTGCTTCTCCATTCACAAAGCCTGTTAGCCTGTCATTAAAGGAAATTAGATGGATCTGACCTTGACAAACATACACTGGATATTATTCCTTTGCCCATGTGGATAAAACAATATTTAGAGTTGTTGCAATTAATAAAGATCTACAGAAGGAGTAACACGAGTCCAGTTTCTGAGAACAGATTCTAATTTTACATAGGAAATGGTAACTGATGTGGGTGGGGAGAAAAGGCAAAAGAGTAGGAGATGATCTTTATTGTACCTCCTTAAAACATCTAGCATTTGTTGGCCATCATTGGAGGCTTATGCTGGGATAATTTTGGTATAAATGGACTTAGAGTTTGACACCATCCAGCAATTACTGCAACACTAAATAATTCTGCAATTTAACATAAACTTGGAAAACATCACATGGTATACTGCACATAACTCTTTATATGTTAAGTGGGATTTCTTAAATTCCACAAAATTACACAGGAAGCTCTTATCACACAAAACACTACAGATTAAAGAAAATACCAGAATTTTTGAGCTAAATTTGCCTACAAAAAAAACCTTTATCTGCAACAGAAGGCTGAGTGTCTAATGGAAAAGACGTTGAGCACTGCATAGATGCTGACTGAACAATATGGGGATTTCGTCTTAATGTGTAAAAAAACCTCCAAATCATACTCTGCTCTTAAAATAGGGCACACAACTCTATAGACAGTGATGTATTTTAGCATTTGAGGGGAAAAAAAACCAAACCAAAACAAAAACAACAAAACTTTGGCAGTTAAATATGTTAAATGTTCCATGCATTTACTAAGACAGAATAAAGGTTCGACAGGCATTGCCAAGAAAGACAAGACCAAGCCCCTGTGGCCTGCACTACAACCACACAGCAACTTCAACAAAAAACACTCTCTATTTTCACAACTGCCTCAAGAAACAGACAAATGCACTAGAAGAGGAACTTCATGGTGTCGGTGTGAATTAATTCTCTCTGCCCATGTTCCAGGCTGGGCACTGGAGGACGCCTCTCCTGTGAACCTCTGGCTCTTGGGAAGGCTGAGATCACAGCAGCTCTGGCTACATGCACCGAATGAATACACAGGCAATTTAGTCACACACGAGCTCACACAGCCTCCTTTATATTGTGATCCAGTGTGAAATTCCCTTTATACTATTCAGCAGCCTGTTTTTCTATGGGTCACTCCCTTCACAAATCAGGTTCCATTCTCTCTGGACATTACTACAGATGCGCTTTGGTGGTCAAATGTTTACAAAGACATTTTAGACTAGAGATCTATAAATATCACCATAGTCAGCTTTAAGGGTACAAAAGTATTTTTCCACTCTGTTTTTAAGAGCCATTCAAAGACAACTTTCACAGAAAGAACAAAAAACAAATGTCCAAGTTATAAAATACAGTCCCCCAACTTGAACTTTGCCTGAAGACCAAGCAGGGCACATTTCAGCCATGAAACAAACTCATAAAAAGCTGAAAATAATAGGTTATAACTAAGGAACTTCATGTTAACCCCTGACAAACTGTGTGTAATGGAGCATAAAAAAGGATATTAGAAGTTATATACAGCAAATATAAATGACAAGTCAACAACCAGGACCATTACCTGTTACATCAAACAAGAGTAAAGGGAGCCTTTCTAGGTCTTGGACTACCCTCACCATTCTCCTGAGAGCCATACTGAACTCTGTACTCAGCATGCCAAGACTGGGAACACTGTGACAGGACCAGGCATCCCAGTCCTTGAAATAGCAATATGAAAGTATTTGCTTATGAGAGAAGTTTGCTTCTCTAAGGGTTTCCCTGTGTCCTGGAAAAACTGAAAGCTGTTTGATCCTAAATACGATTAAAATACATAGTCATCATCATCGGATCAAGTATTTTAACCATTTTCAGCACATAACAAGAATCTCACTACTCATCCTTCTGTTCTTTCAACGAATCTTCCCTCTTGTGAATTAAGCACTCTCTAAGTACAATATACTATAGCTGCCTCACTTCCAAAATATTTTTTCCCCCAAATGCAGGGATTGAAATCCTTTCTGAGATCAGTGCACAGTGACTCTCACATTTACCTCAAAAGGCAGAATTTCAGTTTCAAGTTTGAAAACCAAGGCAATGTCCTGTCTTAGGAACAACACCAAAGTGAGATCTTTGCAACACACTCTGTCTCCCACTCACACAAGTCCCCAACTTTTGACAAGTGGATGAAAAGGAACAGCCCCACTTGCCAGGCACAGCTGTGCTAATGCTGAGGCTCAAAACGGTTATTAAAAGTGGAGTTTTTCAGAGGCAAAATCCCCACATGTGTAAAGCTGCTGAGTATTTCTTGACCTCTTTAAAACCTCTTTTCAAAATAACCTTTAACAGAAGTAATACAACAGCTGAAGTGGATTTGGCTAAAAATAAACACAAAGAAAATACATAGGGGTCCTGCATCCTTAAAACAAAAAGTGAAGGCTCAACATTTACTGTCTTCTCCCTGTGTGACAATTAACTGCCAAGGGTTTATATCACTCACCTTTGAGGTGAGCCAACAAAGTTAGCGTATGTAGAGAGAGTTTGTAAAAACATTTAAAACAATTTGCAAGAAAAGCAGCAAAAGCAAACAAGAATTCTGAGTGATTGCTTTTAAACCTGCAGTATTTACCAGTGCCAGCAGTGGACTGATGATGGTCCTTTCCATGAGACCCCAGTTACTTCCAGAGAACCCACTCTCAGCTCACATAGGATAACCTCATGTAGCAAAGACAAACCAAATCTCTTGATGACATGATGACTTTATTCAAAGTACCAACTCAGAACAGTCAACCTTGCTGCAATGAATGTCTGTTGGAAAATTGTGGCACTTCCATTTATTTTAAGATTTGACCAGGTACTACCTATACATCTCAACCCAATCTTGCAAAATACAAATTTCCTGGAAAATATTTCATGGAAATTCTATTATTAATTACTGGGTGGGGGGAAACAATGAGTGATATAAACAATGAAGGGCCATGTGAAAAGCACAGCGGGACTGCAAAGTCATTCCAGCCTGTACTACACGAAATGAAATATATTCTGTAATTATTTATTTTTAATACTACGTCAATGCACCCTATTGTGAAGGCTTAATGTTATGATGCAAGAGAGAAAGACAAAACCAACACACATTCAAAGCTCTAGCGTTGCAGGCTACAATTCATATACAAATGTAAAGCATCATCCACTATAAAAAGTGCTTTGATTTAATTCAGTGATCATATGTCAGTAAAGTGTGCAAGGCAAAAGACATTTCTATGAGTTAGAAGTTTCAGTAAGCACCCTACAGTGTTTTCACACCAACAAAATAAATGAGATTTGTCTCTGGCACAGACAAAGCACTGATTCTCACAAGGGACTAAACAGAGCATTCAATTAAGAGTACACCAATGCTTTTCAGCTCCTGATACATAAAGATAGACAACTTACCAGAGAAAAAGCACCCATGAACAGATGCTTTTTTCCCCACTCCTTTTTAAACCACGTTCAACATCAAAAAAGATTGACTAACATTTTGAGCAAACAAATTTCATACTCCTGGTTGTTCATAAAAATGAGCTTGATCATCTTATATTACAGTATCATTTTGAAGCACCAGTATAATGAAGAGATAATCAAAGAAACAAAAAAAAGCATTCCTATTACCACATCATTGCTTTTTACAACTACTCAGCTAAAACACTGAAAGCTCCAGCAGATCTTATACTTTTTCCCTTTCTGACATCAGTAGTAGTAACAGCCAGGAGCATCACGACAAACCATATTATTTTAATGGTTTTCTGGCACTCCTTTCCATCTGCAAAGGATGTTACCATCACTACTACAGGGTATTTTAAATAACTCCTTAAAACACACATAGCAGCCTCTGCAAATAGCCACAAGTGATTAACATCTGTGAATGAATGCAACTAACTTGCAATTAGATTTGGAAAGTAAAGGGTAAGCTCTACCTAAGTTTGTAGTCAGCTACAAACAGAAAGGCCAAGTTACCTTTAAAGAATTACTCAGAAGACTAAATGAACTGGGAACCAGGAAAACACATTTTAATGTACCTAGGGGCAGATATTCATGAGCAGAAAGCCAAATCCCACTAATGAAATAGAAGTCTGCATCCTGGGAATCAGAGGTCCAGAAAGGAATTCAGAGGTCACAGTGGAGGACCAAATTCCCAGCTGAATGCTGTGAGTAAAAAAGATAAAGTGCCATTGTACTGTTGGAAAATGCAGCCACTTGTCTTGGTCCTGGTCCCCTGACTTTAAAAAACATATTGAAAAGTCTGGAGGATTAGTGAAGAACAATAAAAATTTTATCTGGTTGGAAAAAAACAAGATGAGTCCATTCTTCTACAACAAAAAGGACAAACTTTCAGGTTCTCTAACTCTTTCACTTGAAGCTGCTTCTCCAGGAGATTGCATTAAACAGCAGGACTCTCTAGTCTCACTGACAGATGCTCTAATATCCAGTGTCTAAGCCCTAAAAATGCATAAAGGTAGTTTGAAATAAATACACATTTGGAGAAGTAATGATTACTTGCCATTTTTACAGATCATATAGGAGATGGGTAAATTCTCTATCATTTACTTTTCAAATCATGATTTGACAGCCTCCCAAAAGCTACGTGCTAGCTCATCCACAGCTGTAAAAGCAGATACAGAAATTACTACTGAAATTATACAGCCTGCGCTACACAGGTCAGAGTAAAAGACTACTTTGATCTGATTTCTGGCCTTAAAATCTATGAATCTACACCGAAGATAAAACTGTAAGCAAGTAGTTCTATTGGTTTTCTGTATCACCAAGCCAATAAGCACAAGCTCTCTCAAAGAACAAGTATTAAATATATCATCCCCTCAGCATTTGTCACTGTGCTGGATAATTCACATGGATATTTAATCACAGGAAATCCCTTGTGAAGGCAGGAGAGGAACTCTGCACAGCCGAGTCCGAATGGTGCAAATGGCAAGTGGGGATGCTCAGCCCTGCACGGCAGCAGTGAGGGGCTCCAACAACGAGCCGTGGAGTAGAGGCAACAGCCAGAGCCTGCACCTTGGTCTCCATGCAAACCACTGCCCCCCAGATGTCCCTGCAGACTGACCACAGGCTCAGCTGCCTGACAGCAAAACCCAGAGTAAGCTTGCTGCAGCACCTCTCTGGGTTCAGGAGCCACCACTCACTGAGGGCTCCAAGAAGACAAGAAGAGATCGCTATATATTTATTCTGCTTTTCCATCCTCCATAAGTCTTCGTACTGACCACTACTGGATGAGGGATTAGGGGCTAAGCGGACCTTTGACCTGTCAGCAGACATTGACTGATGAATGCTGGTGGCTTTAACAATACATAAAAAAGACAAATCATCATGCTGTGATTTGTTGTGGGTAGCAACCCAAACAAATTCACATTCTCTCTAAGTGCTGGAGCTAAAAGGGCTATAAATGCAGAAAAAGATCCTTTGTCTACTCTGTACATGATGTTTGTCCTCAAAGAATCCCTTCCACCTTGATGTCTGCAATATTTAGCTACAAGCAGGCAGCATTTAGGTATTTTACACACAAGTGTAGAATCCATTCCTACCTAAATATATGTATTTATATATATGATGAGTAAGAACACCAAAAATAAACACTGCACAATAACTGTGGTTAATATTTCAACCCATCCCTTAATGACACCACCTCAATGCCTCAGGTACAGGGGTTTTCCTAAACAGTATTTTCCATGTTCTTTCTGCTGATGGAATATGTCAAGCTAGTCAAGCTAGAATTGCAGAAAAAGAAAATTTACCTGTGCTGCAATACCTGGATCCAATCGCATCAATTACACATAATCACTAGATGCTATGTTTGGGGACAGGCATGCAAACAGGAAACCTGGAAACAGAAACTGATGCAAGGCAGCAGTGGAGAAGCCTCATGTCCAGCTTTTGGAACGGGATCCTGCTGGCCAGCTCTGCAAAGTGGCCATTTTCCACGCTTGCACAACAGCAAGTCTATCTCACAGCATGGCCTGGAGCAGCTGTATTTGGGGTTGAGCTGTTGTTGAGGCATCATTCAGGTTATGAAGCAAAAGCAGTAGAGTTGAATCAGGGAGTCAAAACGAGTCAAGCTGGTCTTGGGAGCACGGAACAGTAAAGGAAGCCAGCAGAGTTAGGGGACAAGAACAAACTAGAAATGTTCCCTCCAGTGCTCTTCCACACAAAACCTCCAGACAGCACTTCAGGTACAGTGCAAAAAAAAGAGCTCACCTGAAGCCAGAAAGACCATCCTACTACTCTTAGACTCTGGAACATCACCATATCTAGAAAACCCATCCTAGTATCCTTTCTTTTCCCAACCTTCACAAGCATCAACATCCTATCTTTTTATTTTCTTTTTTTAAATGCGTCTCCTCAATTCAATTAGCATCCAAGAAACATTGATTGAAAAAAAAAATTTAAAAAAAACCCTCAAAAAACCCAAAAACCAACAAAAAAAAAGAAAAAAAAATAGAAAAAACCCCACAAAAACAACAACGGAAAAAAACCACTAAAAAGCAAACAAAACAAAATCCACTCCCCCCCCATGTACAAGATGCACATCTTTTGGATATAAATTAACTCTTCAGAGGCAGGGCAGCCTTGTGACACTTCAGACTTGGGGTCCCTTCTGGCCAGAGGTGGTGGGAGCCCAAGCTCTGCACGTTCATCTACCCCCTCAAATAAAAGCCAAGTTTGCTATACCTCTAGAAATCAAAAGGTGCAAATTATTTACCAGGTATCAATTCACAGGTAGTTGGCCTAATTCTGCCTTAGTTCTTTCCTTCTACAAGGTCACTTTTGAAGTGGTTTTATTCCTTCAGCCCTTTGAAATCCTGCGCAAGACGAACCAATACATACTGTGGTTAGAAAAGGCCTAGGATTGCTCACCTAGTTCTTCCTTTGGCTAATGGAACCTGTTCCCAGGACTTCAAAAACAAAGCCTAATTTTTAAAAAACCAAGACAACAACAAAAGACATTGCTGATGATTTCCCATGAGAGTATTGATTTTTCCCCATTTTCTCTTCATTTTGTTTTGAGAGGGGATTTTTTGGGTTTTTATTTTATTAGAAAAAATGACACATTTTCAAAAGCTGAAAAAAAAAGCATCTTTTAGTTGACAATTGCACTGAACATTAACTGAAATCTGCAAAGCCATTTTTCCTATGCACAATCAAAAGCTGACAGACAGGGAAGCACAGAGCATATTAAAAAAACCACACAGGCAAGCTGAGAGAGAATGGGTAAAACAGCCATCCTGAATCAGCTCCGAGCTGCTCTAATGGAATTAGGGTCACTCTGACAGAAACACAGTCAGATCACAGAGAAAATTTAATAATTTCTTATTGCAGTCTGTAAAAGCTGGGGAGGATTTGAAATAGCTGTCTGCCAAATTAGCACTTCTGCATCCACCGTTCGTGCGCATGTGCCCCTTCCCACTCACCTTCTCCTCCCAGCAGCCCACCTGAGCAGCCAGGAAAGCACCACTCCCCTCCTGCTGCCAGGGAGGCACCCAGAGAGCCCCTCTTTTTCTGACACTCTGCCACTCGGTTTAACCTTTGGATGCCACTTCAACTCCTCGTCACTGACATTCTTCACAGCTCCTGTGACCTCGATTCCAGGGCAGGCACCGGCACAGCGCGGCGCCAATTCCACCAGGCAATACACACTAAATCTGCTTTATCTCAGGCGTTAACATCCCGCTTTCTGCCAGCTGCCTTAATTGCCAGGGAGCTACAGCACCCCTGAGATGTGTTACAACAATAGCAGGTGGGGAAGGTAGGGAAGACCCAGGCGTGGAGGCTCCCTGAGCAGCCAGCCACGAGCCACGCTGCTGCCAGGGATGCAGGACAGCCCATCTCCAGCCATCCTTTTCCTGACCCTATAAAGCAATTTAGGGACTGACTCCAGAAAATCCAGGGATAACTCTGCTCTCACTATCCTGTTGTTTTCAGTAAGGGAAATGCAAGAATGCTTTGCAGATACAGAGCCTGCCCATCCCTCCACTGACTCCAGGCAGCACTGCAATGGGGAAAAGGAAGAATCACAGTGATTTCTTTGGAACAGCCATAACTAGTGCAATAAATAAATGTTCTTTTGCTGAAGCCAACAGGATGCTAAGGGGACTAAAAAACAGAGGAGTGTGCACATGGGTTGCCCCTTTCACAGCATCCCTCTCAAGCTTCTTCTGGAAGCCCCAGTGTCCATACATTGTCATATCTTCCCTTTGTCCTTCACTACTGTCCTGAATCAGGGCTCTCCAATACCAGATTCACTACTGCATCACTTGTTTGCATCACTGATGGGCAGGCCCCATAAAATGCAGAATTTGGGGTTGACATTTTACCCCTGCAGAGGCACAGAGCAGACAGGTCCTTTCACACAGCTCCCAGCATCTGAGGGTTGGAAGCAAGATTCAGTGGGTAAGATGATAGAAAAACTCTAAGTTGCTAAAATAGACAGAGTTGCTAAAAACCACTTTCCATCCTAGGAAACCTTTGATTAATCCATGGTGGCTGCGGTAGTTAAAAGGTCAGTGCCCTCCAGAGCTGCCTTCCAGATTAAGAAAAAGCAATTCAGAGTCAGTCTGCACCAGAGAAAAAGACATACATACAGATAAACTTGCTGCCCAACACACAAATGTTCCAAATCTGAGAAAACATAGAGAAACAGAGCCAATTTTGTTACATTTAAGCATTTGGAATTATTCCACAAAATTAGCAAACCATGTCTACCACAAGTTATCCTCAGGCCAAGAACTGTCCTGGGACATCTCAAGCTCCACCAGCTTCTGCACATCTGTGATGTGACTGATGCTTCTCTCTTTTGCAGGAGCCAGTATAAAGATAATAAATTTCAGGTAATTATTTATACACCTCAGAACACTAAACAAGTACTTCTCTATGCCAGATTCCAAAATGGGCTACAATGTCCAGACATTCACATTATTCAGTGATCTGAATAAGCACCTTTCAACAGCACCAGCACACAGCAAAGTAAGCTGAGGAAGGAGACAGCTGTTGCCCCCAGTTTAACTGGGCAGCTCAGACCCATACAGACCTATATTAATCTGCTGTGTGTACATGTCATCCCTAATGACAACAAAATAACTGAATTTGTGTGTTTCTTCACATCCCTTCTTGAGTCTTCACTCCAGCTTCCCTAAATTTAGATCCTCCTCTCAGTCAAGGACACGTAGGACCCCCCAGTCTGTTTCCTACATTCAGCCAGGGTCCTACCAACATGAATCAAGATCTCCTTCAACTTTCACAAAATTACATCTAATTTTAAGCCTGGTGACTAAAGCTGCAGTGAGAAAGAGATGACTACTGGCACCTGAGGAGGTGCATCATGGTCATCTCATCTCCAACTCAAGCATCCCAGGAGCCCTGGGTTCTTTCAGAGGCAAGAAGTATTCACAACTGCCAGAGTCTGTGATGAATGTGCAGACATTTGGACACTAAAAATCTGGGTACAGGTTAAAAAAAAAGGGAAGGGGTCTGCACAAATATTGGGGATTGCTTAACAAATACACACCCCAAGATTATGCAAAAAAGCATCGAGGTTTCCTGCTCTCTGCATAACCCATTCCATGAAACATTCCTACTATAAGGTGTTTTTAGCAGGCTATCATTAGCCATGCTTTTGTCCTCTTGTCTGTCCACAACAGCATTTTGTGCACATATTTCCCCTTGGTTGGATGGGGCTAATTAAAGCCAGTCACAACAACTCTATGGGACTACCAGGACAACAGCAAGGACACAACAGCTAAAAGTATGATCACAAGGAAACACTGTACTCCAATTCTGCCAAAATATAGATGCAGGAGAGCTCTGCCAGAAGGTAAGAACTTGCACCCTCTTCCTCAACGTCTTTCTCCAACAGCAACTGCCTGCTGACTCAGGAGAGATGTCTCAGTGCTACACAAATTACGAGAGCTGGCAAAAGAACAAGGAAAAAGTAACAGGGATTACTGTGACCCCAATACTTCTTTCTTCCTCCGCCCCCAATTTTCTTTACTCATCTGTGCGTGTTAGAAATCAAACTGTCAGGTTTTGATCTCGCAGCTTCTCCAGAAATTCTTTCTGCACTTGAATAAATTTTGTCAGCCTTTTTAGTTCTACTTGTGCCCCTTCACACACACCCTGTTTATCTGCAATGCGCACACTGGGAAATAGAAGACTGGGGGGGAAGTTGTTTCTTAACCCTCAGTTTCCAGTACAAACAAAGAAGGTTTAATATTTCTGGAAGGAAATTTTGCAAGGCATTCAAGCTTTCCAAAGCCAAATGTTACTTACTGTCCGCTCCTGCTAAAGGCAGCATCAAGCAGCAGAGGATGGCTGCTGGCACAGTCAGTACTGGGATGCAGAAGTTAGGCACCATATTCCAAAGTAGAGCAAGTCCTCTTCAGTCTGAGGCAAGTGGTCAGTACATCCAGCGTTACAGACACAGACTTACTCCTGCAAACCAAAAAAGGAAAATTATTATGACACACAGATTAACTGCCAGTATACCAAACTGCATTGCAAAGTCATCGTTACAGATACTTTTTAAAAGAAATGTACCTATCTTCCCTGCATGAGCAGTGGAGCACCACACACGCTTCCAAATTCAATAAGCTGATTTCAAGGGTCAGCAGGCATAAATGCACCTGTCTACAAGTTTACCTTCATGTACAGTCTGGTTTATGGCCCATTAATGCATTCTTTAGTTGTTGTTCACAACAAATAGTTCTGAAGCTGCACATTACATTCAAGAAACAATCTTAAGCTCTTGTAACTCTCCTTCCACGCGTCCTAGACAGACGTGGTTGACTGCATGTGTAGGGAGGGTTTGTGATCAAATTGCATATGAAGCACAGCTTGGACCATCCAGCTGGGCTGGAGTACACCAGGCAAGTCTCAGCGGGTTCCAGCAGAAGAAACAGAAGCTGAATTGGATCAGCTGTCAGCTCACAGGGTGAGAGTCACAGCAGAATGTTATTAAGGAAAGTGTTTATAAAGAGAAGCTTTACCCAAAGCAAACACCTCAGCTTCAAACTCCCCAAAATAGAGGCAATGACTACCTAAAAGGATTCATGATTGGATATTCCCTCTCCAAAACAAAGCAAATCATCTTGCAAATTGCCTTAACTTGGGCATCTGCTTGAACATTGAAATACAGAAAATTTCTTGAAAACCAACCAAAAAAAGGCAAGTATTTAAAAAGAATACAATTTCTGTGTATCTTCCTTCTTTATCTTTTAATGCAAATATATTCACTGTACTTCCATCTCAAAGTCTAAGGTCTCCCTATTAAAACAAACTTTAAAGGAGCTAGCAAGCATCATGCCCTCAGCAACCACACTCAGCAGTGACAGGGGCTTACACTTCCAGTGCCAGGCATCTCAATGCAAGCCCAAGAATTATTTAAAAGCAGATGTGATTCTCCACTGAACTGCAGCAGTTACCCAACTTACCAACACAGCATTATTAGTGAAGAAATCTCATGCTGGCAGACGCCGCCTGAGTGGGCCCCGTGAGTATCCTTGAAGCCAAGTAGCTGCCACTGTGCACACTCACACTTTCATGGCCCAACACGCCACTCTTACTCGTGTTGGCAGACATTTCAAACACACCTTCAGGACTGCTCTAACAGAGATATTTCTGAATTTTGCTAGGTTTGGAAGTGTATTGTTTTTTTGGAAACCGCTGAGCTTTTGATGGAAGTATCACAAGTTACAAACACGTCTACTTCTGACAAGAGCACAGCGCTCAAAGAATGCCAGCAATGATCATGCCTAGGGAAATCCACGAGAAATCTCAAGAGAATCTACCTTGGCAAATATTTACA
This sequence comes from Onychostruthus taczanowskii, assembly GCF_017590055.1. Taxonomy (NCBI): domain Eukaryota; kingdom Metazoa; phylum Chordata; class Aves; order Passeriformes; family Passeridae; genus Onychostruthus; species Onychostruthus taczanowskii. The sequence continues at coordinate 9,593,271 of NW_024504786.1, forward strand.
GTGCATAGTACTAACAAACAGGAGATCATGATTCTTCTCCATTCTGTTACTGTATTTGCACAGTAAATCTTTTCCCATGTTATAATATCGCACAACACAGAGAAATCTTTATTTATGCAACATTTTCTCCAGCCAAGACATCTGAAAATACTTTACAAAATAACCTAGCTCTAACCTAGATGCAGAGAGAATACTGATCATCTCATCCTGCTTTTATTGTCTCAATGAGAAGGCATAAATCTAACTAAGTTCAGCAGCAAAATTTTGAATACTGCAGAAGAGGCTCTTTGTACCAGCCACACACTCAGTTACCTTTGCTGCCCTCCAACTTCCTCATCCTCACTCAACTCTCACCAAAGGATTACTAAAAGCACCATTTACATGTCTCACATGGCAAAGAGAGATACAGGTAGTTGTGTATTTATAGCTGCACAAGCTCTAATCCAACGACAGAATATCTCAGTCCCCAAGCAGTTGACCCAGCATTGGTCAGCTCCCCAGATGTGGCCCACACAGGAATGGAAAGAAATGCCTGGATCAAGACTGATGATTATGCTTCTAAATTCTGCATGTACAGGGGTAATTTTTGCTGCCTGAAGAAGGGAACCCACGGAAGCACTTTACGCAGCATTACATCTGGCTCAACAGCAGCCAGAATCCCAAGAGGCTACTCTTCCTGGGGAGGGGGTGGGAGACACCAAGGGTTGAAATTACTGTGTCAAAACTAATCATGTGTGTCAAACACTGTAAGACTAGGACAGAGAATTTTTACAGGTGGTGCTGAAACATCTTAGGTATTTGTCAGACCACAGTGGGGGTGAGCAGCTTTCAGAGAGCTTTTCCTCTTTCATTCACTTCCATTAGCAACAGAAGTGTCTCATCTAATGGTGTATCTTGAGCACAGATTGCTCAGTCTTGTCAATAGCACCTCCACAGCCCTCATTCAGAAGTAACTCTCAGGAACACAAAAACCTCAGTTAAAGAACAGGTCTGTCTCTTGATTTCTCTCTTCTTTCAGTAAATGTGACCAAGCTTCTTCTGCAGTTTCAGCAGATTTATAACTTTCCTCTCCAGCCCATGAGATACATACAGCATGCACTATGCAGAACTAGTGTATTGTCAGATATCCTACCAGATGCTTCATAGACTTGATCTTTTTCAACTGTTTAGTGCTCTAAATAATTTACCATCTGGTAGAAAAGCCAGATTTTCTTATGCCAGACTGCTGTCTGTCCCTCCAAAGTTAATAGACCACCTTTGGCCTTAAACAGGATCAAAATTTGCCACTTCCTCTTTCCATGGTTGCTCTGCTTATGGAAAAGTTGTCTGCATTCAATAATTAAAGAGCTTTAAATTGGAATGTTTTAAAATTTTATAAATCTCAGTCGCTGTCATTTTCTTTTGAAAGTGAAAATATTAAAAAACTTCTCCCAGTGGTCCAGCTTTCCCAACAAGACAATCCAATACTCAAAGCAAGGGCATCAGCTGAAGTTCAGTTAACCCTTAGAAGGGCCAGTGTTACCCTGAGAGTGTTAAACAGCAATCCTGAACCACTGCTAAAGGCTTCCTTTCCTGGGGCAGAAGGCAGCCTAGGATGGAAAGCAGCTAAAAACCAGTTAATACTGGTAGATTTTTGGCAACAAGCTAAACAAATACAAAGTCAGTATTGCTTTGGCAAAATCAAGTACAACAGCAACTGACCAAATTATTCCTACAATTCTTAATGTGTCTTGTCCCCAGCAAACTCATGCCTCTTCAGGCTGCTCTCTCTCATTTCTGGACTGATCTCCTGTGCACCAGATGATCTCAGTCCCTTCATTCGAAGGCCTCCTTTAATCTCCCTGCTTTGGCCAGCATCTCACAACTAATACTGCATTTGGGAGCCCAGACACTGTACAAGAAGGTTTTTCAAAAACACACGTACATTCTCATTTCTTCTTCTGCATCTGGTCCTGGCAATATTATAAACTCTACACTACATAACCCAAAATTAGGCTGAGGCTAAGCACTCCAGATGGCTTTGTAAAAACAGCTTTGAGTTTAGCAAGCTAAACTCCTGCCTCTGCTCCAAACTCCGTGTTAGAGCTACCGAGAGCTAGTTTGGCAGAAAACTAGAAAGCAGGAAAGCACAACAAAAAACTAGCAATCTTCATTTAAATATATCAGTTTTTTGCTGCGGGGCAGGTGGATGGAAAAGAGGTGGTCTTGAGGACATTTTTTGAAACCTACATGGTTTGATTCTTTCAGACAGGCAGAAAAAGCTGGACTCATTTAAAACAGAGCCAAAAATACCAACAGCTCATATGGTACTAAGAAATTCTGGCAATGAGTACGTCTCACAGGAGACTGCAATGAGATTAGAAAAAGCAGTCAACTTTAAAGAGTCAAGAGGAATTTCAAACCAGCACTGAATAGCTTATGTCCTCTATGAACTCTTCTGCAAGATAAACTGAACTGAAACAAGTGGGTCACCAGCCAAGACTGGCACAGTGAAGAACAGCATCCCCAAAGCAAGCCTGTCCATTCCAAACCAGGGACAAAACCACCGCACTAAAGTCGCTTTTTAGGTTAAGCTACTTTGCAACCCAAAGAATCTTAGAAGTCAGCACAAAAAAGTTCCCTCCAGGAACCCCTGTATATCCACGGAACTGCCAGGTTTTGTTGTGTGTTTGAGTACTGACACTGCCTTTGTTGTGAAACATCATTAAGAGACTCTGGAGAAACGTACAGGGTGGGAAGGTGAGCCCAGTCCATAAGCAATGTCCTTATCTGACCTGGAGATGTAACAGTGTCTCTTCAAAAAGGAACCTGAAACAATTGTGTTTGTTTTTCAAAGCCGAAACTTCCTGAGCATTCTCAAGGTGAGCCCAAGGATGCAGGTCAGAAAACACCAACTGGGCACACCCAGACGATGGTAAAAACAGGGCTGAAATTACATCAGCCTCTCCCAGTGCTACTACATGTGCAACACAATCAAATTTTCCTTCTGGAGTCCTACCCTCTGTATTTTACAAAAGGATCTGAAAGGGAGCCAGTGCTCCAGAGGAACCCAATCAACACAATACCACCTGATCAGCTCTGGGGTGTCACATCAGCGACGGCGATCATGCATCACGCAGAGCAATAAGGCAGCTCTTTATTCTGTTAAAAGTGAGAACAATAACTGGCTACAGCTCAGCTGCTTCGCTCTGTACATAATGCCTCATCTGTGCTCAGAAGGAGGAACAGGAAAACCATGACACACCATATAACTCAAGACCATCATATTGCACACATTAAAAGTTGTGGAAGCAGTTACACACAAGCTAATGACTTTTCAATGTTTCACTTCACTACATTAGTATTCCTTTAGCATAGATTTCTTTGTGCTTTTCCACGAGAAATATAATATAAAGAGACTTGGGGAGTACAGCAATATGGCCAAAAAAGACAAAATGAGTCTCATTTCACTCAGAACTCCCACATGCAGGGACTGTATTAGAGAGATTCAGTGGGGAGATAGATGGTGATGATGGCAACGCTGGAATAGATTTAGGGAGGAACTTCCTATGAGCATGCAATACAATAAAAAGGCCAAGAGCTAAAGAAACTGCCACATAAGCAAAGGTACCACCTCTGGGACCCAGGCATGAGCAGGCCCAGAGCATCAGTCTGGTGCTCCCAGTAACAAGATTCTCAAACCATCCAGAAAGAAGGAATGAACTAAGCAATTTAAAAACCAGAAAGGATAAAAATCTCTGTCAAATCATAAGAACTAGACAGAGTGCTAAGGATTTGATAGCTATCTGTAAGTACAAGAAGGATACAAAACACCAAGAAAGGAGTGGAGGAGTATAATTAGTCATGGGCATGCAACCGTGAGAATGAGACAAAGCAAACGGAAGTGTATGCAGATTATTCTCAGTAAACAGTCAAAAAAAAAAAAAAAAAAAAAAGGGGGGGGGAAACACACCCCCATAATCAAGTATTTTTCCCAGAAGGAAAATGTTTCATCACCTGTTTGGAAAGAAAATAAAAATGAGGTAGGAAAAAACAAAAAGAAAACCCAAAATATCCCAATATCCCATAATCTGGGAAAAAACCTCAAAACAAACCAACAAACTAATACAGGCTGATTGGTATGGAGCAACATATGTAACAGCAAGAACAACTCAGAAGTACTTTAAAAAGTTTCCCCTTATTTTGATAAAGTACAAAAAAGTGAGAAGTGTTTAAGCACAAACTGGCCCAGCTACAGGTCACTGTGATCCTGAACATGCAATCCCAACTTGACCCAAGGAGAGGAGCAAAGCCACTTTCAAGCAGAATACAAGCACAACTTGAATATTCCTGTCAGCTTTATTGGCTACATTTGGCTCCAAATACATTAATTTCTGAAGGTGTCATTGCCTGCAGACAATACTAGATAAGAAAGAGGAATTTTTCCAGTGGAACAAGGATTATGAAGGGCCCCGTTAAATAACTATGGAGATAAGTTAAAACATCCACTTAAAATATAGATCAGCCTTGAGCCTCACAAGCCCAGCTATCACTCACAGCGAGCACTAAGCACAGATTGCTGTAGATCACCCTACCCAAGTGTAAAGGCTCCTAATTCCTGCTGTAAAGTATCCTTAAAAGAAGTAAACTGTTGCATATCAGCCTTTTAACAGAAGTCTCTAACATTTACAGAATAGGCCCAGCACTGCATCCAGATGCATGAATTACAGATCCAGGGCATTAGAAAGTCCCACAAAAAATAAAACTAAATTCACCTATTCCTTAACTGTCAGCAAACTCCACTAATGAGAAGAAACATGCTCACAAGTCAGACATCTCCACAAAGCAAGAATTTCTGTGCTTCTTCTACAAATTACTGTACATGTGACAATATACTCCTAATAAAAATGACTGTGCTATAACAGGCCTGACTGAATTCAGCACAGTAGAAAACAGTGCAAGGACTAAAATCACTAGGAATGAAGTCCTCTCCTTTAAACCCAATTCCAGGGCATTAAGTTCTGCACAGCCAGGGTGCAGACAGGTGGTTTTAAACTAAAGAGAGGGGGACCTGAGAAACACAGTCCTTCTGGGATGCTGCTTACACCACAGCTGAGTGCCATTGACTGTACAGTTGTGGCCCTGTTATTCCTGCATCTGGTTCCAGCAGTGCCAAACACACTGGCTCTGCACCTCTCAGACTGACAGAACGTGCAAGGCAGAGCAGACCTAAGTTCCACTGAGCACCAGAAGTAATTTTAACCAAAAGGGCAAGAATGCTAATGATTGACCAGATGAGAGATAATCTGTCCTTCCATCCCTTCAAGGATTTGCATGATGTCGAATGGCATGAAGTCAAACTAAATCCTAAATCGAGACTATTTCAAAATTAAATAAGTTTCCTCTTTGTAAGAATGTTTTTACTCTATCCACGTATCTACTCAGTCTTCTTAGAGGCCTCAGTGTCAAAATTTTTGAGACCTCCCAAAATCTGAACAAGCCCTTTCTCTGGCCTGGAGATTTGGAGCAACTTCTAGAAATTTTCCTTTGCAGAATCCATTAAAGTTGGACCCTGTGAGAACATGATCTTCAGGTATTGTGTTATTTTTACAGTAATTTTTGCTTCAACCACAGTACAAGATACATAAAGAACTTTTCTTTGGGAGGGTGGGGGAAAGTTGTTCTTTGTAACAAAAAATACCTTACATTTGATGGAAGTTCAGTTATGTTTTATGTAACATAGCATACTACTGGGGTCTGCTCACTTAATGCATTTCAGATTAACAGCTTATTCTAAATCTGCTTTTGCAAAGACCTCAATTTCTGGAATTTGCTTAGCTTTCATATTTAGAAATACTGGGCACAATACTAGCAGCAAGTCTTCTAAAGTATTTTCAGTGGTTAAAAAATGATGCAAAGTAATAATTTCCCTCTTTGGCAGCACACTCCTCTTCCTTAACCTTCCGTCATCCACCAAGACAAATTTTCACACAAGACAATAGCACTGATTTGCCTAAATAATTTATCTTCTATGTACAGTCAGCAGTTCTTCAAAGCCCACCTTGGATCTTTCAATTTTCCTTTTATACTCATTTTACTTTATACACTCTACTACTGATAAATGGGAGTTGGGTTTCCAAATTTTCCTCTCAAACAGCTTCTCAAGCCTGCCACCTACCTAGAGCGAATTATTCCCAGCTAACTGCTTGCTAATTTAACTGCTTTTCCCAGTTTGCTTTCTTATGTTCCCCTACTGATTTCAAACCACACCAAGGAACTGATTCACTCCCCCCTTGCACCCTCCCTTTTTCTTTTCTACTCTTACTTTTTCCCATTATAATACTAGGGATGCTTTGACTAGCTTATTCACTTTCTTTTAAGTTAGCCTTTCTCAAGTTTACCATCATTCTCAGCATTTTCATCTTCTTCATCCCTCTGAGCTCAATGATGTATTCATGCCCTATATTCACCACAGTCATGGCTACTCATGAAGACGTATGTGAGGAGCCCACAAACACCTTCAACCTTGCTGATGCTGCAGCATCTTGGCGAAGCCAGGAGTGATTAAATTATCCTGAGCAACCCAACTCCTTGTGTCTGCAGCTATTTTAAGCCAGGCTCTGGAAAGAACACACACACTGGTGACAAACCGCCCACCCACTGTCTCGCAGCCGCTGCCACACGTGGCAATTGAGTAAAAAAGGACTCACGGCTTTGATCCTGCTCACAGAGACAAAAATCCTTTTCCACAGGTCCACCAAGCACACATGAAGTGCCAAGACCCCAAATACATCTTGGCTGTCATCCTTTCTAGACATGGGCACCGCCAGCTGAGGAGCAGCAGGGCTCCAGCAGACGGGATTCCCGCCTGTCCCAACCACCCCTGCCAGCCAGCACCAACCCGTGCAAGAGAAGGCAGCAGCAGGCTGCCACAGGGATGGCTTCTTCCTAATGCCATCATTCAGCAGACAACTTATGCCCTACTGGAGGGTTTATGTATCCAATTAAACTTCCCGTAATTCTCATCTTGTGAAACTGTGAACATTTTCAATGCTAGATTTTGGAATTATTCTCTCCCAAAGGGCTTTGAAGTTAATTATATCATAGTTGTTATTACTGTCTCAACCACGGATACTGCTTGAACCCCATTATTGTGTGTGTTACTGAGGGCTAAAATAAGAATAGCTGCTGTTTCAGTGTGCTCTGGAGCTAGCCTTTCCTGCAAACTGCTTCTATAACCTTTGCCCAAACATTATGTATGCTTGGTTTATATGCAGGTAGTTAACAGAGCCCAGTAGGGTAAATGGACTTATTACATTTATTAAACTGAATTCTCTCCATGCAGAACGCCCCCAGCATCCTGCAGTTTGCTGGCTCTGGAGGCATTTTGGCATTTGGAAGACAGCACCCAGAAATTCCCTCTGCAACTAATAAGCAAGAACTATGAAAGCACAAGTTTCATGCAATTGCCTTCTGTATGAAAAATGAAAACTGTTTCTGTAACCTCTAAAGAAACCTAGATGCAATCAGGCTTATTGTAATAAGATGCTAAATTTATGATTATTCCTTTTTATTTTTTCCTTCTAGTAAGGCCCCCTAGCTTTGCTTTGCCGAAAGAAAACAGCCTCTGAGGTGGCATATATGACACAGCACCTAAGCCATATTAAAGAGATGTAAATAAAAAAAGCCCTAGGTGTAATATAATGCTTATTGAAGATGAAGAAACTACAGGTCTGCATATTGTCAAATTCCCGATTTAATGGCAGCAAGTCAATCTTAACTCTTAGTACAAGAATTTCTATTCCTAAGTTTTTATTCTGAACTACTTCTCTCCTTCATTTGCACCTCAGGCTAAAAATTAAACTCAGGTTTTTTGCATTGCATTCTGTACAGTAAGGCACACAAAACATATACACATCAGATTTTTTCTTACTCAGATCTGAGGCTGTGTGTTCAAAACTCTTTGATGGAAGAAAATCAATTAATGTATTTTACAAGTCTTCTTTGTTTGTCAAATCAAAGCAGTAGTTTCCTAGTTACTTCCTGTCCAGAGGGACTGATTTAACAGCTGCATCAAGACTGCAGCAAATCCAACACTTTCTGGACAGACCAGCCATCTTCCATCTTTCATGACGCAAAGCAAATGCCAGGACTCTTCAAATAGGCCAAAATCTGCTTCCACAGTGGCATTCTGCAAGTAAATTCTTATGTAGGGACCACACACAAGTGCTGAGCACTTACAGGCAGCAGACACGAAAGCTCCACATGGCTGTGGATCCGTGCTGCCTCACACCTCATCAAGGATGCACAACCCTCATCTGCTTCGGATTAGAAAGATGAGAAAAGGTGGGAAGGCTAACAATATTCTGCACATGTTAATGAACCTGTAATAATCGCCTCTGCCAACCTCAGAAAGAAATCCAAAACATAAAGCCACGCCAAACATCACTATCTCTCAGGTAAGGTGGGTACATCCCCACCCCTACACAGCACTTGCTGCTCCTTGCATCTTGTGTGAACCCGAACCTCCCACGGACCCTCCTCATCCACCATAAAATCCACGCTAAATTTATCACAGATTTTGTGTGACTTTGCTTTTTATATCCAGCAATTTTCTGACTACTAGAAAAGGCATGCTTTGCTAACCAAGGGCATTCAGTGCATGGCAGTTATGTAGCTACTTCCAATGGCTTTGTTATTTCTGCACTGGAGAGGCAGCAGGAGAGATCAGTTCTCACATTCAGCACAGCATACACACGGCACAGATAGAGACATATGGGACGTTCTTCACCTCTTGGTGGTCCTCCATTACATCCTATGGCTCTAAAAAAAATTTAAGTTTTGCAATTCAACCTTAAGTAAAATATTCAAAAGAAAAAAGGCAAACAAAAAAATTTCACCCACCACAACACATCTGCTTCCACAAGACAGCAGCTTGCTTTTGATTTTTATAATTCAGTCTTGAAAAGCTCTTCTTCCTCAAACTTTGAGAGCATTTCCTATGTAACTCAGACCTTATAACTTCTGTGTATTCTCTTTAGCAGGAGAATGGTCCCATGCTAACAGTCTGAGTCAAGATAAACCTGAATTCTGAAAGATGATCAACCTGAAAAAGAAATAAATTATGTACCTCACACAAAACTGCCCTTTTCTAATGGAGACTTCTGCCAATACCAGATGGAAAGACCTTTGAAAAATAAGACATCCCATATGCCATCTGCAGCAACTTTGAGCTTTACTATTGAAATTATTCACTCTCCTTCCAGGCCTTCACCTTTACATGACCTTGAGTAACACATAAAGAGGGTAACACATAATGTGCAGCTTCCTGGGATACTATTCAGTAAAACATTAGGAAAGAAAATTACTGCTAGCTGTTTTTTCAATCCGTTCGTGCATTAGTGTGCTGAAACGCATACTTGGCGCCGTTGAAATCAGATTCAAGGTACGTTTTAGCGTACTTAGGAGGAAAGCTATTTTAATTTGTTAGTTGCCAGAATGTAAAATCCTGAAGGGAAAAAAGCTTCCAGCAGAAAAACAGAACAGATCTTAAAGGGGGAAAGATATTACCTAGCTTCACAAAAAACCAAGGAAAGCTTAAGGTGGACCAGGTTAAGTACAGCTCCAAGAAAAGGAACAGCCCCTTCTTCCTCCACATGGTTGATGCTGGCATGGGGCTGACAACACAAAATGCAGCACCTTGTTCATCAAAACCAAATATAATAAATTAACAGCAGCACAGCAACTCCTCAGCTGCCAAGAAACAATGGCTCTGAAGCTCTTAGTGACATATGGGGAACATGCTCCAAATTTTAAGCATTTACTTTTGGATATGCAATGCCACCAGATGTCCAAGCTTTTTCTTACCTGCAGACTAATGCATCAAAGTGGCTTTGATGACATTCCCTCTGAAAGCTTGTGTGCCCCAAGTCCGCAGCTCTGTGTCCATCACTTCCAGATGTGTGCCCAGCCCATTAAAGTGGACCTGAGCCAGGTGTGAGCAGAGGAGTGGTTTTACCCAATCAGCAAGAGCACACAACACCACATTCATGCCAGTCCTCTGTTTAATCAGCCTACAGAAAAGCAGGGCAAAGTCATCCAATGCCAGTGCTCATATCCCTGGCTGCTCGACATCCAGGCAGTGCATGGATTCTGCATCACTCAAACCTGCTTTGGTTTTACCCTTGTGGGTTTTAGTAATTATGCACATACACAGAGAGCCTGCAATCAGTGTACTCTGAATTAAATTTTAACCAATAAATGAAGTATTAAAAGCCACAAAAATTTTTATAACATTTTAATTGTGTATTACAGAACTCATCTGGTAACACCTAATTATAATTCTAAATGAGCAGCAATTAACAAGCTATTTTACGGTGCCTAAGTCCAAAATAAACAAGGTCAGGACAGTCCTGCAGAAGGAGCTGCTAGTATGCACACTGCAGAAGGAAGGCCAGTCTACACTTGGAATGTACTCATTCCCCAAATTCTGCATCAAAGCATTACATTTTAGGAAGTGTAGGGAATATCACCCACCAAGAACAGAACTTGCTGTATCACTGGATCCTTCTCAGGAAATGGACAGCTCTGCTCCTCACATACCACCCCACAAAGGCAATGTTAAGTTCACGTGAAGTGACACGAGCCAACACTGTGTCACTGATGGGGAAGGTAGGGGCAGGTCCAGCAGCATCAAGTGCTCTCACCCACCTGATGTAGCAAAGACCCCAAAATGGGATGGGCTGAGGATGGAGCAATGAAGAAGTCTCTCTTCCTCACACAAGGAAGAGAGCCGTAATACTCCCTGTAGTAAAGGCAGCCCACCTACTGCTTGAAAAAATAATCTTAGAATCAGCCAACACTTCCAAGCAGGAGAAAGGTAGATACTGTAGACAGAGCCACAGATTTCCTATTATAAATTCCAGAACATTTCCCACTGATCTGGATGCTCTCTCAGAAACTTCTTGGAAGAATCTTGCTTCTTTACTCCATGGCTAGTAAGCCAAGTCTTTCTACCTGGTAAGCATCCACTAAGTGTTTCAGAAATAGTTATAGCAAGGAAATACCCCATTAGTTTTAGGGGTCAACCAGCAAAGGTTCAAAGCCCAGAAGCTTTATTTCAGAATGCATTCCCCTTTACTGATACGTTGGGTTTAAATTCTATTTTTGTATTTTATCCTTTAAAAAGAAATGTTCTTTGAGAGTTGAAATGTGAGGGAAAAACCTCAGCCTAAATTATATGCAATGTACAAGGTAATTTTCTCTTTTCAGAGGGCAGACAAGGTTTCTGAAAAGGGCTTTGAGGCAGACTCATGCATCTGTCTTTTGGTTTTTCCTTTACTACTTTTCCTGTGTTTTCTAAAGAAAGCAAATCACAAACATCTTCCACAAAGAGGGACCACTCCTGACTCTAGGGGAGGGAGGCAAAAGAACAGGAACTTGTCTGATGCAGCTGGTATCCTCTTTGTCTGTAGGAGCAATGCATTAGATATTCTTAACTAATATTAATGACATGTAAACATTTGGAAAAGTATCAATGATCAGCTTTTTAAGAAAAAGAACAAAGTACCCCAGGCACTGTCAGGGTTAGATGAGCAATCCAAGTCTTGGAGATGCTGGTAGCAGAAAATGTGCTTTATATATGCAGGCGGTTTATGAGAAATAATTTGTGTACACCCGTTTTAAAAAGAATACATGAAGGAATCTGAATAGGCGCTGTTCAGAATAAAGCTTATTCTGTTCTCCAAGCTCAGAGACAACATAATTCCTGATGGATTAGCCTTCTGAGTCACACTGAGGATGCCAGCAGAAGTCAGCTTAAGGTGCTGCAGATTCCCCACTGCTCTGGTGTGCTTCTGTCCTAGCCACAAAAGCACTAAAGCCTCACACCAGATGGGTCATGGTGGTGTAGCTCTCTATGAGAAAGTATTCTGGGCTTGCTCTTCCACCAAGACTTACAGGCTTCAGACAGCCAAATGAACCTGCATTTGTCCAAATGAGTGTGCCTGAGACCTGGCATCTCCTAAGGAAGCCAGGCTGATCTATTGTCTGATAGGATTATTAAAAATACAAAATAAAAGTATGCCTCTCCCTTGACAGTGTTCATTAAAAACCAATTAAAACTCAGGGCTAGCTGAACCAAAAGTGACCATCCCCAGTAAATAGGACCCTTTCTGAGCAAAGGTAAAATGAGAGCTCCCAAGGGCTTAAATAAACAGTCAGGGCTTTACACATGCAAGCATCCTTCTATATCCTTCTTTGCCAACAAACATGGAAAACCCTATCCTTTGATTGCATGACAAAGGTTTTGGATATACTGCGGTGTCTATCACTTAGAAGTTCACCACTGACTGCCAGACTTTTAACCATTGCCACATGCCTGTCCTGACAACCTTCTCCAGGAAGGAGCCTACAGCAGGACTGTGCCCCAAGTCCTGTCTGGGATCTACAAGATCAATCCTGACTCTGTACCATGGCTGGGAGGAGGGCACCCTTTCAAGGGCCTGGCAAACTCCATCACACAACCTGCAAGCGCCCATCCCGCAGCCTCCTCCAGAGTCTTCACTGCCCAGCAGCACCAGCACTACAAGTGGAGCCAGCAGGACTTCATTTTTCAGCTGTGCAAACAGGAAAGGGAAAGCTGATCAAACCACTGCCTGAAGGGAGGATGCACCAGGAAGGCCAAGTGAAACTACAGGCACAGCAGACTCAGAAGCAGCAGCCAGCGCTAAGACCAAGACTAAATAACTACTGACAGTCCTCTGTATGAACCAGGCAAAGCTGATTATTTTTTTCCAACAGACCAACTACCTTGGGAAAGACCACCATCCCCAAAACCTTTTCCATCAATTGTCCAAAAACGTTGCTTGCAAATTACTAGAGGCACAAAAGCTGCAGACACTTGGCTCTTTATCTTTGAAGGCATGCCACTTGAATTTATCACACTACATGCAAGTCAAACTTTATTTAGCCGAACAAGAATCCTATAAGCCCCCTTTTCCTCACCAGAGAGTGAGAACAAGAACAGCTAGTGCCTTCTTGCTTTACTGAATTCATTATATTAAACCAAAAGCAATGTCATCTTAACTTGAAAGGACTTTTAAAAGAGCTTGAAGCAATTCTGCTGCTGTAGCATTTTTATATTTTGGATTAACTACAAGCCCTCTTAACCCCTCCAAGTTTGTAACAGCACGTACTCACATCCTCCCAAGCCTTCAGAGCAGCCAGCAACCTCTGAGCTGTTAGCAAGCTGGGAGTTAAAGCACACACCACGTACAACTATTGTAATTTGACTCCTCTGCGAGTTAAAGAAGTCCAAGTTTTAGATATTTCTGTCCACAAGAAAGGACCTGCAGAATCTGGTAAATTATCTCAGACATTCCTCACGTCTCATGTGTAATTTCCTTGATTAATAACCCAGGCTCACAGGGGCAATGAAAAGGTCAAAATTCTACTACAGGTGACAGTCCTAAAATATAACTAAATGTTACCTTTAAAACATTTCCAATTAGCATTAATACAGAAAGATTTCTATCAAGAGACATTCTGTAAATTCGTGGTTTTCATCACTGACTTCTTAAACTGTTTTTCAAACAGGATTTTTACTTTTTTTTTTCCAATAGAGTGTATCAGAAGCTACAGAAAACACCTTAGCAGCAACTTTCTTGAAATGAAATATTAAAAAAACCACCCTGCTACCAATAACTGGTTCTGTTTGATGTAGTTTGTCATTTTTCTGGACAGCTGAAAGCCTTAGGCAAATGTGCAGGGAAAAACAGTGAACCATCTCATCCATCTTTTGTTTATTAAACCCTGAGTTTATTCAAGTGCCTTTGAATCCTGAACTACACAAAGTCTTCTGAACCATTCCACACTCAGCAATTGAATCTAGGGGGCAGAGAGAATGCAAAATGTCCTTTACATTTATTAACTTCTGGAGAAAGCATCAGATAACAAACCCTTTCATCTCAGCTCACACAGCGGAAGAACTGTGAGAAACAATGGCCAAAACCAGACCAGCTCCAGCATGGTGCTACCAGAAAATCCTTGTCAGGTACTTGATGCAACCCCTGTCACTCCTGGGCTCTCTTACCCTGCCTGTGGGGGACACCATCTACAAAACCAAAGAAGCATTAATAAGTACTTGCAAGCCTTTTTCTGACCTTGCTGTGTTTTCTGAGCAACGGCTGCATCTTGGGGAAAGCTGTACGTGTGCTGGGGATGAAAGGTTGCCAAGCACTGCCAAGCTATCTCAGACTAATAGTATCTAGGGGAGATGGAGATGGACGGAGTCACAAGATTAAACTGCAAACACTCCCAGTTCAACACTAGTTTGAAAAGGGCTGTCTTTACTCTGTCCATTCACAAAAACATGGGGAAGAGAAAAGCCATTTTTATATACGAAATTGTATTACAAGAGTGCCCTAGAGGCCACTGTATCATTCATTTCATACTAAACTCAATAAAAATACACCGTTCTTATTTAGACTAAACAGGTGCAGCGCAGCAGTGCAGGGGTCTTGTAGCAGCAGCATTTAAGACCTTGTTGAGAGCATGGCCTGCCCTAATCGAGGCAACCAGCCTGATCAGGAAGCCGACATGGGCAATTTGACAGCAGTAGGTCTAGCCCCAGAGGTCCCATACATCACTGCCTATGTCTGCATTTCCCCTCCCTTTTTCCTCATGCATTTCCTAATGCTCAAGTGTATACCAAGACAGTTGAGAGGATGCAATTTGTAATCTCAATTAGGCACAACATGAGGTAGCCAAGTTGATTAAGAAAGAAGGGGCCTAAATTAGCTTACCACCCCTTCACAAGAATTAATTTCTATTCCAGCAGTGCCTATGGTGGTGTGTCCAGTCCAAACACATAACAAAGTAAACAGATGCACTCAAGAGAGACTGACATTTTTCATGTGGCATGGCAGGAGAGCTGTGTGCCTGTGAGGGTGCATGCACTTCAGCCTACCTGATCCATTAGTGCTTGGTCAATGACAAGGAAAGTACAGCCTTTCCTTCCCTTAAGTAAGACACTAATCTGTTACAACTCTACAAGCTAGGGCAATTAATCAAAAGTCTATCATACCATATAAAATGAAAATGGCTCAAAGATGTGCCTGTTCACATCAATTAATTATTAAAGGAGCATTAACCGAAGCTTTTCACCTGCCATTTGAAAGTTCAGGCTGATATGACACGACACACATAAAACCAGTGCAGCACAGGCTACACCTCCATTCACCCACCCAGCTACCCCAGCTGTGGGTGTACCTGCTCTGTTTCTGCAGACTGGTTCCAGTAACACCCCAAGAGCAACCAGAGCCTGCCTGCTAGGGGTGCTCAGTATGTACAGCTGGGAGTCAGCAGGTAGCCCCTCCAAATGGCAATCACCACAAGCATTTGCACATGTTTGCCTGACATTTCCTCTTCTGTTTCAAAATAAAGTCCTCAAGCAACAAGGCAAGGGCTTGGTAGAGGTAGTGCAAGCATTCCTAGAAACCACCAACCGTGTTGTTTTCAGCTGTGTTCATGCTGCTGTAATCAATGGAAGCACTTAGCAGTGATGAGCACATACCAGCAAGAAAAAACACCCCATCCTTTATGCCATGGCTGTTATCTTCTTCCAGACCAACCAATGAATCAAGATCACTGACTGCACTAGGAGGCAAAGCACTGGGAGGGCTGGTGCTTAATTAAGCTGAAGTAAATACACCCTGGCTCAGGAGCAGACTAGAATCACCTCTGCAGCACATAAACCAAGAGCAGGCAAGAGCATAGCAGCATCAGACCTGCTCATATTTCTACCACTTATGACCCAAGCTTTATTCTAATTGCACAAATTGAAGAATGATTAGCAGTTGTGTGGACATTAAATGCCCTGATGATGTAACATCAACAGATTTGCATTATTCCGAACAATTACATAAGGCCATAGCTATGAAACTAGAATGAATCAAAACAAAAATCACAAAGCATCACCCCATAAACGAGGGGGATGGCAAACACCCTAAGTAATAATTTAAAAGCCACACTCTAACATCATTCTAAAACTGGAGATGCAGGCATCTTTTTCATGAAACACCATAAATCCACTACAGTGGTGTTCCCACCCTTTACAATCTCTAAAACTAACTTTTATGGATATAAATATTCATAAAATTCACCCCACCTAAGTTTTGCACCAGGCTGCTATGTAAGACTCAATATCCAATTTTATGATAAATTTATGTTTCTGCTGAGAAGTGTTATGCACAACTCAAGATCAGCAGAAATACTGGGTCAAGTTAGACATCAGCTTCCATAAGCTACAGGAAGTGAGGGGTAAGTGGAACTCTGACAGACCACAGCTGCCTATGATTACAGTACATTCCCTAAAAAAACTACCTAACAGGCACCGGCACTCCTAGTGTTGTTAGGAAATTAAATAGTAAGCTACAACTTTAAACATTTTTGCCTCACCTCCCGTTTCTCACAGATGCTCTCCTTCACAGCTTATCTCCAAGTGGAATGGTGAGAAAAGGGGGACCCCAGACTGGCTGCCAGACAGCCTTTTCAGGCTTTATTCTTAATACCACTATCCATGAATAAATTACATTTACTTGGCCTCCCGTCACCTCATTAACCCTGGCAGCAAAGCAAGTAACAAATACACCTAACAATATCTACTTGATAAGAAAGCCTCACACTTTTCCATAACACTTCATCTGAAGAGGTAAATTTTGGGAGTTAAGTTTGTAACTGTTAACAAGCTACTTCCCTCTCCCCACAGAGGAAGAAATTGTGTTTTTCTCTGACAGCAATATATGATAGTACTGTCATTACAGCTGTTTTAGAACAGCTTTAAACTACACTTGTATTTCAGAACTACCTGCCAGAGCCCTTGTTCAAAACTTTCATCTCTCAATATATTTGTTCCAAGGGAAGCTTTTAGTTTCAACTGTCCAAGTCATCAAGTATACAAAAGAGTATACATACTTAAAAGTAGAGGATACAAACCCATTCACTGCATTCAAAATAGAATTCACAAGCTCCTTCCCTGGGGCCTTCCTAAACTGGATGACCAGATTTTGTCCATGCTCTGAGCAGCACAAGGCTATAAAATCTCAAAAAGGGTTCCCTAAAAGCAAGGATGAGCCAGTGCATGAGATCTTGTTAGGCTTCCTCTGCACTGAGATTGCAGCCTCAGCTGCTGTGACTCCCCAGACTTTACTTAACCAGCAGATCTCATTGCTTCTACTTGATTCCAATAGAGATACGCTAAGAGTTTCTTTCCCAAGAACTTTTAAACAAGACATGCACATATATTAACACATCATCTGTGTGTATTTTACATCTGTATACACGTATTTCTATAAAAATTACACTATGCATGTATTTTATGGTGAATGCATTGTAATTTTCTTTTGAAAGTCTCCAAAACCCCTGTTGTGCTTTGTTTTTCCATCTGATACAGTGGAGCAGAGTGGCTGTTTTTGCAGAAGCCAGGCAGATCCACAGCTACAATCCTGCTTTCAAGTGCAAGGACTCTCACAGCCTTGTCAAGTGCCTTCATCTCTGCACCTTGCACTCCCCAACTATAAAGTGATAACACTCTGCCTTCCTGATACTATTTAGGTAACATTTTAAAAACCAGAAAAATAAACAAACAAAATCAACTACAAAACTCTGAAGAGCAAGTACTGCTATCCTGAAAACACAGATGCTTACTGCACTTACAAGGCTTCTATAAAAACAAAATTATCCTGCAAACATTTTCTGGACTAATTTTAATCTTAAAATTACACTAAACCTTAAGTGTTAAGTGCAACAATTTATACCGCCACTTTGGAAAGAAAGGATGCAAACCATTTGAATTCTAGTTTTTCTACCTTAAGAAAAGCCTAAAATACACAATTTCTCTCTTATAATCCTGTAGCAAGAAGAGGTTTTGCTCTAGCAGAACAATGAGATATGAAATCAAAATAGTCATGTATCCACTGATAGTGCATAAACACTGTATTTTTAGCACTTCCACGTACTGATTTTAGACTAACCTCCTTCTCACAACAGTAACAGCATAAATGACCATTTCAAGAACACTGTCATCCAAATGTCACAAAACAAAAGAGAACAAATGATACATCTACTTCCCTGTGTCTCCTCTGGCATTTAGAAGCTGGCACACCAGGAGAATAATCCAGCTCCTGCCTCATCTCACCCTTCAACGGAGTTGAGCACGGAGCGAGCACGGGGGCTGCATCAGGAGGTCCTGTCAGTGCTCCCCATCTCTGCAGCACTTCCTCCATTTTGCAGAAGAGGGTCCACTCAGCACTCATCTTCCTAATTACACACCAACAATTAGCTGGAATCTCGTTGGACTGTGCATGTCACCTGTTAACAGGGCCCTGTGAAAAAGGGCTAAAACTGGATGTGGCAGATGGAGCTATATATCCTGTCCATCTCTGGAGAGCAGATTTGTAATGCAAAACACTGAATTCAAGATGAGACCCATGGATACAAGGAAGCAATCAGAACCAAACTGATTAAACAAGACCCAGGTCTCAGCACAGCAGACAGAATACTAAACAGAAACAAAGATACCTCGGAGAGGGAAACAAACCATGCACAGAGTCACACACCAGCCAGATCTTCCCTGAACCATGTGGCTCCCTCTTCAGAAAAAAACACACCATTCTCCTAAAAACTCACCAAGGCCAGAAACATCCACGTTCCAATCACTTCAGGTCCACACAGAGGAAAACCTCGGGTTCTTGAGTTGCCCGTTTTATAATGGGCAAGCCCCGGGCAGCGATCCACACGGCCAAAGACAGCGGTGCTTGTTGCACAGCCCTCCAGGTCAGATTCACAGTGCCCCAAGGCAGAAAATTAGTCTGGATTATTAGCCCAGCCTCTCACGACCTTGGGCACATGACATTTCATGCAACTACCACTATCCTGAACCCAAATCCTGTTTGACTTGAGCAAATGTGGACTCAGTATAGGAGGAATCCAGACTGATGTCCAGTACAGACATTACGACATGGATGCACTACTCTGTATCTGCCCTGTCATAAGACCCTGAGAGGTGTGCCTTAATTCCAGCCCGAGTACTGCTGGCTCCTGCACCCAGTCACACCTTCTTGCTCTGCTTTTCATGCAGTATTAAAGAGAGTTTTTAAATCCTTGCATTGGGAACTGTGTTTTCCCTTATCAACACTGATCTGGCTTCACACACCTCCCGCTCGTTTTGCTTCATGGGCTAATGGAAGACAAGAATTAAACAGACCTCTGAGCTCCTGGAGCCACTCTCTTACAAATACTCTACTGACACACACACGCTTCTCAGCAACACCCTTCCCCAAAAAAAAAAAAAATCAAGAAAAGTATAATTTAGACTTTTAACACTTTCTCCAATGAAGCACAAAAAAATCCAACCGCCCTTAAAGCTGGTTTTGTTTTGCTTTCTCTCCAGCAAAACGCTCACCCCTTGGACAGCTGCAAACAACCTCATACGCTATTCTGCCATCTTACACCTCCCTGCTAAGTGGATGATGTCACACAGCCTCATAAGAATAAAGATATTCTGACATGCACCAAAAAATGAACCAAGTAAGGTATAAGCAAAGACTGTTTACGTAATGCTTTGCAGACACCTTTACATTGCCTGGGCCTCATAGCCAGTTTTGGTTTGAGCTTGTTTTTAACCCAAAGTTCAGAGAGAAGGAAAAAAAAAAAAAACCTTTCAAATGCCAGTACAGTGCTTGCCCACTGACTTAGCAAAGCACGTACTGCCAAACTGCTGCACAGCTTGAATGCCTCAGTGACCAAGTACTTTTGGAAAATTATTGTAATATGCACACATACACAAAAGAGCAATCTAATCATCAAAATATTCAGAGACACATTATTCAGAGACACTCATGTGGTCTCCAGAAGCACACTTCTTGATCTGCGTGAACTGACTTCAGACATAAAAAGATGCTGCGGCTCCCCTTCTCTCCTCCCCTGCACATCTCTTCAGGTTTCGGGGGTTTCATTTTTTATTTATTGCCTTTCTCTTAGCTTCACAGAAAGTTTCTGTTATTCCACCAGATTTTATCCCTTTCTGCTTGGCAAATGTTGATTCTCACCCATCCTCCTACATGTCTCACATGAAACCACTTCAGCCTCTTTTGTGCAAGCAAAAAAAAAAAAAAAAAAAAAAAAAAAAAAGGCATACCTTTATCTTACCCCAAAATCTGCTGGTTCAACAACATCAGCACTGCCTGGCCATTAGAGTTCAGGGTCTAAGTGAACCACAGAAACTGCAGCCCACTGTCACTCACAAGCCGAGGTGCAGCAGAGCCCACCTCACTGGCTGCTGGCGCTGACAGCGCGGCAGAGCCCCAGGTCCAAGGGCAGGGAGCGATGGCCTCGTCCCCCTTTGCCCTCCCAAAGCACATCACTGCTCCCACACCATGCACAGAATTTGAAACTCATGCCCCTACAAGCTGGCGTGATTGTAGGGCATGTAACAATGCAGCCTTAAAATATGTAACAGGCTACCCTGCATCTAATTAAGGGGAAAATGAAGGAAAAGCAACAGTAATTCTACTCATGATCTGCAAGCAGTAATGCTTTATCTTTTTCTCAGGGAGAGGGAGCAGCAGTGTGAAGAAGAGAAGACAGTCATTGGTGGTGATACATTTACTCTACAGTTTTCACCCAAGTAAAGCATCTTGCCTTTGTGCCAGGCACTGCCTCAACACTACAACCCCAAACAAGACAAGATTTAAAAAATTTAAAAAAAAAATATTTAAGACATTCCTTAATACTGAACATGATGCTCCACTTCTGCGTTCCACAGCTCTGCTACCTGTAAACAAGAGTTAGGACTTGGCAATGCCAAGTTTAGATCTTTGGATAGGAGGTAAAAAGCAATATTACAGAGTACATCATGCTATTTCTCATATAAACAACTTAAAAATCACCATTTAATGATAAATCTCGTGATCAGGAGCATCAAGTACAGCACGACTGTGCTGAGGGAGTGGGGAGCTGATAAAGGTAAGATATCTTCTCTTTTTTGAAATTTTTAATAAAAATGTAGCAATGAAATGGAGTTTATTTTTGTTAGGAAATCTGCAGAATAAATTATTGCTATTACTATATCCAGGTGCTTTGTATGTGTCTAGTCATTTGAGATTCAGCATAGATCTGCTCTCAAAGTTAAAAAAGCATGTCCCTACTTCTTCAAGAGAGGGCACAATCAGCCAGCTTCCAGTTAATATGGACAAACATGATTTCAGCATTATTAATCACTCCAATTTCAATAATACAATGAAAATTATTCCTTAAGATTAAAAAGTTTAAAAATCTAACTACCTCCCATTATTTTCCAGTAGTCTAGAAGTTGATGCCTCCAAGAGATTTAATGGACAACAAAAGACTCTTCACTGCTCATCTCAAAACACAAAGGCACTATATTCCTGTAATGACCAGTTGTCTCCTTGGATAACACTGATAGCAAGATGCAAATGCAGCCACCAGTGCATGCACTTTCTGGAAAAAGAACCTGCAAAATCTCTTCAAGTTGAAAACTGTATCAATCACAAGCCTTTGCTGCAGAGCCAGTATATCAATCTGTTTTGAGGTTACATCTTTATACTTCAAATATTTTGAACAAAAATCTAGAGTTCATCTAAAAAAGCTTCAAGTGATAGTATCACAGGCAAATCACTGAAAGCCAACTGCCCAATATCTACAAAGGAGAGGGGGAAAAGAAAAAAGGAAATTTTTTTTGAGACTTGATTTCATGGAGCCAAAACTCTTCAGTAAAATAGTCAGTACTAGCACTGATACCTTTGAGAGTGCAACCATGTGCTTTCAGATAGTTTAACTTCTACTTCAATGCTTTCAAAAGCCATAACAGGTTCTTATAAGAGAAGCAGGACTCAAGGACATCAACAGAGCTCACTGCTACCAGGGCACATAGTCCCCAAGTTTTCACAACAGTCCCTAGTCTAACGGCATATTTACCTCTTGTAATTGAGGCAATAATTTGCTAGGCACATCTTCCAGCAACACTGAGTGACAGTGCCCAAGTCCAGTCACCTCCCCAGACACATCAATAGTTTTGTGCCATGGACTTGATCGGGGAACCAGTCCAAGTTAAAAATAACTAAGAGGCAGAAAAAGAACACAATTCTCTTTGACCTGAAGCTGACTTCTGATTTATTACCCTGCTGCTAGTGACAAAACAGGTTTAGAGTAAGCAGGAGATGGGCAGAGAATGGTGAAGTCCAGATCATCTCTGCAAGAAAGGTTCTCTCTACCACAGCCGCCCAATTATTACATACTGTAAAACCTCAAAAAAAATATTCCAAGGCAGTGTTTTGATTGTTTTGCAAAGGAAAATCAATCTCCCACCTAGGGTCTATAGTTACATTTTAATAACATCAGAAAAAAAAAAATTCAAAACCCATGTTCCTCTGCAGGAAACAACCTTTAAAGAAAACCCCAGCACTCTTCCACAGCTAGAAAAGTGCTCGTCCCTCATCATCAACATTGCCAGGAGGTTAAAGCCTTTGCCAGCTTTCCAGAGGGAGAGTCTTCTGCTAAGTGCTGTGCTTCAGCAAATCACTTTCTATTTCTCCTTCAGATCAGAATCACTGCCACGTTTCCTTATCTTTTATGAGAAACTTAAAGAGACCGCAGTTACAGCTCGCCTGGACCAAGCTCCTTCAAGCAGCACATGTGATAAAGATCTATTAATGAGAACAGCCCCTCTCTGAAAAGATATTTTTGAGGATTTGTCTCCTTTCTCAGCCAGACCAAAGGCTGTGTCTGTGCCCTGTCATTTGACCCAGGAATCACAACTGATGGCAGTGCAGAGGCAAGACAGGATCTGTAGATGCCTAACAACTGGAGAAAACCATGAAGAACAACCCATGGAGAGATCATATGCTCAAAAGTTCTTAAAACATTTTCCCATTTGTTCTGGGAAGTGGTTCAGAGCAAACTATTAATCAGAAAACTCTGACAAGAACAACCTGATGTAGTACATGATTCACATGCAATGCTTAGATGTTGCTTTCTAAACAAGTGTTCAAGGCAACAAGGCTGCACCCTACCAAAATGCTCATTTTTTATAAAGCTTTAATAGCATGTTGTCATGATAATTAGGGTTCCTATCCCAGTCTCAGCCTACAAATTGCTGGTCAACATAAAAAAAAAAAGGTATTTTTTTAAACTAAATAACCTAGAGAGTATTTTATTTCTCTCTACCAAATGATTAAATAGAGAGATCAGAGGCTCAAATTTCAGCAACAGATGCTTTATTTTCAAGTCTTAATTCTTCCTGGCAAACTGGTATTTCACAAGACTGGCTTATTGATCACAACAACAAAATGTATCCCAGGTAACTTTTGTTTTGAAATAATGAGATTGTAATCTGACTTGCAACATAGTTGTTACTCCTGTATCACCAATGAGCACAGTCTTATCAGTTTCTGAAATCCTTTGCACAATCTGGTTCTTCAGTGCTGTGTGGTTTGCACTAACAGTGGCACCAAAGCATCTCTTAAAATGCCATTCCCAGTTCAAAACTATCGCAATGTATTTAAAAACCATACAAGGAAAACGAGCTGCACTGTACAGCTTTCTTGCACTCTGTAATTGACTTAGCAATTTCCATAAACCCCAGTGAGAAGTTACCAGTTTGTCAATCTATACTCTTCCACACAGTAGATTTTGGGAAAATGCTTTGAAAAGGCTGATTTACTAATTCTGCCCTAGCTGCCACTTCAGCAGCAGATGTCATCTAGCCCAAGAGAATCATCTCATTTAGAAGAGCAAAATGCAGCCACAAAGCTAGTCTAAATTTAGATCCACCACCAAGGAAGGAACATTTATGAGGACATGGGAAAGGTCTGTGCTACCAGTACAGATGCAACTCAAATATCTCATCTACACCAACATGAGTTGCTACAAAGTGTAAAATAAAATACTGAATTATGGATCTACACAGAGCCTACTATATCTTGGTATGATTGCTAGGAACTCCATTAAGGTCATAAATACAGAGGTAGCTGACAAGAAGCTCAACAAAAGGATAGCTATTTTCCCAGTAGGAGAAAATGCTCTTAACAACTACCTGTGGGATTATGAAAATAGGCTACTTAAGTATCTGCTGCTATTAGTGATACTGTTCCACCTGCCAGATCTGCAGGAGTTTTCATTTCGAATGCATGCTTGGAATGCTTCTTCTTTTATCAAGGGAATATAAACACCAGTCTTTGGGAAGGACAAACAAAGCATCTCCCCAGTATGGACAGCAGACACACTCACAAGCCCAGGAAGAGCATTAGTAACTTGTGGTATCAGCATGTAACAGAGCACACAGTCACTAAATCACTATAGTTGTCTGTCACTTGTGAGTGCAAGTGACATGGGCTGGGGTGTCTGAATACAAAGACATCTCCAACCCAGGAAATTCACCAACCACACAAAGAAAAGGAGAATAAACATCCTAGGAAGCAATGAAGGAATCATGCAAACACTACTGCTGAAAATGTTCAAAGAAAGAAAATTCTGCCTAAACATTACATGTGATTCTTTTCCCTAAAATTACACACTTTTTTGTATTTGTACACTAATTTGATTTTTTTTCCTCCTTTACTTGTGAAGGAGCTACTATATTCAAGTGTTTATGGAACTTATAATTTTTCTCGCTCTTTCACCCCTGCCATGTCACTGTCATAAAACTCCCTCTTGATTCCAAAAATACTTTATACAGCCCTGTTGGGCTCACATGAAGACTTTGAGGACCATCAATAAGATACAGGAGCACAAGATGCACCCACTAAACCAAAATTACAGACTGCATCTTAGGTTTCCAGAAAACAAAGGTTTGAGTGATTAACACATAATGATTTCTAAAATTAAATAATTGCAGAGAAACAGTGCTGCTTAAAGAAACCGAGAATTCCATGCTAACAAAAATTAGAGGTAATTATAATGTGTATGTGAAGGGCACAGCATTCTGAGTGTTAAATCACCTTTAATTATGTTTTCTGGATTCGTAACACTGATATTTGAATTCCTAACACTGCACTGATACACCGCGTTAAATCAAACATGCCAACAGCTCCATTCTGAATCACCTTGAAGGCTTGCGAAACAGAGCTGTGTTTGAACACATTTATCTTCTTCCTTATGCTCTTTCAGCTATTGAGTGAGACCACAATGTATACTTCTGGAGTCATAATTGGTCACCAAAGCAACAGCTTGGATGCCAAAAAAGAGGATTTCAACTCAGCTGCACAGGGTGGTGGAAAGAGAAAGGTGATCACAATACCTCCATTGTAGCCTTGATCCTGTGACTCAGACCCTCGGTGAACTACAAGCCGTTCATGCACTGAATCGAAAATGAATAACTGAGAAAGCAACTAAACACAAGACTTTGTTTTCTTTTAACTTCTGTTCCTCGTACTAACGGCCTTTAAAGGGTCTGGACATTAATCCTGGATCACAACAAGACAGATGAGAAAGATCCCTGGCTAGATTTTCTTCCAAGTGGGCCAAACAAGAAGTTTAAGAAAGTATTTCCTCTTTAATAAATTCTCTTAAAGTTGTCAATTTTCTATTTATTACCAACCCTAAGAAAAGGAGGTCTGCACCATGGTTAGTGCACAGTACTGGCAGTACATCTGGAGTTCCTCCATCACAAGATAAAACCAGACATTTATACACCAGTTGTCAGTAGACTGTGGCTGTATGCATGGAGAAAAAGTACCCACTTCTCATAATGTTATTGCTTAACCTCTTACAAAGAGCTTAGGTTTCTTTCCAGCTGATATTCTGCTGTAAGAGGAATGAGATGGGATATTTGTTTTCAAGTCCTTTCCCTTCTTAGTGATGCCCTTTCCCTCCCATATGCTAAGGCAGCTGTTTATCAAGTTTCACAATCCATCTAAAACAGGTTAAATTAAGGAATTTCCTTTGCTTGCCTCCTCTCTTTTAAAGGTGTTACATTACTCCCTTTGCAGTTTGTGTTCAAGAACTGCAGCTGTTAGAAAAAATATATTTATGCACATAAACACATTATTGAAAATATTTACGTTAATTCAATGTGACACATAACCCTGTTCAGCTAGACCCCTGGTCACTATGGCTCAGCTGTTGCAGAGCTGGCAAGCCCAGGGTTGAGGATGGGGAATGTCTCACCAGCACTTTTCCTGTGTGCCCAACCTACCAAAGCACCAGCACACTTGGACCACCCCAGTGCCTGAGCAGCAGCGAATACCCTTCTCCATCAAACCCATGCTACACTCTGCTGCTGCTGCTAGGGGGCAAGGAGGGATGAAGGGAGATAGCACTGTGAGGGTAAAGTGTCCCTCCAGGCAGAGGTCAGCAGCAAACTGGGCATGCAGAAAGACCAGCAGGGCTAGGCAGGGAGCTCCAGGAACAGCGAGGCCCTGCCAACACCAGTGCCCTGGTGGCCGCGTTCATCACTGCCCTGGGTGCAGTGAAAGCACTGCCTTCCTATGGACCTGAGCTGACAGCACAGCTTTGTGAAAGGCTCTGGCGCATTAGGTCTGCTCTTGCAAAATCTCCTAGCAACTCCCAGCTACTCCTTTCAAACCTGCCATGTGTCATATATATCCTCTGTTCCCCATTTAAGAAGGGGGCTGCAGACACACAGCATCAAATGCTGGAGCAGCAAAAAGTTCCTGCTGTAACAACTCAAAACAACAGACCAAGAAAGATGGTTTGTCAACAAAATGACCAGTGTTAACCCTGACTGCCACAGAAATTTCAGGCACTGAGGAATGAAAACAAAGAATTAAAAGTCAATCTTCAAGGATTTCAGAAGTGAACTGCCACCGCTTTGGCTCTCTGAGGTTTCGACGTGATGAAAGCACACAGCTTTAACTAGCAGAGCAGGACAAAGAAGCAAAGCCCACTAAATATCTCTATAACAAATCTGCAAGGGTCGTGGCATGCGCTGTAGGCAAAAGGCAGGTTAGGCTGGGATTTCTCAGTTTTCACTTTGTGATTACCTGAAAAAGATGAGAGTTTTACCTACACAGATAAGACAACAGGCAATTACCTCACTCCTATGAATAACACTTAATAAAGATTTGATTTGACCTCATTTTAACTGCATTGGAGAAAAGCATCTCAACATCAGTCATAACAAAACACTTAACACCAACACTCACTGAAATGCTTCTGTATCTGCCAACCCTAAATACCTTACAGTCAGCAAATGCGATATAGTTTTATTATACACATAGGCACGTATTTCTTAATTATACTTTAAACCAAGAACAAAGGTCGCACATATGCTCTTAGCAAGAGGCAGCTATCCAGTCACTATGTTCTGTAAACAACGCCCATCACTTCAACCATTACCAGTAGACCTTTAGACTTCGGCATCTCTTGGTCCCTTTCATATTGGAAAAACATCATTAAAACAGATTAAAACTGCTATTCCAGTCACACTGCTTATATAAAGCTTGGAGAAAATGTGTACCTGCAAAGCTCTCCTTCAAAACAAATGATAAAATCGACTGTTATTTCAGACTCCTAATCTTGAAAAAAATATTCTCTCTAATCAGAGACTACTAAATCTACTCTCTCTTCTATTAAAACTCTGTATTTACATAATCACAGAACTGTTTCCAATATGCATTTTTAGGATGGCTATACAGAGCCCTCATATGTGATCATACATGCTGAATTAAATAATAAGAAAAGAGTGTACATGATGTACAGTTTTACAATTAACATCTGCTTTATCTCTTTTTTGTAAGATGACATTCAAGCTATATGCATGTATCAGAGCCCTTTATCTCACAATGCCATTTTCCCCCAGAGCATTCATGTCTCACTTCAATAAAATATCAGCATGCACGGACTTGAAACTGGCTTTACCTGCAGCAGAGAATTCCCAGACTATCAATTTGTAAAAGCATTGGAAAAGTAGTAAGCACACTATTGACAGATGGGCTCTCCCACACTTTCCTTGCAAAAGCCTCTGCTCTGGAGCCACCTTCCCCACAAATCAGTCTTTGGAGAGTTAATAGATAACCATCCATTTCAGTCTTAGAGACTTCAAAAAAGTGGGCACGGGGTATTTTGGGTTTTGGGGTGGGTTTTGTTGTTGTTGTTCCCACACTCCCCTCTCCCTGAAGTAAATTAAACTTTGAACCCCATGCTTTCAAGAAAAGGTAAACTTAGCCACAGCACAATTCACTTCTTTCTCTGGAACTTCAGCAACATTCTGGGTTTTCACTCAACATGTAAGATATCCAGAGTTTTTTCCAGAACTCTGAAGACAAAACCCATGGGCAACACTCATCCATAACCAGCACCTCAGGTGTTTGCCAAGTCTGGGGACCACAGCAACACCAAGCCTCTCTTTTGGTTTAAATTACTTTGATCTCATTTGCATTCCCTCTTTATATCTGAAGGAACAGACATAGCTTTAGGTTTTACTGCAAAAAGGTCTTGCTATAGCAGTACAAAATTAAGGACAAAGGAATACCAACTCAGTTCAACAGGACAGTATCTGTCCTACTTACAATTCCCAGGAGGAAACCAGGGATGTACTCGGGGAATAGAGCTGTCCACTCCCACCTTATCTGTGGACTGTGGTTTTAACCTTGAGCCTATATTTAAATTGAGGGCTCATATTAAGCAGCAGTGGGCACTCCCAACCTCAGGACATCAGCGTCCTCGGCAGCAGAAGGTACAGCACGTCTGTGTTCATTTCCAGGTGTGCTTTAATTACTGCTATTACCAGCAGCCAGGGAAGGGCTGCAAGGCAGATACTCTTCAAAGAGAAAAGGCAGAGCAGGGCAGCAAAGATTACCCCAGCAACTGTAAATACTTTGCCATCTGCAGAGTCACTGGAATTAACTAACAATTTTGAAAATGCTCATTTATTCCCTGGCCACACCATGCACACAGGCACCGATGCTGACCATACTCCTATGGTATCCTCAGCATCTCCACACCTGCCTGATCACACAAAGTAAATACAAAGAAACGTAAGTGGAGGCACACTCGTGGGTGGAGCAAAGGCTCATCTATACATAAAAACAAACAATAGTTCAACTGACTGGTTTTTTTATCTGAATGTAAACAGAATCACACAAAGAAAGTAAATCTTGCTTGCTCTTGCTGTAAGACTACAAGAAGAGAATTAGGTAGTATGGCAAAGGAAAGTAAATTTCTTAAGAGCCCAGCTGAAAGTCCAAGCCCTGCACAGAAGGCAGGCTGAAGCACACCAGAGTACAAGACACCCAGCCACAGAAAGGGCTCCTGCAGAGACGATGATTTCCAATCAATTAGGTCATTGTATAATGGACACAGCTGCCAGCGTCTGCTCTCAGTGATGCCAGGAAGCAGTAGAGGGTTTGGAATCAACACCAGATCTCTAGGCAGTGCTAGGGACTGCACTGAAAATGCACATGGGCTTTGAAAAGAAAGGTATTTGAATTCTGAAAAATTCTACAGTATGTTACCAGGATCAACAAAATCAGTAAGAAAAGGTTAAGGCGATTCAGCATTTTGGAAAAAATCCCACTTTGGTCTCTGTCCTGGCCATGTATGCCAAGTGCTCTCTGCCAGGCCAGGATACTCAAGAAGATGCTTCCCTACCCCATGCTTGGGGGCAGAAGGAGCTGGGGAAGAAGGTGTCATGGCCAGGGCAGCTCCAGGGACATCCAGAGGGGTGAGAGCTCCTGGACCATTAAGGGAAGCCTTGCCTTCTGCCGCCAAAATTAGGACATGTTAGAAAACTGATTTTCAGAGACTCTCCTGGTTCTCAGCAGGGATCCGGGGTTTTTCTCTTCACTGGACACATGACTTGCTCTGATCTGACTCGGCTTTTGGAAGACAGCGAAAAGCCCTGACTTCCAAACAAGTAAGTTTAACAGATCTTCTGTGCTTCAAAGCAGGCGGGTTAAGCTACAAAGAATTATTCATTCTCCATAGTTACTGGCCACTGCCATTCCTTTAACAGTGGGATACCCATCTAACACATACAGACATCAATACACATTAATTTAATCCACAGGTCCCTCTGCCCCTGGATAAAAGGCCAACTTTAACCCTATGCTACTGCCGGAAGGACAAGAAAAGCTCTGGAGGTGCAATGGAAAGAACTTGTTTCTCCACCTGAAAGCACCCATAATTAGGAAGTGATGGATGTCGCCAGTAAAAGTGAGTGATGTTTTTCAGGAGGTCTCTCATCTGTAACTGCACTGTTTTCAGATAAAATAACCCTTTCTGTCAGACAGTGTCAGGAATGTCTACAGCCAATCAGTCACTGCTATTCAGAAAAAAATATGACATTTTTGTCATACCATCTGTAGTGTACCTTGTATCAGCCCCTCTTCATTGTGTGCCTCATCAGTCAGGGTCACCACTCTGGCAACACTAATAATTGGTGCTCCTGAGATAAACAGATAAATTGAAATTTTCAAAACCCTCAATCCCACTGCACGTGTCACAGAACTCCTTTTGAACAAAACACCTTTTACAAGAGCATAAAATCATATTTGCCATCTGGAGCTAATGACTATCAAGCAAAACTCAGGAGAAAGACCTGCTCGCTACTCCTGCATGCTGGCCTACAAAGCGGAACCACCACAAGAAATAGCTTGGAAGGAAGTCAACAAGATAAGCAGGATCACTTCCAACTCGGACACTATAAAATTTCACACTGTAACAACTTCATTTACAAGCCTTTGACAAACATTAAACAAGGAGAACAAATATCTAACACAATTAACCAAGATTACACATATGGCCTGAAGTCTCTATGCCACCGTGCAAGTGCCAGGAGAGACTGTCCCAACAGGGAAAATGGGGCAGCTCTGTAACTGTGTGACCCTACAGACTTTCTCAGCATCACAAACAATAACCAGTCTGGAGTGCCACAGCTCTGAACGAAGTACTGCCTTGTCAGCTTTATAGCACTGCTTCAAAATCAAAAGAAAACCAAAAACAAAACCAAAAACGCCATCAACATGATTAAGGAAATGGGACAGATGAGCTAGACAGACCCACAGTCTTTGGGAATTCTTTATGTGATCCCTGTCAAGCAGCCTGGCTATGTTTTTAACATAACTCTGATTAAATCAGACCTTGACAGAAAACTAAGTATCAATTTCTCAATATTCTAATAATTGCATAGAATTCTTGCTAAGGTTCATGCAACAGATGACCATTCTGATGATAACACACTCCCTTTTCTACGGGTCACCTTACAAAATTTGATAGAGCTTGAGAGTTAACGTTTCATTACCTAAAAAACCATTCTTGATCTTTAAACACGGCCAACGTATATTAATATTTAACCACTGCATGTTAGAGATTACATATCACTATTACAAGCTCATAGCTATTACTTTTGCAAAACACAAAGAAAAAAATAGATCCTGATGTAACTGATCACATGTTTTCTATTTATTGTGAAGGGAAATAATCAGCTTCTCTGATTAGGTACATGTTTATTATATTATAAGGCAACAATTTCCTTCAAGCACCCAATCCAATCCACGTGCTCGACACAAACGTTTCTTAAAGGCTACGAATTTCAACACCTGTGCCCTAGAAAATACACTGGTGCTTCTAACAAAGAAAATGATGAAGCATAGAAGAAATTTAAACATTTGATTACATTGTTTCCTCTTGACACCTGACTGTGAAAACAAACATTTTTGTGTTATTAAGAGACACTAAGGGAAGCAATCCCAGTATTACCTGGCCCTTCTGAACTGCTGGTTACCTGAAGAAGCACTGCCACTCACCTGAGACAGATGTCATTCAAAAATTTCATCCTCTAAACATAAGGAGGAAGGAAATAGATTATTCAAACTCTGAATAAAGCAAGTAGGAAAGGACCTCAGCATGTCCAAATCCATGCTCAAAGCAGGAACAACTCTGAAGACAGACTGTGCTGTCCAGAGCCTTGCCCAGCTTATTTCTGAATACCTTCTAAAATGGAAGCACTACAAGCTCTCTGGACTCTTGCTCAGTGCTCTTTCACAATGAAGCTGAGCTAGAGGAACTCTCCTTGCTGCACCCTGTGCACTTTCCCTCTTTTCCTTTCACTGCACTCCCTCTGTCTAACCTGGATACTGCCATCACCCCACTCACCTGCCCGGGGTGGGTGACCATGCTCAGACCCTCCCTCCCCCACGCTTGGGAAGCACTGCTCCCCTGGACCTCACTCACACATCTCCTGTTCCAGTCCCCAGACACCCCCAGTCTTCTGCCTGATTCATCTGGTTTTGGCACCTTGCTTGACTTGCCTTCCTCATACTTGTGACCACCAGTGGGATTCAAGCTTCCCCATAAACTAGGACCACTTCTTGTCCATCCCTTGGCTGAGATGGCAACTGACCACTTGGTTTCCTCACCCACAGGCTGGTCAGACCCAGCTCCAACAACACCCACTCCTCATCCTAGTCCTCAGCTACAGCCAGCCCACATTCCCTGATGCACCATCCTTGCAGCTGGACGCAGCACCACAGCTGGGGCCCCAGCAGCACTGACAGCAGCGCCATTACCTTTGATTACAGTCCTGGGCATCCACTCCAGGCACAGCTTGTCCTTTCTGCAACTGTCAGCTTGTGCACAGCTGGTGATCCAGTGCCTGTCCCAAAGCAGTCTTCCTGCGCTGTGCAGCCCTGCCACGTCCTCACCACTTTGTATTTCCTCATTTCAACTCATTAAGTTGTAAGCTGCAGATTTCCACATGCCTTTTCAATCTACCATAGCCATTTAACTCTGAACTATGCTTCACCGTGCTTGAGCACCTCTCAGTCTGGACTTACTTGCAGATTTAGTTAGTATTCCCTTGTCCACACCAGTAAAGAGAACAGCAAATAAAGCTCAGCCCAAGACAAACATGGGTGTATTCACATGCCTCATGCCATCTCCCTTCTTCTTCTGATTTTCACAGCAAATTATGGGTAACTGCACTTCAAACATGGTCCTTAAACAATTATTTGTTTACCATATTATTAAATACATATATTTCCTTATTCCCAAGAAATGTCATGAGGTTTTATACTAAACTATTGAAGTCAAGGTAACAAGGTACTGATATCCCAGAGTCCTTATTTTCTGATCCTCCAGATTCCTAGAAACTGATTAAAAATTTTGCTTCAATTCTCCAAGCACTGCAGCTAGACTAACTAGTCTGTAATCCCCTGGATCTCCCTTTTTCAAACTGAGGTAATGCCATTGCCCTTTTCAGTCCTTCAGGACCTCTCCAAGCCTTCCCAACTTCTAAAAGATAATTGTAAATGGTTCAAAGGTTGCTTGGCTAGCTGCTGATGTACCCTAGGGCAAATTTCATCAGGCTCTGCCTATTTGAATACACCTATCTTATCTCCTTTTTCTGATCTATCCTTTTTCTACTCTGCACTTTACTCCTATCACCTTGTTTAAATTAATTTAATATGAAGACACACTCAAGCAATACAATAACTACATGATATCCATTTAATATTTTATCTTTCAGCTATAACATTAGCAAAAAACCCCAACTCCACACTATTCATGTACTATGACTATGGCCTTTTGGAGATAGAGAAGAACATTTAGGAAGGAACATTGGTCTGAGCTGGACTGAAGACTGCAAATGGTTTAGAGCAACCCTCAAGCTGGGGTGTCTGAAGGGAAAACACTAAGAAATGTCAATAAACTCTTTGTGCAGGAAGATTTAAAGAAAAATTTGAATTGCATTTTAGAAAGGACTCTATCAATTACTACATCAGCCTGGTTTGGTTTTATAAGTTAAAAGAAAGAAAAATAATCCAACACTTCCCCAGCAGATAAAACATCTGATAATCAAATGCACAATTTCCTGTTGATTGCCTAAGTTATCCAGCACTGATCATTGCCAGGGGTAGTGTACTGAATTAGACTGACCACTGGTCCAAACCAGCACAGCAAGTCCCACTCCTCCATGAACACAGACAGGCACCGTGAAGCACATTCAATTTTAATGCATCCATCCACCTGTTCTAGCCATAATTTACCTTTCATCAGCTGGAAATTACCATCCTCATGGCTGAGACGTGGCAAGACATTACGGGATCACTGCTAGTCTGCTTCCATGCAAAGCAAAACAGACAGCCTCAGATCATCCTCTGTGATCACTATTTTGTTTTTCAGCAAAATGAAACTAGACATGGTTGTGTGCTGTTACCACATTTCAGCTGAAGAACAGTAACTTAAACTGCTTCATTTCCATTCTCAAAGACACATCAAGGCTCTGTTCTGTGATCCCCTAGGCAGAAGATGCAATGTTAATGGAGATTCTGGATGTCACTTTTAAAAGCAGTTAGTGATTTGAATGCCTCAATTTCTAGTGTACCCTACTTGAAATATTTTACAAGGTCAAATTTTCAAGAAATTATGAACACTCAAAAACCGCTGGGCAGATACTCCCACCCCACTTGGTGTCTAAATCCAGAATCCATTTTACCTGGTATTTCTACAGAAAATCCTTTTGCAAAACCAAAACCCTAGTACTAGTTAAAAGAAGGGGGAAAATAAAATTTCTTTTGCCAGCTGTGATGAAAATGCAACAAATCCATGCATTCTTCCAGTTACAGAAAATACAGCAGCCTAGCCTTGAATATGAATCTGTGAGTATTTTCTTCCAGAGTGATACACTGAAAACCCTCTCTCACAAAATACTATAATCAGCTTTCAGTGAAACCTGCTTTACTGGACATAATATAAAGCTTGATTTCCAACACTGTCAGGACAGAGAACCCACCCCATATTTCCAATCCATATATTGCTGGTACTTGTCCCTACTGCAAATGCCACCATCAATAATCCCTGTCTTGCTGTCTGCCTCCCCTGAAAAACGGATTATAATTAGGAGAATCCCCGGATCTCATCCTTGAGTTAACGATGAATAAAAACAAGGTACAAATAGAGAGAACAGTCAGAACAGTAAAATACTGGTAGTCTCTGCTGCTGTTCCTTATTCCACTTGTGGAAAAATTCAGACTCTATTTTAGTCAGAGGAGTTTGATGTCATGCAATTGTTCAGTCACAGCTCAGCAAACCTCATTATTTCAGGCCTCTTTAGAAATCCTGAGTTTTGCCCCAGAGTAGGACGGGACGCGTATCCGCTTGCTGTGCGCTGTGCCCCAGGAATGGCACAGCTGGTGCTCGTGCCCAGCACAGCCCCGGGAGCTGGCACAGGCACCAGGCACCCCAGCAGAGTCACAACTCCGTGCTTTTTAATCCATCACCCCGCTGGGCTCTACTTCAAACCCACGGTTTAACCAATACTGGCGGGTTTCAGCCAAGCCTATGCTGATAGTAGACAGAACGAAACCAAGTTAATTAGAGTTAAATGTAGCCTCAAAGGAGATCTCAGCACCAAAACTCCTTATGCACATTAACGTATATAGCATGTATTTTTAATGAGTTCAGCACTTGTCTCGAGTTTAGGAAACACACACATGGGGTGGCAGCTATTCAAAGCCGTTGCGCCAGAGCATGAGCAAGTGCTGACTCTGCAAGATGACAAGGTTATGTTGCCAGTTATGGAGATTCTACCTTTATTGCACAACCCTCAGATACCTAAATTTAAATTAAACAGGTGAAGTGACAACACAAAAGCCACCTACCAATATACTCATCATAAAATATAAAAAGGAAATGAAAAAGACCAGAGGGCTAAAGCTCATGTTCAATTCTGCAAATATGGTTAAATCATGTAACATCTCCAGCATCTCCTGAGCCTTTTTTTCATAAATAAACTTCTCAAAATATGTATCCCTGTAGACAGCTAAAGCAAACACCTTCAAAGCAGAAGGGAATTTTACAAGTGCAAATTTGGAGCTTTAAACCCCACCCTTCCATCCCCACATGCAGTCTCCAACACTGATCATGTGAAGCCAGGTAAATGGCCAGTAGTTGCGTCCTTTGGGTTCCAATACATTGAAGCAATCTACTTATTTGTGAGATAAAACAACTTGCAAAGACTATTAAGTCCAAAAAATACATAGTCACGTATAAATAAGCCTGAACAATGCCAACAAATTCTGCCAATGCCCTTTTGAGCCCATCATGTAAGTGTAGCCAGAAAATACTGTTCACTGGATTACAATGAAAAGTAAGGGGTAACTCACTGTTTTGCATTAATTATAATTATGTTCCAGCCAATATGGCATTAACACACAATTATATCACTTTGAATCACGTACGTTTTGCGCCAACATTCTGTAAAAATATGTAACCTCTAGTACAGAAAATAACCCTTCAATTAGAATATGGTATCATACCACATTTTCCAAAATGTAAATAAACTAAAGAATAAAAATGTTCAAATTATCATAAGAGGGCAATGTGACCCAATGACAACATTTTTACACTTTCAAGTCAGAATGAAAAAAACAATTATGCAGAAGTCTCAGTTTCAACTGCAACTCCAGGGGTAATGCTGATTGTATAAAAATCCCCCAAACCTTGATCACACAGATATTACAGTATTTCACTAGCAATAGTCAGTTCAAATGAAAAATCTAATTTTTTTTTCTTTTAATCTTTTCAGGCATTATTCACTTTAATAAATTCCTTAACTTCAAGACTGCAACATTCAAATGGATAGGTATTTCTGTATATCCCTGAAAATGAAACCATACAACAATTTTAGTTTAAATGAATGACAAAAGACTGCTTTTGAGACAGAGTATTGTCTCTAAAGTCCTGAAAACTTAATCTGTATTCTGCTAATCTAGGTTACAGTTTATCTTCAGGGGTTCTCCTGTAACATCATTCCTTGATGCTTTAGATTCAGCCTGATGTGATTGAAAAGGCATCCTTTTCTTTTTTCACCCATTCATCCACTTTGTTCCCAGGCTCTCTGTCCCCTCCTCCCAAATCACTACTAAGGAAATTATTTTAAAAGAAAACCCTACAGATAAACCATGACCTAGAACAGGGAGATTCTGCCCAATTTATGTTCCAGAAAGTTGATTTACTTTAGAAGATATTACTGCATGCCACTCAAACTGTACTTTCAGCCACATCTTTTATTGACTGAGTCTGTCATCTTTTCTTTCCTGAAACCTGAGTTTACTTTAAGAATGACAGAAGACCTTCTCAGGGTCAGCTGAAAGCATTCATAACTGCACACACCAGGAAAGAAGTGCTGTAAAACTGAGAAGCCCTCAAGGACAGCTGTTTTGCAGAGGAGCTGCACGACCAAGCTGCCATCTCAGCTCCCTGTAATGTCACTTCTCCTGGTTTAGCTGTCACCACATAGTGCCCTCCCAGGGGGGTGGCCATCTCCAAACTAAGCTCTAGGATGCTTCCAAACACAATACAAAACAAAATGCAGATGATCACTTAAGAAATGTGAACTTAAGATGACAGATGATACCCTAATTCAGATACTGGCCAGGTTTGCAGCTCGCCGAGTCTGCCCATCACTGGGATACGCTCAGCCCTGCTGCCCACTGCCAGCCTGGCTTCATGCTGACAGCTCCATGGGACAGGTGAGCCTGCAAGGAAGCTGGCGGACAACAGGGAATCTGACCTGTCTGCACCTCTGCTTACTCAGCAGCTGTTCATGTCCCCTCTCCTGAGCTAAGGGAGAAGGGGCTCCAGTACTCCAACTCTGTTCTTCAGTGGGCACAGCAGCCCAGAGCCTTCCTGCTCACCCTCCTGCCCATGCCCAAATGCAACCACGCCAACCCGGGCGCACCTCTGAGGAAAACCAAGCATGCCATACATCACAGCAACACATCCTGCCCTGCCCTGCTGCCCTGCAAGGGTTCTGAAAGCCCTCCTGCTGCGTTGTCTCCGAATAACCTCTGAGGCAACACATGCCAAACCCTGAGCATCATGTCCAACTGCCCCTGCCCAGCCCAGCACCAGGTGCTGGCAGGATCTCCCTCACGAGGCTCTGAGCCCAAAGGCCCTGGAGCAGCTTCCTCCCCGCCCCAGAACCACATCAGGAGTGCTTTCAAACACACATACCTACCATTTGTGCTTCCATCTCCACTTAAGCAGCAACACCAGTTCTGATGTTAGAAAAATCTTGCTTGTTTCAAGCATCAGCATCTTAGCTAATGAATTTGTGCTATTCTTCCACACCCAACAAATACTGGGCTGAGTGACATATAGCCTAATTGACTGTTAAGGTCACTGGCCAGCTCTTTAATTTTATTTAGCACACTTTGAGACAGCTCATGAGTCATTAGGGCCTTATTCTTGGGGACACAAGGACACGTAACACACACTAATAAAGAGCATAAATGTGATCTAGTAAGTGTATTTTACAGATTGTGAAATTAGAAAGATGGCATTAGATACTTCTTTCCAATGTTGTATTTTTAATAATTTTGATGATTTTAACATACATAAAAATATTTGTCATAGTCTGCTGGTGTATTTCCAACTTGTAACACTTCCATAACTCTAAGAAAATTCTTTAAGTAGTAAAAGTCACATTTTAAATATCATCTAGAATAGAAAAAAGGACTCAAGGGAGACCTAACTTAAAAATTCCTTACTTAAAAGGGGAAACTGAGACATTTTTCAAGCTGTTATTCATGATATTTGATTTTATGATCTAAATTGTAATTCAGAGCACACACGTGTCAGGAACTTTGTAATACTTTTGAAAGGGATCAGCATCACTAATCAGGCACTGAAACCCAATTTCTGGGAGAATCTGGGAGCTTAAACCTGCACATTTTAGCTGGCTTGGAAAGATCTTTGAAAAATAAAGTTAAACAGTAATTATACATAAGTGTGCTTGAGAAACTTTACACCTGTCTTGACATGAATCAGATCTTTGCATGGATGATGAAATTCTTGGCATTGCTTTAGGTGATTGGGATGGCATTAGCTTAGGCAGGGTAAGAATTCAACAGCCACAAGCCTAGACAGGTAGGATATAGGAGTTACTGACTCAAAAAGGCACGACAGCTTATCTGTGGAAGTCTAAACATGCTAATCATTTAACATAAACAGATCTGCTGATATTTTTAGAAAGGAATTTCAACTCATAAGTAACAATGTTAAAAAAAGGACACCAGTACCCCTAATCATATTTTCCACAGGTCCTCTCATCTCCTTGCAGATTACTGCTACTAAAACTCAGACAAGGGAAGGAAAAAGAAAAAAACAAGTAAGTAGAAAGACGAAGAAAGAAAAAAAGCCAGGGACAGGTAGCTGGGTATGGGATTAGGACAATAATGAACTTGTTGGCAATCAGTGTTTGACTGCTGGCTATGCTACAAGACTCCTGCAACCTTTGTCTCCCGCTGCCTCAGTTCCCAGTCTGTAAAACCAAGTGATAATATTTCCTTACCTCACAGGAACGTTCTCAGAATAAATCCATAAATGCCTGGAAGACACTGAGACACCACTGTGACAGAGGCCATAAAAATACCTAGGGGAAAAACAAACAACATAAGAGTAAGTGTCAGAAGTGACCAAAACAGCAAAGACATACAGAGATTAAAGGTACAGCAAAGATTACAACTTTGCTTAATGACATGAATTCTCCACCCTGGGGAAGAAGCAGTTCAGTTCAGCACATATTCCCATACAACACCTTTAAAACCATGACATCAAGGGACAATTTCCCCTTTTCTCCTTGCACATGACACAATCATGATAATCCACCACCAGATGCAAGCAGGAAAGACGTTTACAGTTCATTAGCTCAGCCCTCCACGACAGGTATCACAACCAAGAACCCCAATCACAGCAACAAAGCCCCATATACTGACAGTGCTCTTCCTCAGCCTCCACATCCAATTCTAACTGCAGGGCTGAGCTCCTTCAGTAGTTAAAAAAACTGTCAGCCTAACACTTATTCCTGAACAGCTTTTATCCATTTGTTTTCATGCCAACATTGATCCAGCAGCTTACACAGCTTTTCCCTATCCCTGAAGTTTATTTCCCTGACAATAAAAAATGAATTACACCACTTCCCTGTCAGGGCTCATTTGCCCACCCAAATCAAGCAAGTTCTTATCACCCCACATCAGCATCTTCTGCCCAACCCCATCCTTGTGGCCCGCTGTCACCTTGCAACTGCCCAAAAATATGTTTCTCCAGCATTTTCAGCTGGGAACCCTCCCCATCCCAACCAGTGCAGAGCAGAAGCTTCTCTCCTAATGCCTTCTAAGGTTATGACCCAGCATGCCATCACCATGGAGCTATGTCCCACTTTGACTGCTCTGGTCTCAAACCCTTTTTGAAAGACACCCTGACCTTTCACAGCACTGACCATGCCTCCTACCTGTCTCACCTCTGAGCCGTCAGGGCACTGCTCTGTGCAGCCAGGGACATCACAGGGATCATGCATGGTCTCCCTAAAAACATACCTCCTATCTTCAGTGTCAACTCAACCCACAGCTGATGGCTTGAGCTCAACTCCACCGCTAAGCATCCTTTAACGTGAGCCAAATGACTACAGCCCTCAGAAGGATAAGTGATTCAAAATTATGCAAATGCACAGAATACATTATTTAGTCTTTATCATTTACAAAGTACGCATTTTGTAAACAGCTTCAGCCCTCTTAAGGAGAGTGTGACAGTGCCCTGAAATTTGGTGTCTGATGGTTGCTGCATCATGCACTGATCATCACAGCCTTGGTGGGAGAGGGTTAGCTGCAGCTCCGAGGTGGGACAAGAGGCTTGAACAGCATGCCTGCCCAGTGGCCCCTGTGCTCAGAGATACCTCCACCTACCCCCTCATATACACAAGCCCTTGGAGATCCTCTCTCATCCCCTCAACAACTCAGCTGACCAGGACAAGAAAAATCCCCGCAGTTTTTTCCATTTCTGAGGGGAGAGGGCAGTTCCTTTCTTCCTGGCACTTCATGTGGAACCAGCACAGAAGCTGCTTGGACAAGCACTGGAGCTGGTAGGAGGGGAACAGCAACCTCCCCCCTCTTGCTGGCAGCTTGCCCACAGATCAGACTGGGATGTATTGGAAATCTCAGCCCAGGGAACCAGAATACACTCACCTTACCAAGGACTTGGATCCATTTAAAACTGTGCTCTAATAACCTTCACAAATAAATATATTATGCAATTTATGTTATGCAGCATTGACTTCAATGACTCTGTAGCAGTGCTTACACTACTATATTTACTTCTGGCACACACTGGCAGCCTTTGCTGTAATTATTCTGAGCGTGCTCCTGTTCTAAACCCGGAGGTCTTACCCTGCCAATATCTATGCACAATGCTCCTCGGTATGTTTTCCATAACTTCAACCACACTGTCCTTCTTTCTTCTATCTCTGCAAGCTCCTTTATCTAGAACATGTCATGAGTTTTTCCTCCTTTCACACAGCATGAAAGGATTTTATACCCTAGCATCAGATCACCAACTTCCACCTTCAGCACCAGATCACCAACTTCCACCTTCAGCTCAGGAGAGAATTTTAGACAAGCACCCTAGCACCTCCTGCTAGGCTCCCTGAAATTTGAAGAAAGCTCTCTTTTAGGCATGCACACATCCACCTTGATGCCCATGGCACAGATCAGCATACTAAATAAACAGAAGAGAGATGGTAGAGATTTGTTTTCTCCCTTCCCCCAGACTAACAGGATGACCATTTCAGTACTGGCTCTTTCCACTCCCTTTATCACTCTTTGCTGCAGAAATGGTAGTTTCATCTGAGTGGAATCCATCCAGCAGTAAGTGGCTTGTTAATTCCCAAGACACGTTGCATACAGAGAAGGATACTTAAGCTACTTAAAAAGCAACCCTTTATTAAATGCATAAAAATGCTTGAAATTTCTGTAAGCCAACACTTTAAATTAATGACTTCATTTAAATATATCAGTCTCTGCTGCTAATTGTTACACTGCTTTTTATGCATCCTTTTAAATATACTCCTTGGAAACCCTATAGAATTTGCTATAGTTCTAACACACAGTTGCAGTCATTCATGGTACACATTCATGTATTTCACTAGAAACTTCTTTCTCCCAAAAGCTTAAGTAGCTTTTTTCATCTGTGTAACAGGAGCAGCTCAACTATTCTCAGCTACACCACAGTGACACTACTGCTAGACCAGGAAGTGGAAACACGTCACTTAAAAAAAACCAAACAACCAACCAAAACAAAAACAAACAAACAAAAAAACCCAACCAAAGAAAACCCCAAAAAACCTCTTCTACATTGAAAATATTAATATGGAGGAAAGAAAATAATTTTATGATGTTAGAAAATACTCTCTGTCATATTAAGCAGTGTTTAATAAGCAATTGAGCATTCCTGGAAATCCCTGCCACAAGAGGATCTGTCCA
This sequence comes from Onychostruthus taczanowskii, assembly GCF_017590055.1. Lineage (NCBI taxonomy): Eukaryota > Metazoa > Chordata > Aves > Passeriformes > Passeridae > Onychostruthus > Onychostruthus taczanowskii. Next base: position 9,635,546 of record NW_024504786.1, read on the forward strand.
TGCTGAAGTGATCACTTCTGCTCTGAATTTCTTTGCATCTATTTGTCTGACAGGTATATTTAAAATTTTACACTGATTCAGTTTTGGATGTCTTAACTGACATCCAAACTGACTCCTTTATAAAGGAGATGTTCTGCTTATACAGGAAAGGGGCATATAAACATTAGATACTTGATGCTGAGGATTAAACATGAACAAAAAAAAAAATTAATCAGCAGTGACAAAAGTGGTGATGGCAGTTCACTGGAGAGAATCTCTACTGTGCAGCATGCTGCAGTCTCCATCTGCTAACTGAGGCTGCTGGAGGCCTCAAATGATGAAAGAGTGACCATACCAACAGGATTTTAGCACACTGAAGTACATACAGCTTCCCCCCTCCCACCAGTTAAACTCCAGGCCATCAGGAGCAGTGGGGAGGCTGCCAAGGGTAAGTGCCATGCTGCACATCCTCTGCAGCACCTTGAACAAGAGCCCAGCACCTCCAGCTGCACCTGGACACCCCTGCTGCTGAAAACATGAGCACAACCTCCATGGGTTTTGCCAGTTTCCATGTGCTAAGCCAGGAATATTTTCTGGAACTCTTCAAGGCAGAGTTTTCAATCTATGAGACAGTGTTTACTGAACAGACAACACCAGCAATGATGAGCTTTCTATGCAGCATCAACAACAGCAAGGAATTTCTCATCTCTTGGTAAGCTCCCATGCTGGCTGACGCTGCAAGAGGCACTGCAAGGGGCCAAGAAAAGCCACAACTTATCACAAGAAAATGGCAAACTGTGAAAAACCTGCATCACAAGGTTACCTGCCTCGGCACAGCTTCAACAGAGCTCCATAAATACCTCAGTCTAACAGTGACAGAGGTTAAAAACCTATTATCTCTCCCAAATGACAGTCTGAACACATGTTCAATAGAACACCCCGCCTCACCAAGCTACAAAGTAGATTCTGCTTTTTCAGTTCAACAAATACAAACCACAGGGAGCTTTTTAAATGAAAGCATTACAAAGATTATATTAGGCAAGTCTGATCTACTGTAAAACACTCATACACAACATTAAGAGGTAGAACAACCTTTAACACCTGCTTTCTCTTCAAACATAGCACTACTTCTGTGCATGGTTTGGCTCTTAATGGGATGAATTCTCAAGCTAATTTATATGGCTTACTCCACCAGCAAAGAATACTTCAAGTGTTTGGGATCTAGTGCTCCACTAACACTGAACTGGTGAGAATATTCTTTTAAGAGTGTGTACTCCACAGTGCTGCTCAGCCAGCTGCTGCCCTGTGGGACGGATCCACACAGAGAATATTTTCACCCTGGTGTGAAATGTTGTGACACAAGAGGAGGTGCAGCAGCTGAAAAAGCATTGCATGATGCTGAAAGTCATCATCATAAATATTCACAAGCAGACAGAATTGTTTTCTTACTAACAGCACATTGTTATTCACAAATATTAATTAGTTTCTAAATACCACCTGTTACTCAGCCCTCCCTCTGCCATGTGACATGGGCTCCATGGCTGGCTTGCAGACTGTCCACACTGCTCAGGGATTTAATGATGTTTCAACTTCCAGAGCTCACTCAGCTACTGGGAGGAGAGGAAGGGAATAATTACTCACTTATGTCTTTCTCTGCTGACCTCTCTGGTGGATGAAATGAGCAGCTTTAATGGCCTCTGACGAGAGGCTGGTCCAGTCCTTAGACGGGAAGGATGACAGCTGCACTAGAGTAGGTCTTTGGCGTGGAGAATGATTTTAAAGATCCAAACTTCAAAGATCTCAGTGAGGGGAGAGCTCAATCTCAAAACTTCTCCCCAGTGGAGGGAAGAAAGCTGCTAATGCAACCACTCACATTTCCAGCGATCACTCACATTTCAGACAGAGCTGAGGCACAGGAATTGCCTGTCACATCCTACAGTATAAATAAACCACAGACTGCCAGAGGAAAGCTGTTACAAACCTTGGCAATTTTCTTTGGGTTTCTTTAGATCACTTCTTCAAAGGATCTCTCTGTAGTAAGAGGTACAGGTGCAGACAGCCAGCCAATATGGGATTCCTCTTCCTCCCCACCAGCAACAACCTCCTCCTAATTATGTGCATCAGGGATAACAGGAGAAAGTTGGGCAGAGCGCTGATGGAACTGCGCAGAGCACGGATAAAATGCACAAGTTAGTAGTACACTTAAGGTTGAAGTGACACAGTTAAATGATGAAGTACTGTCTTGTTTTCTACCAGCTCTGGATGGAAGATCCCTCAGACCTTTCAAACACACTCCTCCTGCTCAGTGTCCAGCTGAGAGACAATCAGGAAGGATGAGCTTATCTTGATGAATTCAAATTAATACAAAAAAAGAATGGAACTATTTTGAGCCTGAGGCTCAAACTTAGCCTCACTGGAAAAGATGAACCTGAAGCATTCTCCTCACAGATTCCAGCTGAAAGACTCAAGCTCTGAAATGCACCATTTGGCATTTCCAGTACCTCAGGAAGCAGCGCAGCCTTTTCAGTGCAAATGTAGCACAAAGGTTGTTATCCCACAGCTGCCAGACTCAATACCAAGGCACAGACACAAACCTGTACGTTTTCCAGGGAGGAGATACAATCTATTCAATACACTTCCCTGGATTTTTCTTACCAGCATGATTTCACTGGTACATCCCAATCAGCATACTTCTGAAGCGGTGTTTAAGATCTTGTGCACCAGGCTATCAGCTCTACAGAACAACTAGAGTAGAAGAGCTAATAAATTTCAGACTTTAGATGAAAAGTCAGAGCAGTTTTTGCTGGAAAACATAACTGCAGGACAATTTAACCTTGTTAAATTGCTAAATATGGAATGGGGAATGCAGTCAGGGCTTGATATCCTCAAACTCCTAATAGAAAAAAATTTCTGCCATAGTTCCTGCAGACAGCAATAACCCAGGACTATCAGGATTTTCTCAGAGTTTGCACAGCCTCACATTCAAGTCTCTAAGATTATAAAACTGGAAAGTGGGAGGGCAAGGAGCATACGCAGACACAGAGAGTCATTTTTCCAGTGACTGACAAACACGGTACTCAATTTCTTAGGGACTTGAAGGGCTGGAGCTGAAGTTAAGCTTCACTAGAGCTATATTTAGTTCTGCACAAATACAAATTAGGAAACACTTTCTTCCCAGTTACTAATGCAGTGTGACAGGAAACAATTATTTGCTCAGTGTCTAATGTTACCTTTGGTGACTATCTAGTTCACAGAAGTTGTATATTGTATAATAAAGAATCAAGCTGATATTCTGCAAATCAGGGAGAAAACTTATTTAAGAAGATGAAGAAGCATTTGATTTGAACACATCTGAGCTATACTGGTCTTAGCTATGCAGACAGAGCTAGTACTGAGGCATCTTCTGCTTTGATAATAAACAAAGTCAGTTTGTTTTCCAAATTCTACATTAATTTATTCAAGAACTCTGCAGATATCTAAAGAATATCATGGTTCCCCTAAAGTGTAAAACAGAGCTGGGCACAAGGACAGAACAATTAAAAATAAAATCCATCTTTTATAATTTCAAGTGCCAGTTTCTCTCTATGAAAAATCCAATTCTGTGTCACAAGGGAGCTCTCAGCTCAGCTATTGCTTCAGTCTTCAATCTCTACAAAACACAAAAGACAACACAAAGCATGATTCACATGAAGGGCTAGTTAGACCTTGGCAAACCAAGCCACAATTGTATAGAGGAGTCTCACGTGCTTCAGAAGGGCTCAAAAGGCTGCACTCAAGAAATCCCTGGCATGTGGCTGAGAAGAAACCCTGCTCCTGCCTACTACTGCGAGAATGTCCACTAAAGGCTTGGAGTTTCTAAGCCATCCAACACAGCATCCTTACACACAAAGCAAGTTAGAAAGAATACAACACTACTTCACAAACATGTCATTTCTTCTGGCAGCACTGGGCAAATACTTGCAGGGCTCTTTGCTATAGTGAGTCACATGAATATTTCTAGAGCTGAAGGAGATGGCATTTCATGTTTGGCTTAACTAAGACCCAGGACAACCAGAAAGATGCCCCGAGTATCAGCATTCTGATGACCTTTTCAGTTCCAGATCCCTTTGAGATGGAAGGCAGACGAGCCCTTGGCACAGTCCAAAAAAAAATCATCAATTGCCCAGGTTTCTTCAGCCTAAGCTGGACTACTGAAATATATACCTGTCTTTGCCTAACTATCCACAGCTTTTTTTTGGGTGGGGGAAAAAAAAGGGGGGGGGGGGGAGGGGGTGAGCTGATAAACATTTGGTTTCTTGGTATTGTCTTTTAAAACATTATCAGTTATTTTGATAGTAGGTTCTTGGAGCAGGTCAAACCTGGAGAGTTCTGGGCACAAAGCAAACAAACCTCTCTACATAAGGCAAAACATTTCTTGAGAGATTCTGAACAATCTTTCTTGCCTCCAAGTGCCAGGTATGACTAAGTTTGATGAGTAAGTTACAAGAATTTCCAGGGAGAAATGACACCACTACTCCCACTTGTACAAAATCTAGGAACATTGTTTATGTGCTCTTATCTTCTTTGAGGATCCTGTGGCAAGGGGGAAAATTCATGCTTCACCCTGGGCAACTCAAGGTTTGACCAGGAATTTTACTTTAGATGCCCATAAGGTCCCTGCCTATGTTTTATTTGCTACATGTTTACTGTAACAAGGTAATCCTACAGTGCTTCCTATATTAATCAGCAAAACCCATGTGGAGTCAAAGACTTATCTTGTCTATACTGCTGGAGGGAGGGGGGCTAAATTTTTTCAGATACATCCCACTGGCACACTAGTATTTTATCCAAGCACCGCTGTGCATCTCACCCCCATTTCCGATAGCGTCAAAGGAGTGGGAACAATCACGGATCTGCATGACTTGGGTAGAGGTGCACATCAATATTCAGCCCACAGATCTTGCTAGTACCAAAGGGCAGCACCTACGTCATCCTGCTCAGAGATGTACCAGATTGAAGACCTTCCTCTATTTCAGCAGCACAGACACTGCCAGGCTGGTAGACCAATACACGCACGAGCCTGATGGAACAACAAGTGGCTGGAGCTCTTCAGGGAGCTGATGGAAGGTAAGTGTGTTTTCTCCCTACTCCTGCACAGGTTATTCCTGTACATGTAACACTGCAGAGCAACACTCTCCGTGACTAAACTGCAATAGTTGTTGTCAATGTTTACTGAAGTGACCAGATTGGACTTTCAGCATCAAGCACAGGTAAGGCCATGTTCACCTTCTGGTTTCCTAGAATCTTTTAAGTTGTTATATGACTCTATACTGCTCCTTGACTGTTCTCTCAAAAGAGAGAATGCAAAGCAAAACAAGGCTCTAGCTTGGAACAAGATGAACAGTTACTCTGGAAGAGACTAATTTTCACTAGAAATGTCATTTCACACCTTTTCTCACTCCTCCAAAAAGTCATACACTTGCCCTCTTCATCACAGTGCTAAAATAATCAGGAGGAAAAGTAGGTACCTCCTTTCTGATATAGTTTCCCATGTTGTACCTCCTCTCCCCTCCTCAGAGTATTGAGCTTTTAGACAAATGTGTAATATGAACAGAATCCTGAAGAATGTAACAGAGGTTTACAGAATGAGGAAACACAGATGACTGGCATACAAATTATTATTAGCTACTAAGTAATCAAAGGTATAAAGACACATATTTCAAGAATTATGAGTAGCTAATTACTAGTAATTAGGATTAGAATTACATTTTTAAGAAATTCACTATTATACATCAGCCTACTGTATCTTTTCTTGCATATAGAATAACTGGTACTAGAGAGGACAGATTTCTTTTCATCCGAAGTATCCATTCCCCAAACAGTCACCTCAGCCTTGGAATCTGCCAAGAATAAACCAGGAGTATTTCATGCCACACACAAGATCTCAAAATCTCAGCTTTCTACATTGTGTAAGCCACAGTTATACTGTTCTCCAAGAAAAACCTGTGCCGATTCCCAGCTAGCTTAGAAAAAAGAAAAAGAACAGAATGTGGTTACTGCCACTTTGTCCAGGATGGGCTAGAAAGGAGCACACTCCAAGCACTTCTCAGTGGTTCTCCACCTCCTCTTTTGCAAGTTTTAATTCTACATCAAGCAGACTCCTGCATAGAACTGACTTTAAGGGACTCGAGAGAACTTCGAAAGGTTTTAGAACAAGAGAAAAGCACACAGTTATTTGGTCAACACCAGAAGAGCAGAATAGCTCTAGCACTGGCGTGCAGAAATGAAGAGATGTGAACAACTACATTACAAACAAATTCCTTAAGAGTGACACCAACAGGACAGACAGCATGAAGTCAGGACTAGGATTGTTCTTTTAAGGATTAATGGCTCTCAGCTTCCTTTGCTTGCCCAGTGGTGTACTCCACAGGACAGCAAATTCTCACTGTAATGAAAAAAACGCTTGTGTTTTAAGAAATGTTACAAAAATAATGCAATACAATGGATGGCTTGATTCTTGATTGGTTTTAATCCATCACAACTCACTGAACCAGACCAATCTCACATCAGCATTTGGCACAATGTGTCCTCCACTGCACCGAAGAGATGTTGTTTATCTGTCTCTCACAAGGCTTTTGACACAAAGCTTGAGGACACAAAGAATGCATTAACATTGGAGAGTCAGCAGCAATGTCCAAACCAGTAATCTGCTACCAGCAACCCCCAATCTATCTATAATCAATCTTTACCACCTTTATGAAACATACCAGGCTTTTTTCTTTCACATCCTCTAAAAGGGTAACAAAAATCAGAAACAGCATTAGTCCACACAAACCAAAAGGTTTTTGGTGTTTTCCAGAGGTGTTTTCCTTTCAGAGCAGCAATGCTGCCATCCCAGACAGGAGCAGGAATTCCAACAGTCATTACATTGGAACATCCAACACCTACCAAAGGTGAGATGCAGCTTAAAGTTGAAATACAGGCGTCTAAAGTGAACACAGATTAACACATTTACTCTATCACACATTCAGTACTACAGAGCATCTATTATAGATGCATATTAAATGTGGATGAATACACTCATGAAGTCTAGACAAGCATATTTTCAATTAAAAAACAGCTTTCCCCACTCCCAAACCAAAATTATCATAAATTATAATCCCCAATGAGTGATCTCCTATAACAGAAAGTATTAAAATAAAGAACACTTTAAAAAGTTATTTACAATACAAACACTCTAGTTTTACGCTTAGTAAAATAAGCCAAAATTCTGTCTCAGAAATGCCTGTATTTCAATTTTATATGTGTGAATAAAGAACCAAAATTTGAATATACTGATAATAGTAAAATAAATGCATCACATATCTATTTTGCCTTACAATTTCACATCTATAGGATCATGTACTGAAATGTCAACACTACAACATGGATTCCCACATTACTTACAGTGGCTGCATCACCACTGCATGTTCAGATGGATGGTTAACAGTAACAATGGCCACCTTTGGATAGTCTGAGCTCTTATTTCTTGTAAACACAAATACAAGGAATCCTAATTTCTTTTGATCCTTACACTTATCCACATGCTTACATAAGTGACACAGAATAAAAGAAACTCTCAGATATATGGATTTCTCTTTTCACATGGCTAAGGATTTTTCCTTGAGAAGCAAAATAAATGCTTATTTTAAATATATACTTTAAAAATGTCCTAACATACTTAATAAAAATTAGGTGTATGTTTCTAAAGCATTAGAACTTATTCTATATATTTGTAAATAGGCATAAAATTAAAATTAATGTACCAAAAGTATTTGAATTTAATATGTGTTAAAAAAACCCTACATCTGCTTGCCATGTCTTCAAGAAAGGCAAATCAGCAGGTTAAACAGTGGAAATTAAGGCACTAAACCAACTCTGAATAATGATTGACCTTTTGACTGATGCAGAAATAGCTTTTTTTCCTAATTTCAGTTTATCCAGTTAATTTAATTCAAAGACTTGTTTTGCTCAAAAGAAGAAATCAATTAACAAATAACATAGCATGAAGTTTTGTTTTTGTTAGCCAATCTAAACATTTAGAGCAAGAGGATGAAATCTACCATTTACAGAATTTTCTGGGGCCAAAACTACTTCCCAGTCACTATTTAGAATTAATACAATAACTATTTTACAACTTGAAAGCCCTCCCTTACCAATTCAAAAAGCAAAATGCCCTGTTGCTTTTGATCTGTATACCAAAGAAATTAAGGAAAAACTTAGTTAACTACTCAATATTGTTTCATGAATTTTAACTGAATTCAAATTTTGACATCAATACAACTATATATTCACCACACAATATTAAATAACTATTTTACTACCAAAAATATGAAGTACCTGGATGCCTATTTGGCATAGCCAGACAATTATAACATATGCTTAGAAGGCTGACAAAAGGTGCTACCTTACTGCAAAAGCCATACTTAGCAGTAAAAATCAAGGCAATCTAATAATTACCAAACTACTAATAATTAACCTCCCCTTTGAGAAATGTAACAAAGTAAGATCAAAGGAACCAATTTACTTCAAAGTTTCTGCTTGATTTACATCACCATTTAAATCATGTTTCAGAGAATGAGATATTTATTACAAAGTAGCAAAAAAAAAACGAGTGGAAAGATTTAATGAACTTTGACAATGTTCTCTATTTTTAGCATCATACCAAAATCACCATATATTTGGTAGAAATACTCATGAAGGTCCTTGAGCTATCCTATCGGTTTTGCAGCTGATAGCTTTTAATTTTTGAATACTCAGATGGGATAAAACTCAAGAGTGAGTTTTTTTACAATTACTTGGGAGCTGGGAAGGCTGGGGTGCTTGAACAGATTTCAGCATATCCCTATCCATGCTGGGATTGTGCTCCTGCTGGTGAACTGAAGCCTTCTAAGTACTCCTCATCCTGCACCGACAAGGAACATCTGAATGATACTTCAGAGCCTGCAGTGGGATTAAGCAAAACATCCCAGAGCTCCAACACAATCTCCTACTGATGAGGGAGAGAGAGGAGTGAGGACAACTTCTTATCACTGTCATGGTATTTTTCCTTTATTACAAGAATTAAAGAATTATGAGAAATGTACAAAGTTAATGCAGACAAATGATATTTTTTTATCTCACTAGTATTTTAATTAAAACCTTTTGTCATGTCTGCTAAGCAAGTTCAAAGTATTGCAATGCAGTAACAATGGTAATGCAGAAGTCTTGTTAAGCTTGGAGAGAAGAAATGTTTTCAACTTTTACAAAATCAGCAGCCGTAATTACTAGAGGAATAAATCAAATTTATAGCAGGCAAACACAGGACATAATAATTTTTTTTTTGTGTGGCCATAAATGAGTTTGTTTTTGTTGCAATGAGATAAAGTTTAACATTTTCTGCATGTCAGACAGACTATTTTGATAATATTCTTTACATTTCCTCCTTACTAAAGAGATGAAAAATTTGCTATTAAGATATTCAAGTCATCACAATACATCTTGTTAGTGAATAAGCTTCAACAAAACCTTGAAGTACTTTTTCCTAAACTCATTAACACAATAAAGGCGTAGCCAGAGTTCTTACTTCAGTATTAGACAATATTTTGTTCTTGCAAAATATCAAGACGCAGAATTCAGCAAATTATAGCAAATCAGTTGTTGTGGGTTTGTTTTTTAGGGTTTTTTTTAACTCTGTTCAGAATGCTGCAACACAGGAGACAAAAGCAGTTTTGTTTCATTATATACAAAGATCTTTTATCAATTTAACTGAACTCTAGACAAAAAAGTTGGCTTTTTATTTTTAATCATACCATACACTACCCCTGCTATTTAAAAGTATTTTTTCATCTCCACTTTCACTACTAGCCTTTTGTGACGAACAATTTCTGATTGCTAGGCTATTTTTCATTTGCCTACCTCTATTCACAAAAAGAAGGAAGCATGTAAAATGGCACATTTGATAGACTTTAAAAACTTGAATAGCTTGCATATGTAAACTGATTAGAGTTTGCAAAACCTGAAAGTAATGTTACCAAAACATGGGCTTACTTCAGCAAACAATGGCATTGCTAACCACGAAAAAGCTCCAGCACTCACTGGCATCAAACCACATTAGCACACCATGAACACAAGTGATTTGTTCTTTGCTTGAATGTCAGTTTTGAAGAGTAAATATTGTACATGCACACACACATGTGTATGCATTTGAACACATATATAAAGGTTGCCCATAACCAAATAAACCTGTAGCTCCTCCTTGAAAAAAGGATTTTTATGAGACTGCCTAGCTCAAGTCAGCAAAATAGTTTACACCAAGTTATCCAAGAGGTCTTCATTTACAAATTTCAGTTTCTCCTTGATGTGGTCTGAAAAATTACAATGGAAAGATAGAGCATTAAATAGTGCAGGTAGACTGTCACCTCTAGCGAGAGACAGCTGAGCGATGCCACCACAACGGGAAGGACGGATCCAAAAATGTTTCTGCAGGATCGCTGTGGAAAGACCTTTATCAGCTGGTGACTGTAAATTTATTTTCTGCAAAGGAACCTTCAGGCATAATATGCACAGAAAGGACATAAAAGGCAATCTGTCTATAAGTGAAACTTGGAAGTAAATGTGAAGGCAGGAGAGGCAGTGTATTTTGTTGAAATACGTAGATGTGCCACTTAGATCTCAATGCGCGGCACAAAGGGTGAAATGTTCTGATCTTTGCTGACAATTTTTATACTGAGAAAGACTCCAGTATTTCATTCAAATTTCCTAAATGCCTATGATCTCTTCTCCAGAAGCAAGGGAGTTAGGTGAGAGTCCTCTGCAGGTCTGGCAAACAGGCCATTGGGCCTGCGGACCATCTCTCCCACACCACCTGCTTCCATCTCAGCAGCACTCACCAATTGACTTCCAGAAGACAACTGAGGGCCACAGAAACAAAATTCACTTTATTTACAGTTAAAAAAAGAGATAAAATCCCTCAGCAAGAATCACTGCATCCTCCACCACGAGCTGAGCAGGCCAAAATCACCTGCAGTGCTGGCCAAGGCACATGAAGGCCACAACTCTGCTTCTGCCTGCAGACAGCTTAAGACATCAAATCATTCAGAAAGTTTTAGGTTTTCACCTTCTTTCGCACTTGTGACAGATGATTCATGTAACTTGTAATTTTAAATAAAAGAACAGGAACCATGTCCTTTAGGAACAGCTTTTCTTTGAAAGTAACAAAGTAGCCATCACCCCCTAATCCAATAAAGCCTGTAAACAAAACCAGTAGCATTCCATCAAACGCACATGCAGCATGCTAACCCAAGTTCATCAGATGCATACACAGAAAAAATCTTAGGACCTGTGTAATACAACCCAATTTTTTACAAGGTAATATAAAATACAACTAGCTAAATATTTTAAAATATAAATACAAAGATTAAGTAATACTGAAAGAGGGCACAGGACCTAAAGGGCAATGGATCTAAAGATACACTTTTAAATATTCAAGCCAGTTTTTCCCCTGAATTTTTATCATGCTATTATCATAAGTTTATACATTTTGTATAATACGTTTGTGCATTATAATGTTTTTTTCAATTGTTTAATCTTCCTATTTCTATTTTTTAAACATCCAGCAATTGCTCAAGCCTCTGGGTGTATTTATTTTAATTAAATACAACAAAATCAAGTGAAAAGCTTTTGCATTTTCTGAAAGAGGAGACCTCTCAGAATTTTCCTCCATGTGTCGCAATCGAAATCTGTCAGATACATCCCCAGAGTAACCCTGTGAAGACAATAGCTGTGCCAGCAGCAATTTGTCTGCGTTGTGAAGGCAAATATTTAACAAACAAAATAAAACAAAGAGTAATTTAATATTTGTATTGTGTTTGCACAAAGAAGTGCTGATCAGAAGGAATACTGAATGCCCGGGGTAGCACCTTCCTCCCTGCACCCGTACGAGGGCACACTCCCAGACCCCAGATGCAACGGGGGACAGACAAGGCCTGGGACACACTGACACTGCAGCTGTATATGGTTCAACTTTATTGCTCTTCAAGCAGTCAAAAGCATCTGCTTTTATTCCACAAAGATGGATACTGACATATTTTGACAGAAGGCCTGTCAAATCTCAAGCAAGACTGCACACCAGGTCACCTCACCCACATGCTGTCCAGTCCTCACTCAACCACTGGAGCTGGCCAAGCATCACTTCCTTCTTCAACAATTCCCACTGACATACCTTTGGATGAGTCTTAACTCATTGACCAACCTCCTGGGTTTTTACTTTTTGTAGAAAAACTACACTTGAGTCTTTGGTGAAACCAAATTATACACACAAGGATCAGTCTATGTTCACCTGAAAGCAGGTAACGCCAAGCTCTGCCTCCTCTTTACCAACCACTGTTTACTCCCACTATCAGAACGGTGCAGTTCAAAACACTGAAGGTAAATAGAAAGGCTTAAAAGGCTTCCTCCCACTATCCAGCCAGAAAGTTATCTTCTCAATATTTATGCCTTTTCACTGCAACCAATTTCTACGATAACAAGAGACTGCTTTTGAGGTAAACTCCTTGCACTGCATTAGGTAACAAACTCCAACAGCACTACAGATACTGCTAGAAAAGGTTTTTTAAAATCCTGCATAGATATGCTGGAACTGCACACGTAAGGAAGAAAATGGGATCCCTGTCTCTTATCCCACTAGGATGACAGTGTATAAATTCAATACAGATAAAGGAAGACAACTCTCAAAACCTGCTACTGCTTTGGAATGTTACTTCATAATATTAGTAATTACAAAACAGCATAGTGGTACTTCACAAATACATATATATATATTTTTAATGATCTTATACCAATGAGAAATCTCTCAACAAACTCACCATTTTATCAAAAAGACAAATGCAAATTCAAAAGAGATTTCAAGGCAGCATTTTAGGAAGGTTACTTATGTTCATATTTATGGATTCTATTATTGAATACAAGCTAAGTTTAACAACAGGAGTAGCAAATGAACAATTTCATGTCATAAAATTGTCCTGTACTTTTTGTAAATAACCTAGAAGTCTGCTACACTAGACTCGACACTACTTTGAAATTACTTGTCTTCAAAGTCAGAACAAAACTGAGGGGCAAGCAGCACTCTTGTTCTCAAACATAGTGGTCCAAGTGGTGCTCCTGAACCTCACAAAGTATTCTCCTTCCCCCCATCTCCTTATCACAACTTTCAAGTTATATTTGCTTTAACTCCATTTCTTCTATGCTAACAGAAAGCCTTTCTGGATATTAGGTTTCAGCCTCAATTTCACATCTTTATATGTTTCACCTAATTCTCAGTCTTCCCCTCACCAATTTCAGAGATCTGGAGAAGTAATTTCCCAGAGTGAATTACTTATTAAAAAGCAAACATAGCAATGAAAGAGCCCAAACTAGGCTCTGTGCAAGCCAAAGTAATAATTTCAGCCCTGTGATCTCTCCCAGATAGCCAACAAAGGGGCAATTACAGAGTAACACCAAGACACAGCTCACATTTTGGAAGGATTTCACCCAGAAACATCCTGCTAATATTCACATTTAAGATCTCCCAGGGCCCTATTACTTCCTTCTTTTTCAATAACATACCGGATTTCTCTGGCATTCAAAACAAAATCAAGCCTTAACAATCCACGTTTTCCCAAAACTTGCTTCCTTTTAATTGTGATAATACAAAAATTCATGCTGAACTATTCAGCTATCTACCTGGCCAATTTCATAGCTGTATTCACACGCTGGGTGAATCACATTTAGAAAATTATATATAAACATGGTGTGACATTCTGTCAAGATATCTTTAATTATGTAATTCCATCCTTTAAAAAGACATGAAGATAGCTTATACAGTCATTTGGAAATTTAATCCTGGAATAGACAGCTGAAATGTGCCAGAAAAACAACATGATCATCTGAAAAGCTTCCAAGGGGGTTACAATTCCTCACTCCCTTAAACCTCAACCTATTACATGCTTATTACCTTTGTTTTATGGCTACCTCTTATTATCCAACCTGCTTTCATCCATTCCCAAACATACAGAAGAAAGAAGTACTTAAAAAATAAAAACAAACAAAGAAGTATTGAAAACCCCAGTGGGGGGGACAAAAATTGCAAAGTATTAACCCAACAAAGTAGACCTGACACGACACACCAAGGCCAGAGGACTGTCTTGCCTTCAGGTATCATGAACCCCCCCCCCCCCCCCAAGGCCCCTTCTTTCTCAAAGTTTCACATCAAGCTGAAAACCAAAAAAATAAAGAACCACCAGCAAACCCATAGCTCAGTTTTCTCCTCAAATAAATGGCCAGTAGGCAAAGGAGACCTCTGTCTCAAATCCTCAACCCAAAACACCCCCACACCTGCCACCAGGTACGACTGAAGCTCCACCACAGCCAATAAGCACCTGCATGACTCAGTGCCTCACTTCAGGTTTATTTGGTAACAATCCTGCCTGCTCTCCCTGTATTAAAACTCAGCAACTAGTCACTAAACCAATCAGGCTGGCCATAAGGACACCCTTAGTGCTGCAAGAACAAATTGTGTTGTAGCAGCACCGTCCGTTTCACAGAACTTTAAATTAAATTTCACATAAAAACTGCTTCAGATGTCCCTTAATCGGTCTCCTGTTTACGACTTTAAACAACCTTACCTACATACAAATTTGTCAAACACAGTAATTTCTTCAGTAACATTCAGTGCATCAACTGTTTCCCCACGCAAGTCAAGTGATGACCCGACTCCTCCCATAGGAAAGCCAGCAGAATGCTTTTAATGCCTTTTTTTTTAACAGTTCAGTTAACCTTAACCCTGTTTCCCTTCTATTTTCAGTTAGATGGCTTCCTCAGCTGAAAAATTTAATTCCCGATAAGACAACCTATCAACCAACAGAAAATGGACTTTTGAGTAAGGACAACCAGCTGCACCAGTGGAGGTTGTTAAATTCTATTTAGATTTTTTTTCATTGTCCTCAGAATCACCACAAGATCAGTGGACACCGAAATGAATTAAAGTGTAAAAAATCCTAATGTGCCTTGATTCCACAGGTGCTGGCAGCAGGCTCAGCCTGGCACCCGCTCTGCTCCCAGGAAAGAGGCACAGGGAGCTGCACAGAGAGGCTCCCACGCCAGAAAAATTCATTCTGAAGGTAACTTACCGTCCCATTAATGTGCCTTATAGACAGCTGAAAATTTGCAGCATTACAGCACTTTATGATGTTAAATAATGCATTGCATGTTGCACAGATATTTTATTGTACATTTTTCCACTATGAAGACTTTTGAGGATCCTATACAAATTGCACACAGCTGTCTGCTACTGGTAGTTGACAAGTTATTAAAAATTACATTATCTGATCATCTGAGAAACAGAATGCAATAGTGCCGCTGTTTACTACGCTTTAACATGTGCATAAAACTGAATGTTGTGGTCCAATTTTTAAGTGCCTACCCTTAGGAAGAAATTAGTTTTTTAAATAAAGCTCTACTGCTTTTACAGCATCTGAATGTGAACTACTACATATTCGGCATATAAAAAAATCCCACTGTGAAGAGCTGTACTACAGTGAAGAAACTACCTCTGGAAATATTGGAATTCTCTGGCTTTCCTGTAACTAAAATCCCCAAATAAATATTGTATTAGCATACCTGTTTGTGCCTCATTTGCTGATAACAGAGTTTGGTTAAGACTGGAAAAGCAGGTAAATTACAAAGCAAGAGCTGTAAGTCAGGACAGTCAGTTTCCAACTTGTTTGAACTTGACTGTATATTGCTAAGCTCAAGCAGAATGTAAACTGCTGCCCTGCAACAGTTCAGATCACAAGTTAAAAAGCTTTCAAGCCTAGTTATTTGTATTTAAATATTGCCTGAAGATCCTAAACCAAGATCATACCCCATGATCCTGGATTTTCCACCATACAGTTCCTGTCTTGAAGACATTATGATCTAATATAGACAAGATGCAACAAAGAAATACAATGAGCAATCAAGGCAAGAGTGGGAAGTCCTCAAGTCAAAGACACAGTTAGTTAGTTCTCTAACTACTGAAAAATCCCTCTAGGCAGGGAGCAAATAAAGAGAAACAGTAGCTACCACAGGAGCTCTCTGCTTCAAGGAGTAAATACTTAAATAGTTCTGAGAAGCAGCTACATGCTTTGAAACATGAACCCTAACTAGCATAATGTAATATAATTTATAATCTTCAACATTAACAATTTGTGGCAAAGGAATAATAAGCCATCTACCTTCTTACTATTTTCTAGACAATTGAAAAAGAATAGTTGCAAGTGATCAAGTAGCAAGAACTCACACAAACCCTTCGAGTCCTCTTGGTTTGTTCAGCCATTCCCATACTGCCAAAACACAAAGGTCCTTGACTAAAGGCAGGGAGGATACAGCTAGTCTAGAAAGGGGGAATTACAGCCACTCACTTTCACCGCATTTTCAACGAGAACTGCATTCACCAAGGTTTCTCCCTGCCTTACCTAAAGGCCACCTGCCTCTTTACCAAAGCAATCTAGGGAACCACAGACTTCTGTGAGCACGTTGCCCACTCACCTCATTCCTCCTTTGCAGATTTAAACCTCCAAATTAAATTTGTAGATTTTTATTTGCAAGAACTCATTTCTTATCACCACCAACAGTTTCGTAAGCCTACTGAGATATTCTTCTGCATTAAGAGAACACTGAGAGAAGAGATCTTCCATTTTGGATACTACCTCAATAAAAATTAGGTAGTATCAAAAAATCAATTGCATATCTCCAGTGCAATACGACACTCAGCAATGTAACTCATAATACTCAAAACATGTAACAAACAAACCAGCAAAACTAATCACAAGTTCAAGTTTTCCATGACCACATTCATCTTCCCAGAAGGCACACTTCACTGTGGCTGATTTGTTCTTCCAGGGTAAGACAGCTCTTTAAGGACTAGTAATGGTGTCTGTCACATGCTACAGTGGCGGATGGAGGGAACCGTATCCTATAAATCCAAGCTCAAACCTTGTCCAGGGCTGACACCGCAGTGCCAAACCTCTCTCCAAGATGAGTAAGGTCACCACCAAAAGAAAACCACCATCAGTGACACTAAAACTTGACACTGCAACATCACAGGTGGAGAGATAAACCTCCAGTATTTACTAAATAACCACCAAGCACCAGGAACTGCAACTAAAAATACTACGCATAAAATCTCTGTTCTGGAATCTTTTTATTACTGAATGCTCATCCTCCAAAAAATATCATCTGTAATACACTGAATCTGGGGTTCTGAGCAAAATATATATAATATGGCACCGAGCCAAATACTACTCATTACACCACCGTCTTGAAAGTCTGCTGGCAAGGTATGCCTTGTTTCAAAATAAATCCTGGAGACTTCATTCTTTATGAAAATTAAGTATTATTTCTTGCTTATCTCAAGTTAGCAACTATTTACTTCCTTGGACAAGGAGAAAGACCTTCTTCAGTCCTTTATACCCCCTGATTGGCCATGAACATGAATATGCATAGCAGCTCAAAAGAATATAAAAATAGAAAGAAAGATAATAGGAAAAAAAACCACTACTATCAATATTTGAATAATGAGGCAGCTTTATCTTCATCAGTATATCAATTTATTCACATGGGGTGACAAGAATATATTAAAGCTATTCTAAAGTTGGGCCATTAAATTGCTTAGACAACCTGTTAACCAGTGCTGCCGGCAATTAGGAATGTATTCTCACTGGAGGCCTTCTGTAGAGCCATGCTTCAAAGGTTCAATGTGCTGTACATTAACTTACCAAGAAACACCCTGAGAACTGCTCCTCTGTCAGATAAGCTCAGTGCCGCCAACTAATTAAGCCTCCAGTTCATATTCTGAAGATGTCAATGTCCTCCTGCCAGTTTAGCATCTGCACAACCATGGGAAAGGTAAATCAGATTTAAAAAGCAGGCAGGCTACACCAATGGATGCTAGGTTGGCTATAAACATTCTTTATCCCTAAGTAAGTTTTGCAGCACATTTGGCCTAAAGTGTTTTTATATCAGGCTCCTGCAGCACTCAGTTTTGTACAGGTACTCACGTATGCACATGTACATGCTTGCAAGGCAAGTTTACTTGTTACTTTTCTATTAAGAGGAAACTTGGCATTTCTCTAGAACAAAGCTGTAAAGTTCTCTGGAATGCTGATCCTAATCACCAGTGAAAAACTTGTTGAAAGAAGGGTTCCACACCTTGCTGCAAATAGAGCTGTTTCACATAGACTGGGGGGAAAAGTACGAAACTGAAATAAAAATGGAGAAAAGCAATGATGGGCAAAGAATAACCAGCCTAAGAACAAAACGGCAACTGCCAAAGTTTCGGTTTCTTTTGCACTGAGGGGATGGACTAAAAGTGATTCTTTCTCAAGCCCTATGAGCAAACTGGAAGAACACCGTGTTGCTCAGTGCACGGATAAATTATCCAAAACTACCTGGATGGCTTACATCAGCCTTCAGTGACTGCAAGTGCGATGAGAAAGGGGGATGAAAGCAGAATGCTGAAGGCACTCAGGGAATTACTGTAGCTTACATCAGCCTTCAGTGACTGCAACTGCGATGAGACAGGGGGGATGAAAGCAGAATGCTGAAGGCACTCAGGGAATTACTGTAACCAGAGGTAAGCCCAGCTCTACAACCCTCAATACACTGCACATCTGGGACCCAGAAAAAGCCTTTCAAACACGCACATGGGGTGTGATTACTGCAGGTCTGATAGGAAATACATCAAGCTAGACTGGTACCAGAGGATTACAGAACAGCAAATGCAAATGTCTGTTTAAAAAAAAAAACCTAAAAACTAATTTTGTTATCTAAATGTTGGCTGATTTGATCTCAGGAGTAATGAAATGTTTTAAAACATTTCAAAAGACAGATAATTAGAGACCTACAGGAAAAGACAAAAAAAAACAACCAGGATAAGACATATCTTGGGTTAACCAGCAATAATTCATGCCACATTCTGCCAGTATGTTTTGCAAATAAAACACAGTATTTTCTAAACATAATGTGGCAGGTCTCAATTACCCAGCTATCAGAAAACAACCCTGCAATGTTATGTAGGAAATAACCAATTTAGTGGGAGAAAATAAAAAAGAACCCCACAATATAAGAACTGTAAGACAAATAAAGAAGGAGGCTAAAGTTAAAAGGTCAAACTCACTCACAAGAAAACAGAGTTTGTAGTGGTTACTAATAGATTTTTTCCCCCAAGGGAAGACACACGTTATAATTTCATATATATACACATATATATACACAAAAATAAAAACAACTTGAAGACGAAAAGAAAACACTACTCAAGTTTGCTGAATGTCAGCCTAGAGAACATCATTTGTCACACACCAAAAATATTGTAAATTTAAGGACAAATAACAAATAATAGAACCAAATACTTAGTACTACACACAAAACTATGCACTTGAGAAAAAAACAAAAAGAAATTCTGGAACACTCATGTATAAAATTATTAAGAAAGTAAAAATTTGGTATATTAGATGGAGAACAAGTAAGTTACACAGTTCAGGGAAAAGCTCCAGAGAAGCACTTTTGCTGCTTACATTACACGAGGCTCAGCACAGTCTTGGTCACTCACGTACACAAAACCTTACTTCAAAACAAGACCTTAGAGAAGAAGGATCTTTGAAAACATTCAGGCTAAAAATTGGACCTTTTTTCATATCCTTGTGGGGTTTTTTTTTGTTTTTTTGGGTTTTTTTGTTTATTGTGAATGCTTTACCCATTCAGCAAGCAGCAGTGTACCAGACCATACCATCACCCCAGGACAAGCAACCAAAGAGATTTTTTTTTTCAAGTGGCACTTGATTCAATGACAAGGAAAGCTGTGATGCAATTGCCTGCAAAAGCAGTGGACCAGATGCGACATATACTGGTAAGAGGGCATGAAATAGGGAAAATTCTGATGTGGCACTGGCATTGCTTTTCTCTTTAAAAGCTTCTTCAGCACATACCTTGGTGAAAGAATAATGGTGCTTGGTAAACTGGGAAGGCCAGCTAGTGAAGGAACCAGATCATATAGGAAGCAGGTAAGTGAATACACAGCTCTCTGTATCCTCTTCTCTTCCTAAAATATCAATGAAACTGCTGCTCAGACACCAGTTCAATTTTAAAAGAAGGTTTGTGAAAAGAGACCAAGCAGGAATAACAAGAGATTTGTTTTACTTTGCAGGCCAAAACTGTGGTGTCACCCAGTGCCTTCTGCAAACCTGAAAGGTCAGAAGTATTTCTTAATTCCCCAATAAATTCTACCAGAATGTTTTTCTTCAGTTAAATTCTAGCTCCTGACATTGACCTCAACACCATTTTTCAATCTGAGCTTCACTACAGGCACTTCAATAACATGAAGATGAGGGCACAAAGAATGACACATTTTCCTTCATGGCTAAATTATTTTGTTTTTAATTTAGAAACAAATTTTCAAATCCAATGGGGAGACTTTCCTTAGATCAACCTAATGCCAGAGGCAAGTGCTCCAACAGATAAGTGATTGGAGGAGTAACCATTACAGATGCATTGCCTCACTCAGAGTGCTCTAAGAACTCCCAGATAATACAACCAAATATCTCCCTCACACAAGAAAACTCACACATCAACAGCTGGGAACACCAGGGCAGCCTGGATGGCGTATTCTGCACATGTGGACTCCTGACAATTCAGTGCTTTTTGCGCTTTTTTTTTTTTTTTTTGCTGCTGAAAATAAGATAATAAACCTAACAGCATCCCTGTAGTAAAAGAAGAGCTATTTAGCCTCTACAAGCCTCCATAACTCCTATGAGGAATTAAAATGAATTTGTAAAGGACTAAAATCTATTCAGTACAGTCACACACAAGCAGGGGAGAGAAGATGGCCTCCTGCAGGTGTGCAAGCCCCGCTGGAGTGGCCGAAGCCACCGCAGGCAGGCTGCCCCCGCAAGCCACGCCAGTGCCCCTCACGCAGCACCGAGGAAAAGGCGTGTCAGTGAGCAGGAAATATCAGCCTGGTAAGTGACAACAACAGCTTCTGATCCCTCCAACAAGCAATTCTATATTCTACTGAAATAAAAGCTGGTTAAGATTATTCTGTGTTGCAGATCTGTTACTGTTGGTAAACATATAGTCATATTTTGATGGGGTTGGCATCTCTTGTGGTAGGAGGGAAAAAAATTAAATCTTTCCTGAAGCAAATTCCAGAAATGATTACTATGTAAATATTTCCTTATTAATTCTACAGTATGTCAGTCAACACACTCTATACAAATATATGATGTATATAAAAATTATTTCCACTTCTCTTTTCCTTGTTTTAACTAGTGCAAGTTCTCCTTCTATTCAGAAGTAACCCTAATTGAAGTTCCACCGATGAAAAGGAAAAGCAAGCCCCTTAAAATGAGCTATTAAGTCTATTGTATCTGAACCTGAGAGGAGGAAAAGATGCATATCATTATCTTCTGCACAAAAATGATGCATTTCCCGTACAAAGATAGTGAAGCCCTTACATTGCATATAAACAAAAAAATGAATACATAAATTGCCATTTATTGAACAACACATTTTCCTGATCATTTTTTTAAATCCAGAAGCCATCCCAGGCTGAGCCAGCCCAGTAAACAGCATAAAGTTGGAGTCAGGATCCAGAAAATGAGGGGGAAAAGCCCCACCACAACCTGTGTTGATACAGACCATTCCAGGTAAGGCTGCTTCCTATACAGACTTGCATGCATTCAGTCCCTGAAGCCTTTTATAAGCTGCAGACACCATGATGAAACACTTTTCATTTTGTAAATACACCCCTGCTTTCCGTGAGCTTTTTCTTGTAACAAAAGCAAATCTACGCTGCCAGAAATACTAAGTAAGAGTGGTCCTATAGGAGCTGGCAAATTCTATCACAAACCTCAAGTGAAAGTGCTGCTGAATGGTTAATAAACACTCCAGCATTTGCAGCCCCTCCTCTGCACACCAGTATAGAATAATAACGTGTAACACCCCTCCTGTGCAACAGGAACAACACATGCATCTGAAGGAACTGCTCTATGCCCAATACAGTGATCATCAAAAGCAACATTTCAACCATAACAAGAAGCAAGGGAAGGAAGCCAGGACATGCAATGTCTAAAATACAGCATTAAATAGACAGCTATTGCCAGAACATCCAAACAGGTTTTGGACAGGCAGCTCAAACCCATTTTCACTTCTTCACACCAAGAAAATAGGTAAGCATGGGAATGCGAATTCCTAATCTTGAGCATGCCATCTTTGTTTCCTCTCCTCTCTGCAGCCTCTGAACATTTTACTTTAAACCTCATGAATGTGGCAGAAAAAAAAGGAATAATTTCAACAATCTAGATGTTCATTATCTTGTCATAATGCTCAAGATTCACATGTTCTAAAAGGCTTCTATTCTTTCCTTTAAATATTTTTATTCAAATAACCTCAAGCACTGCAGAACCTGAAGTTAAGACTACAATACCCAGAGGGGAACCCATATGTTCTCTTTTCCAACCCTGAGAAGAAAATAGGTATTTATATACCTGCATGCAAAAGAAGTACAACCCACTGTGCTCTCCTGTAATGCTTCTGTATTAACCAAGTTGCTGCCAGCATAAGCCAGCCAGAATCATCTGGGGGCCACACCAGATCTGAAAGTGCAGCTAAGCCCCCTGCTCTCGATGTGGCCTACAGCAAGTGAACTGTAAAAACAGCAGCAGTACCAAGAAATCTCTCTGCATTAGTTTTAACAATTGTCAGTTATGGATTTTTCATGTTACAGGATCTAACAGGCACTAACCACCCTCCTTTAGTTCCCTCTGCTTGAACATCTGACTGCTCTGAGTTTTAAAGTATTCCTGCCAGCACATTCAAACCCCTGTCTCAGAACTCCAGTGTCAGTGCAGGAGTCAGAGACAAGCTTCCTTGTCAGAAAACTACCAGAAATAACAAATCATGTTTTTTCTTACCTTTTTTGTCCATATTTTGTCTTAACTGCACAGAGCTTATAGCTCACTGGTGACTGGTCAAGCAGAGGCTCCACCTGAAAGTTCTGCAATGTTAAGTGATTTTAGCAGGGACCTTCTGGTAACCTTCCTGGAAAGCTACGCCTGCCGTGCCAGCTTGTTCGCCTACACCCACATACTTGCAAGGCTCCTTCAAACAACTTTCCTCTCTGAGAACTAATATTGACTCTTCCCCACGTTCTCATTAAGTCTATTCTTTATTACAGTTTCTATCAATATGCCCTGTACATTTACTGTCTGCATCTCCTTGCAGTACTCATCAAGCTCTGAAGGAAAAAAGAAAAGACAAAAAAAAGGGAAAAAATCCTGGCATCCCATTTGTAATCTTCTATTCTTTGCCATCAAGGCCAACTTAAGTAATAGGTTACACACCAGAGTCAGAGGCTCATCAAGTTCACATTCAAATGCTTTTAGAAATCTTGATTTAATACCATCTGGTCCTGATGATTTGTTACAGTTCCTTTCATGAATTAATTACAAATCCTATTCCACTGACACTTCAATTTGAGACAGTTCCTCAGAGAAGTCTTCTCTAAGAAAAAGGGTCGAAGGTATACAATCATTCTACAATTCTCTCACAGGCAAAGAAACAGTTTAGTTTCAACATTTTCCTTCCGATCTTTATTAAATGCTCCTTTTACACCTGGAAGCCAATCTATCTGGAAAAGGTTTCAATGGTGGTTTTTCCTTACATCCGTTAATACGATGATCTTCAATCTTGGAAGCAAACTTTCCTATTTCATCCTCACATTCAACTTCCCAGAATTCATGCCCTTTCCAAGTTTCCTTGTTTTATGACGGCTTCCTCTTTCTGAAAGGTGCCTTTTTACTTTTAGTAGGCATCTTTGGTTTGGCAATATTGGATTTTCCCTTTAAAAACCACTTTTTTATTGGTGGCAAGTATAAGCCTCTTTACACACTGCTGTTACACAGTCACCATACATCCTGAGCCACTTGAGCCTCTGTTAATGCTGTTTCCTTTATAAAGGAAAAGAGTGAAAGAATTCTCATCTTCAAAATCTTTGTGTCACTCTCATTATAGAAGTTGCCTATGACAGTGATGGGGGATTTATTGCTGTAAAATCAAGTAGAAGACAGCCGCTGTCGCAGTGGCTTTACTCCACTTCCAGCACAAACCAACTGCACCAGGATGTGATTCTCTTCTCAGGGACTCTCCACCGAGCTGCTCTACAAAACCGTCGCTCACATTTCATGCATAATCCCTGCATAAAACTTGCCTTGACAAGAAGGCAGCCCTCGCAAGGGTGTAACAGGCTGAGGTTTTAGTTCCTACAAGCTTTGTAATCTTTCCACTGTATATAATGCTCTTGATGTGCCAAAATAATTGTAGTAATACAAGTAAAAATTATCATTATCAGATATACCCAGACATATCTCCAGCAAGTATGAAAAAAAAAAATACCAGTTTCCATCAGCTACATCCAGAGAGGTGGAATGCCCCACAGTAACTAAGCAAGTATCTTCTACTGACTAACCCCAAGTAGCACCTTTGGTTTCACCCATAACACTTTCACAGAGGAAGGCTCAAAAATTGGCCCACAGTGACAAGATTAGTAGCACAGAAACATCACCAAAACCTCCAGCTGAGACTGGAGCTGACTGTAAAAAGAAGATACTTCACAAACAGACAGGAATATTACCCACTCCATACATTTCAGCTTCAAAAAGCCTACAAATAATAGTGAGATTTGTAGCTGCATTGTCCCAAAGACAGGCTGCACAAGAATTACATGATCAGCACTCTATTCTTTCACTTATTTTTGCCTAAGAGCACACCATAAAGCTATAGTAATAAAAAATGAAAAATTACTGCTTCCAGAAACTTATGGGCTTTGGTGACTTTATTTGAATTTTTTTGTCTGAGACAGAAGATTAAAAAATCCCAAAAGCTAAAAGCAGAAGAAACCAATAAAGTTACCCTGTCCCAGATTGCTCCCACCATGTATTTCCTAACACAACCACTTACTCCCAGGTTACAAAACTCTGTAAAAAAAGCCAGGCTAGAAATCAAATGAGCACAATTTCTGTAAAATGCTTCCTCAACTCATTAGAAATCTTCGCAAGTTTTACCAAAACATACAGGAAAACCAAACCAGTCAGTAATTTCAGTGGAACAGCACAAGGAAATTAATGAATTTATGATAAGGCGACCTCACCAGGGACAGCAGGAAGGTATGAGATAAAAGAAATTTCCACTGTGGAGTGGAATATGATTACAAAATGAGAAAGCAAAGCTGGATCAGTTTTGAAGGTTAATTCTTAGAAGGCTGCTACTGAAAAGCAGGATTCATCAATATGCCTTGCTGTAAAATTATAACAAAGCAGGCAAATAGCAACCTAGCAAAATCACTAATGTGATTTGTATGGTCAGTAGAGATTGCTTTAAATATCACACTGTGTCAGTAGAGGCTGTTTTTCAATTCTCCATTTAAAGAACAACTTTTGAACATAGCAAATACTCACTGTCAAATTAGGGTTCAGGTTTCCCCTCTGAATAACTCACACAAAGAAAAAGATCTCTATTTTACAAGCATGCCAAAAGCTGAATAAGTAATGAACACAACTCTGCATGGATGTCAGGTAAGACAACAGCAAGAGAAGAAGAAATCTTGTGAATCACATGAGATCCAGAGGTCTGAACTAGTGACTAAACTTGATGAGAGGTATCCATTGCCAAAAGCAAGACATGGATCTTGGGAGAAAGCAGGACCTTTCCCCTGGGAACGCTAAAGACAGTGGGGACAAAGGTTTTTCTTCACTTTAGGAGACAAAAATCAGGAGAGGGAAGAAGGAAGAGACAAAGACCCCAGCAAAAGAAGCAGCAGAAGATCTGAATATCCATCTTGCCCAAGCAGACTGGACTTGTCACACCAGAGGCACAGGAACAGCAGCAAAACAACACTTTGAACATCCCTTGGCCATCTAAAAGGCAATCAAAGCTGGAGAGAAATCTAGTTTACAGGAGTCTCCACCCTGTTTCTGTTTAATCTATTTCTTGTTTGAAAGGTTTTGAAAATACTAGAGGAAATTATTTACAGCACCATTGCTATGTTAGCCAACTGCATATGCACTTCCATTGATAGTCTTCCAGCAGACACATTGCGAACTGTCCAGAGTCACTGCTACAAGTACAATACATCAAAATTAATCTGGCACCTGCGTAAAATTTGGCAGTCATACTCAATAAACCGTTTCAACCATGATGCAGCAGTGACTGACAACTCAAACGGAGTGAGCCGGGTACAAAGCTCCTCTCCACGCCTCATTACAGTGCCTCGCCAGTCAATATAAGCAGCACTGTAACTATTGCTATGAGGGCCATTACTCATTACAGTAGCCTACAAAGACACCAAATGCCCTCTGGAATCTCAAAGAGCGCAATTCACCTGTAAAATACCGGCAGT
This sequence comes from Onychostruthus taczanowskii, assembly GCF_017590055.1. Lineage (NCBI taxonomy): Eukaryota > Metazoa > Chordata > Aves > Passeriformes > Passeridae > Onychostruthus > Onychostruthus taczanowskii. The sequence goes on from NW_024504786.1 coordinate 9,661,989, forward strand.
AAATGCCATATTAAGAGGAAAGTCCCTAGAAGAAAACAGAAGCAGGGCCGCTGACATCACCCCTGGGTTGCACCTTACCCAACAATGGGAGACTGAACACAAACAAGAGCAACTCAATTTAAACTCAGAGAATAAGCACATCTGTAACTAAAGCACCATCATGTAACCATGAAATATCACACAGACATTTCATCACCATTTTACATTCCTGACATTGTTGTGTTTCTCAGTGCAGCGCCTTGCCAGCAGTGCTTATCAAAAACCTGAGTGCTAGTGGAGAACGAGTCCTGTACCTCATGCCTGTCCACGGCATTCTGCAGTCACAAAAATGTGTCTTATCTGGGTAACTCATTGTTCTTCTTTTGCACTGTACAGTATTTAACAAGGTTGTGCATAATCATTTGAAGGCATGCAAATCATTTTTATTTTGTGTATTACCTAGGAAATTAAGTGCTGCCTTCTTCTTTTATCTTGTTAGTACAAGTCATTACATCTTTTTCATGTGCCAAGATAAATTTAACACATATTCATTGGTTTCTAAGGAAAAAGAAACTGTAGGCATCAAATTACACCTAAAATGCATTTAATTTCCTATGCTCTTTTAATTGTATGTAAAGAGCCTGATTCTAACCCTGGTACAAACTTCAGCTTCCCAAACCTTACTACTAAAATGTTATTTTCCTGTCAATACCACCTGCTTTCCCATTTTATTTTTTGAAAAAGCTAACTACCTTTAAAAGATGCCACCTTTTTATTGACATACTATTTCCAAATTATAGCTCTATCTCTGTTAGTAAAACCTTATGCGACCACTGAATACAAAATGTGTTTCCTGGCCCAAACCACCTTTTCCTTTCTGACACAGCGAGGTCTCTCCTGCTTTAATTTTAATGAAGCTCCTGCTCCAGTGTTCATACTTTGTGGGCACACATCCATCACTGCTCCCCAAGGGAGCAAAGCACTAATCCATGCCACTGAGCCAGCAGAGGGAGCACAGAACATATTTAGACCAAAACTCATAATTGATTCTTAAAAGAAAAAGAAAAAAAAAGTTGGTCAGAGCCACTAAAATTGCTTGGATTTAAGCAACATCTTCAGACTGCAGAAGAGCAGGCTGCTAACTATGAGTTTAAAGCCCAGTAACAGCATCTCTTCTAGCACCACAAAGTACCAACGAAGCCTTACATAATAATGTATTTTCAATTATTAAATGAGCAAAACACATTTCTGTTTTGGAGCCACGTTGAACAGCCACCAGGGTATTCTCTTTAGGCACTCAGCAGAGTAATGAATTGATCAGCTGCGAGGGCTGGCAGAGGGACAGCACTGCCTGCATGTACCCCCTCTTCCAAGTGCTCCGCTGGCTGTCAAGGTCTCCGCTCCTGCTAAGGGTCCAGCGGACATCCGTGCCAAAAATAGATCCTGGCAAACTCATCTAAAATAGGTTACACAAGCCTCCACCAGAATAGGAAACAAAGTCACATCTTACTTTGAGTTTTATTTAAGGAAAGCATGGTGTAAGAAGGACAGCAGGCCCCAGTTTTACTTTCCAATAAAAGTGTAAAGATCAGTAAAAAGAGAAAGCAATTTATTTCTTCACCATCCAAGGTCTAGGTACTCATTAGTGCACATAACTGATACATTTTGTGATGACCACTTTTGTATCAAGCTTACTTAATTTACTTTGTCTTTCAATAACACAGTATGTCTTTTCACAAAAATGAACATGGTGAGAAAAAACACACAAAGCATGCAAATTAAGAAATTCAGAGATGTAAGAATATGCTGTGGGCTTGGTATAAAGAATGAAGGTTCAACTTACTTGTCTTAATCTAAAACATTAGAATATTTTTCCTATTAACACCACAATCAATACTTTCCTAAATGAGTGTGCCCAGAGCAGCAAGGGTAATCCAAGAGGAAAAAGAAGGAAAAATACTTAGAACTGCTAGATGACCAGGAATATTCTGGTGTACAAGAGTACATAATAACACACAAATGATAGGAGCAAAGGTTAAGACCCTCCCATCAGATGGATGCCTCTACCAAGAGTCACACAAGCCACAGAGGCTTCAGGGAGCATCAGAGCTAATTGCAGATAAATCAGCAATTAAGGTTCACAAGGTCACTTTCACTTCAAGCACCCTTCCCCTGCCTTCATCACTGCAACTCTGTACTCTGGAGCGAAGGGCAGACTCTGACACATCCCTGTCTCACACATTCCCAAGGCAGAGGTGGATGCTGCCCCAGACCCAGAGCTGCACTGGCCCAGCTTGCACCAGCCAGCATCCACACATGAGCTCCCCGACCCTGCACTGCTCCCAGCATGACCTTAGGGCTATGTCCCATGCTTGACGTTGGTTTGTTTTGGCTTTTTTCTCCTTTTAATTATAGAGACAGGGTGGCCAAGAAGGGTATGTCCTCTCAAAGCTCACAGCACAGCATGCTCCATGCAATTTACCAAAGGGGGAAAACAGGTAGTATTTTTGAGACTGAGTGAAGCTGTTCCAAAAACTATACAAAAAAGCCATGAATGTTTTGCAGGAGACACTAGGGCTGAATTCAAGTTTTGGATTTCTTTTTAAATTGTGTTTTATATACACTTTTGAACAGGCAGTTAAGTAATTGATGCAGGAGACTTCTCTTTTCCCAATCCAAGATCACAGAGAAAAAAGGAGTTTTCATCCTTGTTTGCATCTCCTTACAGATATAATGATTTAAAAGCTTTTCTCTCTCTTTGCTGGCTAAAGACTGGACAACCAAGACTCTCAGGAGAAAAATGTCCTCACTCTTCAGGTCACATATCTGGAGGGAACAAGGCATATCCCTGGCTTGCCCAGTGCCCTTCAGCACATGCCAGGAGGGGGTACAACTGCAGCACTGCTACCCTTAATTATTTCCAAGCAGCAAAGCAAAGCTGGGATCCTCCACACGATTTGGGTTTTATTCTTTCTTTCTTCCATAACTAACAAGTACTGGTGACTCCACAGACCCGTGCACAGCTCAGCTGCCTCCCCCTGTGACACTGGAGACATCCTCTCTCAAAACAGAGCATCATCGTCAATGTCACTCTGCTCAAAACCATCACTGTCACAGCTATCCCTAAGGCACTTCCCTTTTGTGCTCACCTGAAATAACAAGCAGCAGCAACTTTTCTCCTTAAATAGCTCATTCTGTTGGCACAGTGTTAAGACACCCCCTCTAACACCAGCTAAATGTCCATGTCTTCTGTATCCATCAATAGTTCTCCAGAGTACCAGCACAGCAAAGTGTTTTGTATAATCCATTCCCCACAGTTACGGCTTTTAGTGATGCATTTTACCTAATGGGTATTGCCAGAGGCTTTAAAACACCGGGAAGTGGTGGACAGCATTGCCTGGGGTCTCTAAACAGTGTGAAAGCTGTGTGAGTATGTAAATTACAGATTTCAGGTGTCACTGCTTTAAAAAGAACAGTGACTCTAATCAAATTAGGGCTGATCCCGGACACCCCAGAGACCCAGAACAAGGAGCACTATTTCAACTGCACATCTATAGCCTTTGCTAGCCTTTGCAACACTGGAGTAAACAATGAAATAAATCTGTGATGTTCCACACCTAAGGAAAATGTGCCTTTGCATTTCTGACTGTTGCAAACATAGTTTAGATGTACCTGTCTCTCAGAGTAGACTTAAATTTCAAAATTAATAAACTGTACATTGTTTTCCACACAACACCACATCTATAACCTCTTAAAACATAGCAGAAACAAGCCAATTGTAAAAGTGGGGATTTCTCCCTCTCTGCTTGCATACACACTGTGTACATGTTACAGGCACTTGCTGAAGGTGCCATTCCTTCATGCACTTAAAAGTTCCTGTGATCTACTTTGCTGTGAAAAATTCTAAACTGTGCTCGCCTCTTTCATACAACAGAAAACTGTTAAACAGTGTTTCCACCACAGGGCACTTGAGGGCTTTCCATATCTCTGCAGTGCTCAATTACACAGAGGAAAGTGAAACATACAGACATATGGAAACTCAAGCATACAATGACACAGATTTCTGCTGGAGCCTTCCATCTCTCTACATGACCTCCACCACATTTGCCAGCCAGCCTGTAGATGCTGAAGCTCAGATTCTCCCAGTCACCCCAAAAAACATGTCTGCATGCTCCAGTGCTTCTTACCATCACTCTAAGTTTGCAAAAAGTTCAAATGGAAGTAACTTGACATCAAAAATATGAATCATTTTTCCAGTAAAAACTTTAGTAGTTCTTCACTTTTCTGTATTAAGTTTAAACCGAAAGCCCCCAGAAATCTCACCACCACTCAGGAAGAGTAAATTATTCATTACTGTTGTGAACAGTGACAGAAACACAAATCTCCCAAAATGCAACTTCACAGACAGCCCAGCATGCTATCAGACCTCAGTGGTCAAGGCAACAAAATTTTAAAAAAACTCAAAAGACTTTTTCTCCAATGAAGACATCATACACTTAAAATTTTATAAGTGTGCTAGTAGACTCATCACAGTCAGAGGTATTTGGACTAATATAAGAGCTGCATAATTAATTTGGTCTATCAATTTTGTTCTGCAATGATCTCACATCTAATTGATGTAAGCACTATCTTTTCTGACTGATGGTCTATGAGCTGATGATGCATTGTCACCTGCTGTCCTACTATTGTGCTGCCACACAGCACATGTTTCCAATATAGATAGAAAAGAGACTCCTTAACAGCAAGAGGTCTGAACTCAGAAACCAGCCAGAGTTTACCAAGATTATCTGTAAATAAATCCCTGCCATCCTTTAACTTCCAACCTCTCTGCATACCACTCTTCGTAGGAAGGCTCTGCTGTGCACATCTGCACATACAAAGCAATGCAAGAAAGCACATCTCTGTAACTCTGCTTTTATGGGGGAGGAGAGGGGTAAAAGTTTGGCTGTGTCCAAACACTACAGCCAACAGAACCCTATGCAGGGGGCAGCTCTCCCTTCCTGGCAATGGCAAGGTTTCCATTTCCTAGTACCTCTGTGTAACTAAACCCCTAACAAATTTCCTGACCGAGCCTTGCAGAGCTCCAAGCTGCTCCCCAACAGCCTCAATCCTCCTCCTTGCCTTGCCCAGATGCTCCCCGCCTAAGCCAAACACGCAGTATCAAGTGGGCTGGCCAAGATTTCCACCACACTTGCCTTTAGGAAAAACACAACATTATTCCCTCTAATTATGGAGAAAACAGAGGATGAGGTCACGATACTGGGCAGGGAATCAGTACCCAGCAAGGCTCATGGAGATAAAGGAAGAGTTGATTCTGCAGGAGACAGATGCTTCATCGGCATTCACGTACTGTGTTATCTCCCCACTACGGAAAAGGGCAGAGACCTTCAGAGACCACTTTTCCTCCTGCTGCCCTCTTCCCCAAAGAGAAAGGCTGTGTCAGAGCCACCTTCTCCTGAGGTGTCACATGAGCTGACCCGAACACCAGGACACAACTGGGCTATCCAGCTGCACTACTCTTCACAGCCCTAGGCGTGTCCTACCAGCATAGCATATCCTTTGGGATAAGGAACTACAGATCTTTCCATTATTGATTTGACTTTTAAGGCTAATAGCAAATGCAGGTTTAGAGCTCCACATACTGAGTTTTATGAGGCTTAATGTTACAGCAAGCAGCGAATTAACCAGGGGGCTGGGTCAGCTTGAGGAGAACTGAAAAGAAATTACACTTCTACAAACTGAATTTCTTCAAAGCTAAGAGAAGTCAAAAGGTGTGTGAGGATGAGAAATCAGTATTTGAACTGTCAAGCTGGCAGCACAAAAGAGACTACAGCAGATCCCTCCCCACAGAAGCACACGGAAATTTCAGCTCAAATCTAACCCAAGACAATGAAATCCAGCACACACTCTACCATGCATATTTCTTTCCCTCCCAACCGTAAGTCTCAAAAACCATCCCCAGTGCCATCCTGTTTCATAGAACATACACCTGTTCTACAAGCAAATGGAGGATTATCTCTGCTACCTCAACTCTGTGCTGAATTTTATTGAGCAATGTTTCTAGAAGATCCTGCTAGAGGGCTGATGTTCATTCAAACAGTGTAAACTGCATCTGACATGCTGGCGTTGGTGAGCAAAGCAACTCAAGCGAAAATCCACCACTGCCCTGAGCTGTACAACATGGAGGCTGGGGTCTCATACATCTTCATAACCATCCAGGTGACAACAGGATTTGCTAGGCACAGCAGAGGTAGGCTGGAGACACTATTGGCTGGGGACAATTGCCCCAGCTTCCTCATGCATAAAGCTCCAGTAAAGGAAAAAAAAGGGAAATTTATTTTTTTCATTGTGGAAACAGCAGTACATCCCATATCCTTTAGCAGCAGCAGCATTAGAACTTTGGCAGAAGCAGCTCTTTCTACCATCAATAAGCATTAATCCAAGACGGTAATTGAAACTGCGCCTATGTAAACTTCATTATTCTAGTCTATGGCTGAGGTTCCTTCTTAAATACATATTAAAATTTAATAAATAAGCTTTTTGGACTCAACTGTTTACCCATCGTTTTCCTTACTAGTAGACAACACCTACATGCAAAATACATGGGAAAAAAGGTACAGGAAGAGTGCAGACAAATATTTGATGTGAAGAGATTGGCCCCACTTTGCTCAGCTCACAGTATACCTAGCAAACACATAGAACAAAAGAATAATTATTCCCCAACTACCAGATTAACAAAACACTTCCTTCAGATCATCACATTTATTTTAGCACCTGACAAGTTCACAACTAAATTTGTCTCTTTTTCACATCAAATTATTTGTAGATACCACCTATAACATTACCTACAGAAATAAAGTACTACTTGGACAACCCCAGGAAGACTGATGCCATGAGCTGCATTTCCTTAGTTTCACTTGCAGAGAATAGTTTGGACATGCAAAGTAATATCAGTGATTCTTGAAATACCTACATACTCTCTGGGTAAAAAAAACTATATGAAGTATGTGCTACAGCATTGAGGCACATGCTCCCTAGTTCAGAAAGTTTAAAATGTTTTTGCTCTACCCTGCACTTCCCAGTGGCAATGCTGAAAAGGAAAGTTTGGGTCAATCAACCTATGGATCACCCCCTGCCCTGTCATACCTCACCATCCCTTGAGGGATGATGTATCTGCACAGCTTCAGCATGGACAAAGCGTTATCAAAGTCAGATGAGTTAAGGTACGCTGCAGGCTTAGCCAACATATGCAAGCAATCAATACATGAAATTGCAAGGGAAGGTTCCAATTACAGTTCACACACTGCTAGCAAAGACTTTTACCAGCAAATCAGCAAGCTCCAGTATTTGCAGGTGACCATAAGTTAGAAATCCAACTATCTGCTTTCCCCAAGCAGCTATCTGGAAAGTGCTGATGGACAAAATCCAAAATACCAAAGGGGGAGTTTCTTGCATAGCAGCTGCTGGAGCGAGCTACCAAGGAAATCCCAGCTCTTGACAATTTTCAGCAGCAGAAATATACTGTCCTGCTGGGACCAGTGAAGATCCTCTCAATAAACACTACAAACTCTCATCTTAATTTCAGTATAGAAGACAGAGTACCAGGCCACTACAGGTATAATTAGTCAGCAACCTAGTTGTTTCAATTAAAGAAAGAAACGAAATTAAGGCAGTGAGTGGAATTACATTAAGAAAACAAAACCAGCTTCATAGCCACCTTTTAGACAATGGTATTTTGAATTAAGAAATGTCCTTTAGATGTGCTTAAAGGAAGTTTCTTCATATGGAAGTAGATGAACACATCCACATACTGTGACTTTTTCAAAATGTCACCACTACGAAGCTCAGCAATGACTAACAACGAAGTATAATTCAAAAAACAATAACTACTAAATTTGCATTTACACCCAAGTTCCATGCAACTAAGAGAGATAAGGGCTAGCAAAAGAAGCTGACAACAGGGCTTTTGTACCCCCTTTCTTCAAACTGTGGGAAATAGTTTTGCAGTATAAGGCACAATTCATCATTTGTGTGTATCAAGAAAGGACAGAGAAAGAAGCACTCAGCTGAAGGTCTAACAGTGAAGACAGAAGAACAGGTGTCTTAGCTCTCTCCAAAAATCTCCCAATATAAATCATTTCTCAGGGTTGGTTTTTCATTTAGACAAAGGACACGCTCTCCAGACACCACTGCTAGCTCAGTCCTTCTGACTGCAAAAACAGCTCCCTTTCCAAAATAATGAGTATCAATTGTATTTTCTACGATCCGGTAATTTGTTCCACTAAGACATTTTCAGGACCAGCTTCCTCTAAACAGCAAAAAAAAAAAAAAAAATGGGGCCTTCTCAACAATCAAACTACAATAAACTGCTTGCTAGAAAACATACCCTCTTAAATTTATCTTATGCATCATTTAATACACTATTTTGAAGGAAAAAAGCTTCAAGTTAGAAACAGAACATTTAACTTGATTAACTAGAAGTTGACAAATTCTAGTACCAGCATATCATTACTTATATTCAGTCTTAACACTGTGTCTTGACTGAAGGGCAGAACACGGAAGACATCTTCAGCAAACAGTCTGATATTTTAACATTAATATCTAATCAGAAAGTTTATATCCATAAATAACCATATATATATATACAGCACATTATCTAATACGTGTGTTTTGAAATATATCAAGGCTAAACCATTGCTCAAGATAATGATGCAAAGCGTTGACTTAAAGCGTGCATTATTTACAAGAACAAGCACCAGCCTCAGAATTTTGAGCTCAATTTTCACTAGATACAATCTAAATTGCATTAAAAGCACATATATTGTGCTAACCAATAAAACAATTTTTCAGGAACATTCTTTTTAACCTACCTTTTTTATATATCTATAAAATACATTCATGTAAAAAAAGTATATTCTGCTGATGAGATAGTAAAAATAAGTAAATCCAGCCTGCACTTGAATGAATTTTCAATATGAAGTATATAAAATTATGCTGCCTCTATAGCCTAGAGGAAGAAGGAAAAAAATATAACACCAGAGAATTAGGTATTTCACGGACTTTATTTTTTCCTAAACAGAAGTAGATTTCACAATAAAACACAATTCTGTACTGCTGTCTGGCAACTCTAATCTGGAATGAAGTTTGCAAAAAACAGGCTAGTTTTTCTTTAAAAATGTTTTACAGGAAGGAATCCTGTTAAACCACCAGTCATCCTTCTAGCAGAGGATACATTATTAACCAAAAAGTACAAATAGCAGCATAATGTTCAAACCTCTAGATCACATGAACTCATCATCCCTCCACCCGCTTTAAATCAAACTGTAATCCAAACTAATTAAAAACTAAACCCAAGGCTGAGAAGAGAGCTTTTGTTTTGAAGAGAGCTGAGAAGCTTCATTAACCTCTTCTCTTCTACCGGCTTTCCACAACACAAAATTACTTCTATGTAGTGAAAGCCCCATGCACCCACAGAGTCAGGGACTGCAGCCTTAACAAGTGTTTTTTGGTAGAAGGAGGATGCAGGTACACATTACACCATTACCCTCATCTCCAGAAGTCATGGGCCAACAGGTACCCAAACTGTAATCCTAAACTCTACCAACTCATAGTTTCAAATGAAATGCAGAAATACACAGACTAGACGTTTTTGTCTCTTTCAGGAACTATTCCACATGCATCAGTCTCACAGGAAGGCTGGATGTGCCCAGAGCATCAGCACACCCTGAGCTCCAGAACAGGCATCACACCAGCAGGCTGGAGCACCTGGGAGCACGGGGCTCCCCAGCAGTACCCATCTGTCTTGGAGGAGCAGTAAAACCACACACCCACTTTTCAACCTGCCACCTCCCCCACCTCTTACCATGCGTCCATCAACCTCCAGCTCACAGAAATCATACCAATTCAGAGACTGATTTATTAAAGTCAGCACAGTCCTCTTCTGTAGGTACGCACAAAATTTCTTTACAAATGGCTACAATTAATTTAAAACACTGCCATTACTATAATGCCACAGGTATCACAGCAGTATCTGTGGGGCTTCACAAGAAATAGCAGGAATGAAAGCTAGGCTTTAAAGAAAACAATCCCGAACTCAAGGTATTTCTACAATCAGAAGTTCATTCTCCTCTTCTAAAGAACAATTACACAGATACAATAATTCACCTCAAAGACAGGGCATGAGGCCTGTAGAGTAAATCTGTATTCTGGTCTCACACAGTAAATTCAAACAGCCATAGCATATGTTTATGTTAGTTAGCAATAGCATATGAAAATTAACTGCTTTCTAGTATCTCTTGTATTTTGCAGTTTTAATGTCAATAAATTTGGATTCATTCAGAGCCAACAGATCACTCAGACTGATTTGGAACAAGTTTTTCCTCTTTTGTTAAATTAAGTAAATTTGGGAGTTTTCCCCTTCCTGGAAAAAAAACCCAGAAACCCATGTTTTATAATTTGAAGTATTAAATAATTCTCCATTACTGGAAGTGTCAAAAGATTTGGAGATGGGAATCAATTAGGCTAATGATCTCCTGCAATGCTCACATTTCAGCTAAGAATTACCCATCTCTGTTGGCCACTGTTATCATGGCTCAACAGCCAATCCCAAGATCACCTTGTTAAAACGATTGTAAGAACCTAGACACTAATGGGATGGAATTTAGTATTTTATTTTTTACATATATATATATATATATTTTATTTTTTTAAGGAATTATTTGCCTACGTGGAGCTCGGCGCTGCGGGAGAACAGAGTATATTATAATATAAATAAATAAATAAAAGGCCCATGTCAAAAAAGTGAAAGCACCAAGTGCAGAGTCTGAGTAGCTCAGCAAGCCCAGGGAGCACAGTCAGACCTGCAGCAACAGCTCTCCTCTCCTTTCACCAACTCCTTATACTTCCTTACTCTGTAGGACCCGTTATTCCAGCACCCAGGGACACAGTATCTTAACCAGACCACCACAATTCCCTAACATTTAATCTAGAATACCCACACCAGAGATTTCTCTGTGCTGAAAAAAGTTTTCTTGAATTAGCTTGAAAATTAAGTTCTTCATCCCAAAAGGACAATTTATCAGCAAGTGACCAGCAGGATCCCCAAAGTAAGGTCATGAAATTCATAGTTTCTCTGAAAAACAGCTGATAAAACACAGACCAGGTCTGCAAGAAAAAAAATCCTTCAAACTCTCTCCTCTTCAGCAATGCTCAGCCTGAAAAAAAACAGTTAAGAATAAGATACCACAAGGGTGTAATCCTGCATCTCCCATATCACATGTCTGTGAAGCAGTAGGAGTTGCCCACCCTCTCCCTAGATGACTAACTCTGCAAATATTTCACTGGGATATTTGGAAAGCAAAGTGCATAACAACAGTCTTAAATTTATCCATTTCACAGCATCTGCTGAAAACACAGAATTAATCCACTGGCTGGGAAGCACAACCATCTGGATCACTCCTACAACCAGTGACCTCCCTGCCTCTGGCTTTGGCAGGCTGCTCCAGGTCTCTGGGAATGCAGGTGCACGAAGAACTGAGATAAACCCATGCAACACTGCCACTGAAGAGCACTGTCCCAGTCCTCGCTCCTCATTGCACTTGTCCCTCCTTCAGCCCAGCACCCACAGCACCTGGCTTAGCTTGTGCGAAGAGCCAAAAGCTCCTCTGACTTTTGCTTCCAATGGAGCACGGGGAGTGACTGCCCACCACCACACCAAGCACACGCTGACACTGGCACCGAGCAAGAGGAGCAGCGAGAGCAAGACCTCCCCCAGCATCAACAGCCCTTACAGTCCCTTGGCTGTAACACAAAAACAACAGATAAAAGCAATGACGTGGGACAGTCAAAGCCTGAAGCACTACTAGAAGGACACTGGGGAAAGGGAGGGGAATGTTTTAATAAACTTTTCAACTTCAGGAAGTCCAAAGCATGCTGTGATAAAATTGGTAACTACAAATTCTTAGGTGAAAAGCTGCTAAAGCCACCGCATCTTTGATCTACTAAGTCCCTTAAAAAATTGCATCAACTGCTAATTACCTCCTGTAAACATGTTTTCTATGTTCTCTCTGCAAATTGTCTTGCTTCAACTATCAATTTGGCTTTTCCTGTAGCTTTCTTCTTTTCTTCTAAATTGATCTCTTTCTCTTACTTAAGTATTTCTAAGCAACAGCAATGTCACCTTTTCACCTTCTCTTCAATGAACAGTTTGAGCTTTAAATCACTCACTATAATGCTTCCCAAACTGGAATTATTCTTTAAGATTTTACCAAAAACACTCAAAATTGAATGCTTTTAGAAACTTGGACATTAACAGGGGACATGTCTATTCCTACAGCAAACACATCACTACCAAATGCTAAGACAGCATCACCTTAGTATGCTCAGACAATGCTTTTCCCATCTTTAAAACTCAAGAACTTTTTAAGCCTTTTAACCACAAAATCAGTGATAATTGTCTTAAAAGTCAAATAATCAGATACAGGGAGTAATACCGTTTCAGAGCACCAGTAAATACAACTCAAAGTAGAGTAGAAGTAGCAGAAAAAGAAAAGTGATATGTACAACAACATGAAAAACTCTGGCTTCATATGTCTGAGGGTTAAGTTGCAATTAAGCAAAGACCTTCACAAAAAATTTCCAACTCTACACTTTTGTCACCTTATCACTCTACTCTAATCACAGCCTTTTGCTCCTCCTTATACTCAAAATGAACCACAAGAAAACTCAGAGTAATAACATCAGATAAAACATATGAGATTTTTCTGCTGCCTCCACTACAAGTAAACAAGAGAGATGCCATTTATGAAAGTATAAAGCAACCCAAGGATGGTAAAGGAAAAATATAAAATATGCATTTACACATAAATATTTTACATGGGTGAGATAAGGCCTCTATAGTCAAACTGGGAGTGTTTTCAGGCATGATTTATTACATTTCATGCAACCTGCAGAAGGTTTTCCATTTCATATAAATCCCTGAAGTACCAGCTTTATGAATGCAAGCAAAACATATCCCTTTATGTCAATCTTATTTGCCTTAAATTCTGGGTTTGGACACTTTCAAGTCAAAATCAATATTATACTTAATACACTCTGCAAAAAACAATCAGATCTTTCTTCATGACTGCTAATAGTAACTTTTATAAACTTTAACATACGAAGTTGGGCTTAATGAAGTCCTAATAATTGATTTTCATAACTGAAGCTGACACTGCTCAAGGATGATTCCACTTCAGAAGAGACTCTTGCCCATCGGCTGAGCAGGGCAGTCAGTACAAGCTTTCTCCATAAATTATACAAAATGGGAATTGCTGTGTTTCTTAAAAGCTCTTTTTCTGAGAGGACCACCACTGCAGCACCAGGCATTATTCCCCCTATCGACAATGTTCTGGGAGATTTGTAAAAAGCTCCTCTTTAGATCATGGGTCTGCAGTGAATCGGTGACTAAGCAGAACTAAGCCAACCACGCAGGCTTTTCCACCACCCTAAAACCCCTTTGCTCTCCCACTCTTGTTGCCTCAGCTTCTTTGCCGGAAGCTGAGCAGTCCAGCCTCCCACCGCCAAGCTCTGCGCACGCTGCCTGCCGGTCACAATGCAACACGGGTGACAGGCACCTGTCCTGCGCTGGTGGCAGCGAACATCCTTCCAGCAGCAAAGAAAAGCGTGCCTTGCATTGAAAATTTGTACTACGAACGCTTACAAACCTGCCAGAGGAACAGGATACTGGGTCACAAAGCAGGTCACCTGAAAACTCAGCGTTATGCAAAACATGAGCTGTATGCCTTCAAAAGTCATCCAAATTACTTTACTTTTACATAGGAACAATTCTCCTGGGGAGGGAAAAAAAAAAAAATCACCTTGTTAAAACAATGCAGGCTGCTCAAAAACATTTTAATCTGTTTCAGGTCCACTGAAGTAAGCTACAGTCTTACTTTCAATACAACAGATCTGTGGGCCAGAAGCACTGCAGTGCAGGAAAATCTGTATTTATAGCATCCAAAGGACAAATATCCAACTATAACATACTGAGCATCCCACCTGAAAATGTCAGTTGTCTCTGACACCTCCCATATTTTAGAAGCTTTGTTTTACAGCACAGGTTGAGCCAAGAAGGGCTCACCAAGCTGCAGCAGCGCTGGCAGGCATGTGCTTTGTATCTGCCTGCAGACACAAGGAGTATCTGCAGTTACTGGCCACGTAGGCAGGACTCAGATATTTATACATCTGCATCACGGAAGAGTTTGAGCTGAGATAGGCAAAGTGAAGACAAGAACGCTTGAGTTGTGTCAACACATCCATTCACAGCATGGCAAACACCACCCTGCAAAGTGGAGAGGGCTGCTGTGGCAAGGTGCCCACCGGCACAGTCAGCAGCAGCCACGCACACTCCCCCCAGTGACTCCAGAATGAGCATCCTGGAACTGGCACCAGCACCACCTGACTGGATCGTGTGGGGTTGGCTTGTTTATTTAACAGAGAACAGGTTGCCTGTCTTTTGCTAAAGCCTCCATCATTCACTCCCATGCAGGGGAAGGTTAATGATGATGAATAAGATCCTTTCCAAACTGTATGCCAGGCACAAAGCAAGAAAACATCAGCAGAGCAGGAAAACATGACTTAGCTGTGCTAGCAGTGGGTTCTTACCAAAAGCTCTTCCCCACACACCCAGATCTGCAGCTGTGGGAGGGTTTTGGTAGAACTACACTGTTTTTCTGAGGACTGCAGGCAGAGAGCACAGAGGCATTCAGGACCTCCTTTGCTCCTTGAGACGTTGCTACAGAGTGCAGAGAGACCTGTGATGGGCACGCTTTTCCACAGCCCAGCTGGTCACTGAGCCCAACAGCAACAATGCAGAATCCCCAGGAGGACACACTGGAGAGCCACTTGAATTCTGACAATGCTGACATACTTCCTTACACATTTTAAAATACGTAAAGCATAAACACTTAATTCAGTCTTAATCAAAATATCCTTTAGTAGCTCCACACCTGCTGAGAAAGCTTCTTGCATTGTATTCAAGACATGATGTATCTCCTATTATTTATATCACCTGATGTCCATTCAGTGTTTTTGCAATTCATTATATAAAGATAACTACTAATTTGTCAGCAGTACAGATATTTTAAGATATTGACAAGAAAGGATTCCTTTGCAAGCAAGGACAGTTTATTTCAGCAAGTATCAATACTGTTTCAAGCTCTGCTGTAAAAATCAAAACTGACCCAAAAATGTGCATCCTAACCCAGCTCACTAAATTCCATGGAACATGCTGAAATCCACAGCTGTTTATAGCTGCAGTATTATGGATTTGACAGTTTTATTTGTGTAAGAGTTTATGCTTTCATTATGTTCTGTCACTTGCTACATGGAATTTGTGTTTAAGAGGATTCCACTGTATCATATCTAAGAGGTTTACAACAAAATCCAAATAGCAGAACTCGTGGATACACCACGTCACTAGATTTAAGGGTTCACAGTAACTCCTACATTAGCCATCATTTTTTGAGTAGATTCATCTACAAACAATACACAACGCTACAGAAAAGTTACCTTCAAACTGATTAAATGAAAAATCAATACACAGTATTATTACACCTGCCTTCCCATCCTTCTGCCATATATAAAAACTGTAAGAAAACCAGTTTTCACATATTTATTCTCAGGTCTTAAAAAAGAACACAGAGGCACATTTCCTTCCAAGCCCACCAGTTAATTAAGTGCGCCAGGAGCTGAACAAGCGGCAGAACTACAGTTGCCAGTAAAACCATGTAAACAACTAGTGACTGAGGAGCCAAGAACTAGAGTAAACAAGACTCACAATACAGACAGGATCTCCTGCACACACCACCATGTGTGCTATTTAAATTTTATAAAAAGGGAGGGGGCAGAAAATAGGCTGAATATGGAACATGTCAAGAGCAGCAAGGCTCACAGGCTATGGCAAACCAAACTACATGGTTGCATCTAGTATATCTACTCCATGTGGCTAGAGAGTCTTTTCTACCACTGTACACAGATCCTCCTCATGAGGCTTCTCCTTCCAATGCAGCAGCTGGGGAAAGCCAACATCTTCAGCAGTACATGAAGTGATTATGTCCAGTCACCCTCACTCAGTCATCCCAACTGCAAATATCTCTTCCTTAGGAAAGGGTATTTATGTATGGCCTATAACGTTTTTTTTTTCTCCAACTGACCTTATCATTCATGCTGCTGCTAAATTAAACAGCACTCCACTAGAAATTCCCCACTCCTGCAGATACTTGCATGCTGGTGGTAACTTAGTTATTTCTGAACCTTCTCAGAAATAAGGCACCAAGAGTGAGTACAGAAGCTCAGGCAAGACAGGCTCTACAGACCTCAATATCATACTGCCCTTCTTTAAAACCCTTTCAGATTTTTAACACATTTTCCAAGAGTAAGTACAAGAACTCTCCAGCATTAAAAGCATGCACTCTTTCAGGTAACACCACCACCTCTTTTCACCTGCATCTGTCTCACGGTTCTCACAGCAGGCAATCAGGGCTGTCAAGGCAGAGATGCAGGCTCGGCTGACAGCTCGCCATACTTCCTGCTCCAATGGACTAAGTGCTGTGCCTTACACCACTCCCCAGGCTGTGATCGTGCTCCACTCTCTGCAAATCCACTTGACAGAAAGCTTCTCTTAACTACAGATGATTTCAGTAACGAGTTATTTCATTCATCTGTGATCTGTGGTGGAAAAGTCAAGCCAAGCTTATGTCACAGCTTGTGTTAATTTCCGCTAATGAGAATCCCAACAGTTGCAACAAATGGACCCATCCATAAACTGAGAAATAAAATGTTGGAATTACTTCCATGAAAACAATCTTCAAAGGATTAGAGAAAGTCTGCAACCCACAAAGTAAAGGCTGTCCTCCAGCAGACACAAGTTTCACACAAGAACATGGACACACGTCAGTACCACAAGGGACATCAAAATATTAGAGTAGCAATGGAAACTGAAGTTTCACTATTCACCTTTGTGCACTGAAGAGATGCTTGGAGCGGTATGGAAAACTTTTCTATTTAACTAGGAAGGACCAGTCAATCTCTACCATGAGGGAGATCCTACCATAAAGCATAAAACAGATGTTGGACATTATGTTCTGGGCTTAACAAGCACGCAATCTCCCGGGATCTCTCTAAGGGAAGGAGAAGCAGCAACTTTTGTCTCCAGGCAGTAAGTCTTTTATTTGACCTTCACCTCTGCAGCTCCTCACTGGCTTCAGCCAGGACACACAGCTGACGCGCGTTTCCCAGCACACGGCTGCCATGGAATTCCATGTCAAAGTCAGAGCCCTGGATCACAGCAAGTTACATGACTGCCATCCCTAAAGAAGTACCCATCTATTTCACCTCTTCACCTTCTCCACTGTCTCACCACACAGAAGGACCAGCTGAACTGGGAGCCTACACCAAGAAGCTGCACAGCAGCACTCTCCAGTCCAGCTGCGAGGCGCAACACTGTGAGGAACAATGATGCTAACGAGAACCTGGACAAACCAAAGTTCACCCACGATTTGTTGCCTGCTCAAGTGTGACCATAAAATGAAACCCTCACACATCAGAAGACTGACCTCATTGTGCACTGTGTTGGACTAAATGAGGTATGAGGAAAGGAAAGGTAAGGAAAATCTGTTTCACAGAGGTGGAAGATGTAAGCTAAGTATAGACCAAGAAAGTGCTGGTTTCTTACTGCACCCTCTGTGCAAGGAGTGAACAGTCTCAGTATGTTAGCTAGCATTCATGATCTTCACTAGTGAACTTTTACCCACTTCAGCTGATGGGAGCTGCATTACAAAACAAAATACTCCTAGAAAAGGTGTGGATCTGTAAAAGTCAACCACTTCAGTGTTATTAAATATTCATAAGGCAAGATTCAGTGGATGAGACTGTTCACGTACTCCAAATGTGCAATATGTATGGCAATTGGGATTTGGCACACTAAATGCAAGGCTCCAGCAAATTTTTGCACTTTTTCAAATTCCATCCTCAGAAACTGTGTATAAAGTTTAAGACGCAGAAACAGCAATAAAGCTAGTAACTGAATTTGCAGAGCAGTATATCTGATCTAACCCTCATGTCAAAGGCACAGGCTTTCCAAAGCATATTCTCTCTATTCTGAAGCTTCCCCGCATTACTTTTATGCCTTTAATTTGCTCTATGTTGTTAAATTTAAGCAAAGTCAAGATCTGATGATTATGGGAAAAAAGCTCAGTGAAGCCTGAAAATTTTTTTAGGAATTTTGTCCTGGTTCATTCATCACATGTGGGTAGAGATCTCGATGACAAGCTTACCTGCATTACCAATGCTTGATTTAGCTGTCAGAAGCCTGCTGTTTCTTCCTCCTGCATTCCTCTGTAGCATAATCATCTAAAAAGCCTTTTAAATATTCACCTATTGATCTGCTCCATTCATGTACTGCATTAATGACATATTTGTAAAAATTTTTCACTTTTACAAATAAACAGGCATCTGCCATTTTAAAGCACCAGTACCAAATTTCCTGGAGTATACAGCCTAATTCAGGGGATTTGCTGAGCCCTTTTAGAGTGCTTTTTCGCATTCAAGAATTACAGGTTTCTTGTATCAATCCCAAAACTGGGTCACCTAAAAGCACTTATGAAGCATTTAGCAAGCACCAAGCAGCATTACAACCAACCCATGCTGTTTCATGGGTAATTGAAACAGCTAGGTAGCTTAAACATATAACATTTCATCAGACTGTCGTTGAAAAGACATTAATACTCATTTTTCCTTCAGTGGTCATGTCATTTCTTCCCTTTTACTTCATCTTCATAAATCCACTAGAGACTAAATGCAGAAGAGTGGATTTAATCAAATAGCCAGTGATGCACAATTAACTTCTCTGTGTCACTTCATGATTTAGCGACATGATGCTGTGAGTGGCAGAAGTGAAAAAGAGAGAGAATGTGGAACTGGGGGGGAGTTGTTTTGTTTTAAATAAAGACAAAAAATTTCTCACCTCAGCAATAAAAACAGCAGCTGAGGCTCCAGTTTCTTACACAGTTTTCACAACAATTCTTTCTGTAATACAAATCACTACCAAGGTGTTACCCAGACTTGTTTATGGCGCTTCTAAATGCTGATACAAATATATATGAGAAATGATTCAATAACCCCTTTTGTCAAGGTTACACTGCAGAACAGATAATTTCTTCATGCTCCTCAACAAAACATTGGCATGAGACATCAGTCCAAGTAGGGAATCTTTTCCAGTTAACACCAAGACTTCTCCAGCTTATCTTCCTCTTCCAAGCACTTCAAATTGGTTTCAAAAAAGATTTTGTTAAAATTTTAGGTGGATTTATAGAGCTTCAGTTTTTAAAAAGAAGTGTGCAGAGCATACACTTGAAAGATTTAGGAAAGGTGACATTTGCCTCTCACAAAATTCTGTTTCATACAACATGATGGCAGCTACTGCCATCAACAGAAATCTGGGAGTTGTCATGCACCTTTTCTTGACATTTGAGAGTCACCTGGTGGCTGACAATAAAATGCTGATTTATGATCTGTAGACTTATATTTATTGGAGGGCAAAACTCCCCTTAGGCAGACATTGAGACAGCACAGCATACTTGTAATCTTCTGCAGTCTCCTGAGAAAGCATATTCTAGAAGTTGCAAAGGCAAATCTGTGTAGGCTTGGCACTCTCATATGCAATTTTCATTTAAACTAAGATTATAAAAGATAATAAAAAGCCATTTTAAAAGCTTGGTGTTTTCCCTAACAAAATGGATGCCACTTTATTACAGAAACTACACTTTTTTCTGTGTTTTTAAGAAGAAAATGAAGAACAAATGCCTGCTGAGTCTCCCATCACTTCAGTGCCCTTCTAAGAAAACTGAGTTATTGATAAAACAGATGTGCTGATTTTGGCTTGCATAGACTTTTATTTTCTTCACAGTAGCTAGGATGAGCAGTGTTTTGGTTTTGTGCCATCTTGACAATTTGGGGGTGTTTCAGTTATTGCTGAGCAGGGCAATGACCCGTGTCATCACCTTGTCTGCTTCTCACGTCACTCCACCAGTGAGGGGGCTGGGGATGTACAAGAGTTGGGAGGGAACACAGCCACTGACCCCACTGACCACGGGGATATTCCACGCCATGCTCAACCTATAAAGCTGGGGGAAGAAGGAAAGCAGGGTGTTTGGACAATGTTTGTCTTCACAAGTCAGTTATGCATGACAGAGCCCTGCTGAACACCAGCCTGCCCACAGGAAGGGATGAAGGAATTCCCTGTTTGTCTGCAAGTGGAGCTTCTGCATCATCTATTAAACTCTCTTTATCTCAACCTATGAATTTTCTCACTTTAACTCTTCCAATTCTCCTCCCATCCCTCCACAAGGAAGTGAGCAAGCAGCTCTGTGGGGCTGAGCTGCCAGCTGGAGTTAAAGCACAACAGCAGAACTGACAGCAGGATTTGCACCACTGGAAAATTTAACTGTGCTTCTGAGCAAAGAAATGTCTTCTCATTGTAATAAAAAGCTTTCAGGTGTGAATCTTTAAAAGAATGCTGTGAAACAAGTTGTATAATTGTTATTTTCAGGAAAAAAAGTCCACCTCAAAATATTAAATTCTGTCTCTGGAAACTGAATATACAATCTAAGTGAAATTCTCCATGGTAGTGATTTTGCAATTTCATAATAAGGATCATTTAAATCTATAGAAATATCCTTTTCTTCTGAAAGAAGAACAGTCTGCTACATGTAAAAATTATTGACTCGATGCAACCTACCTAAATTACACAATTAAAGTCAAATGCCTCTTAAACAGAGCTAAAATAATGTGAGTGGCCTTTTTTCAACTTTAAACCAACTTAAATGGCAAAGCTCAGTTGAATTCTTCAGAACTGCAGTTTCTTAGGTCAGCACTGTGACAGATTGAGTTCTGCTTTCCATGCCATGTCAGAGCTTGGTACTACACCCCACAAGCCCATTACTCCATACACTGATGCACCCCCTGGACTACACATCTCATCCAGATAACAAACTGAACTGCCCTGTGATCTAGTAGATCCTTTCACCACTTCCTCTCCAACCTCTCAGAAACCTCAGTGGACACCAGGAATGAAGATACCTCTCTCCCTATTACTGCTGTCCCCCAGATCTTCAGCTTCAGGTGGACTCAGGAAGGAGCCCATAGCAGAAGGTGACCTGAGCTGAACACAGGGGGGAGGGCAGATGATGTGGACAGACAAGAGCAGAAGACGAGACAGGGATAACAGCAAGAAAGAACTGAAAGATGTAGTGAGAGCCACTAAAACCAAATTCAACATTGATGAATCTCATTACCCCTGAGCTGCTCAACAAACAACTGAGAAGCACACTGATCCAAGTGGAACATCATTTATTATCACCTGATACTACGACTGTAAACATTACAAAACACTAAGAAAGAGCATGTTACCTACATTACAAGCTCACTAAAAAACCTTAAAATGCAGCTGTAGACCAGGAAGAACAATGCTGCTTCTTTATCAAAAAGTCAGCAAAGGTGACTTGGTTGCAATATTCAAGTAGCAAGATGTTTAAGTCCACCACATACAGGAGAAAACGTCAAGTAAAACCACAACCAGATGCTGAAGCTAGTTCAGATGACAACAGAAAAAACAAGTTTTGCCTTTCTAATGCTCTCAGTAGTAGATTAACTAACTGAACAGGATTTTCTTCCTCTCTACAACTTCAGCTACATATCCTTTAGGAAATTTTGCCTTAATAAAATCAGCATTAAGACCCCAGAGCAGATTAAATATATTGGTTTGCAATAGACAGAAAAATCAGATAAGGCATCTAACAACACCATCCCACCTTAAAGCCCATGGCTGAAGGATAGGAATCTACTAATACTATTAGTTACTTATTAGTTTGTTCACCATGAACTGTGAATGGCTCCGATTCAACCCTGATGACAACCTGCACAGGATTTAGTGGATTTACTTGTAGAAGAACTACAGTTTTTCCTCTAAACTTACTTTCTCTGCAAAACAAGAACTACAAAGCATTATTCCTTTTATTGCATGCAAAAGATATTTAAAACAGAAAAAAAGTCAAAGGCAGACAAGAAAAAAAAGACACATTCTGGAATTAGAATAACCCAGCTTTTTTTCCAGATATGTTTCCTGTCCTAAATGCATTTCTAGGCACAACTGCTTTCACAAAATCATACTACAGTTAATAAAACACATGAAACTTATGCTTAAGTTCTTAGTGCTTTAACTGAATACTTGAATTTTCAACCCTGATGTTCTGTTAACATAGCTGGTTTATAAAATTTGCAGTGTGGCATTATATCCTCTGGGGAAGAAGAAAAGCAAAGCACAAAGATACAATTCTCTAAACTAACTAGGAGCCTGAAATCAATAATAAATCTGTTACTTGACAAAGATGATTAAATGGTGCTCTGCAAATTAGGAGTAGCATTCCTGTTCCAAATACAATCTGGTGATAGTGGCATGATATGACAACACTGATGGATGTCAAATCCTCTTTGTTAAAAAAACATGCATTTCACAGCTTAAGCTACACACCGGATGAAGTATTTAATCTTAAACCTGATGGTGATCTGTCCTTATGTGAGGAAGAGAATAAGTGTTCCCATTCTTTACCATTCTGTTCTCTTTTAGGATTTAGTCAAGTTTCACACGATCTCCCTTGCCTACAGGTTCTCCTGCAGATCTGGGAAGACAGCTGGTCATCCTTGCTGCATTTCTCTGAAATTTTCTTTCCCTCCATGGAGGACTAAAAACTAACCATCATTCAGAGCACAAGACTCACCACAGACTAAGACAAAAATGCAATAAAGCCTTTGTTTTCTTTTCATCTCATAGTAATTAATAAAATTGTCTTCTTTTTTGAGACACTGCTGACCACACTGTGCAAAGACACTGAATACTTATCACTTTCATCATAGAAAACCGAGTCTGGCAACAGAGAAGAATCCACTTGAGCAAGTATTTTAAAAGGAATCCTTGATTAATACAGTTTTGCTGTCAATAGATACAATCTTGGTAAGATAATTATGTCTAAATTACACTTAAAAGGTAGCTTAAATTCTACTGGACAAGAGTTCTTGGCAGACTGAATAGAGAGCAACGCAAAAACATATTTGAAGGTAGTTGGTGCTACTAAATATCAAACATAAAAGTGGAATGCTGTGAGGTAAATGCTTTGAGGCAGAGTAATGAGCAGTCTACTCCTTGCTGGGCTTTGAGGATGAAGCAGTGCTAAATGCTGCATAGGCAAGGGCTGTCTCCTTGATCAACAGAGGTAAATTTCTGCCCAAACTAGTAACACCAGATGCAGAACATAGGATGAAAAGAAAGCTCCATCCATATTTTGAAAAAAGTTAGTGCTGACTCCTTGCCACACACCTTCAAATTTCTACAGAGTGAAGTCTGAGTGTGTTTATCTTTTTTCCACAGTACAACTCTCGGTTTTCCTACTCTTAGGAAAAAAGAAAAAATGAAGTCTTGCTTACAAATGTATTTCATCTTTTTCCACACGTGAATGGTTTTGGAAAGAAAAGTCCAAGGAGACGAAAGTATCCTCCAGCACAGAGCTCAGTGAAGCAGCTGCGACGCTATTACTCACTGTCCTGCCTATGGTGAAAACAATGCCACAGCTATGCCTCAGTGGGCAACAAAGCAGTTCATTCTTCAGGGGTTATTCAATTCTTTGTCCCTTGGCTGAGTCTGCAAACTCAGAAAGCAGGAGACGAGTTAATGTTCACCAGGACAGCTGAGATGTAACATTGATAGGTGTCCTGTTTAAGAATTCGACCAAGTGCTACTTAGATTTGTCTCTCAATCCACTGCATGGTCATTTAAAGAGAAAAAGCAGAAGAGTGGAGTAGGAACTAAGCAAGGAGTGCTTCTCCAAGTGCCAGAACTTTCTCACTCACAGATTACTCCACAGATCTAAGGATTTTTCTTCCCTAGTCATCCTGTAGTCATAAACAGATCTTTCTTCATTAAAAAATACGCCAGGTTCAGACATTTTGCTACTCTAATTCAAAACCCTTACCCAAGTAACATTCTGAGCTTCTAATCTCTTCTCGCCTCACTGGTTTTCCTGTTATTGTTCATCCATCACTGCATTTCTCAGAAACTGTAGACTTTTTGTTTAATATCTCACTTACAATGACAATTGAAGAAATAATTTATTTCTATTCCCTATTTATAAGCTGCCCAGGAGCAAGGTCAAAGCAACTCCCCAGACATCTGCTCACACTGAATGCAGTAAAAAACACGGCAGCTACTCTGCCTGAGAAGCCACAGAACTGGTCATCTAAAGTTCCCTTGCTCCCATCACTCCACATCCAGAAGGACAAAAGAGGTCACAAAACGGATTTCCTTACTTACACAGCAATACCAATGTATATGGATTGCATAGGATTTACTGCAAAACACACCCTGAAGTTTGGAAGGGAGATAGAAAAAAGCCAAGACAGCAAACATGAGATAGACAGCTCTCTGACATCCCCATCTCACTTGGAGAAGCTGCCACTTCCCCATGGAGATCTACCAAACCACTTAAACCTGTGGCTCAGAAATCATCACTGAGGCATCCAGGGGATGAATGAAAATTAGTTATTGTGCCACCTAAAAGCCACAACTGATGACCAAGCTCAATTCTTCCCTAAGCTGTGAAGAGGCAATAGGGGATTAATTGCTTTTACACAAGAGGACAAAAACAAGTCAGTGTAGGGTCCATCCTGTGCTCACCACAGATGTAAGAGCCATGCTGGAGCAGTCTTCTCATCCCCCTACATCTTACAGGTAACCTTGCATAATCTCTCCTTGTCAGCTATGCTATCTTTCAGAGACTAAAACACAACCCAGCACACAGTTCTTCTCATTTCTTGTCCTCTTCTCAAGCTTTTGGGAGATCAGTGGAGGAGAGGTTGGATTGCTCAAGTAGCTACATCTAAGAAGACATTTCCTATGATACCGGTGAGTTCCCATCCTGTCTGTAATCAGGATAGGATGGGAGAAGTAAGGAAGGTGGTTCTCAATTTTACCCTTCCAGGCAGTTGAAGGAGAGGAAAGTGCTACTCTCAGCTGAAAAGAAACTGACATTTACCCATGATGACCAAAGGTATTTGGGCTTTTAGTATGAGGAAAAATGCCTTAACTACCAGATAACAAAGCAGCATGACCAGATTATTTTCAGGTTCTAGATACCAAATTCTTTTATTTTTCCTCAGTCAGACATGCAGAGAGTTATTGCTTCTCCCATGTGTCCCCTACTTTCAGTAAGCAAAGACTGTGGAAGAGCAAAAATACTGTGTTGAAGATGATGATATAAAAAGGCTAAGCTCACTGCTAATCACCAGTTAAGAAAAACTGAGATACGAGTGCCTAGACTTGTCATTTCTCTTTGCTGTCTACTTACTAGGTATGCTCTAATTTATCAGCAGTCTGTTTAGACTGTCTTGTGCACACCAGTCTTCATCTAATAAGTAGCCATCCAAGCCACATTCTGCCAACTTTCACAATTTGCTTATATCGCCCACTCTTCTTGCATAGGCAGCTGCTAAATCCTCAGCATCAACTCAGCTGAAAATTACAAACTCCTTCTGGATAGCACTGCAGGTCACTTAGAATTATTCTTTGACTGTAAGAGCAGTCTTATAAAGGAGGAATTGAAAATAATTCAATGTTTTGTCATTCAAGTTTATTCTCACATTTCTGTGGTAACCCTTCTTGAATTTACTTAAAATATACGGCAATTTTTAACTACGGGTTTGGACAACAAAAAAGCAGGATGAATCATTCTGGGTATTTAAAGCCTATAATCAGACAGCTTGAGTCTCCCTTGTATTTTGCCACAGTTCTCAAGCCAAAGTTTTATTTCCTACTTATCAGCAGGAACACTTTCAGAGGGAGCATAAATTGACTTGAATGTGCAAAACACTTGAAGACTCAGGAATTTTTCATATACTACAAAGCTTTAAAGGTCCATGTTCTTCCCTCTGCATTGAGTTGTGCTTTCTTTGTAACTGCATACTCAGAATTAGAGGGCATTAGAGCTAAACTGGGAAGATAGCACATGTGTATAAATATATCATGCAAAAATAAAACTGGGCAGATGCATAGAAAACACCCCGCAGCATGTATTACCCTTGTTTTCCTCATCACTGCATGGGCAACACATGTATACTGGTACAGTACTTCAGAAGCCAGGACTGCTCTGAGGGATAAACACAGGCCATAATGTTGGAGAGAAGATGCTGTGGGCAAGCGAGTCCTTTCACTGTAGCTGCTCTCCAGTAAGCCACCAGCAATCGTACATTGGAGTAATGCAGAAAGTAGTTTTTAATTTGTACTGCCTATAACTCACAAGATGACACAGTTACAAAATACTCAGTTTGTATAAACAGCCTTAGATCAAGCAAAGCTTGCTGGAGAGTTGTCTCAGGTTGGATAAATCCATGATAGCAAACCATGTTTCCTGCTGTTTGTTGTTTTCTTTTTTTTCAGCATAGCTTTGAAAAATATTACAGTAGCAGCAACTTAGACACACATGTAACACTCCAGATTTCTGTTAACACTCAAATTGTTGCTTTATTATGCTCCACAAAATGAGCTTCTTGAAGAATTCAAGACTTCCTTACTGTATGCGGACACAGAAACAACAGCAACCAGGTAACAGTTACATAAGAGCAGAATTCCAGCCAGGTCATCCAGTGGTCCAGTCTGTAGCTATGTATCTTGCAAAAGCCAAGTCCACAACTCCCACAGCCCATCAGAACAATTCATGTTGATCTGACACACTGTCCTGTCCAGACAGCAACAATGAACAGCCTCCATTGATTCCAATGACGTAACATTGAACTGCACATCTCCACTTTGTGAGTTCTACATCAAAATCCATCTCAAATATGAAATTCTAAATGCAAACATTAATGATACATCCCAAAGGAATCCCAAAGTGCTGCTCCAGAACTTTACAACCATATTAGTGGATTTACCTTTACTCCTCTCCTACTGAAGAGCCGCAACTTCGCTTGTCTTCCTCTAAAGCAGCCAGCACAGAACAGCTGGTGGTAACCCCCTCTGAATGCAGCATTTAACACCTACCTGCCGGGTGACAGGTCCTACAATGCAAGAAGATTTGCACACCGAGGTCCTCTTACAGGGAAGTGAAGTCACCATCAGCCAAGGAGAGTAACAATAGCTGTGCCCAGGCCTACCAAAGCCCTTACCACCCATGATGTGTACATCTGCACCTTTCACACATGCATGACAGTTTATGTTAAGGGCTTCTGGGGGATATATCTATCTTCCTATAGTGGCAATAGACGCATGCCTGGGCAAACAGGCTGTCATAGGATGATCCACCTCCTGGGCAGCCTGACATCCTCAGGTAAGGATGCTGAATTCTCAACAGCAATATCACATGAACTTTTTCAAGCCCTGCTGCTTTCACTCCAGCAAATACATGCCTGAAAGATATTTAAGAGTCTTTCGAAAGAGCTAAGGGCACAGAACAACCAAGTTTGGGATAAGTTATGAAGTAGGAAATAAGAACCAAAATTATACAAAGCATCAACCAAACAGCAGGTATCTGAATCTGCAAGGCTAAGATCAGCACAAATTAACACAGCACCTATAGACAGAAATATTGAAGCCTTTTTCCTCAACTTCAATCCAACACAAAATAATTCTTACCTGGAGTTACTTATCACTCTGACACAGACTGACTCATGGCCCCAAGGAGTCTCCAGAGGTACTAGAGAACAAAGACGGATGTAAAGAGCAACAGAGAAGAATAGGATCAATTTTCTCTCTCTTCTACTTCAACTTCTTGAACATTAACAAGTACAAGTCAGCTAAGCCTGCTTGTTATTCAGTTCAGCAGTCATTATCTGACTCTCTGTTATCGGTCACTACACTACACCTACATTTCTTGCCACACTCAAGGTATCTTCTCAAATCTCATCTTCCAGCAACTGTAGCACATGTGATGTACCCTGCTGGCTGATCAAGGCTTTCCTCTGAAAGAGTCAAACACAGGATGAAAGACAAGGAGAGACTTCTTTCACTAAAGACTTCTTCACTTGGCAAATGAAGACAGCAAAAATCATCCTCTGAAGTTCAATATGGCTATGACCTTACTGTTTTCTGAACCACTGCCAACAAAGTACCTGTAGAAACAAAGACATTCATGTAAAGTGGGGGGAAAAAGCCCCAGGAGTCATGACTTTAACCTTTTCCATTCAGACTGCCCTCCTCTATCACTCTGTATAGGTTTCTTCACTTCTGTGTCACAAGACCTCAGAGTCCAGGATGTCTCATGCTTTGCTGGTCATGCATTCCTCAGATTATCTCCTACTGGCCAAACAAAAACTGGAGAACCTGCACTGTGGAGAAACAGTGTCACCAGAGCATCTGCAGGATCTCAACTCTCCAAAATTAGTCTTTACATTAGTCTCCTGTGTACCTGAGGCCTTCTGTGAATATAGAGTTACAGTATGAGCTGCCTAACCGTCTGGACTTCCAGCTTCTCCTGGTATCAAACTGGCTTCTCCACACTCCTTAAAATGTAATGTCAGCATGAAAAAAAATATTACACAGGACAAGCTGTACTCTATTATGATGGAAACTTTTGCTTTGAATTGTGCTACCACAGTGAAAACATGCAATTAGTAACACATCCTGTAGATACCGTTAAGATGTGTGGTAGTGAAAAGAAAATTCAATATGAGAGAGTAGCCCACAGCAATGAAAACTGCAGGAAAAACATTATACCTCCACCTCAGCAACCTATAAGGTCACTGGACTGGCTTTTGCCATAAAGAAGTGTGGTGGAAAAAGCTGGGCGTACTGCACCAGTGGACACATTATTCCACAGTGAAAGTTGGTTTTACCAGCTCTGCTCTGCAAGCATGCTGATTATCCCACATGAAGGACAGTTTCCATGGGGATATAACAGAAAGCCCCACCAACACAGACAAGTCTTAACCCTGCTTCAGCCTCAAAACTGGAATGGAAACCCAGGAACCTAACTTGCCTGAGGAGCAGAGGAAGCTTATTCCTTATATAAAAAAGGTTTCCTGTAACCCATGTGAAATCCTCAGCTGTATTTAGCAATCACACGAAAAACAACATTGAAACCTCTTAAAATGTAGTTCTCATTCCACACTAAACCTCCTAGATTTTCCAGAGACACCAGCATCACACCAAGCACTGCCCAGGAGACACGGTTCCTTCCAAGCAGAACACCCACAAAGCAAAAGCCATTTCCATTCACACGTAAGCTGCCACTGATCCCGGCGCATAGACATCATTCGAAATATTTTTGCAGGATTTTGTCAAGACAAAATACTATGTAGTATTTCCTAGTTGTAATCTTCTACATCATACAAGGGGTCCTCAAACTGGCATTTTCTCCTGTATTGTAAGGGTGCTGTCATGAGCTGCTTAAGTGATCAAACAAGCACTAAAGACTACGAGCAAACAGACCACAGCATGAACAAGCAATGCCCACTTCAGAACACAGAAGCAAGGCACTCACTTATCCCTAATGAATTATGAATTGCTTTACACTTACAGAATGTTTCCTGAAAATTTTTAACATTAAAATGCAATATATCCATTTTATTCTTCCCATTATACAGACAGGCAGACTGAAGTAAAATATTTCAGGTCAATCAGTTCCTGTGGCAATCGACACTTACAAAATTTAGGGCCACATCCAACCCATGGTAACTGACATTCAATGCTGCTCTTCACCTTGCTCATGAGATGGGCAGAGGGGCTGCTTTTGCCTGGCACAAGCACCATGTTGCCACATTGTAATCCTAAATGCCAAAGAAGCCAAACCTGCAAGAGGCAGCAAGCCAGCAGGGTCCATGCTTGTTTCAGTTCTTGCTTAGCTCTAAGAAAACATCATACACTTGACCAGAAGAATGGTGGGATCCTGTGGAATCACTTATCTAGCTTTTTTTCCCAGTCCCTCAGTTCCACAAGTCTTAGGGCTATTTCAACAGAGACAGATGTGACCTGTCACTCAGAGAGTCCAGGAAACCAGGGAAGTAGTAATTTATAATGTGCTAATCTCCAAGTGTTTTATCTGCTTATCTCTGGACATCCAAATAGCCCATTGCTCTCCCTTTTTTATTTCCATTTTCTTTCTGCTGCCATAGGGATGGTCTCAGGTTGCATCCCAGCAACAGTTGTGTGTTACACCTCTCTAATTCAGAGCATCCCAAGACACCACTGTGAGCCTCCTTTAATTTATGCGTCAATGGAGGTTCTTGTGAATATCCCACATGACAGACTGATACCACATTCAAATCAGCAGACCTGCCAGCAAAACTTAACGCAAGGAAATACTGAAAGGAGAGGAAGAAGTTTTGGGTTAGCTATTTTTGTTTGTGATTTGGCATTTTTTTGAACAGATACACCTGTTAGTATACCTCACCAACCAACCATGCACAGAAGATGTTCTCCTGCTCCACGTAGTGGCTGCGGACACATTTAGGAAAGGAACTTCATAGGCGCATTCAAACCATCCAAATTTCTGCAGATCAACCATAGTCCGTTTTAAATCTGATCTATTCCAAATAAGGCCAAAAAACTCTTCAAAATGGATATATCTACACCAGAAAGTTGTATTGCATCAATTAGTACAAGGTACCATATCTAGTACCAGGCAATGACTTAAGATACCTTGGTTTTACTCTCAGCTCAGCTGGAAATTCAATATCAAGTTATTTAATCTACCAGATTTCCTGTTTCTGTATATAAGAAATGGGGCTTTTATGATCCTATTTCCAGAGGAATTTATTAAGGATAAAAATCCATCAATAACTACACATCTCTTATAACAGCCTGTATTGCTGCTGTATCTAAGTACCTGCAGGGTCACCTGGACAGACAAAGACTTGTGCAACATCTTCATGGGAAAGCAACAACTGCACATCTCTTAATGCATCAGAAGGGGTTGTTTCAGGGCTGTGAAATTCCACCCAGACACAAGACTTCGGCTATGCTGAACAACAAGTGAGACAAGGAAAATAACTTCCTAACAAATAGCAACATTAACTCAAATTTCAGATGATCTCACTAGCCCAGGACAATACAGAGGAGCAAAAAACAGCTGGGAAGTCTCCTCGGTTTTCAGAAAATATTACGTGTAGAGTTTCAGTAGGGCTTCACTACGGCAACTACAAAATACAGGCTTTTCTCCCTTGCAACATTCAATGTCAACCCACACAAAATGGAGTCCCTTAGATTTTGTTAATGCCTTGCTCACACAACAGCAGTGGGGTACCACACCTCCCAGGCTTGGGACACATCACCTGAGAACAACTGCTAAGCCTCCGTTCCAGTGACTTGTGGCCACTGATCCCCTGAGACCGTCTGGCCACTTGTTGGCCCAGCCAGTCCAGCAGACAGGTCAAAGGACCAAGAGCAAGAAACCCCACATTCTCTTTGCCCAGCTTCAGTAACCAGGACCTTGCTGCTCACACAACAGCTCTTTATTAAAGCCACGAGTGGACAGTTTTCTGTAATGAGTGCCATTTCAAAGAGGATATGCTAACCAGAAACAAGACACTCTTGTTTCAGAGAAAGAATTTCTGCACATTTAATTAATCAGAAATGACTACTGTGCTTACATCCTACCTTAATCTGCATTCACTTCAAGCATAAACAAGACCCAGCTTTCCAAATTACAGTACAGTACAGGCAAGCATGGCAACCATCTCTGGACATCAGTTTCTTGAAAATACTTGCCCAGCTCACCACAAGGATATTATGAGTCTAAACTAGTCTGTAATATGCACCTAGATCTTTTGATAAAAGCTACTTCAGAAGTTATATTAAAAATATTAACCAGCAACTTTAATAATCATCCAGACCAACTCAAATCTTCCTAAAGGATCTTTCTTTCCACTGTGAATTTAACTATGTATATTTCTTGCTTATTCTTTTACTTAGTAATTTTCAAAGCCAAAGAAATTAGAGACTACCATGATGTTCTTAGTTTTAACATATACAGCACCACACACAGCATGCACCACAGCATGCTTAAATACACTAACAACATCAAAATCTCTGACACCCACCCATAATAAATGACCAAGACTCAAGTTCCATAACAGCTAGGAGTACCAACAACAAGAATTATAGCAATCATGGCTACAGGTTTTTTTGGAATGTATTTCAAATTACTTTGATTTATATACACACTTACCTTAATTTTATTTAAAAAAAAAAAAAAAAGGAAAAAAGAAATCGAAGAAAATAATGTCATGTTTGTGCAAGACCTCTATTTTCTTGCCAGCACAATTTCCATTCTTATCAGTTGTCAAGTGGATTAACAGTTACTGTATACTCACTTTTCTTACCAATTCTGTCTGAGGGCCATGCCTGTTGTAAATAACCACCAGCCATAGCCCGTGTATTTTATCTTTAATCATGCATATTACCATTTTTATAAAATATTATTTGCTTAAACACTGAAGTATTTCAAGTTTGTTCCCTTCTGTGAGAAGGCAAATTAAGTGACTACTTGGTGGAGGAAAGGGACCTTTAATAAACATCTGATTTGCTGCTGGATGGTGCTTCAGATTATATTTAAAACACATCATGTTTTGTTGACACCTCCCTGCACACTTGCTGGTATAAAGCCCAGCAAGAATGTGACTATGGCAACCGCGATAGGATATTTATATATCTATGCATATGCGTGCATGTGTGTGCTCACATAAATACACACAACCCCAAACTGATTTAATTGACCACCAACAAGATTTTTCTCAGCTGTCATTTTCACAGGAACAGGTAACCATGCCTGAACAAATGGGCTGAGGAGGCAGCATTAACTTTTATATGATGAAAATCTTCCAAGAGAAAAGCCTGTAAACCTACCAACATTTACAGAGTGTACACAAACACATGCTCACTTCAGATTGCTTTAGCTATAAGCAAAAAGAAATCAAAACGTCTGCAGGCACAAATTCAGTGACAACATCAAAATAAAAGGCATTTCATTTTCAGTATTTTTTTTACAGGGCTTTTCACCCTCAGAATGAGATCCTCACTGGAGCATGCATGCTATTTTACAAGAGATCCAGACCCTCCCCTTCTTCACCAACAGTCCCATTCCTCCTCCTCCTCTCTGAATACAGAACATGCAGAAGTTCCTTTAGTCTGCAAATTAAATAGCTACACACTGAGCTCAAATTGTTATTTCTGGTATTAATTTCTGTCTCCTGACAGATCCTGATAGGTGATGCAGGAAATTCGAGGTAACAAAGGCTTCTGTTTGCAGCAATAAAGAACTCTCAGCTAGGGGGGAATAAAGGGATCAGAATAAAAGGCGAATATATGGAGCCTACATACACTACAGAATATCTGTGTTGAGTCCAGCAAGCAAAAAGTCTAGCAGATTCAAAGCAGCATTAAGAAGTGTTAATCCTTTTACCTCTGAGCTATTCATGAGCAATATGCAAAGCTGTTCTTATGGCGTCGCGTTTGCAATGCTCCAGTTATGCTTGCATCAGCATTTCCATTGTGAACCCTGCTTTCAGAGATCTTTTACTTTGCCAAGTTTTAGTCTGGAACAATTTTACTACAAGCCTGTGAGATTTTAGTCCAGGATTAGGATTTAAGTCTGGTGAAGAAACGTTTGGACAAAATCTGCTTGGCTGTTTTATTTATTAGAGTGCAAAGTTAATCCTTCCAAGTTATTAGACCGGAAAAAAAACTCAAAACTGTATTTTTTTCCAGCTTAGAAAAAGAAAAGAGAAGACTTACTCTCCCCAAGAATTCCTTGTCCCCAGATCTCTACAATCACAGAAAAGATGAAGGTTACAGACCGCAAAACTAAGGTACAATTGAAACATGCCTTCCTTTGTCAGGTATTTTCTTCCCTTCACTGATGCAACATGGTGGCCAGGAATATGAGGAAGGAAGAAGCATCTCCCCATGGGCTGCAGGTTCAAGAGGGACACAAAACAAGACCTGCACATTAACAAGTGTAAGAAAAACATACAACTTTTCAAACTCAATAAATTGTGCCACTTTCCTAAACAATATAAAACACATACCACTTTAAATACCACTACATAACTTGCCAGGTAGATGATGTTCATTCACAGTGTTAGTAGGCACATGGATATAGACAACCGGCTATGCCACAAAAAGTCACACAAAAATTAACACAGCATGTATTTCAAGAGAGATGAGCCATCTAGACCAGGCAATGTTTGCAGTGTCCTTACCATTTTCCTAAAGCTCAGTTCTCAAACCCTGGGACTTGCTGACGTGGCTCAGAGTCACCCATCTCTCACACGACCTGTCCTGTAAGAGGCGTGTCAGCCACACGCCAGCGTGTGTGTAACCCCCCAGTAACACACACTCACCAGGCTTTTGCAGGCCCTCAGCAGTGTGCAGGGCCAGGGGCCACACTGCCCACACTGCTCCCCACGCCGTGCTTCAGCCACGCTTCAGCATCTGCTCCACCAGCCCAACCACACAGCTCAGCGAGCTGAAGCTCCGGTTTCGGCAAAACTTGACAGCACGGACTGATGACTGCAGGAAAGCCCCTCTCAATGCAGCTACACAACAGCTGTAGTCCATGGAAAAGCTATGGTTAATTAACACCAAGGCAACGTTTCCAAATACTGTTCTTTAGTGAACTTTTCCAGATAGCACCCACCCCACAAGCCCCCAGTAAACATAATGGAATCAAAGCTTGGAGCTTCTCTCTGAAAAGCCTACATGGTATGGTCCTGCATACATTATATGCATCTTCATTCAAACAGAGAGCTAAATGTTTGCAGGCAATGTAGCTTGCTTCCATATCAAAATATCCCTTACAAACCAGGCTTCACAGCAAGACCTCCTGCCATGCCTAAACCACCTTCCCCACCTGGGCTGCATGGCTATGCAAGCTGCCTATTGTAAACTGGATAAATCCTTTCAAGACAGAAATCCCTACCATGACTGGCAAAATGCACAAATTATCTAAAAGCAAAGGATGGAGAAGACATTTATGAATGATAAGACATAAAACATATCCAAATTTTAGGTATCTCACCTGATCTGTTCTTCACCTTTTGACCAGACTTCCTATCTCAAACACCTTCTAAAAAATTACCACTCATATTTAACACCATTCACTTTAACCATATATATATATATATATATATATATAAAACATATCCAAATTTTAGGTATCTCACCTGATCTGTTCTTCACCTTTTGACCAGACTTCGTATCTCAAACACCTACTAAAAAATTACCACTCATATTTAATACCATTCACTTTAACAATACCTATATATAATGTTTTGGTTTGTGAAAGAGTAACAGAATTAATTTCCTTCCCACAATTTACAGAAGCACTTTGTATTTTTGTCTGCCTTTTTATTTTCCAGCTGTTTTCTAGAGAAACATGGTATTGATCACTTGATAACAGTGAACATTAATTTGCTTCTAAAACTATGCTCCAGACTTCAAAAAAGTAGTTATATCAAAGTAGCCACATAGATTGTATTGTCTGTTTGAGTGTGTGTACATATACGTGTGTATTCACACACACTTTTCAATTTTAGTTCTGCATCTGACACCAAGAATTATTTCACTTTCTTACTTACTGATCCTTTCTCTTTCAACTTTGTTCCAGTTGAATTCGGATAGGAACTGAGCTCAAATCCTTTAAGGGTCACTGTTGTATACTTTTAAGTGTTTCAAAGGGTTCACACGAAATGGACAAGGTTTATCTGTACATATTTTTCTGTAGCTTAAACCTGATGGGTTTAGCACAGACCTATCTACCACACGTCAAAATAGTCTCATCATCTTTCAAGAATATGCTATTCATATACAATAAAAAATACACTTTCCATCTTGTACAAGAAAAATAAATCTTTCATTGCTTCACTGTGTATGAATGAGGCCACAAATGGAATTCACTATGTAAACCAGGGCAATACTGTTTTGTCTGCAGATGTAGAATGAGCTACAGCTGCTTTAACATCTCTACTAACTCCAAACCCAGGTGGTATACAAATACCTTCCTAAGTTCAGCAATTTGATTTTTTTTTTTTTTTAAGTACTGGAAGCAAAAATACAGTGCTAGGAAAATGTAAGTTATGTTTACAGGCCTTAATGCAAGGCACAATGTTCCACACAAAATTAGTCTGCAATCCACTGCATTTAACTGCAGATTTCCTTTTTTTCTCTCTTATTGAACAAAAATTGCTAATTTTGATTTCTTCTTAAAAGAGGGAAGCTCAGGTTCCAAGCTGCCCCTGGGCACAGCAGGTCAGTGCCACTGCACTTTGTGCATCCTCAGACAGCAGAAGCAATATAGGCTTCTCCTATTTATCACAACCCTGTCTTTTGCACTTCTGTATTTTCATGACTGCACAGTGTTTTCCTCATAAATGAAAACCAACCACCAAAAGAGGTTAACTATGAACAGCAGAACGCTCCCGGTCATTTTTAGTATATAAGGTCAGCCAGAAAACACCGGGGGGCTCCCTGTTGGCCCAAAGAAACCAGAAGTTTTTAATTCGAGGCTACCAAGCCCTGTACTTCACACACACACATACACAAAAACCCCACAAAGCAAGAAAATTTTGAACCTGTATGTTCACTGTCGTGCACAAGTGTGTAGCACCATATAAAGTGCTCCTTAATATAGGAAGGGACAAAGGGAGAGGATCTCCTCCCCAAAACATAGCTCCAAAGCAGCATGACTGTAACTACCAAGCCCATGATGTGGTTTGAAGAATGGCTGAAGGACTAAAATAGTTAGCTATGCTACACACCAACAAATATGTTCAGTACATTGCCACAGGGATTAGAATTTTGTCTGGCTGTATTAAGTATCTTATTTAATATAAAGACAGGAATAAACCTTGCAATTACATTTTCTGGGAGAGTCTACAAAATAGAAAGCTACCATCAGAGACTATGAGACTATATATTAAGGTAGGAAAGAAAAAAAAAAAATCAGTTTCAACCATAAAAACACAAAGCAGAAAAAAGTAAGCCAACACGTGTATCCAATAAAAGGTAGTAACCCAGAAAGCAGCAGAACTGAGTTGATACAAATGAGAATTGCAATGAAATATATTATGACTAAGCAAGACTACAGCACTTAGCTATCAAAAGAAATCTGAGCTACAAAAGAAAGGTGAAGTCCTCCTACCCAACTACAAAGGAATAAAAACTGCAGACACAGAAGGTGGTTGGTTAAAGGAAAGAATGCAAGAGAGAAAGCAAGGCATGAACAGTGGGGAGAAGAAAAGAGCAAGAGTACCAATGCTCATAACAGGCTTCTGGCCTGGGTGATGGGAGATGACAAAACATTCCTGGCCCAAACAGCAGAACACCCACAGCACAACCACTCACCCAGAAGGGCTTCCAGTAGATTGGCTTCTTGTTGCTTAACACACATACACACAAATTAGGCAGCAACAGCCCAGAAAGCACAGCGAACAGACCTATGAGAGAGCTCCTGAGAAGGAAAACTGTCCTGAACCAGCTCGCTGCCAACAACAGCAAGTTATGGTGATGCAAGAAAACTCACGTTTTAGTGGTAAATAATTCTACAGATTTGGCACACAGGTGAACTGGGAACTACCATTTAAGGTGTTCATCACACCTAGAGTTTAGAGTCCTAGTTTCATTTGAGGAACAAAAGCCATGTGGCATTAAAAGCAGAATAATGTCTGGGTGAAGAAAGGATTAAGAGCGTAAAGGTGGAGTAAAAAAATTTAGAAACCACATTCTAAATTCTAATACAACCTAATACATTCTAATACAACCTTGTTATAACTACAAAATAACCTGGAAGTACAGAAGTTCAGACCTTCTCAATGGCAAGGATACAAGAAGCGAGATGTGATCAATGTGGGCTCCAGCCCACAGGCAGGGAGACTACCAGATTTGTGTCTCAGTAACAGAGGGGGAGGACACCCTAACAAGAATTAGAAAGCCAGTTACCACCTGCAGGGAAAGAAGCACAGCATAAAAGCCAAAATAAGCTAATGCTTTGTGGCCATTACAAGGATAGTCTGGGCCATTAATAAATGATGAAGGAGGAGGTATTAAAACCCAAGTAGCTGGCCACACTGACCACCTTTTAAAATCTAAAAGGGAAAATAAAGGAAAGGCTAAACAATTAGAATGCAATTATGAACTTATAAAACATTTTTATATATATACCCACACACAGATACTTCTCTGCAACAAATATGAGCAGTACCACAAAATCTCAACATTTTAGACACCTTCAGTGAGAAACATACAAAAAAACGCAGAGAAATCGGAATTATGACAGACAGCCCTTCTCAGCAAGCATTCCTGGCAATACCCACCCCTGCAATTCCATGCTTTTATCTGTATTACCTCAGTAAAGTACCAACTGATAGCCATTACAAATGGGCATTAATAATTACAAATAAATGCCTTAGGAAATGTAGACATACATATCAGAGCCACTCCTTGGAATAAATGACACTATGGAGTTGAGCCATTGAAGACAAATTAGCAAAGAAGCTTAGTAGATAAAAACACTGATTCCTTTATGGAATATCTAGAGATGAAAAACATATTTAGACCTCAACTTCACCGAAAAAAAACACAAGGAAATTATATAAGGAAGTCAATTCGACTTCTCAAAAAATAATAGTTTTATTAAGATAGGAGAAAACAAGCCCCTGAGACTCCTCAAAGATTATTATCTTCTCTCAACCAAAATGAGAAATGGGGCTGATGGAATATGTGCAAAATCTGACGCAGCCCATCACTTTTATAGAGAATTGTAGTTCATAGCAAGCACAGAGTGGAAAATATATGCTTGGATGTCAGTAAACCACTTGACTGTATCATATTATACAGTTTCAAAATTATTTAAGAAACCAGTTTTGATGTGGACAGAACATCGTACCAAAAAAAAAAAAAACAAACTTCAAAAGACAATGAAAATCATATACTGAAACTTTGAAAGCATCTCTCAAGGATGCAAGGAATTTTCTAACACATTCTCCTAAAAATCTTAGTTAATCATGCAGAACAGGAGTAAAAAGTGTGTTCTTGAAATCTGTGGATGATACTAAATTTAGGAGCTGCAAGCCCCAGCGAGGACAGAGAAAGTTGAGAAGCAGGCAATTAAAAATAAGGTTCTCCTTGGGAAAGTGCAGCGAAGACATCCAACAGGAAAATAATCTGAAAGAAATATTCAGTGGGAGTGACAAACTGAGGAGCCAAGAAATTCTTACAAGGTTTGCAGTGTGATCTGGTAGCAAAAAAGATTAATGAAACCTTGGCTGCACATGCAAAAAAAAAAAAAAACCACATCAAGCAAAAGGGATGCAGCAGCTAAATATGCCCACTTTGGGTAGCAAGCAACATAATCAGACAAGTCTGCAGTAATAAAATGAATGCAAATACCACTGGGATAAGACAAGCCTTATTTAGACTAGTATGTGGTAGTACAAGGACATGTTTAAAAAGGAAAACAGGGGTTAGTGTCTGAAAGCTTTCTTCTAACAGCCCTTTCTAAAGCCCCAATATTACAAGCAGACTCACAAGAGAGACTTAAATGACCACTTAAGAAGAGTTCACTCCCACAAATGAGATTAGTAGCAGAAAGATGAAAATGTGCTTAAGGGTCTCCCACAGAAAATACCAAGAGCTTGTTCTGCAAACACCTCTGCACAGACCTGGAAAGGTTAGAATATATAGGTAGTGCAAAGCAACTCAATAATGGGCCAGACAATGAGTCCAGGTGACTCTCAAGTTGGCTGAAGGTCATTAATTTCTCAGCATATGATTAGGTAAATATTTGTTTTCTTCCAAGCACAACTTTTGTAACATAACAATATCAAAGAAGAGGAAGGTAAACCTCCTTTTGTTTGCAGAAGACATGAGCAGCAAACACATACACAGTATTAAAATCTTTTTTCTTTTTATGACAACTGCTTTATCTTAACACAGCATGTATTTCTAGATTTCCTTAAAAAAAACCAAAGCAACAGGAGCACAGTGGCACTGCACGTCCCTCACCACTGGGACAGAGGCTGAAAAAACACCAGGCAAAAAACTCCATTCCTCCTACAGTGTCAAGGATCAGCCTTCTCCATGCAAAATCCACATACTTTCCTTGAACAGTGATATATATCAATAAACATGAATGCCAAACAACTGGTCAAAACAGAAGAACACCACCCCAGCATTAGTACAGGCACATCACAAGACTTTGACTACCTAGTTATAAATCTTACAGGGCAAGAGCTCTAGTTTTCTTTCACTGCTGCAGCATACAAACTTCAATAAAGTGCTTTAAAGGAAAAATGAAATGTAACTAAAGCTAGTCGCAGCATCTGCTTTGTTTTCCCATTCCTTTTCACAGTGCTCGACTAGCCCAGCCATGTACAGCCAGCCCGTCTCCCCACAGCACAGATCACTCCATGAGCATGCATTATTCAGAGAACACTGCAAGTGCATTTAACTCTGAGATTTTAGAATTCACAAACACTACAACTTTTAAACAACTTTACATCAACAAGTGATGTTTATTGAACACTCCTCATGCAACACAGGGGTTGTGCCATCGGTTTGGCACAGACAGTGCTGCAGTCCTGCATTCTTATAGCTGGTGCTTTTCTCAAATACAACATGGTTTTCGGGTTACTTCTGCCCAGAGAGACGAGGAAAGAACATAAGGGTGGCAACATTGCCACATATATTCCAATTTTCACTGAGAATTTTTTGGATGCTAGTTCTAAATATATTATTTTGAACTGCGGATTAGACAAAATATTTTAAAGAAATACATATTCTCCCCAGCAATTCACCCATTTAAAGACCAATTTGCTGCTCTGCAATCACAAAAATGGCATTTTTTTAAATCAAACTTTTCAATAGCTGCAGGTAAATTAATTCTGTACAACTCCATTTCATCATTTGAGGACAAAGGACACTAATTATCTGACACATGGGTTTTCAAGATGGACATAACAATGCATCAATCACAGGATTTCAAGTCCTGTGTTTTCTTCTGTCCTTTCTATTCAATCACCACTTGCTCCAACAGTTTCTGTCAGGGTAACTGCAACCTCAGTTCTGCCTGGCACACTGAGTTTTTGCCATCACATTTCCCAAGGTTAAACTTCAAGGTTTAGAAACAGTTTTTTCCTCTGAGATGACCTTCAGCAACTGCCCCAGTTCTGAGAAATGAATGAAGTGTTCCCAAAACAAAGTAAATTTTATTAGTAACCTGTAGCTAAAAAGAACACATAGGTATCTGACCTGCTTTAGGGACAGAGACTGCTAAAAATACTCCTGTCTGGTCAAGACTTTTGGGCAGACTTTTGGAATCACGGTAATTGGGTAATTCCTTCTGGACTAGCTATATACAAGATTTCTGCTTACCATTTAACATATTTTGGTTCAATGGCATAAAACCATTGAACCAAATAAGGTAGCACAGGATATAGGATTGGTTTTAAGGGATCTGACCTGTGTCCACAGAAGTCAGTGGCAATCTCTGCACCAACTCAGCAGAAATCACAGCAAAAACCAATATTAATCTAAATATTAAAATCCATTACAGTTATACCTACAGATAAAAAGCCAATCAAATAGTTGACACAATCTGTCAGTTTCCCACAGGAAGGTTATGTCCTCCAACTCATTTTTACTTACATAGCAGTCTACAAAGTACACTTTGCTGATCTCACAGAGGTGCACAAGGTGTCCAGCCTCAGAGGATACTACAAGCAAGGCAGGATCCACCTTGAAGCCCACCCAGCCACCACCAAGCTGTTACTGAGGTGCCTGGGGGCTTGGGGGAAGATGCAGGAACCTCCAACAGAGGTTCAGTTCAGTTTAAGCTTCATCCTAGTGTTTTAACAGAGATTGCTCAAACAAAAGAAAGTCAAGTACAGCCTTTAAATGTTATCGCAAATCCCAGTACCTGTATAAATATCTAACCTTCTGAACTTCAAAAAATGACTTCTCATGCAAGTGCCTGCTACGGTCTTCCTGAACACATCACAAGAAGGATTTTCATCTCACCCATCTTGAACTGACCAATCTCAAAGTGTTTCAGATTTCCTTTTTATCTAACTGACAACTCAAGAACGCTCTGCTGACCTAGATTCCCTAAATAATTTATTACATTCTAGACATTTTATACCCCTTCTGATTTGTCTTTTTTTGATCCAAGAGTTCAGCTTCCCTTTATGTGAAACCTTCCCGGGCACAGATGATCACTGTCCACCTTTCCAACAACTCTTTTAATTCCTGTTGCAAAGTTCCTACATAAAATTCAAATAGCGCTTTATTATTTACTTAGAGAATTTTACTGGAGTTTGAGATCTGAATAACTTCTGTTTCAACCGAAGCATTTTGGCAAATTTGGAGGTATAACAAAAAACATTTTTATTACTTTAAAAATAACATTTATTACATTAAAAATAACATCAATAACATTGATTGAGCTACACTGAGTCAGTCTTCTGTATTGATATGATCAAAAATTTATATTGGGAGCAGTTTCTATAAATTAAAATATTTCACATGGCTTTAGACATTGCTTGTATTGTTGTCTGCAACACATTTACAAGCATTTCAAGCACTATAAATATTTTGCTACATATTAGGAATAACTCACACACTGTTTTCCAAGCTAAAATAAAGAAATAGACAACTCAGTAATGTTTCTCTTTCCACAGCATTCTTTGCAGCAAATCATTGGCAGCTACAAATGGTCAGGACTGAGCAATACAGGTGGAAAGTGGCAGCCTTGTGAAATCCCATGTCAAGCACTACAGCTGCAACTCCCTGGAGCACAGAAAAGAGCCAACTTGGTGAAGAAGTGGTGAGTGAGAATGGAACTGCCAACCCAAGGAACCAGAGCTCTGTGCACCAGGACAGCCAGCCTTGAGGCTCACCCACAGGGTCTGGCTGCCTGGCCAAGCAAAGCCCTCCTGAGACCCCAGACAGCTTCTGCCCTGAAGCACAAGGTGCACAAATGAAAGCAGGTTGATTACCCTGTTCCAAAAAGTCAGGCCTGGCCTCAAGGTGAGAGAGGCTTGGGACACGGATCTGTAAAAAAGACTGCCTCTCCTGTAGGTGCAGAGCTCTCCCAGGCTCACAGCTAAGGAGCTTGCTGCCTGAGCCCAAATCTCCATGGGGTGAGCCAGAGCACAATGCTTCAGAGACACAGCACAAGGAAAGTCACACCCCACCAGCAGGAACAGGAAAGTGCCTTTAACCATATCCAGTGGGAACTGAGGACAATGGACAGGGCACAGACCCGCGTAAGATTCCTGGCAGGCTGATAACCACCACCAGGCAAACTGTCACCAAGCTCAAGGAAATGGCACTTTCTTCCTTGCACCCAGGAAAAATGGAACTGAAGACCGTTAAACATGTTTGGACAACATCCAAAAAACACAATGATCCTAAAAGAACAAAGATCTCATCAGATCTCTGTTCAAATCTGCCCTCAATAAAATGCTGTTAAAGGCTTGGATTTAATTATTATTTCTGGCAGTGCACCAAGGAGTAAAATAAAGAGGTCTATCAGGCAATGTGGAAGAAGTTACTGTATTGCAAATCACTCAACACACACCAGTTCCTGAGATGATGAAACAATCCAGTAGAAATCTCAGGCTGAAATCAAGCTGAGGACCCAAAACTGGTGACTAAGCACACCATGACTCCAGGCCATATTCCCTGCAAAAAAGTGGCTGTGGGAGAAATTTAGGGAGCAATTTTCCCTCAAAAGAAATGGTTGTCAGAGTCACAGTACAACCCACTCCCTTCACTAAACAGTGCAAATTTTGAAAGCTTTTGTGACTATGATCAAAATAATTCAAAAAAGATGTGCATCAAGATGTTTTTATTTTCCACCACTCATAACGCCTTTCCATTTATGTAGCCTGTTTTACCTACCTTAATATCCACAATCCTAACACATACAGTCCAAAAGAAAAACAAAATGGGCTACTTTTCTATAGATATTATCTACCACCACTCCTGCCTATATTCATATTGATGCTTCCACAATCCATCGTAAAAGTTATATACCTTTCTCCCATAATAGAGCATTTTCCTCCATGAACTACACACTAATGGAATTAACCTTTAAAGAAGAAATTAGATTAAGATTTCAAGCAACATTTCAGCAAGGATTTTAAAAGCTAGGCCACCAGAAAAAAGTTGAGGAAAATAAGTGAATTATTTAATAGCATCACCTCAGAAGGAGTTTTACTGCATAACTGTACTGAATTGAAAAGCTATTAGTGATCTTCAGCTAGTTAGACACACTGAATTACCACTGCTTTAAAAATGAATTGTAGAGCTTTCTAAAAAATATAAAATCTAAGTTGGTGAGAATCTAAAACACTATAGAGGTGTTGAAAAGTAGGCCACAGATATGCCTATTTACACAGCCTTGCAAAAGCAGGGAAATTTTCTAGTCCTGTATAAAGTACTGCTGACCTGCCTGTACCAAAATGATAATGGAAAAAAAAGTCTACATGACATTTTGCTGGCCTGTCCATGAAAGAAAAATTATTTTGACATGTAGCACTAGATAGAAGCAGTAGAGCAAATCTCTTTTGGAATAAGTAATGTAGAACAATCTAACTAGAAAGATGAAGATATTTGCAGAATAGTGGGAAGTTATTAATATTGTAATATATTTTTAAAAAGTAAATACATTTTTTCCATCGATCTCAACTGTTAGTTCTCTCAGAAGAATTCGAACACAAATCTTTATCCTACGTCGTTACTGCTCATAGGTGTCTGTGACATTCACAAGGTAACCCCCTTCTGCAGATCTCTTTCATTTTGGATAGTAGCCTTTTTTTGCTACTTATCCCATGAAATAAAAAGTCCTGAAGATTACAGCCTTTTTTTTTTTTTTGGGGGGGGGGGGGGGGTCTGATG
The DNA here is from genome assembly GCF_017590055.1 of Onychostruthus taczanowskii. Classification (NCBI taxonomy): domain Eukaryota; kingdom Metazoa; phylum Chordata; class Aves; order Passeriformes; family Passeridae; genus Onychostruthus; species Onychostruthus taczanowskii. The sequence goes on from NW_024504786.1 coordinate 9,706,939, forward strand.
TCAAAAGGATGAGGCATAAGGCGTGATACATCTGTTTTTAAAACATGTGGGCACATTTGCAAACAATGCTCTTTTGCACACATTATTAATGTGTTAAGACCTTGATCAGCGTTTTGTACACAAAAGCACTCCTTCCAACAGGACAGGAAAGAATGCACTTTCACAGAAGCAGAACAACTAGCTTTGTGCTATTCCCTGGGCAAGCCCCATCTCCACGCTGTCACCTGCAGACACTAAGGAAGAAGCTCTGCTCCAGATCTAATTCCCACCACCTTCCCTTTTTCAAGTTGTTTTTGGGAAACTTCCTCAGTGCAAAAGTGAGTAAATAACTTCTGCCCACCTGCACACTTTGGTGGGCTTTCTTCTCTCCAGAGCACCCCAAGGTTCCAGGGTAACAACACTTTTTATGTGCTCTGGAGAGGAAAAAGCAACGCAGTCACCACCACACTGTGGGAGGCAGATCCACCCTTCCATCAGCAGCAGTCTGGTTCTGCAAGGGAGGTTACCACCTCTGCAGAAAGGACTGCTCATGCCTGTTTGGGCACTGCTGCCATCATCCATACTGGCATGGAGCCCTACTCAAGCACCATTTGTGATCTACTTAAGCTTGCTGAAAACTTGAAGGGCTGCAACAGAATTTGATAGTTTTGTCTTACTGGGCCGTAGCCTTCCACAAGTCAGCACAATCATGGGAAGACTGTGCATCTGGAAGATGGGTGGGCTGTGCCACATACAAATTATCTCATGGCTTACTGAGGGTAAAAAGGAAGATATCTTGCTGCCTTCTCCGGGGCTGCACAGTCCCACCCCCTTCAGCATTTACTGCACCTCTGAACTGCTTTAATCCACTAACCAGCAGAAAGCTATTAGGCTCTTCCCCCTGAAGTTAATTTTTTGCTGCTTCAGTGAAATGGCACCGACACCAAAATAGCATAAAGCAAGCCACAGCAACTGGGAGCGCAAATGGGAAAGCAGCAACTCCCCCTTCTTGCGTTCAGCTTTTGCCAGCTGCAGCTTAACTATTTATTGCTATTGCCCAAGAAAATAAGTTCCACAGTAAAGGCTTTACTGCAGAGGGCTTGCCCTGTGTTAAGCAAACTGAGGACACAAAGTTCATGGAGTTCATGGCAAAGCACAGGACACAAACATAAAGATGTGCTGAGTCACACCACAAGCCCTGTTAGCCCCGTACCCTGTCTCCAACACACCCTCTAAGCACAGCGCTGGAGAAGAGCAAGAACAGGATGAGTACATCTGCACTTCCCCCCAAGCACATCTGTGGCCTTCAATACTTTCACTGGAAGAGATTTACTTAGACTCGCACTTGTCTACCAGGTAATCCCCAGAAGACCATTCCCAGGAGCTCTCCAGGCTTACTGCCTGAAGAACATGCAGAATGTTCTAGGTGCATGAAGAATGACTTTCTCCTGTCAGGATGAACTTGACTCATTCAAAGTTTGTCTGACTTTTTCTTGGCTCTTACACACTGAATGAAGCAGACAAAATAGCCAAACTCTCTTCAAGCCAGTCACAATTTCATGGACCTCTGTGACATCATTCCTCAACCATACTTTCCCAGTCACATGGAATATCTGTCACATGGAAGCCATTCCAGGTCTCTAACAACTCATGTCGCTTTTCCCCACAGCTCCTCTAGCTGCCCTGTATCTTGATATGAAAGGGAGATTAAATACGATCTAATGCATGGACAAACCATAGATTTAGAGAAAGCATAATAATGTTCTGTATCTTATTCTTTATTTTTTTTCATAGTATTTCATAGGACTTGATATGCTCTCTCTAATCACTCCTAAGCACAGATCTGATGTCTTGACAGAAGTACCATGGGTCTCAAGACCCCATGAGCAGTGACAGTTAACCTGGAGTCCATCGCTTTGTACAAGAAGTTCAGACAATTTCCTGCTACCAGTGCAAATCATTTCACATTTATCTCTATCAAATGCAGTATCAGGAACCTAAAAAATAAATGTCATTAATTCTTTGAGTTAAAATCTCCAAGTTATACGTATCACTGAAAACAAGACAGCAATAAAAAGAAACCTACTTGGGACAAAAAGCTGCTGAAGCACTCAACTGCAGTAAGCATGCAGGACAGAGAAATCCTACAAATGGGACTGCACATGTAACAAGGAGTTCCTTTAGGCTTTGATCTGCTAGTTATTTGAAACCACACAATGGCTGAATGAAAAAGGTACAAGATCCCAAAGGAATCAGATTCCCTGCTTCTCTGCAGAAAGCTTCTAAAGCTCCCTTTTTATAACCACCTTCACCAAAATAAATAAATCACTTCTGAGTTAAAAAAAAGTAAACCAAGGCATTTCCACACAATTCCTTTCATGTCTTTCCACTGCCTCATCTAGAGTCACATGCTCAGTCCTGACCTTTCCAGATTCTCCTCTCTGCCTCACCACACTTATTCAGACTATCAAATTCATTTAGTGAAACCATCCTATCCTTTCACACTTGACTCTTTTCACAGACAAGCAGTTCATTTTCATGCAGACCCACTTTTAACTTCAAAAGGTTGCTTTGTATCTCAGCTTCTGATGTCCCTTGTTTAAAACACTTTCAAATAAGGAACTGAAATGCGTTGTAGCTGGGAACTCTCAGCTGCGTCTCTGTCCCTCCTCAAAAAAGAAAAAAATCCACTATTAAACAAAGTGAGAGGCCATGCATCCACCCAGGATTTCTGTAACTTGTCAGTAGCTCTCACAGTTCACCCGTGCACATCCAAGGTCACGGCCAGAGCTCAGAAAACCGAGCCCTGTGGTGGGCCTGGATCAGTCTCCTGGAGTTACCTTCACAGTGACACTTGCTTTACCCTTAGGCCTCCTGTGAAGTCATTAATTTCCCCTTATCCGTAGCTGGTTAGAAGGAGCCAACCCTTCTGAGCAGTGTCAGAAGGCAGCAACAACCTGACAGAGACCTGGCGTCATCCCCTCCCACCAAGGCAAGGGCACAAACCCGTCCCGCACCATTAGCGGAGAAAGCCACTCTGCAAACACATTTCTTACTCGTGCCAGCGCACACAAAAAGCTGCACTGCAAAACTGAGCTGTGCAAGTTATTTCATACCAGGCCAAACAATTCTGCTTTCCTTTCCGATGGCTCAGAGGACTGCATTGCCCCAGGCGGGCGCTGCCCCTTTCTAACAGCAGCACCCAACACCCTCCACACAGCTGACAGCAAACCATGAACACTTGGGTCCATAAAAAGCACTTTTTACCCATTCTAAGATGCTTTGTCAATCACGCAAAAACAATTTAATTAACAAGATTATATGCAAACTCATAAAGCAATTAGGTGAAAAGACGGGGCAGAAACTTTGCCAAACTTACACCTTTTAAGCACGCCTAGAAACTACATTTGTGTCACAGCAAACTATCATAAAAACTAATGCAGTGGCTCTATTAATCAAAGCATTTTTCACTTTGAGACCAAAAATACAGGAGAATACTTGTTCATAGCTCATTTCAGAACCATTTTCCATTTAAAATATTTATAACTCAGTAATTTCAGGTGAGAAAACCATACTGAAAAGAGCAGTACATTACACTACATTTCTCATTAATTTCCCTGTGAAACATTTGAGTCTCCAAAAATCTGACTTTTAAGTTAATTATGCACAATTTGGACACTCCAAAGTCAGGAATTCAGAGCTGAATCCCATCTAGTCACTCACAAAACCTTTATAATGAAAACACACTATAATGATACTCTTTTCTTGCTAGAACAGACAAAAAGGCACGATCGTAATTTTCAAAACCACATCTGAATCCCAATGGGGTTTGCTCGGGTTTTTTTGTACTAGGTTTTTCACCCATAAAATTTACTAGACATGTTTCTATCAGAACACCTTCAGCAATGCATCCAGAAATGCACTGAGTTAAAAGGCAGCAGCTGTTTCCTGCTTACTTTCCTCAGATTTTAAGTACAGGAATTTTACCTAGCTCTAATACAGAGAATTACCACAGATCTTTAGAAAAAGGGGAAGACTGAGCACTTCAGCATAAATATCTGCTCCCATCCCCTTGAATCTAAATGGAAACACAACCATTAAAAGCGTCACTGATTTTAAATAAATTTTACTTTCCTACATTAGACACTGCATCAAAACCACAGCAGTTAAAAAGTCAAACAATTTTCCAGCTGGCTGCTACATACATTGAAAAACAAGACCAGTTCGAGATAATAACACGTCCTTTGTATTAAAATACCGGTCAAGCTGCTGACAAGGAGACAAATGAGTTTTTAAACCATTAGTATACACTCACATAAAATTAAAAACAGTTGTATGGAAAGAAATTTGGATAACCGTGATATGCCTCTTCCAGCACAATACTTCCCTCTGATTTTTTGAGAAGTTATTAAAATTGGACTATCTCAGCTTGCTGGAAATTCATTTATCCATTATTACAATATACAGTTAATGCAGGAGATTAGATTAGGTTTTGACAAGTCTTTTACACTTCTCAGGGCAGCACTGCTATTTCTGCCTAAGTTGGTAACTTTATCTACCAGCTAACCTTTATGGTGCCGACAATGCGCAATTAACAATTTTCCCCCTTGTCCCTGATTGCCGTCCCACTGCAGATGATGCTGTGACACACGGTGACACACATCCCGGCTCCTCCTGGCAGCCTGGTCCAGCAGCAGCCCCAAAAGCACCCGCCGTGCCCCCACACATGGCTCCCTTTCAGGAGCTCACAAGACTTGGCAACGGCAGCAAAACAGAGCAGCCTCGAAATGGAGGAGGCCGTCACCTAATGAAACATGACTAACAGGACTGCTGACTGTCCAAATATTTAACTGCTCTCCAATGCTGCGGGTCGGATGGGTTAATCAAATAAACTTGCATATCCGGAGGGATTGCCCATTATTTGTGTTTTCTTTAAGTCCTTACCTGACTTTAGACCCTGAAAAACTACTATGCTGTGAGCTACTGTGAATATCTGCACATAAAACCTAACAAAGAGACACCAGAGCTCTCCATCATGAGCTGAAAATGTGGAAAAGTTCTTTAAAAAAAAATAAAAGCAGTTTTGCTGAATAATATGACAACTCTCTTCAGCACACAAAAGCAGCACATGCTGATGGGAACTGACAACACCTACACTAGGTACCTGGAAATATAACCCATGTCACAGCACACAACTGCACTGCAAGTGGGACTCTAACACGTGTCTCCCAGACTTAACTATTAAAACTCATCAGAACAAAAATGGATGGACAAAGCAGATGCAAAGTATTTTCAGTGTATGACAATGGAAATTAAAATAAACCTAGGATTAAAATATAGCTTAGTTTCACTGATTTCTAATAGCATTTGTCTCCATTCAACAAGAATTTATGCACCATTTCAACCTGATAAGAATTTAATTTTAGGTAATAAAGCTTTACAAATTGAATTAAAAGGAAAAAAAAAAAAAACAGCATTTCCCAATTATTTCCAGAGCTCCACAACTACAGACTTCAGCTGAAGGAAGAGGGAAAGCTGTCACTACAAAAGCAGAGCTGACATGTGACCTCTGGATACAGTGGCACTAGCAAGCAGCTATAATAAAAATCAATATTAATTCCACACACTTCTGTTTTGAAAATAAAGCAATGAAATTCCTTCACACCCACCTGCCAAAGGGACACAACTCAAACCAACTTTGTCAAAGAGGATGTTTGAAGTCTTTCTACGGGCATGTAATGGATTCCAAGACCAAACGTGCACTGAATGTTCAGTGAACCAAATAATTTTTTAATAGATTCCTCAGGGGAGTTTTTTTTATATTTTTAAATCACTCTAAGACCTTGGAATGTCAACCTGATTCAGAGGCAAAGAAAGGCTGTTCATGGCATGGGGTATTGTGTTTCTTCTGGGTTTTTCCTGAAAGAATATCAGCCATGTCTGTTATGTGTACTTAACATGTACTTTAGAAATGTCTTAATTTCTACAAACCTTAAACTTTTAAAATTTCTTTTGAAAGCATATACTGAGGAATTTTGAAGTTCCTCCCTGCAGAAATACTACACAGCAAGTATAGAAAGTTGATCTAACAGAAAGGTGGGAGGAACTGAAAGCTGGAATGAGGCAGCTCACCTCCTTCAGCCACAGCTGCAAAGAGGTAGCTGATAAACAGATTAACAAAACCATCAGGCCCATATATAAAAAAACACAAATGTAGCACAAATTGAATCAGTTTTCACATTTCAGATTAATGACCCTCCTCAGGCCCCTCAAACGAATGCCCACCTTAACAGCAAGGCCCCTATGACATGATCACAGACTCAGCACGAGAAGCAACTATTCTCTGAAAGAGGGAATTTTTCCAGCTGTATGATTAAGTACGCAGGAAAACAAGACAAGGAGCCTCAAGCGCTGCCGTTGTTCGTGTGATTTCAGCAGGATTAGGCAGAGCACGATGGAGGAAAAGCCTCAGACAATGAGTCCTTTCATACACCAGAAACAAAAACTACTGTTAATCACACCCACAATTCAGTTTCTTCCACTAATTCCTAATCAGACATCAACAAATAAAGCAAAACACTTATTCTTGTTTGAATTCTATGAAATAAAAACAAATGAAAGGAAGTGATCAGCCCGTGCTGTAAAAATGTCATTGCCTCTCCACCTCCTGATGGACGGGGAGCTGAGACAGGCATGAATGGTGGGGAAAGAAGCTTTTCCATAAAGCCCGTCCATAGAGAAGTCCAGAGTAGAAGAGTGCTGCATTAACAAGCAGAAGAAACTTCAAAAACCAAGAAACAAACTCAGTCAAAACCCTCCTCTACATAAAAAAAGACCCTGCACCACAGTCATCAGAAAAAAACATCTGGTACACCGCTTTGATTTTCTACATTAGTCACTGGACAGAAACAAAACATCTTTTTTCCAAAAGCAGCAAATAATTACAAATTCACTTCTACACATAACCTATCATTTATCACCTCATCAGCGACTGCTTGAGCCTGACAGAATTAAACACTCAAGTCAGGCGTTTCTGTTAAAAGCAATAATTACATCCTTACTACAATATACAATAAAAATATAAACAAATCTGCCTGGCAATATTTTTATATACTCACTGAAATATCACTAGACTCTCAACAGGCATCATTATAATAATAATTAAAAAAACAAACAAACAAACAAACAAAAAACACCACCACCAAAAAAATCCACTTCCACCAAAATATAGCTAATTCCAATTTAAAACTTTACCTACAGGCAAAAATACATAAATTATTAGCACTATAGTGTTTATTTTAATTACACTGTGCAACAAAAATCCAAGAGCCTGATAACTCCCTTCAGATACTAAGAAAGCCAATATTCCAGAGTTTACATTCCACTTATAACCTACACAGTTATGTTAGCCCATCCTATCACTCAAATGCCAAAGCCAGAATATCTGCATTTCTTGCTGCTTCTAAACCAACGCAGAAGTATCAGCTCAAAGAAAAAGATGGGGAAAAACAAAAAAAAAAGGTGAAACAGGAGGTCAGGAGATCCCTCACCTGCTCCTTGTAGACAACATTTAAGAGCATCAAAAATTCACTGGTCTTCAAAGCTCAACTCTTCAAAGTTTAATAGGGGAAAAAAAATACATCTCTTTAATTCAAGCTTACATTTACAAATGCTTTCCAGCAACGTAACTGCTTTGTAATGTGTTCTTTAACACTGTACAACTCACAGTGCCTGCCCTGAACACTCAGTGATCTAAGCAAACAAAACAATTCACGATTTCTAGCATGCTGAAGACGTTTTTTTGTCACTGCAGTCAAGTTGCTGATCCCAGCAACTCTGTGCAACTCATTTTAAAACAAACATCTGCCCATCTACCTTGATGGTTCTGGCCAATGAAGAAGCCTTTGATCACTCTTCAGCAGAACACTGCTGTGTCCTAGAGGACGCCCATCTCCCTGACAGCAGGATGGGGGATCACTAGAAGAGCGTGACAGCCGGCTGCCATGCAACGCTTCAGAACTCTTCCTTTTTATAATTAATTATGCTCCTCATTTCTTCCAGAGGCATAAGAAAGAGACTAGCACAGAGGTAAGTTGTAGCAGCACACTTTATTATTACCTTGTTTACAAAGAAGCTGCTTCAGGTAAGAGCCATGGCAGGAGCAAGCTCAGTTCCGGGCAGTGTCAGCCTGCTCCCAGAGAGCTGCTGGGGCTCCATCGTGGAGGTGCACACGCTGCACGTTCTCTGTATTTCTCCTGGGCTCAGGTGAGAAGTGTCCCCGGACACCACAGCTCTGGCCAAACACCTGGCCAGCAAGGGAAATCAGCGGCACAGAAAGTAAAGCAAAGCCAGATGGAAACACCTCCACGCCAAGGTCAGCACCAGCGTGGGGGCAACGAGAGCCCACACTCGCTTCAGTCTCATCCAAAATCCAGCTGCGAGTGAGAGACTTACACTTTGCACCCACCCAAAAAAGCTGCTGAAATCATGGCCACGCTACAGGCTTCTGCAAGCTCTCCCTGTCTTGGCCTGGCTGACTGAAGTAGGATCCAGCACTTACTGATCTGTGTTAAAATGAGCCCTCCGCAATGGGACAGACCCCAGGAAAACAGGCTAACTGACAGCCTAGTCTAAAATATTTGTTTTCTTTTTTGAGTCAAAAGAGTACATTACGCAAATGAGTACATCACCTTAACCAAAAGCATATAGTTTTACAGGATCCAGAGACGTAGTAGAATCCATAAAAAACTCAAACGAACAAGAGTTGCTAGCCAGACTCCCATCTCACAAGTATACTAAAGGAGAAAAACTTTCCTGCAAAAGTTTATAATCCTACCTCTGTGCCAAGAGGCAGAATTGAAGCAGTAACACCATAAAATCTGCTGAAATACTTGTGTCCCCAAGTGTAACTCTTCAAATCTGCATTTTATTAATGGGAAGCTACTCACAAACAAGGCTATAGGAAGGAGACGTTCAACAGCTAAAATTCATGTTCAAAAATATAAGCTTCATCCTGAGGTTAAGTACAAGTTTATGAGTACTTTTTTTTACAACATAACACAGGTGTTAGCATACACAGACTGTAAAGGAATTTTGGTGGTGCCAAAGTAGTCTCAACAAAACCACTGAGAATATATATTACAAAATTATTTCCACGCCTTCTAGTTCATAGGCTTAAGAGGCCAATTTTTTTTGTTTATGGTAATTATGTTTCATATTTCACTGAACTTTGACATGATAAATATATTATTGGATTTTCTGTGCATCTTCTAGTCAATTTGTGTAATCTTGCAAATTTTGTAGTACAAGTAGTTAAAATACAATGGACAGTACATTCATAAATCACAGATTTTTCCTTAAGGTAACAGAATTATTATTGATTCTGCAACAACTAAACCTTTGATCAAATTTGGTGAAACAAATGTTACTTAAGATATAAACAAACATAACTCCCCTGCATTTGAAGAAAACAGTTTGTAAAAAGGAAACAACTCCATCTAAAAACAAGGTCATCTTTTTCTCTTTTGTCCCCATCTCACGTCTTTGAACTACATAACACCTCAACATGTTCTTAACTCACTGTATCCAAAAGGCTTCTTTGCCACTTCTATGGTTATTCTTCAAGACAAAGGTCAGAAGCACAGTATTTGCCAGGTAAAATACATGGGTTTTTTTTTAAACATGGAGCCTAAAATCTAAACACTAGACTAGCCTTTTTCATGCTTCTCAGATGTAATTTATCTTCCTCATTACCCATCCTACCAAAACACATCTAGGGAGAAGAAAATCTAACACACTGATATAACAATTACCAAAACTCCTCCAGAAAAAACAGATGCAGATCATCCCACTTCTTTACCTACTCAGAAAACTCTCTAGAAAAATGATGACTTTTCCAAAACACTGTAAGATCTGATTCTGTGAGGAAATCTAACAAAAGAATCAAGTACCATCCCATGAATAACTTCCTGCTCCTACAGAGAGAAAAGATATTGCAAAGCTCAAGTGGCCTGGCTGCCTTCAGCAGCAAGGATGACACATGAGAGAAGAATCCATACACAGGAGGGATAGAAAAGCAACCCTGCTCTATGGATCTCATAAAACAGAACAGATGTTATTCTTTGTATACACACATGCAATTCAGTGTTAAACAGCACTTGCAGGAGGAAGAAAAAAAAAATTAAAATTAAAAAAAAAAAGGAAGAGAGGCCTATGAAGCCAACAATAGATAATTCCTCACCATGGTCAAGCACCTGTATGCTTTGTTTGGTTTCGAGTGATGACCAGATTTCCAGCACTCCTTTTGAAAGAACAATGCCAACATGCCTGGCCTTCATGTTTTTCCTCCATTCAATTTCATGTGACAACTCCAAACTATAAAGTTCTTGTGCCAGCCTAAATAATTCCTCTTTCTCAGTAACGCTGGAACAAAGTACTTACCCACTTGCCAGCTGCAGCTGAAATTTTGTGCCAAGAAATAAATGTCTTTTGGACAGGTTGTAAACTGGAAGCCTCTATGCCTGCTAAAGGATGAGAATAAGAATGGGACCATCCTATTCCTTCTGAGATTAATGGCATTGCTCAATTTCAGCTACACAGTGGATTGCACTTGATTAAAGCATCCAAACAGAGATTCCTGGAAGTACAGTGCCCAGATATTAGTAGATACTTTTGTCAATTTTCATCTCAACCAGACTTTTTATAAACATTGCTTCCATCCTCTGCTCCAAAAACCCTAACTTATCTCTGTATTTCCGATCTTTAGAATCAAGTTCTCAGATAATAGAGTCCTTGAAGCAGCAAGACCTGTTTCACCCTTTTTTCCTGCTGAGGCTCAGGTGTATAAACATTGTGTGCACACTGACATTAAACAGCAAGTGCTCCAGCTTCCCCTACTTGGCCTCCTTCCACAGTCCCAGGAGACTTCGACCTTCCTACAGACAGCAAACACTTGCAGGCAGTGGTCACAAAGCTCTCATGATCAACATAAGACGAAGACCAAGGCGTCTTTCACACTGCCCAGAAAGACGATGATTAACAGAGAGCAGAAGGGACAGGCTTTGTGGCAGAATGGCTAAATTAGAAATTACAAGAAGAAATTGTGAATAGCTTAAAGTCTTCTATCTAGGGAAAAGACAATACTGGATTTCTCTTCCTCCTAGTGTTGAGTGGTTACTGGGTTTCTTAGTTTTGCAGGCTGGGACTCCCCCCACATTTCAGCAGGCGCCCCAGCATCCAGAGGTGATACACACACATATACACACGAGACACAAAGTGCAGCAGCACACAACCCTGATACCCACACTTCACTCTTCCTTGTCCTTCTCCCAGCTCACCTGTACAGGCTTCCCAAGTACAGGATGTTACTGCCTGTTAACACGTTCTGGTTTTTTAGGGGGATCTCCAAAGCTCTGTGAAGCTTATCATAATGACAGTGTCAAAGACATGAATAAAACCTGTGTTGCTGCAGTGGAAAAGTGGCCTTTTCATATTTAAACTACAATCATGGGCCCCTTCCCCATGCTGACCATTACAACATTTTCATTTTGGCAGTGACCCGAATTTTACGTTCGCAAAAATGCTGCCAAACTGCCAGTTAAGAAATTCAATTAATATGAATATGTAAAGATGAACATGTATACTGCTAAAAAGCCAAGTACTCTCTCCCATAGAAAACAAAAATAGAACCAACGTTAGTAAATGCACATAAACAAATGACAATGAGGTACATTAAAAGAAATATACGTCTCAAAATAAGCATCTGTACCACAAACTTCATTTTAATGTAAAAGTAGTTACATCTATCACTTTCACAAATAGAGCCAAGCAGTGCTTGTTCCCCTTGCTCATTAAAGCTCTACAACTGGTACCTCCTGTATGCCCACATGCACCATTTCATTAAGCTCATTTGACATTAGATGAAGAAAGAGTACAAGAAAATTGCATATTCCCTGCCTAAAGTAAACTTGTCATTTAAACCTTGTGTATAGATAGAATTTGATACAGCACTGGCGCAGTGAGTCATTCGTCAGTTTTAGAGTTTGTACGACAGTATTCTTACATACGTTTTGCAATACTTTCCAGTTCGCTACCACTCCATGTAATTACAAGTTTTCACTGGAAAGGAAGCATATATTTTGGGTTTGAACACTGCACTATGAGCTGTAGAAACAACGCTTACTTTTATGGTCAGATTTTGAGCAGAAGTAAATCCACAGAAGGAACCCTCACATACTGTATGAAAGATGAAAGTCAAAGCATTGCTTTTGAAGGAGGGCAAGCAGTGATGGAGAGCATCACAAATATTTCTCAATGAATTACTCCCAACATAAACATAAGCAAGTATCCTGTCAGTTTCCTTCAGAAGCTGTTTCTTAGCTATGTAAGTTAAAACTGCATTCATTCAGAACACTATCTAAAACAGCCAATAGCTACTACAAGTGCTTTACTTGAAAATAATACATGATTTCATGTCCTTCTGTACTAGGGCAAGATATCGCATTAAAATTTTTCCCTACTGTCTTACCTTCATCTCTTAAGTTGCAAAACAGATGTGAGTAATTTAACTCTCAACCGTGGTTTCTAAGAAGCACTAAAAAACCACTGAAACAGAAAGATCTGTCCTGATTAATACCACTAATAAGATCAGCTCACACTATCATGTGGTGGTATCCAGCTCACTCCCACACTTCACAGGAAAGTTTGCAATTCTTCAACAGGCACAAGCCCCTGTTTTAATTTGCACACAGCCACAGGTTTATCATTCAGGTAAACTTCTTCAGTCTCTTAAAGCTGGTTATTGTTAGTATTCCTTTCCACTATCTAAAATCACATCAAATGGATCTACTGAATTGTACATCTCCTGCTACCTGATAAAAAGCTGGAGAGAAAAAGCACCCTTTGGCCAATTAGAGTCACCTGGTTAAGATTCAACAACAGGCAGCAACAACTCGGGGTTTTTTTCCTCCCAACTGCATATACTATGACCTACAAGAATCATTTTCTGCTTAAAAGTAATGCTTAAATGGAGATCTATGGCTGAACATTATCACAAGGATTGCACTTACTTGACAGTCTGCTATTAGCCAACTCCATTATCGCTATTTGCAGTTTTTAAATGTACAGATTCAGAAGTAACTGTACAAAGCCTCCATTACAAGTGGATTTATGGAAAGCCACAGCAATAATCATCTTCATTAGGCATATCTTCCCACAGCCCTGCATTATGTGGACACAAAGAGGAAAACATTTCTTCTCCGTTACCCACAAGCTTAGATCTTTCTCTTTATAGTCACAAGCTTTGACTGTCTTCTCTGCTTTTGCCAATGACAATTATTTCACATACTCAAAAGCAGAACTTAGTTTAAAAAAATAAAACTAAAAATACCTCCATACCGCTCAACCCACAAACAATATAGAACTTAGGACAGCTTCCACTTTGATTTTCCAGAAACTGACGCTTTCACGGACAACACGAATGAGAATAAAATGTTGTCTGTGGCTTCTACTATTTTGCTAATGGCCCCGACCAGTATGCAGCCAAGAGGCATTCATGGACACCCACGTGCAAAGGAAAGGGCTGATGGGAATATTTGTAACTAAACTGAATATAAAAATCTCTTGATCTGAAGTTATGCGTTAATTTTTGGCCATAACTGTTTTAACCCCTTCACATACATGGATGTGTTGCATCCTATTTCAGAAGCTAGACATAGGCTAAGAAACTTGCACATTAAGATGGGCGGTTAACGGCAGAAACTGAGAACTTAAATAATTCAACACTGTCACCCACCACACACTGAGATCACAAACTTGCTGCTTTGCCACACAGATTTTACTCTTTGCTTTCGAAGTTCAGATTGCTGATCATGCGCTTCACAGTACGGATATCTATTACTCCTACGTCCTCAGTCTCACAGCAAACCACCACAGAAGAAATAATAAAATCAGGATTAAAGTACACTTGTTCCTTCCATAAAACCAACCTCGTGAGCCACGCATTTCCTGCATTATCATAATGAATGCAATGGACTTCATTTAAAAATCTGTTTTCAAAGCCAAACTGGCAGTCTTGGAACAATCACCCAGCAACCAAACATGTTGGTAAGTCATTTGCAGCACAGGACCTTAGTAATTTTAAATTAAGTTTGTCATTTCTCTAGCATTTACCTTGAAAAATGAACAAAGGTGGTTGGTTACAGAAGCAACATAAGGAAACTCTATTTGCTTACTGTCCCTGCACAAGTTAGCTGCCTTTAGAGATCTCTAAACCAACAAATATTCAGCTGAAGGTTTGATTATCCAGTTATCGTCAGCCCAAATCACTTTTTACAGCTCAGTTCTAAACTTGACAAGAGAATATTGTATTTGATACTGACAATACGGCTTCATTTGGTTACATATGAAATAAACACGAAACTCCAAAACGCTTCAGAACAGCTGCCCCAGTCAGTCTCCTGGAAACAGACCACATCTTTCCCACACAAGAGGTTCGCGGGAACAGACCTTTAACAGCGCGGAAATACTTTCTTTCATTGAATTTAATTTACGCCAGCTATTTGAACTGCTTGAAGTTGGTTCTTAACAGTTTCTGGGTGCAGAAACCACCGCGAAGGCAAACGCACCCGCCCACTGCCTTCGCCTCCCGCTCGCCCCGGGCTGCCTGCGCCCACCCCGCGCCGCTCCACGCGAGCCCGCCCGCCCCCCGGGGCGTCCCGCGGGAGCACTGCCCACCCCACCGGCACCCCCGACCACGCAGCGGCACAACAGGTTGCGGAGGCGGCTGCGGGGCAGGAGGTGGCCCTGCGGAGGCTGCAGCCGCACTCCCCAGGGAGAGCGAACGGGGGGAGACCGGGATGAACACCCCCACCCCCACGCCGCTCTGGGGAGCCGGCACCCCGGGAGCAGCGGCGGTGCTCCTGCCCGCTCCCGCCGGGGGCCCTTTGTTCTCGCCACCCAAGACGCCGCCGCCCGGCAGCCCCGCGCTCTCCCAGGCGGCGGCTCACCCCACCGGGGGGGAAAGGCGCGGTCTGCCGCCCCCCGCTGCAGCGCCCTCCCTCGCTCCCTCCTCCCACCGCAGGAACGGCCGGCGCCAGCCGCGGGAAACGCTTCGGGCCACTGCCGAGCGCCCCGCGCCTCGCACACGGCAGAGGCACCCCGCCCGGGACGCCCCGCCGCGGTCTTCGCTGCGCCCCGCGGGGCGCGACCCCTCTCCCCGGAGCCCACCGCCAGAAGTCCGCCTGCCGGGGCTGCCCCGAGCGCCGCAGCCCGCCCGGGAAGGTCACGCCGCGGCGGCAATCCCCGCGCCCCCGGCACCGCGGCGCCGGCAGGTGCCTGGCTGCCCCCCGCCGACCCGGGGAGGCTCCGCGGGGCGCAGCCGGTGGCCGCCGGAAAACCGCGTGGCGGCCCCAGCGGACGGCAGGGGGGCTCGGGTACCGCACGGAGGCCCCCGCGGGGCACCCGGGGCGGCGGCGGGGCCATCGCTCGGGGGCCGCGATCCGCGGGGCTCAACAGGCGGCGGAGTTTGGCGGCTCCCAGGGAGACGATCCCGCCGTGTCGGGAGCCGGACACGGGGCTGAGGAGGGAGAGGCGACGTAGCCGAACCACTTACCGGCGCTCCGGGGCTCCGCCGTCCGCATGCTGCCTCCGGGCGCCGCGCGAGAAGCCGCTCCGCACCCCGCCGGCAGCTCCGCTCCCTTCGCTCCCTCAGCCGCCGCCGCCGCCGCGCGGGACCGCGCTCCGCGCGCGCCACCGCCAGCCCGCCCACGCCGGGGCCNCCCTGCCCGCCCCGCCGCCGCCACCTGCCGCCCGCGGGCTCACCTGAGCTGCGCTACGCTGGGCCTCCGCTGCCGCGCTGGGCCCCGCGGCGAGGCGAGGCGCTGCTGCCGGCCGAGTTCTGCTCCGCTCTACCGCGGCCTGCGCTGCGCTGCCGCCCGCCTTGCCCGCTGAGTCGGCCCGCAGCCGGCGGGCAGGGCCCGCCCCGGCCGGTCGCGGCCCGGGGCGGGCGCTCTGGAGGCGCCGCCGGAAGGAGCCGGACTGGCAGCTGGGGGGCTCTCGCCGCTCTCCTCGGCCGGCTGCCGGGAGAAGGGGCTAGAGCCGCACCGTGCCTCGGAGCGGGCCCTTTGCCCAAGCCCGGTCCTTCCGCTCTTAACCCCCAGTCGCAGAGCGGGTCAGACCCGAGATGGCGGGGTGGCCCCGGTAGGTGCGAGGAGCGGCGGACGGGTTGCAGAACGGAGCCCTCCTCGCTCCCCGCGGGTCTCCTCGGCGGCAGCGGGTGAGCGCCGCGCTGGGACCTGTTGCGGGCTGCGATGGTTTGGCCGCGGCGTGGCCGATCGCGGTGTTTGAGCCCGTGCGCTCGCCCAGCGCGCTGCTGCTCGTTTACTCCGTCCAGCCCTTCCTGCCCCCCCCGTCCAGAACCCTGAACTGAGAAATGAAGAAACTGAGACGTGTTTTCTGCGGGCTTTTGAGACGGCGGAAGGGTTAAGTCAGGCAGGCCCTTGCACCGGCTGTGTTGGTGCTCTTTGGCTCCTTGCCCAACCCTTCCTAGGAGCCGGGGTTGCGTCAGCGCGGGCAACACCGCGGTGTTCGGCAGTTTCGTTCTGCTGCCGTTCTCTGCGCACCGTGCTGGGGTCACTGAGGCATTTCCCACGACATGTTGATTTTTTCCCTCTCTAGAGTCTCCAGGATTTCTTCTCGTGTGTGGTAATTGTGTTCCTTTGCGGATCTTTGGCCGTTATCATCTCATCTTCTCCAGCCAAGGTGCTGGTAGGAGCCAAGTAGCTTGTAGAGGTTCTTCCTCTGTCCTGGCTTTGTTGCCAGAGTGCCTCAAGCACTCTAGGGAGCACTGGACTTCACACTACTGAATGTGATGCCTGGCCCCTCATGTGTCGTTGCCTTGGCCCTAAACTGAGTACCTAAAGCCAGTTTTGCACCCCTGCCCCAGCACAGGAAGCTCTGGCACCTAAAGCCTTTGGTTCTGGGGATATTTTCCTTCCTACACAATATCCAAATATTGCTGCAAAACAGCCCTTCTGTGCATTACACAGTGAGGCCACGGAGCTTAGAGTAAATGGTGCTGGCTGAGTGCCACACAGCACTGCCAAAGTGCCCATGGGCTCCACTCTCTGTGTTAAAATTTGGATCTGCTTCAGGATGCTCTGGAGCGCAAGACCATGGGGAAGGCGGGAGATCCCTACTCCAGAGAAGGGATTCACAGAGCTGCCAGAGCCTCAGCTCACGTTGCAGCCATGTTGGCAAGTTTAAGTGGGGTCATGTCTACTCAACCCCCATTCATTTTATGTATGAGGAGGAACAGGTTATTGAAGTTTGCTTGAAAAATTGAAGATGTGTGGTTTGTTGTTCCTTTCCTAATCTTGTCAGATGTTTAAGAGTTTTTGAGAGGAGACACTGAAATATCTGGCCAATCTACAGGATAAAATGTTAAGATCTTTTTAGACACCTAAAGATGCAGGTTTCTAAACACCTTCACCAATGTAGATTCATGCGACTGACACAGAGCTGCCTCATAAACTTTTGCTGCCCTGAAGCTTCTAGCCAAGACTTGCAGGTAAATGATTGCCCCATGGGTGTAAGCCATTAATCATCTGAATCATGAAACAAAGGGTTTTCTTATACAGCTACCACCCTAAACTCTTTGTTACTCCCCTATGCCAGCATTCTATGCCTGCATGCCATAAAAACCTGGGAAGCTATGAATAGTGTAAGCCCACTAGAAACTGATGGTTTACGCTCCACTTTATATGAGGTGGCCAGTTTGTCACCCCTTTACCTCTCTGAGGACTTCACAGTTATGGAGCACTGTTCCTCAAATCAAAGACATCTTCTTCAGGGGCTTGTATAGTACAGGACACAGTGGCATGTTGACACCAGAGCAGTTTTCTGTAAGGAGCTGTACAAGAGTCCTAAAGTCCTGAGAATGATTGACCAGTTCACACATAGCACCCATGTGTATAATCTCAGTGGCTCTCATGGCTCCCACATGCTCAGCTGTTTCAGCGGTAAGCTGCTTGGAAAGCAAAGTCTCAGTGTGTATTTGCAGTATTCCATGTGGAGGTCACTGCTCCCGGTAGCTCTTCCTTCCCTTTGATCCAGCTCTTCAGAGTAAATGTACACACCCATACCCTTGTCCTGTATGGCACTTGATAGCCAGTTAGTGTGTAGATACAGTGGAGTTTGCCTTTAACATAATAAACTGGTATAAAATCAAAAGACCAGTATGGTGATTTTTTTAAGACTTGTCAGAACAACTTCCCTTCTTGCTTCAGATATTGCGAAACTTGCTAAATGTTCTGGATTGAATCTGTAAGCTGCAGAGCTTGTCAGAAGCTTGTCCTCTTTCTAGCTGTTGGGTTTTTTTGAGGGAGTATTCTTGCCTCTGACTGTGCCTCACCTGATTTTATAGTAATTGTCAGTAGTATTGTCAGGTCTACTGGTCTGATTCACAAGTGCCTGGTGCAATGCTCAACTTGGTGCTCATGTAAGATAATACATCTCCATCTGTAGATGTGCTTGACAGCACAGCTTGAGGACCATATGGCCATGACTCTGACTGCCCACCATTTTTTCGATATTACCCCCAAGACTCTTTCATTTCCTTTGTAAGACAGGATTATTAGAATATTGTTTTGCTCCAAATAATAAAAAAAAAAAAATCTGTGTTGCCCATTTCTGCTAATCTCCTACTGAAGGAACTGAAGCCTTAGAGAGACAGCCGTGATGTTTCCTCATCCATAGCACTAAATTGTCTGAAAAATCTTTAAGAGGAGGTTAACAACTTCCCCTTATTTTGCCTAGCTGTACCTGGTACTTCTGAAGAAATGAAAGTCAGTGTTATAACAGTAGTACAATCACAGTACTGAAGTGGTATTCGCTTCTGTTTCCTGGCCAAGGCCAGTAAGTTCCTCATGTATCTTTCTAGAAAGTATGTTTGAGGGTCTTTCCCTTTCTGCATTGGTTGTGTCAGCTGGCTGACCACTTCTGGTCAGGTTATGTGCTCTCTCATATTGTAGCTTTGCATAGGGCTTAGCACAGTGGAGCTCCCCACTTGACCTTAGGGGTACTACAAAGCACATAAACATGAGTAACAATCCTCATAGTTCGTTCACTTCCTGCTCCTCACATCAAAGCAGAAAGCTAAGATCATTGGGGAAAAAAGCAAACAAACCAAAATCAAGCACCACTAGAAAATTTGGTCCTGGCGCATAGATATATTTTCAGCATTATTAAATGGGTAAAGTTTTCTGGTCTTGACTGAATAAAAAGTGCTAGAAGACCCTGGGGGTGCTGGTCACCAAGACAAAAATTGAAATGACCTCCTAAGGGCTGAATTCCAGAGTTCTAATGGCAGTTGGCTCATGGAAGACTTCTAAAATGTAACCATTTTAGAATGGTTACATTTTAACTTACTCAAAAAAGCAATATTTGAGTATTTGCAGCATGGTCTGCATGTGTTCACACCCCAGGAATATCAGCTTGGTGTTCTTTTCTAACCCTCAATGAATGGCGATGGAAAGACTAAAATACATCATGTGCACGTGAGTTAAAGCAAACAATACACAAAATACAGTGGCTTTGGTGCTGGAATGGTCTCCGCTCCATTTCTTTCTGTTCTTGTTGGTTTCCTGAGAAGCTATGTTTTTCTGGCTTTCCTTGTGGAGATACCTGTGCTCAGCCAGTCCAAGAGTTGATCAGTCATCTTCAGCTCCAATCCTTCATGGTTTGGCAGACCACAGGCTCCAGGCTACAAAAACCAGGCTGCCAAGAAGATGGAGAGGAGTCCTGGTCACACTGGTATTTGAGCACTTCCTAAGCTAATGTATTTGTCTTCACAACATTTCTGTGAGATAGGAAATTACTCCTGTCCCCCTTTTAGAGGTGAAAAACAGATGCCAGCAGAAGGTAATTGACTTAGCTAATGTTGCACAGGAGCTAGTGGCACAGCAGAGATGAGATCAGCTGCCAGCCCTGTTGCCATGTGCCAGAGGACAGGTTGACTTAGTTTTGAAAGCCCTGTCAGTATCCACAGGCTTTTACAGCCCCGTGCAAAGGCAAAGCATGAGCTTTCAGAGCATGGCAGCCCACAGCAGAAAACTGTAAGCACAAGCTTTCAGATCAAGGCAACCTAGGAAGGGACAGATTTGTACTGAATTCCAAGTCAGGTGGCCGCAAAAATACCAGCCTGGCCCAGGTTTGCAGAGTGACTGGGCTTTTAGACTTGGTTTTCGTTTTTTCCCTAACTACTGGTATTGAATCAAAGCTCTCTGTCTGATTTCAGCCTTGCCAGATAATCTGTCTGGGGGCTGAGAACGCCCTTCCTCACTTTCACACCAGTGAAAGCAGGAGCTTCTGCAAATGTAATTTCAACCCAATCCTTTTTTTTTTATTTTTTCCTCCTATTAATTTTTAGTCCTGCCTACTTTTATATTCAGTTTTCAGGCCATGTTGAAAGCATTTTAAAAGAAGCCATGAAGCAGTTAAGAAAATACCGGAGACTATGTTCAGAGATCTTAAAAAACCAATTCTCTTTTGAAAGTTCATGTTGGGTTGTAAGTATGAGGCAAATAATGGCAATAATATAGCTAATGTGTACAGGAGTGGGTTTTGATTAAAGCCTTGAGACAGGGAGTGGCATTGTCTTATCCTTGCAGCAGACCCATAGACCTTATTAGCAAGGTTAAACTTTTGTGCTGACTAAATTTTTCCGCACTCTCTTTCTGCCATAAAAATCCACCTCAAATTTTCATCTCACAGTCAAGTTGCAGGTGAAGTCATGCCAAATGTTTCACATTAAAGCAAGTATCCCAAAATACTGTTCCCCAGTGCCAGAAATTATTCTGCCCAAATGGCTTTGCTTCCTCAGAGAACTCCACCTCTCATCAATTTCTAGTATGTTATAGGAATGCCCAGCTGGTGCTTTTCTTTGACCATATCACCAACTTCAGGTCTGACTGCAGAATGGATTCTGCCCTTGGTTCTGCATTCAGCAGCATCCACTGCCAGCAGCCACCTAAGATAAAAAGGTAATTCAGAGAACAGATACAGCAAAAGAAACTGGGGGAAGGATCACCCTGACCACAACTCTGCTGCAACAAATGACAGGCAAACAGGACAAATATATTGGATTGACATTTATATTCCAAAAGGAGCTGACACAATTGCTGTCTACAGAATTTTCTTTTTAACTTGAAAAATCAGACCTGAAATTTTCCTGGTGCACTAAATGAGGAATCCCATATTCTTACCTCAGTGTTTGAGAACTGCAGTCCTGAAAATGTGGTAAGAATAAAGTATTGCCCCCCTGTCAGATATCCTCAGCCTTTTGTGTGAACAGCAAGAGGGTGTCAGGAGCCCTTTCACACAGGATGGTTACCATAGCTGTGCTCCACAGCTGAGGTCTGTGGAGAAGTCAGGGAGAAATGTTTGGGTGCTCCATTCTCCTACAGTAGAGGCACAGAGGAGGAGTTTGAGTCCTGCCCAGCTGTGTCTGTGAAAGCTGGGATCTCCTAGCTGAAATATTGCAGGCGCCAGATCTGGCCTGGAGTGCGACAGGCAGCCGTGAACTTGGCAGAGTAGAATTTCACAGCTGACTTGAACTTATTCCTCTCCCAGCCAGCAGTGAGTTCTCTCAGTGCAAAGCTCTGCATGCGAGCTCTGGGCAGTGACCGGGCTGCAGGTCGGTGTGAACAGCATGAGAATGTCACTGTGCCAGGGAAGGTGACAGTGCTGCAAGGTGTGACTGTGGTGTGACGAACACCGGCAGTGGCAGGTACAAGAATCAGTCCTCTGCTGGTCTGCAGGACTAATCCTCACAGTGCTCACAGGGCAGGATTCACACCCGGGAAGAGGCCACAATGAGGGATATATGATGCTTAATCTCATAAGCTTGAGCAGGACTTAAATGCTTCCCAGGATTTTGCTAGCCTTTTGCAGAACAGTCTTCTATTATAGAAATAATAGAAAGAAATAGAAAATAAACTATTATAGAAATAAACTGAAATTATCTCCTAATGATTTTTTTTCTTCAATTACTTTCTTCTGCTACCCCAGAAACACCAGGAACCAGCTGTCTTGACGGGTCATTTAACACTGTTTTTATAAAAATAGATTTGTATTTTATAGCTTAATATTTTAAAGGCTGGTGACTGGTTAAACTTCTTTCAGCACCAGCACCTCTTGCTTTGGGCCTCAGCCTTCAAATAAGTCACTGGTTGTCATGATTTACTGAGTATACTATGGGACAAGTGCAAGATTTTGACAAGAAAAGATATTTGGGTGTTATTTGAGGAGACATGGGGAAAGTCACTTAACTCAGTGTTTATATAGAATGGCTTTCTTGTTCAGAGGTCACCTCTGTTGGAATAACAGGTGCAGGCTTCAGACATCAGCTGCAAGGGCTGTTTTGTGCATCAGGGAGGTTATAGCTTTTCCTATTAAAGACGGTTGGAATTTCAGGGAATATATTTTGTTTGAATTTAACTAACCTTTCTATCATCTAGGAGAAAGGTGCAGCCTGTTAGCATGCAATTGCTTCAGTGGTGATAATACCAGTGTCATTTCTCAGCTCTGTTCCCATTAAGGTTTTCAGAGTAACGGATGTGGAAAATGTGTCCCAGCTTTGAAAATGTCTCTTTGCAAGTTTAAGTAAGAGCAATAAACTGGGTGAGGAACAGGTTATAAACGGGGTAGAGACTTTGTTAAAATTTGGAAGTAAAGGATCTGCAAAAATCCTTTAAAGTGCTGCTCTGTGGAACTATGCTGTCAAAGTGGGGAAGAGTTGGCTCCCATAGTCACTCTGCAAATATTAGATCCGTGTTTGTGTTTGCTGTTAGAAGCAACTTGGGATGGCATTTATCCAAAACTGAAGGGTTAGGTGAGTTCAGCACCTAATGGGCTGGCTGGGCATTCCTGACCATGTCTTGCCTGAATCCTGGCCCCTATAGGGGAGGAGGAAGCTTCAAGGCTTCCTCCTCATCCTGCCTCTAAACCAAACTTCACCTGCCTGTTCCTATCTGCTGACCCTCATTCTAGCAGCTCTCTGGGCTTGTCTATGTCTTTCCTTTCTTTGCAGCTCTGTTGCCTCCTGCGCACACACACACAGATACACAAATACACACACACACACACATATGCACACAATCCCCAAAGCACTCTCCCCTGAGCACTTGCAGAGCTGAGTGACTGCCCTGGGGCCTGGCCATCTCCTTTCCTCCAAGCTCTCCGTGCTCAGACTGCCTCCACTTCAAATGCCAAAACAGAGTTGCTGAACCCACCCACACTTCTATTTCTCTGCCCCACATTTTTCTGTATCCTTGCCTTTTTAACAGTTTTACCATGTCACTGCCTTAGTGTTTTAAATAGGTTATTGGCCTGGGCTCATGACTGTAGTATCTGAGCACCTTTCAGTCATGCATGAACTGATGTGACTCATGTCAGGCTTGGGTGATTTGTTCTCTCTCCCCATTCTCTCCCAAGAAGGAGGGCTGCACATGCTGTGCTGGAGTCTTTGTTTTGTTTGGGTAAAGTTTCAGTTTGTGAGATTTTCCTGAGAGGGAGAGGCAGGGGTTGTCACCCTCAATCTTCATTCTTTCATCCCTTCAGTGTATGCTGCTGGCATGTAGAAGATTTTCACAATTTTTACGTTATCTCTGCGCTACATTCCTCTGATGCCAAGAATATTTGGCATTGTATTTAATGGCTAAAACTATCCTGAAGTATTCTGTCTTCTGTTTTTGTGCAAGTCAGTCTTTAACTATTAGAGGTCATTCAGAACATGCTGAGAACAAAGCAGTCCACGTATGTCCTGTCAGTTTTTACACCTTCCCCTGCATTAACCTCTGCTGGTCGTAGCAGGGCATGGGGCTACCTGGATGTCTGGGCTGGACTGATCTGAACAGTTCTGTGTTCTGTTTCCCAAAAATCTTCATTTATGTTCTTCAGGGTACACCCCCAAAATCCACAAACCCAGGAAAATTGTAGTCTTATACAGTTTTTTCCTATTTTTCATTCCATGGGATATTAACAGGAAGGTAACTTCTAGAAGGTGGGTTTAGTTACAGTAAGTACTCCACTTTGGAAAAGATATTGAAAGAAAATAGTGTGATCATCAGATTCATATTTGGTTTAGGTGATGGGCTCAGTTTTTTCTCTCCCTATCCTCCAGCCATTTCTGAGTGAAAAAGAACATGAACAGCTGAGTTCAGGAGGAGAGGTGTAATGAACCAGGTAATTTTTTAAAAGTAGGTAAAGAATCCTAAATTCTCAAACAATTCATCTTGGTGATCATTAAGTGAAACTGCCACTCAAAATCTCACTTACATAAGATACAAAATGATCTGTAAAAATGGTTGTACAAATAAGTTCCCTTGGGCATTCCTGTGGCTCACTGTAGCATCATATACAGTCTTAGGGATTGATTTAGAGCAATCAAAACTAGTAAAAATGAAACTGCAAAGAAGACGAGACAAGCCAGCTTCAGCTACTCTGGTTGGGTGTGGGTTTGCTTCAGGCAGTTGGGAGGAAGATGAGCCCATTCTCTTCCATGTCTTCTTGCCACCCACTGCTGCCATCCTCAGCATTAGGGACAGAGCAGAGCTGCCACCGAGATGAGCTCTTCCCCATTTTCCTGATGAGGGACATCTCCACGTGTGGCCAGGAATACTCAGTATTTTAAGAGCTGACCTTCACATGCAGCTGAATCCAGAAAAAGCTGGTGCTGCCACCAAGAGAAGTATCTATGTCATCTTATTCCCACTTGGTACCACATTTTCCATTACATTAACAGAAGTGACTGCAGTATCAATCAAATAAATTCTGGATTAAAACTAATCTGGAAGGGGGGGAAAAAAAAAAAAAGGCAAGTTTTAATTATGTGTTTTCCTGTGCAGCCTTATGCTGGCAGCAGCACAAGGTGAAGGGCTGGGCTGAGGACTTGTGGCAGGGGGAGGGCTGGGATGCTTTCCACACCAGGACTCCTTTATGCTTTTGTTGTTGGACAACTGACACTTCCTTCTGCACCGTAAATTATAGATAAAATTCTAGCCTAATCTAAAGGGTATTGCTTTGTGCCTACTTTGATTTTAAAAGGTTTCCCTAGGTTAAGATATCTATCAGTAGTTCTGTCTGTAGGACCGAAAGCTCTGCGTGCTTTGGGTGCCGTGCTCTGTGCTGGCTGCGTAGAGCAGCTATAAATTCAGGAGGCTGCTTTGCATTGCCATTGGGGCACAACACAGCCCACCCAGGAGTAAATCAGGGACGTACTTCATCTTTCTGTGTTGCATCTGAGAGACAAAAGGAGAGAGAACCGCCATGCCAGACAGCGAATCAAATCCACCCTCTGGTTTTCCCGGCTCTGAGCAGGGAGGCAGCCCCTCACGGTAGCAACAGTTGCAATCCCCCCAGCCCAACCCTGGCAACAAACACCTTCTTCTCCTCCTGTTTCCTATCTGAGTCTCTACCCCAAATTCCCAGCAGGATGCTGAGCCTGAGGCTTCCCCTCCACAGCTGGAGGCTTTGACTTGCTGGAGGGAGGTGGAAGAGGGAGCTGCTTGAAGATAAGCATGGAGGCTACAGGGGAAAAGGGGACAGCTACAGAATTTGGGAGAGGTTGGGCTGTAGGATGTGAGTTGAGGATGGAAAAAGAAATAGGAGGTGGTCATAGGGATACAGAAGTTGACAGCTCTGCCCCCAGAAACCTCCCTCCAGGTGGTTGCATTACACCTCCAGCCTGCTGCAGTTAAATGTCCTCCACAATCCCATGTCCCTCTCCAGTCTCCTGTTCCAGCCCAGAGCTTCCTGGAGCCCGGCTGCCCTCTCCAAGCCACCCTTCATTCCACCTGCGATTCCAACTGCTGGCATCGCTGCCATGCCTTCAGTGGGCTCTGGCTTCAGGCATCCTGTTACATCCCTTTGGAAGCTGTTTTACTCTATTGTGGTTAAAAATATGTATCTTAATTTCTAGTTTGAATTTGTCCAGTTTCATCTTTATTAGCTTTTATTATCCTGCTCTTATCTGCTATAGAGCCCTTTAATATTGAAAGGCTGCAGACAGCCAGAATCCTCATAAGAGCTGGGTTCTTGCTCCAGGAACTGCAGCATATGCTCCATGTGGAAAAACGTGGAAAAACCATTTTTCCAGTCTTCCTCTTATACAAACATGCAAATGAAAGTTTATATCTGAGCATCTTTTTTTTTTTTTTTTTTTTGGGCCAGTTTTGCTGCTGAAACTTGGGTGTCTCACTGAACTTTCTACAGATGCAGATATTTTAGCAGAGGTTTCCAAATTGTCAAAACTTGGCAAACAGGTTGGAATTCGAACCTCAGCTCTGAAGACAGGATCTAGATGTCCAGGCTGGGAGTAGAAACACCGTTTTTGGGTGAGGAGCTCAGACAATACTCCAGAGTGTGTGGGCACTGGTGTGTGCATGTCCCCATGCTGTGCCTTCCCACAGGACCCTGGCAGGTAAGGCAGGCTTTGAGGAAAGGCATACCATGAAGGTGATGTCCCTCAGAGACTTCTTGGTGTGTTTCCTCATGTAACTCATCATTCACATCTTATTTATGCTTCCCTAGTGCATGACCAGACATACTGTGAGACTCCGTATGAAAATGCTATAAAGTAAAGAAGAGTTTTTATTGCATAGGCTTAAAGGCTGCATCAGTCTTTCAAATGGCATTTAGTATTGCCACTTTGACTCCATGGATACAGCTCTGTCATGCTGCCATCATAAACTTCAACTTACAGCTTTGACCACGAGGCTGCACTTGGCAGTGACAGCCCAGCCAAGGAGGATGGAATCCTTTCCCAAGCTGAAGATGCATAATCCCTTGGAAGATAATTTGTCTGCAAAAAAACCACACATTAGTGGGATTTGTTGTTTGTATAACCCAAGAATGGTTTTAATTAAACAATAAATCTAAGAAGCAATTAGGCAAAAAGGAGTTGAGGCAAAATTGGTATTTTGAGAGAAAGCTGAGATATTGCACTTTAAAAATCAGACGGGCTGCATGTTCAGCAAGTATCTGCTACAGCACCTGTGGAAGAGCCACAGTGTGGTGTTGCATAAATAGATGCCTATCAGGCGAGAAGCTCCATGGGTAGATATGTAATTATACAACTTAAAAAAAAAAAAAAAGGCGTAATATTTATACTGCAGCCTGGATTGGCTTCAATCATGTGCATAATACATTTATTTGAAAACATCCTAATTATGTGTTTACCTGACAGAAGGAGCCATTACAACCACCCTGGCACACAAACCCATTTTATAAATCTGCCTGCTTTTTCCTTTACCCAAGAGACATACACCAACTGCACATTTATGATTATTTATTTTAATCTGTGAAATATATAAATAGTAGTATTCTTAAAGGATATCATTAAAACATTCTGGATTTCTTTTTTTTCTTCTTTCTCTATATTGCTGAGCTTTTTTCTTAGAGCTTTTCTGAGCAGGGATGTTGCATTTCACAGGCAGAGAAAAAATGCATTCCTAACACTCTAGAAATAATAACAAACCCCTTGAAAGATTTAAATTAGTTTGTTCCCTGAATTAAATGTCCCATCTGCTTCCCTTCCCTCCCCAAACCTCTTCTCGCCACCCCCTGGTGCGCGTGCACATGGGTTTGCCGTTTGTTTTTTTCTCCTGGCGTTGCTTCTGAATTCCATCAAATGCACAGCTACTCCAGCCTGCTGGGGTTGTGCCTTGAAAACCAGGTTTGGAGTCTGTGCTGGGAGTTGGGTGCAGGCACTGAACCCCCTGCTCAGGGGCTGCACCCCTGCTGGGGCGGGAGCGGGTGAGCTTGTGGCTGCTGGAGTGAGAGAAACACCGGGCTTGGCTCGTGTGCTTAGTTTAAACTAAGAGCATTGGAGCATTTTGTAGGGAGGAAAGTGAATATTAAGAATCCTAACAAGTTTGCAAACTGTCATAAGGGGGAAGGGCAGTGAGGCAGGAGCTCAGCTACCTTGACAATATCTTTCTGAATAATGCTGGTTGTCTAATGTACTCGCAAGCTAAAGGAAATCCTAATTGAAGACTGACTCCATTCTATACTCACAGGGCTCTCTCTCAGTCTCTGCTTCTCTCTTCCCCACCCTGTCTCTTATTTCCCTGTTTGTAGAGAGAATACTTCAGTCATATTACAGAATGGCCTGGCAGCCTTAACTGCACATCATCTCCCTCATTAGAGACGAAATAGAACATGTAAATATTTTCAAACATGATGTTTTGTTGAATCTTTTCTTGTAACTCATGCTGATCATTAGCTTGTATTTTAGGCATTTATAATGAAAATGAATTCATTTAAGTTTATCCATGCTTTTGGAAAATATCTCGTTTTAAATTTAAGAAAAAGGGCAGTAGACATAGTTCTTCTTGCTAGCTGCATGTCCTGCCAGTCTGATTACACAATCTGTTATAATTATGCTGAGCTCTGCAGACCTTTGGGGAGCCAAGTTATACAGTAGAATGACTGCTAATTGCTAGGGGTAAAACCTTGGGCCCACTGAAGTCAATAGCAAAATTTCTACTAATTTTATAGAGAGTATTTCTAAGACCATCTTCAGAATGATAAACATCAATATTATTTAATGTACTAACTTAAATGAAAGGAAGCCTAAATCTATCATTAATGTTATGTGGAGGCTAATAAACTCAATTTCTTGAACACTTAAGTTACATGAAATTTAAAAATCTTTAGGTCATCATTATTGAGGGAAACAGAGTTTCTTAATTTAAACTGACCAAGATCATTCCTTCTAATACAATTTGTTATGCCTCTGCAAAATTTATGATGGAAAGCTCTATCTCTGTGTGGTTTTTATGCCTGGGCAAAAAGCAAAATGGCAGGATGGATTTGCTGAAAAACTTAAAAATGCAATCTGAGCCAGGATTCATCATCCAACAGAGTTTGGTTAAAGGCAATTACAAACTCTTGAAAGGGGTGAGTGAGGTGTAAAATGGATTTCAGTGACAGCAGCTGTCTTCCCTTTGCCGCAGTGTGAGGGGTGGCACTGTACTTTTGGGATACTTGGGACGTGTGGCTGGTGCCCAGTTCCCACCTCCTCAGAGAGCCACAAGGTGGGAAGCTCCTTTTCCAGCTCTTCCAGCATCTCCTGGCCATGCCCATCTGCCTCCATCCCACTGCTGAGCTCCCTTCTGCATGGCCTCCCTGTGACTAAATTCCCCCTTCCCTAAACTAATTTACAGAGCTAACTGATGAATTTATTAAACTTCGTATACAGTGTCTAATCAGGTAGGGAGAATTTGACAGAGGAATTGAAAATCAGAACCATGCTCAGAAGTGGGAGAAAGCTCACACCAGTACTGACCCATTTGCATTCTTTCTTCCAGTTCATACATATTTAAAATTATCATGTAAGTTTGCATTGAGCAGTATTTTTTTGTTGCTGGAACATAATATTAAGCCAAAAAATATAAGAATCAGCATAGAAGATTTTATGTTCATAGAAGAACATGAAATCCTGACTAATCTTCATAATTTTTTAAAAAGAGAATCAGTCAGGATGAAACTGTAAAGCTGTGCCTAAGGTAATTAATTTTTAAAGCCTTTTTTTGGGGGGGAAGTGTATTTGGAATGAAAACAATCCTAATGGTAATATTGGTCTATTACTAGAAATGATGAAACTGTAAAAGCACAATTTTTTATAAAACATCATCCTCTGTCTTCAGAGGAAAAGATAGATCACACTGTCATGTTAAATGATGGTGGGACATAATTAACTGTCGTTGATCATGGAAGGCAATGCACAGCACCATTTTTAAACCAGTAGCTTAGATCATTTGCATCAAGAATCTTTTAGGAGCCAGTCAGGAAGCTGTCTGCATGATTACCATTGGTTTTCAAGAGGTTTTAGAACTACGGGAAGTTCAGGATCTGTTAAAAAACCAATATTGTTTCAGTATTTAGGAAAACTTACAGTGGTAGGCCCTTCATTTTGACAACTAACCACAACAAAAGAATTAAATACAGTGCTCTGGTGAAGAATTAAAACTGGCATATATAACTCACCACCACTGAATTTATGTAAAATACCAAGCTAATTTGATATACATTTGAATAGCTGACAAATTCCATTTTTAAAAGCAATAGTCTATTAATACCATCTACAGCTAGACTTCTAATTGCCTAATAGCAAACATTCTCCTTAATAAATTAGAAACATGCAAGCAAACATGCTAAAGATGAAATGAGTCTGAGGGTGGCTCCTCAACAGTTCTGGCACATGTTTGGCACTGGCAAATGAGGAATGCTCACAGGAGATGTGACTAAAGAGCCCAAAGCAATCAGTTCCTGCCCTTGTACATTTTGAACATTTTAGCAGTGAAGAAAACAGAAAATACAAATTGTTAATCATTAGTTTGTCGATGACACAAAAAATTGTAGAAATATTGAAATGCAGAAAGCCATGATAGAAGATGAAAGAAGACAGTCTGCACCAAAGGCTTATCTTGGCAACATGCCTTCTTCACAGTATGCCCAAAAATAGTATTTTCATTCTCCACCAAAGGCTAAGAATATACCAGAAAGCATAAGCTTACACTTAATACTTCTTATAATATGTATGCGGTACATTATAGTTTATAGAAACCTAAGAACATGTATCCAGTCACTCAGGTCAGGGAGGAATTATCTAGAGTTGTAACACACATCGTCACTTTCCGGTTTCTAAAAGAAAATTTGCAACCACAGGACTGAGTTTCATAGCCACAAATGTACCTATCCTTCATGAATTTGTCTGATCCCATTCTGAACCCATTTATACTCTGCAATATCTTGTGACAATGAATTCCACAAATTTTTCTATATATATCTTGTGTGGAAAAGTGTTTCCTTTTGTTGGTTTTACACCTGTGACCCATTCCAGCTGGGAGCTTGCCAGTTCCTGTGTAGTGAGAAAGAATGAGTAGTTCATTTTGGATCACTTTCTCCACAGCATTTTTGATTTTACAGACTCCTATGGCATCTCCTCAGCTCTGTCTTTTACAGGGTGCATGATCCTTATTGTTTCTTGCACATGCATTGTTCCATGACTTCCTGCCCTCAGAGGCCTCAAGAAAGTTATGGGGAGTCAAACCAAGTTTGTGGAGACCAAGCAGGGGACAACAGCATTATGTGTCTTCCTGCTCTGCTCTCCCTCATCCCACCATTCACAACTCAGGTGTTCCTCATCCAGAAAAGATAAGCATTATTCTGCTCAGTTGCTTCTTGAATGCTGTGACCCTTTATCATGCTCAGCATCCTCTGGCAACAAAGTTCCTCACCTCATTTGCTTCTCCTCAGAAGGGGCATCTCCTCTGCTTGGTTTTGAGCCTCCATCTGGTTGCCTGGCTGGTGCCTCAACCTCTGGTATTGAAAAAGTCATTGGAGGGTAAATTCCAATCCATCTTTTCTGGCCTGTAAAGGACCTTATAAACATTCAGTGTGGTTTGTGTCAGTTCAGGTCAGGAGTCCTCATCTGTTCAGCCATTCCTGTACCCCCGTGTACTTGGGGTTCTGAACTACCCTTGGTACTCTACCCCCATCTTTTCCAGCTCTGCTCTCTGCTTTTCCCAGCGTGGAGCCAGAGCTGCACCTAGCATCCACAGTGCTGATGACCTGCTGCTGTTTAGTGCTTTGGTCTGTATTCCTT
Source organism: Onychostruthus taczanowskii (assembly GCF_017590055.1). Taxonomy (NCBI): domain Eukaryota; kingdom Metazoa; phylum Chordata; class Aves; order Passeriformes; family Passeridae; genus Onychostruthus; species Onychostruthus taczanowskii. Next base: position 9,738,584 of record NW_024504786.1, read on the forward strand.
TCTCACTTATTCTATTGCTTTTCTGATCTCTGCTGAACACTGTGATGACATTTCCAGGCATCTCTCTGTGATAACCTCAAAATCTTTTCTCTGTGTGGTAACAGCCAGCTCACAGTCCAACACATGTACTTGAAATTAGATTTGTATATTCTCATTACAGCGCTTTGCAGATATCTACGTTGGTTTTAGTGACATTTTATTGTCCAGTCATTTTGAATTGTAAGATCCTTCTAATCTCTTCCTGGTAAATTCTTGTCATTTAACCTTGAATAACTAATGTCAACAAATTTTTTTCACTGTTCAACCTTTCTTTTCCAAATGTCTGGTGACTCTGCTGATAGCACAGGGTTGTGTACCTCTCCCATGATCTTGAAGCAGGGAGGGAAAGAAGAAGAAGAACAAAGAAAAAAAAGGAATCAGTTCTGGTTGCAGTATTCAAAACATGGCTGTAAGGTAGATTTGTCTGTAAGGTAGACCTAGAGAATGGCAGTGATTTCCTCTGCTTTGCTCTCTAAATAATCAATAATCTCACATTTACTTTTTAGACTGGTACTGATTGGTGAGGTATTGTTTTCATGGAGCCATCTGCAGTGACTCCACAGTCCCTTTCATAGTACAAACAGCTCATTCAGGACCCAGGATTTTATATATTAAGGTTGCTTTTTCCCTGTGTATAATTTTGCAGCTACAAACACTGAATTTAATTTTTAAACTCACTCAATATTATGAGATCACTCTGCACTCTTTGCGATCAGCTTTGCTTGTGTTTAGCTTCATTTCAGTAACCTGAATAATCTTGTATCATCTTCAGACTGTGTCACCTCACTACTCACCCTCAGCTTCCTTCGAAGACGCCTCGAGAAGCCTGTGTGCCCGTGACAAAGTGAGGGAACCCAGCAAATGCTGTTTGCCAGCCTGCCAGGGGTAAGTGGGTGGTGAAGGAAGAAAGCGAGTGCTCGTGTTGCCAGTTTCCTGCTTTGGGAAAGAAGGTCCCTCCAACTGGCATGAGCTGCCGTGCTGCCTGCCAGGAGAGGTGGCTGCTACGCCACAGCTGCTCTTCCAGGCATCACAGGTGATGAACAGCAAAGAAACATTCACTGAGCCAGCCAGAACGCAGTGTGCAACACAGGAGCAGGCAAACAGTATCTGTTTCAGTGTAAGCAATTATTTATCTAAAAACAAAGAAGGATGCCTATGAGTAAGGAATGAGAACTTTGGAAGAGGTGACTCTGAGAAGGACTGATGGGTCTTGGTGGGGAATCATTTGCAGATGAGGTGCCAGTGTGGTTTGGGGCCAAAACAGCAGAGGAAACTCGGGTATGTAGAAATAAAGCAAGCAAGTGCTGGCCAGGAGTTCCCATTGTCTCTGTGCTTGGCCGTAGTGTAGCCTCTTTATTGCTATATATAATAATATCTACATAGCTTTACTATATAAAACTTACATTATTAATACATATGACATAAAACTTTATTCTTTTCATTGATATCATTATTCCTTTTGGTCAAATTTCATAGCCCCTGGATGATGTGCTCAACTAAATCTCAGCTACTGTCATACCTCAAAAGTTAATTGAGACTGGTGGAACAGGGGAAGTGGGACCCCAGTGGGGTGAATGATGAGCAACAGTAAACTAGGGCCTGCAGATTACACAGAGCTTCCAGCAGGTTGCCACAGGCTTAGTACTTAGGGAAAGTATTAATTAACTTCTATAGTAATGATCTGCAATGGAGTGTTAATAACACACAGTGCGCATGCAGATCATCCCAGAGCTGGGAGTGTTGTACTCACCAGCGAAAAACATAAATAATACAAAAGGATCATGAACCTCTGCAGTACAGACAGGAGCTACCACAACAATCCATACCTAGGAAAGACAGGGGCGAGCTGTTCAGACCATGGGGAAATGAGGTCCTGTGTTAGATCCACCCCTGTTCAATGTTTCAAAGCTGAATAGAATCTGCCTGGTCAAAGGTAAATCTTTGCAGGGACGCTGTTCCTGTTGGTGGGGTCTGAGCCTTGCAAGGAGCTTGCCCAAGGTGTGTTGGGCACCTGGATATTTTGGGGGTTTTCCTTGGCTCCTTTCTGCATATTTGAGCATCAACATTTAAAAACCCACTTTATGAACCTGCTGTGTTGGTACAGTATCAGTTTTCAGGGTCACTGCCAAAGCAGCACAAACTGCTAAGTTATGAATCTGTGAAGTCTGCGGAGTCCAACATGGGAGGCTGTTTGGTTTGGATGATGTAAGGATATAAACAGGAATTCTGGGCTGAAATCAAATGGGGAAAAAAAAAAAAGATAATAACATGGTGATATAACTACAACGAAGGACGCCCAATACCAATGGTGGAAAGGAAGGTATGCCTTTGGGAGCACCTTGCAGGGAATCATGTCCACAGGGGAAGAATTGAGTTGGTCACCAAAGAGCTTTAATTTGGGTCTGTGCCGGCAAGCTCTTGTCAGCACCTGCCCAGGTGTGCCCTGAGGCCAACCTAGAGTAGTCTCAGGCTCCAACTAGGGGTGGTCTCCAAGGGGTGGTTTTGCAGATGTTACTTTCTGAAATGCCTCTTAACCACTGTGTGGCAGCACTGGATACCGGATTTCTCCTCACCTACCTCCGAGCCAGAGTAAGCCCTGGATTTACGGAAGCGGCCATAGCACTGAACCCTCCAAGCAGCTGCTCTGACACAGTCATGGGGATGGATGGCAATGCTCGCAGGTCTTGCTGGAGCCTCTGTCCTGCCTTCTGCCCCAGCTGCAGTGGGAAGGTTCCCTGTGTGCTCAGCACCCCCCTTGGCAGCTCCTCGAGGAGTGACTGCTCTGCAAACGAGACACTGACCCAAGTGGCATGTCCCAGTGGGACCCTGGAGCCCTGTGCCATCACCGCCTCGGCATGGGACAGGAGAGAGATGCCCCTCCAGGGCCTCCAGTGGAGCTTCTTGCTACAGCAAACACACAAACCCTCCAACTCACATCGTGTCTCTGCTCAGTCAGGTATTATTTTGTTGGTAAGCCAGAGCTTCAAACTTCTTTCTCACTTTTATCTGCCAGCCTTTACCAGTGGGTGAGGAGCAGGCACGTGGGCTGCTCCTCGCCATCATCCTGCTGCTGCATCACTCCAGCCTTGTGTGCCATGGGGAGCTGAATGCCCTGCCTGGGAATGCTCACTGCTGAGAAAGTCTTATATCCAGCCTCAGCTTCTCCTTTTTAACTTCAGGCTCCTTGTCCTACCATCTTCTGAGACTCTGAACTAATTCCCTTCCTTCATTTATATTGTTACCTTGAAGGTATTTATAGATCAAGACTGCATCCCCTCTGACTCTTCACACTGCTAATTTATAAAACCTTGGTTCCTTCAGTCTTTCGTAATCACATGCCTTAATCTGGGCATCATTCTTATTACTTCTGTTTCTCAAAGTGGAGCGATGTTTTTTTTTTGTATTTTAAACTTGGAACAACCTGCATTCAGGCAAGTGGACATGCACTATGACAGGCTGCCCACCCCTTGCCCACTTGGGTTCTTCTCCCCATGGGGAGGCAGGCAAGAAAAGCCCAGTGCAAGAGGTATCCATTCCCAGGTGTGGTGCACAGCTGGCAAGCACTCAGATGTGGCTGGCATAAAGGGCTGGGGTGAGGGACCACACTGGCAGGGCTGCCAAGCTGTGACACTGGAGCAGGCACTGGCACGGCAGGTACCATGCAGCACTCTTCCCAGCCCTCCATCCTGACCTGGCATCAGCTCTGTTCAGGGCTGTCAAACTGCAGGATTATACAGTGTTAGCCTGGATCTCACCCATTAGCCTTGAGCTCTCTGCTTTCCAGCACCTGAACCATTGCTTGTACTGGGTTTGCATGGCAAGGTTTGGGTAGTGGGGGGGCTACAGGAGTGACTTCTGTGAGAAGGTCCTGGACACGTCCTCCATGTGTGGCAGAGCCAAGATGGACCTGCCACTGACCGAGGCTGAGTTTATCAGAGACAATGGTAACACCTCTGGGATAACAAACTCAAGAAGAGGGAAAAAACCATGGCAGCTACAGCCAGAAAGAGGAATGAGAGTCTGCTCATTCTGCTGTGCAGGCACCAAGGCCAGTGAAGAAGGAGGGGAGGAGGTGCTCCAGTGCCAGAACAGAGACTCACTCTCCTGCAGCCCGTGGTGCTATCCATGGTGAAGCAGCTGTGCCCCTGCAGCCTTTGGAGGTCCACAGTGGAGCAGAGATCCACCTGCAACCCATGGATGACCCAATGCCAGAGCAGGCGGATGTCTGAAGAAGGCTGTGACCCCATGGGAATCCTGAGCTGGAGAAGCTCCTCCTGGCAGGACCTGTGGATCTGTAAAGAGGGAGCCCACCCTGGAGCAGCTTTGCTGGCAGGATTTGCAAGCCCATGGGGAATCCACACTCAGAGGAGGGAAGAGTGTGAGGATCTCCTCTCTGCAGAGGAAGGAGGAGCAGAGACAACGTGATGAATTGACCACAGCCCCCATTCCTTGTCCCCCTGTGCCACTGCAGGGGAGGAGGAAGAGGAAATCAGGAGTAAAGTTAAGCCTGGAAGGCAGGAATGGGTGGAGAGAAAGTGTTTTAAGGTTTAGCTGTATTCTCATTATCCAATTCTGATTTAATTGTTAGCAAATTAAGCTAATTTCCCCAAGTCAAGCCTGTTCTGATGAGACTGTAGCTGGTGAGTGATCTCTCCCTGTCATTACCTCAACCAATAAGGCTTTTGTTCTATTTTATCTCCCTGGTCCAGCTGAAGAGGGGAGTGATGGAGCAAGTTTTTTGGGCTCCTGGTGTCCAGCTAGGTTCACCCCATCACATTCCTCTTTCGATGAGGTTCCAGATTGCTGTGTGTTAGTTCTGGATCTTGCCTAGTTGCATCCAGCCCTTGGATGTAATGTTCCCAGGAAGATTTGGATGCATCCCAGGCTGTACTGAGTGCCCACTGGTGATGCTGATATAAATGGTGCTACCTCATTCTCTGTTTAATGAAACTTTAAAATGCAAGTGCCGGTCCTGTCTCCGGTGGTAACGTCACTAAAATTGTTCCCAATTTTGAAGTCTCATTTTTATGGTTATCTGAGTCTATGACTCATCAACCAATTTCTAGCCCACACCAAATTCTTTACTGAGTTTTCATTCAGTCTTTAGGAAAACTCAGTTATAGCAACTCTGAGAGGACTGGCCACAGAGGGAATGGAGGAGCAGGCTGCTAATGAGGGCAATCAGTTCACATGGAGGAGGAAATTAGCTGTAAGAGACAGGGATGGATGGGCTTGGAGGCAGTGCAGTCCCACCTCTGGATGTCCCCTGGGTTGAAGGGAGCATGTGGCTGTGTCCCGGGCAGTAACTGACTGCAAAGCAGCTTCGGTTACTGCAGAACTCCCAAAAGCAGGAGCTGCTGAAGGGCTCGAGGGGCATCCCACATCACCTTCCTCATTACCACTGTTAAGTGCACTCGGCTGGAGAGCTTTGTGATTCATCCATAGTGTGAGCTGTGTGCCGGGAGGAGCTGGGTGAAGGGCAGATTCCCCAGCCTCAAGAAACTTCATACCACTCTCATACCAGCTCTCTCACATCTTAGTCCTTTCCCAAAATGTGAAAGAGCTGGGGAGGAAAGCAAAACATCTGCTTCCTGGTGAGGGAGAGATGTGTGGCTGCTCAGCAGGTTATCTGAGAATAGAGGTTATTGAAATTCTTATTTTCCAGGGACTGCACTCAAAAAGACTCTTGGTTATGTGAGCTGCTGGACTTTGAAAATAAGATATTGAGTTAGCTTTCCCTCCCCCCTGACATTCAGTTCCCTTCGGATTTTGGAAAAAATGTCTCCATGTGCAAAAGCAAAGGCAGAGTGCAAACATTCCCCTCCTGCCACATGGGAAGGACTGAAATAAGGAAGGCTGTGTAGACAGGCAAGAGGTGAGCCCTGCAGGCAGGCTGCCTCACCTCCAAGCTCCCAGCTGTGCTGTGCAGCCATGGGCAGAGGCTATAGGTTAGGTAAAGCAGTAACAAGGAGAAGCAGGAAAGAAGATGCAGGGATGAAACCCAGTTTGAAACTCTCCTACCAGAGAGCTGCAGGCAAAAGGGCAACAGATTCTGGTCCTGTCTCCTCAAACTTTTTTTGTAATGGGATGCACATTGTTCTCTCCTAGGGCCCAGATAATCCCTCTGATGAAGGGAAGATCATTTTTCAAGATTGTTTTCAGAGATTCCTTTTAAAATTCTCAGGTGTACTGTGTCTGGACCTGCAGATTTACAATATGTAGGTTGAGTTTTGTCAGATACTCTTTTACCACCTCTATGTTTATCCTTTGCTCTTGGCCTCTCCAGCTGCTCTATCATAAATTCTCTGCTTCCTGAAGAAGAATCCCCAATTTCTTCATTACCATTACTGAAGGTAGGTGAGCACAGTTTTCTCCACCCAAAACCACTCTGGAGTCAGCCCAACTCAGCCTTCAGTTGCTGAAATACTCGGATTTATTCCCTAATTCCTCTGTCCTTTTGTTCTTGTTTTTGAATTGAGAACATTAATATACAAACACCACAGTGTGACTAGAGTGAAGCTATCCACATGAAGAGTGCTGAAAATGCACAGTTCAGACATATGCTGCTACAGGTGCACATTGTTTTGGCACTTGCTTACTTTCACATGGACCTGGTGTGTTCATGCATTTGATAGATTAAATGAGTAGGTCACAGCTCTGCCCTCATATATGGGCTGTTTTATTATTTCTTGTTTCCTAACCATCTTCTGTAATTTTGTCACTGTTTTCTATGCTTTCCTAGATACGCATTTCTTGTCTGACATTTTATACCTGTGGATTATCTTTGAATTGCTCCTCTCACCACCTTGCCACTCACACCGCAATTCTCCCTTGCAGAAGTGCTCACTGCAATTTTCCCTGCTCCTGGCTGTCCTTGCCCATGGGTGGCAGAACCATCCGTCAGCCACTTACAGCCAGAGACAGGACAAAGGCCCCGGCACCAGCCCATGAGCTCTGTCTGGTGAGTGGTCTGATGAAAGAGCAGCAGCATCTCTAGGGATGGCCTGGGAACTGGGTAAGTCATTGCTGAGCGCCCGTGCTGCCCCTCTGCCTTTGGGAGGTGTGGGGCTCACCATCTCCATGTGCTCCCACTCATCAGCCAAGTGATGGTGAAAACCCTGCATGGCTTCAATCTGCTACAGACCAAAGGCACTGCAGGAGGAAAGGTATTCAAGCTTCATGTTAGTAGCCATTTCCTTTTGATCACCACGGGCATGATTCTGCAAGATGCTGAGCATTGGAACGTGAATGCAGCAGGGCATCTGACACATCCACACATCCAGTTTATGTGTCTCAGGACTCCAGAGATGCTGGTTGTGTTTTGCTCAATGCTTAGCACCTCATGAGGCTGAGCACTCCAAGTGAACCCCCACGTGTGACATGCTTCCTTATGGCACTTGGTAGCCCAAATTTAGATGCTAACAACAGCTGTTGTATATTGGTGTGGTTATAGAGGCTGAAGGGAAAAGACCAGTCTGGGCATCCCACACTCCCGCAGGCTGGAGCAAGGCTCTTCCCCCAGGACCCTTGGCTGTCCCTCTCAGATTTAAGCAATTGCAGGCTTTTCCAAGGCAGGAATAGTCTGCAGCCTATTCTAATCCTTTCTGCTGTGCTGGAGCTGGCAGGACAAAGCTCCACAAAGCCTCCTCCATCTGTTCCAGACCCTGGGTGTGTTTTTTGTTTAGCCATGCTCAAGTGTTCAAGCTTTCAGGGGGCCAGGAGGCTGCTGCCCTCCTTCAGTAGGAAATGCAGTGCATGCCCCACCTGCCCGGCGGGCACAGGGAGAGACCCCCGAGGCTCCAGCGATGGCCCTGCCATGCCAACGCCTGCCCGGCATCCCAGGCAAGCCCAGAAGGGCTCGTGGGGCCCTGCCCACTGCCCCGGGCAAGCAGCAAAGGGCAGGACCACTCACGGGAAAGGCTCTCCATCACCACGGCCTGAGCCTTTCCAGCGCTCACTTCCCTGCCTGCCCAATGCCAGGCAATTTCAGACTGCAGCTCTTCTCTCCTGAGGAAATACTGGCCATAGATTTAGGAATAGATATTGCCAAATAGTATATTGTTTTCATAAATCTCTGTAGATCCGCTTTATATCCTAGAGGCTAGACATTCTAATTATTGCTTCTATTTTATCTAAATTGGCAACAAAGCCATCATAGCTCAGCTCAGAGACAGTGCAGGTAATTCTGCTAGACCAAATTCTGACCTTTTAAAGTTCATTCTGAAGTGTCTTCTCCGCTCTCTCCGGTTCTTGCCTGGCTCTTCGGTTCTGCTTTTTTAGAACCATCACCCAATTTAAAATAGCAATCACCATAGCTTCAATACATTGTACCTTAAAGATGTAGGCAATTACTGTGTGAAATATCTCAGAAGCAGGACTAATATCAAAGGGCATTCTCATACCCTTACAACATCCAAATAGCATATTAAAGATCTTGTTGAAGTTAGATTTAAGCTTGTCTCTTCACAGTTTATTTGCTGAAGCAAATGCCCTTCATTTCACAGTGATTTTTTCCCCCTTTGCTGGGAACCTGTCTGTCACATAGTGGTTTCACAGAGCAGTGTTCATGTGTTGCAACTGCATTTAAATAATGTAAACCAAAGCATTTCCCTCCTTAAGCTGCCTTGGCAGTGACAGATACAGAATTAGCTCCATCTGAAATTTCTTATTTTCTATATGATATTGCATTTCTGCTTTATCTTTTAAGAGTGGGGGGTTTCTTGGTTTTTTGGGTGGTTTTTTTTTTTTTTTTGGGGTTTTTTTTTTTGTTTTTTTTTTTTTTGGTTTGGAGAGATCATCCAAGTAACTGACCTTTGGAGTTCAATGTGGTGTTCCCTTTCCAGACAGCTTCAGTCCAACCAGATATCTGAGAATCCTCCGGGGCTAAGCCTATTATAGCAAATGTTTCTCCTTCCTTGCAGATGATTTTTTTAATGTAAATGACATTCTGTGCACCAGCTTTTAAACTAAAGTGGGACTCCTCTGTTACAAAGAGTGTGGAGTGTCACAGGGTGAATATCTCCCTATATGTCATCCTGTGGCATTTACAATAAAAATATTTCTAAGTTCATAATCAGGAGAGGTTCTCAGGTGGTGCCTCTGGATAGAATTGCTGGAAATTCATTATCTGGTGCTTGTTTAAAGACAAACAGTGTTGTGTGTTATTGTTCTTTTTTATATTCTAAATGCAAAGCAGTCTTTGTTATAGGCTCTTGATTAATTCCCATTACTGCAGCACCCTGTACTGCTTTCAAACAGTGATTTCCAAAGTGGCTTGTGCCTTTGCCCAGTCCCAAGGGATGTGCCTGCTGCCTCCCCTTCAGGAGGCTCTCAGCCCATCACCCACTGCTCTCACCTGTGCCTCAGGGCAGGGCTGCTCAGCACAGCATTGCCCAGGGCTCCAGTTTCAAGGATACTTCCATAAACACATCTATTCCCCAGTTCTGGCCAATTTATTTTATCTTGTAGAGGGGGGAAATAAGTTGCTATCCCACAAAGCTTCAGAGAAGGGCATTAAAACCTGATGCAACTGCCTTCTCAGAAGCAGGAAGACAAATAATGACAAATATGTGATATTTTGGGTGGATGGAGGCAACGGTTACTGTGCTTGGCAACATTGCCAACTTCTGGTGGCTGCACGCCCATTTCTCCTTCTTTTCACTGTAAATTTGACCACTCACTTGAACATATTTGCCCCTGCACAAGGGTTTGCTCTGCTGGCATTCACTGCATGTGCTATCTTGTCTCTACCCTCTGTGCCAGAAAGCACCCTGGCACAACTCTGCCACTACCACAGAGAATTATTTTCTGCATCATTTGTGACATATTTGACTAGATATGATATGATTTTCGTCTTGTGTTTCCAACAAAACTCAGCAAACAGGCACTCCTGCCTGTCAGAAAATGTCTCATTCCTCCTTTATTTTCTTCACTTTTAGCCTTTTGTTTTGGAAACGATGCAGCATAAATAGCTGCTTATTCTGAGAGAGGGATTTAGAGCCCTGCTGGTGCCTGCCAGGCTTTTCCCCCCTTCTCTAAGCAAGAGCAGTGTACAGCCCAGCAGCTGACCTGCTGCCCGTGCTGAATTTCACCCCAAAAGCCTCTGGCTGAGGTTCAGGTTATTGCAGTTTCTCACAGCTTTCTGTAACTCCTTTACTTAATGATCCTCTCCATACAAGTCTGTCTGTTATTAATGAGTCACTAAGTTTTCAACAATCCTATGTTTGAGCTTTAAGGTTTAAGCCCATCATATGTGCATCCGCTAATCTGCATTGCAATTAATTATGAGTAAAAATGAGCTTTTCTTCTAAACAACCTCAGAGCCTCCCATGTGCCCTGTGATCAGCACCAAGGCTCCATCCTGGTGTAAAAGGGCTCCATGGCTGCAATGGTGGCAGCTGCCTTTGCTGTCTTCCCCAGGATTCTGCTGATTCCCCCTCTCAGGCATGCCTGCTGGGGGGGTTGGCAGGCCAGTGCTGCTCCCTGTGGTTCCTCGGCACAGTGTCCCACTGGTATTTCAGTCACATACCCTCCCCCCAGACCTCTGCAATGCCAGCCAAATCACAATTGACTTCATGCATGAGAACTTCTCATTCCTCCTGCCTATTCCCTCGGTTTCCAGCCTCAATGCAGAGACAGCTCTGACATATTTTGCTTATTCCCTCTCTAATTCTCCCTCTAAGTTTCCAAATCTCATCACAGCCACATTTTCTTGGCTGAAAATTCAGTGCAGACTGAAAAATCCACGTGCAGACAAGGAAGGAGACACTTCCTTTGGCTCTTCTAGCTTAGGGCTGCCTGGTGCAGGGGCTCTCCAGGAGATGTCCCTAGCAAAGAACAGGAACTCATTCCCTGAAGGGATGTAACTGTGCCCCTGACAGGGCTCTAGCTGTTGCCCAAAGAGAGAAAAATGGAAAAGCAACTTAATGAAAAATCTTACTTCTGTTTTGCTTGGTTCCAATGAAATCTTTTCCTAAATTTGTTTCTGTTTTCAAAATCTGACACCTCTGTGCACCCTCCCTCACTTGTGTCACGTTCTCTCCACCTGTGTGTTTATGGAGTTCACTTTACCCGCTCTCCTTTTCTTCCTCAGGGAAAAAACCCAACCCACCCCAAACCCGTTTTTCTTATTCTGCCATTTCAGATCACCAGAATTAGTGCTTCTTTTTTTTTGTTTCTCTCTTGTCACTTTTCCAAAGTTGAAGAAGTTTGGCATTGTTCCAGCTAGAAAGGGAAAAGTCATAAGGCAGTCCCCACCTACTATCCTTCTGCTCCACTCCAGAGCAGGAACAACTAACAGGAAAGAGATAGGAGAAGAGGCAAGGGAAATAAAATAACACACCAAACTTCCAAACTTTTTATTTCAAAGAAATAGATATATTTTCATTATTAAAAAAAAAAAAATCCAACCCAAAATCACTAAGGAAGAGACATTGCTTTATATCCACAGCATTTTTTCCCCAAATCTATCTTTCAGAAAGGACCAGGATCCTTGCAGAGGTGCTTGGTAGGGGCACTCACAAAGTGTGCTGCTGTGGGCTCAAGGCTCAGCTTAGCAAGGGGTGACACCTTCGCAGGGCGTCCACCCACCGTGTCCTGAGAGCTGCCCAGCCCTGCTGAGCTGGACTCAACATCCTGAGAAAGAAGGGAGAGAGGGAAACAAGATCAGTGCTGAGCCAGCTCCTGCCCCTGTGCCATGCGGGCCATGAGAATGTCGAGGTCAGCACAGGCAGTCCTGGTGTCCCTGGGAGAGCTGAAGCACCCCTGGGTACAGAAGGGCTTGTGCACAACAAGGCCAGGGAGCTCCTCAGAATCTGGATTTACCCATCTCACATACAGGAATTGGTTGTAAAATTGGTAAAACTGCTGCCTTCTGGGTGGCTGATCCAACATCTCCTGCCCCCTACTAGTATCTTGTATTTCCTTTCCAGACTGAATTTTCCTAACTGCTGCTTCAACCTTCAGATCCTGTTGCTCCTCTGTGAGACGGAGACTGCTGAACTGCCAGGAACATTTCTGGCTGAGATTGGAGCATCCCTCAATCTTCTTTCCAGCAAACTGAGCAGTTTGTACCAGTCCATTTGTGCACCAGAGCTTGTTTTGTGATGCCTGCATAGCATGTATGGCTTCCCTTCCCTGAACTTCGGTGACCTTTTTACTTCTAGACACTCGAGTTGCCAATAACATCCATAGTAATCATTTCAACAGTAACGTGAAGAGTCAAGATGTTCCTGTGCTTTTGTTTGATATTCTCCTGTTATATATTCAAGGAAGATGTTGGATGCCTTCAGCATGCTGTTAAAATGAGAGCTCATGTGGAGTCAGTTACCCAAAATCATTCCTGAGCCTCCTTCTGTCACAGCTTTCCAAGCCTCATCCTGGAGATAAAGGCTGCAATCTTTGTTCCCAGTTGCCTTCGCTTGCATGCACCCATATTAAAATTCATTTAGGTGGATTATGGCCATTTTACCAGGCAATTTAGAAGATATTAAAGCAGCAACATGGCCTGCTCATTATTGACATCCCTACCAGTCACTGCATCACCTGCAGACTTCACCATCACAGCTTTTTTATGGTCAGGTTGACCACTGGATAAAAACATACACATTGTTGCAACAAGAACAGATTCCCCCAGGAGACCCCACTGAGGACATCTCCATCCTCTGAAATGCCCCCAGCAGCCATCACATGGTGAGATCTGAGACGGGTTTTAGTCCACTTAGTTCCTGCTCTGATAATTCCTTCTGTAGCGTGGGTTTTTGCATTCCAAATGTCATGTAGTAATAGGCAAAATGCTTTGGGAAATTCCAGTTTGCTATATTGGTACACTTGTCTTTATCAATCAGATCTATAGGGCTGTCCAAATAAAGACCCCACAAAAAGACACGAGCCGATCAGTTAATGTGCAGGTCTCTGGCCTGTGCCTTTAAATTTTTCTAAACACTGGAACTACACTAACATTTCTCTAATCTTTTGGAATTTGACCATTTTTCTAAGATCTCTTAAGCTGTGGTGTTGGCTTGAGCTAGTTCCTTCAAGACTCTTGAGCATCAGCTGTCTGGATGATCTGCAAACGCTGAATTCGAGGAGATCATGCCTCACATCCCCCATTGTTACAGATGGCAGGATTTATATTCCATCCACAGTTATCATCTGGAGATGAATCTATCCTCCTGCTTCATTCCAAATACAGAACAGAAATATCTACTAAACATTTCTGCCTTTCTGCACCAGCCACCATCTGGCACGAGCAGGGAAGAAGCGGTGCTCCGAGCCAAGCTCCAGCGGTCCCGCCAGGCGGCTCGTGCCATGAACGCGCCTCACACAGCCCGGAGTGCTGGGGGACCTGGGGGCTCTCCCTGTGCCTTCCCCTGCGCCCACCAGCCTGCTTCCCTGCTGAACCTTGCTGCTGGCAGGGTGCTGGGGCAGACCCCCGGCCCTTGCCCTCTGCCTCAAGGCCAAGCCGCAGTCTGGCTCCAGTGAAATTCCCCATCTCACCCTGGGCTGAAGAGGCCATTACCATGTAAATCACTGAGCCTGGAAGGCAGAGAATGTGGAGCAGCCTTGATGGAGAGGGATGAGATAAGGGGGCTTTTATTGAAATTCAGAAATCTTTTATTCTTTTCCCACTAGCCACTCAAACAGCAGCTGAAAGGCAAACTGGGGCTTGTATGAGATTTGTTAGAGGAAAACAAACATGCCAACACTGCTTTGGATATGTGTCTTAGAGTGGAAGTCACCTCTTGTGCCTCTCCAGGTCACCCCTCTCCTGTAGTTCCTATCTGGCCTGGAGTGGCACCCCCATGCTGTCCCACCAGCTGGGCTTGATGGTGCTTTCATGGCTCTCTCTGGTTCCTCCTGGCTGCAACACCAAGGACTTAGAGCAGGCAATCCCTGAGCCCTGCAAACCACAGATTCAGGGAACACCAGAGTCCTGGGACTGGTGTGAGTGAGATTGCAGGGAAAGGATTCCCAGCCTTTCCCTTGATTTTTTTTTTTTTTTTTTCATCAGTGTTCTTTATTTACTCCTTATTGCATATGGCAAAGCCAGGAGGAGAGAAGAAGAGAAAAAAAGGCACAAGTCTGCAGGGGAGAAAAGAGAGGCGTTATTGTGAACGTGTGTTGTCCCTAGCTGGTGGCACAGCAATTCTGTGGGATGTGGGATTCCCTGCTCCAAGGGCTGCCTTGCTGCTATGTCACAGTCAGTGGGGGCTGCTGCAGAAGGGCTGTGCTTGGGTTGGAGGATGACTTCTGGCAGCAGTCACGGCACAGAGCAGCGCTGGGCTGGCCTGGCTGTGCCCCCCTCAGACTGGTTAATAATTAACCAGTGCGGAGACAGGCGTCCGGTGTGTAATGGCATCGCAGACATCTGACACTCCTGATGGCCTCCTCACTCTGCCTCCCGCTGCAGGGCTGCCAGCTGATCCTGCCGCTGCTCCTGAAGGTCATCCCTGTGGAGCCATCTCCTCCCAAAGGCTGTGCCAAGGCCCCTGCTGCCCGCATGCCTCACCCCACGCCCTGCCTCCGGGCACTGTGCGGGGTCACAGCTTCACCCCGGGATGGCTCTTGAGGAGCCACTTTCTCTACAGCCCCCAGTGCCTGCAGGAGATCAAGGCCAAACCAAGCTGCCATACACCAACCAGCCTTACTGCTGGGATTTCTAGCAAGGAGCCATCCTACCTTTCATCCAGATTTGTTTTCAGCAGTCCCTGTGCCAGGGCTGTGATGTGCTGCATCAGCACTGATGCACTCCTGGCTTTGAGACCCACACCTGGGGCTTGCATCCCTGTGGCTCCTCAGGTGCTCTCAAGCTGCCAGAACATGTCTGAGGCTGGTGCAACATTGGGCACAGCAGGCCATGGGGAGGCAGAAAACAAGCCCATGTGGAGGGAAAGCCTTTGGCCACAGCTCAAGCACTGCTGCAGATGCCAGGGCTGTGCTGGGACTTGGGCACACAGCCCTGTCCCCCCATGCCAGAGAGAAACATCCGCAGTGGTGTCAGCACCTGCTCTGGCCCTTACCAAAGGGACTGCTGGAGACACCAGTCTTCAGGGGGTCCCTCTGAAGAGACCACCCTGCTGTGATAAGGCACCAGAGTCCCTGGGAAATGAAGGTAAAGGTTCAGGTAGGGGATTAGCAGGTAGGATTAAAGGCTCAGCAGCTCTTGAAATGGATCTGAATCACACAGCTCTGCAGTGAGGAATTGCTCCTTGTCTGGCTTAATTACGTCTCATAGCAATTCTCTGCTTGCAGTCTGTGCTCACCTTTCCCAGGGGTCACAGGGTGACCTGTGCAGCCCTGGAGGCAGCTTGGCCATCACCATGTTTGAGGCTGACCCATGGTGAGGGTAAGGAGGTGAGTGGCAGAACTGCCACCAAAAAATCTCCTGGAAATGTGGAGAAATGCCTTTCATCCATCAAATTTCAGTCACTGGCAAAGAGATTTAAGTACTATTTGATTTTAAGGAGCCAGATTCTGTGGTCACCAGTGAGTCCCACCTTTTCCAAAGGCAGACCCGAGAGCTGGTGGTGCCACTGGGCTGTCCCCCCACACCTGAGCACCCAGACCCCTCCAGCATCAGTGCTGGCAACTGAAAAATTGATGTCTGACATGCCCAGCAATGTTTGTCACTTTGTGAACGTTCCCAAATGCCAGTGGTGGGTGCTGTGGGGATGCTTGTACCTCCCCAGAACCCCTAAACACTGGCAGTGCAGGACAGGGGGGTTTTTCACTGGGCAGTGACATTCCACAATCAGGGAAACTCTCACATTTCCAAAGACGTGTGGGGGGATGGAAAAGTCTCTGCCCAACAGTGCCCTATCACATGGAAAAAGGACTGACCTGTAACTGGTCCAGTGGTGGATATGTGTAAGAGTGTGGATGGGAAAGCAACCAAATGGGGCTGGGTGAAGCCAGTGGGCACTGCCAGTGCTGTCACACACAGAAAAAGGGTTAACACAGGGGAGGTGGGGACTGATCCTCTTCTGCCCCCACCAGACCCATGAGTCTGCAGCTTCAGTCTGTGTCAGGAGAAAGTATTTCCTTGATTTTAAAAATGCCAAGCCAACTAATTTGGATGCTCTCCCTTTTTTGAGAGACACAGCGAATATTGAGGACTTCCAGGCTACTGAATTTCTTCTCAACCAAAACTCACAGCTTGTTACCCTCCCTGGATAGTTCTCAGTCCCTAACTGAGCCAGGGTAGCCAACAGCTGCACTGCTCCCCCATGGCCCTGCTGCACTAGCACCCCTTTTTGGAGTGGTTTCTGTTCTTTTTCCAGTATCCATCCATCCCTCTCCTTGTAGTTTTTGTGAGCATCACTGGCACTACAGAGGGGAATCCACAGGGACATTGGGGTCTCCTATCCAAAATGCAATTGAAAGCCCTGCGTTGTCGGAGAATGCTGGGATGATTTTTCCACTGTGTGCAGCATTTTGCTGTACATCTGACTGTATTTCACCCCCTCAAGTATGAGTTGTGTGGCCCCCAGGGACCGTGCTGGCTGGGGACACTGCAGGGCTCCGGGGGCTGTGCGGAGGGGCCCAGGAGGGGATGCAGAGGTGAGTGGGACGGGCACTCTCCCGTGCAGGGTTGCCATATCAACAGGTTCTCTGGGAGCCTCCCGCTGCAGATGCAGCATTCTGGGATGCTGTGATGCGAGCTCGAGCACTCCTGGCTTCTGCAGCCCTGCATCCCTTCGCGTGCCCTCTCCTCTCTGCTTCCTGGGGACTCTTCATTGCCATGGATGTCCCCGGGTGCATTTTACTTCTCCCAGTGCTGCCAGTTTGCAGCCTGCTGCCTGCATCCCTGCCTGCATCCATCCCTGTGGAGCAACAGCTCCTGGTCATGATCACAAGGCAGCAGCTCGGGGGAGCGGCTGCAGCTGCTGCTGAGGGGGACGGGAGGGACACAGAGCCCACAGACAGGTGAGAAAGGAAACAGTGAGCACCAGGGGCTCCTCCCAACACCCTGCAGCATCCCCCAGGACTGCAGCAGGACTGTCCCCCCAGCCCACAAAATGCAGAAAAGGAGCAAACAGCAGCTGCATTTACCAGTTTCAGAGGGGGGATGACGGTTTTGTTGTCTGATATCAGCCAAAGCACCAGGCAGCCATGCTGAGTGCCCCATACTGTGGTGCCCTGAAACACCCTTCCAAGGCCTCTCTTTCCTCACGATGGTTGTTCTCCAGCTGCCAAAATTGGTGAGAAATGCTGAAATCAGTGAGAAATGCTCTATGACTGCTGTCAGGGTCAAATGGCAGAGATATTTCATCTGGCAAAACCAGTCTGAGCAGGAGGCTGAGGCTGCCAGAGCAGGGGGGGACCATCACCACCCTTCACTGTCCTGGAGGGATGGGGTGATGGTGTAGGGTGGTCCAGAAAGCTCCCAGGGAGCCAGGGAAGTCTCAGGTAGAGGTGAAGGGGGCAAACAGGTGTGTAGAGTGAATGAAAATGAGGGGCTGCAGGAGAGCAAGAGGTGGACATGTCCCTGCAGATCTTGAGGCCCCCACAGTTAATGCGGGAGGCAGAGCGGGAGGAATTTGCTCTGGAGGCATTTGCTACTTCAGATAGCTGGGATGCCGGGGCTGGGAGGGTGTTTACATTCCCTCCCTTATCTGCACATAGGCACTGTGGGGCCCCTTTCCTGCTGAACAGGTTCTCCTCGGCGGGGGGAGAAGCAGGAGCTCGGCGCCAGTGCTGACCCTGCACAGTCCTTGGCTGCCAGGGTTGCCTGCGGGGATGGGAGGTGGGATGGGGCAGCCATGTGCCAAAGCCCTGCTGAACTTCTGTCTGCAGGGGGTGGGTGGGCTGGGCACCCCCAGAGCACACCCCACCTCTCCTGCTGTGCATGCACCTCTCTGGACACCTCATCTGGGGGTGTGTGTGACTCAGAGTCACCCATCATCATGTTCTTGCTCGTGTGGCTTGCCTTTGCCTGTCGGGGCGTCAATCCCCCTTTGCTCCTTGCATCTGGGAGCCACATGTGCAGAAGGGTCCTATGGAGCAGCTGGGGCTCATGGCATCCCTAGGTGAGTCCCCCTCCACAGAGAGGTGTGCCCTGAGCCGGGGGGCCCTGCTCCATGGGCAGCAGCTCTGGGTGCCGAGCCTCTCCCCACTGCACACTGCCAGGGCAGAGGGTGATCCCAGGGACAAGACAGCACTGCTGGCAGCATGGCACTGCCAGCCTGTCTGCTCACTAAACTGACTCTCAAGCATCTCTCCAGGAAATTACCAGCCCTGGGAGTGTGTCCTGCCAGCAGCCCGGGAGCTGGGAGGAGCTGGCTGCTGCTGCCGCTGCTGTGCCCGGTCGGAGCAGCACGGCTGGGCAGGCAAGGCAGCGAGCGCTGCAGCTCAGCCCAGCAGCCCTGCCATGATCTGCCTGCCACACTGCACCTCCCACGTGCGACAGCCTCAAACCCTCCTAGAGCTTCCACATGGTGTCTCTCAAAGCTGCTTCTCTTCCCCGACGCCCCACAGATGTGTTAAGTGACACAGGGCCGTGGCAGAGCCTGCAAGCCCCTGCAGCTGCCCTGTGCTGGGATAACAACTGCCCGTTTATTCCTCCTCTGTTTTCTCCCTCTTGGTGAGCCTTTGATCCATGGCAATACTTTGCCTCTCGCTCCACGACAACTTAATTTCTATAGTAACCTCCTGTGCTGGATCTTGTCAAAAGGCTTTTTGAAAATCTGAATAAACTGTCGAGTGGTTTTTCCTCTACTCACTCTTTACTGAAGTATTAGAAGAACTCTAATACAAAAAATGACACTGGATAGTCCTGGCTCAAGCCAAACACATTGCAATCATCCAGCCATTCAGGGTTTGATAATTGTCTCTTCCAATTTGCCAAACACACAGGATTTTTCCTCACAATGCTCCCACGGCAGCAGCAAGGCAGCCCCTGCCATAGTGGTCCCTGGGGACATCCTGGGGAAATGAGAGGCCCAACCTTGCCCTAAGCCAGTCATGAGGGGAATTGCCACAAACCACTTCAGCTTGTTGCAAAATTTTAATTAATCTATGAAAATTTCCTATCTGCAAATAATTCAGACCTTATGAAGTTCCAATAAAACCATTTATCACAGCTGGCAATTTGATGCTGGCAGCAGAGCTCTTGGACGCTTGGGGAGTAATTGATAGCCTAATATAATTTTAAATTAGGGTTTGTGTTATTAATTTCAGCCTTCTGAAAACACCTCTTTGTTTGGACCAAGCCCCACGTCTCCTGTGACACTGCAGGCAGCAGGCACACACCAGGGCTGTCTGTGGGCACAGCCCTGCCTGTTCCTGCTGCCCTGCCTGCAGCGGGGCCAGGGACACCCAGCATCCCGTCTGGGCTGTGACCCCGGAGCAGGGCTGGCTGGGGACACGGCTGTGTGTCCCTTGGGAGCAGGGGTGGCTCCCGAGGCTGGGGAGGAGCAGGGAGCTGAGAGCAGCGTGCTCCCACAGTGGGGGCTGAGCACGACCCCCGTGCCCCAGCCCACCACCTCTGCAGGTAAATACTCGGTGGAGTAATTTACACTTACGCATCCATCGCCTTTCAGGGATGTGGGATCCTTCTCCCTCTGCTGAGTAACATCCCTGCATGTTGCTAAACAGCTATTACACCCTGTTGCAGGGTGACTGAGTTTTGGAGGTGGGAGAAGGAAAGTGATCCCTGTACTTACGTGGTCTCAATTCTGTAACATGCTCAAAAGCTTGAAAAAGATATTGAGTAACGAATATGTAATGTCAGCCTAAGCGTGACAGTCTCACCATCCCTCCAGCATGGCCAGTAATCCCAGTGACAACAGGAGCAGCAAGGGACACGACAGGGGGATGGCATGGGAAGCCTGTGGGCACCCCAGTGCTGCACTGGGGCTGTCTGTCCAGGCCAGGGCTTCCACCACAGAGCCCCAAGCTGGGAAGGGATTGTTGGTGACATGCCAGGGGACCTGGGAAGTGTTGGGGGCAGCAGGGACAGCAAGACCAGGAGAGATGCAAGGCAAGAGTGTTTGATGTGATTCATTAATTAACGGGCACACCAGGCCTTTAAAGTGCAAAGCATTAAAGAGGTGCAAAGGATTTAATGTTTTAAATTATTGATCCATTTTTTTTCTCTCTTTTTCTAACTCGACACTGTGAGGAGCATCCTGTGTGGCTGACTGGGAGCAGCATGGCTGTGCCTGACGCTGGCGGGAGAGAAACTAATGCAGGACTGGGCTTCATCTGCTCAGCCCTGGGATTAGCACCAGGAGCCAGATCCATGGGGCAGGGGCCACGTGTGAGGCAGCACAGGCAGCATCCCCCAGCCAGGAATCACTGGGGACCCTGTGGGGCTACTGCCACCAAAGGGCAGCTCTGGGGACCCTGGGGCATCATGGTGTGGCTCCCATAAACAACCCCTGTCCTCCCCATCTCTGCCTCCTGAAGAGTGCAGCTGCTTAACCCTTTCTTGGGGCCATCAGGACACTGAGCCAGAGGCACAGCTGAGCAGGGGAGCTATTATCACGTTAAAAATCTAGACACAACCCCATAACAAGATTTGCAATTTGTACCAGGCGGGCAGGCAGGCTGCAGGGTACTTTCCCTATTAGGGGCCACATGTTGTTAGCAATCACATTAGTGGGGCTGGGATTTAGCATCAGGAAATCAAAGTGGTCCCTGAAGACCCCAGCCTATTGCCAAACCAGCCGGGCAGCCAAGGGGCAGGGAGGGGCTGCTCATCCCCACAGCTCCCTGCTCACAGCTGGACCAAGCTATGCTGGGGTCCTCCTTGCTCCTGCCAGCACTGGGAGCCACAGGGTCCTCCCACTTGGTGACCTGGTGGCTGATCCCCCTTGGATGTCAGAACACAGTTGGCTCTTCTCCCAGCTGTGCTGAAGCCCCAGCGGAGCAGCCACACTTCTCTCATTTACTATTTTATTCTTCAGATCTATTGGTTAAACAGATTTTAATCCACACAGTCTGGAGCTATTGATACCATGCCGTGCTAATTTGTTAGCTGGCTGTCAAGTAAATGAAGTGAAATGCCAAATATTAAATGAAATGTATTGTGTGAAACGGGCCGGTGCCGAGCTCCCTGTTTCCCATGTGGCATTCTGCTCCCACGCAGGGCTCAGGGAGATTTATAGGTCTCATGGGCCTGGACTCTGGGCAATGAGTGCTCTTGAGGTGTGTGCTGTCATGTGGGATACCTGCAGGGCTCCCCTGGCCCCACAGCTTTGGAGGGTGCAGGAGCTGTGCCAGTCTGCACAAGAGCTGGGACATGTAGCTGTCTACAGCCAGTCCTTGCTGTCCCACCCCTCTGCCCTCAGAGGGGAGGATTGCACTGCTGCATGCCAGCACCCAGGACACCTCTCAGCTCACTGGGCCCCTCTCTGCCCCTCAGTGTGTGTCCTGAGGGGTCCTGCCAGCCCCCCAGGGATGACAGAGGATGCTCTGTTCTGGGGCAGCTGCATGAGTGCAAGGGGGCACCAGCTCCCTGAGTGCTGCGCCTGGGAGATTATTTATTTGGTGAGTTATGACTTTGTTTTCCCCTGTGTAAATATCTGGGAAGCACAGCTAATGTTCTGTGCACAGCTGAGGCAATTACAGCCCTCAGCACAGCTCTGCACCCCTGGCCCCCCTCATGGAGATCAGCCCAGCCATGACCCTGCCCCGTGCAAAGGGAGAAATTCCCATTAAAGCACCACAGTGAGACACGGCCAGCTCTGCCCACAGCTCTCAGCAACCCCACTCCGGGTTCTTGGGACTGGGTGTGCTCTTGGGGCAGCCCCACAAGGGCCAGCTGTGCTGAGATTGCCCTTCCAGCTGTTCCAGGGGCTGAAGATGTGCAGAGGTGATTTTTCAGCTGTGCCTGGCATGCCTCTCCAGCTGTGCAGGGGTGGAAGGGGGCTCCAGCTGAGCAGGGCTGGCTTCTCCAGCTGTTGCAAGGAAATTTCATGCTGCCCTCAAAAATGTTGGGGCAGAGCCCCATAGCCCCACAGCCCCACACAGCCCAGGTACAGCCCCAGACGAGTCTCCTGCAGTCAGGCTGATGCTCTGGTGCCCAGGCTGCTCATTTCCCTGAGGAGGGCGGGAGCCGGGCCGTGGAGCCGGGGCAGCAGCTGTGTCTCCCAGGCCCCAGCCCCTCGACGACAGGCAGCCCCCGAATCAGCTTCATTAAGAACCATTGATCTGTTTCCTGCTTAATATATTTTTCATTTCCAAATGTTTTTTTCCAGGCTCCACAGCGTTTGCAGCTTGTACCAATTAAGGCAGCACAGAATGAGTGCTGCAGCCCATTAATTAAACTTACGGGGAGAGATTAAGTGCCCACTCCATTCTCCCTGGCAGGTCTCTCTGAGCAACAGGCGTGCTGGGGACGGGAGCAAGGCTGAGCACTCCCGTGCTGGTCACCTGCCCTCTGTCCCTCCCTACCTGTCGCGTTCCCAGCTGGCCATGAAGGCCCTGCCACGCTCAGCTCCAGCCCGTGGCCCCTGGAGGCTCACCCTGGGTGCAGTGGGATGCAGAATGGCAGGAGCAGAGGGAGTGGGAGCTGCCAGGTCCCCTGGACCAGGGCTTAGAGCTCGGAGCGGGGTGCTGTGCTCAGGGTCTGCATGGCATGCATGGCATGCATGTCTGCATGTCGGTGCCTTCATGTGGGAAAGGGTGCAGGGCACACGGGGATGCTGCCCTGTCCTGTGCCTGCCAGGGGCAGGAGTCCATGCTGCTGGCAGAGCTGTGGCACCCACTTTGTTGTTGTGCTCCTGAGCGGCTCCTGCCCTCCCTGCAGAGCAAGGGGACCTGGGCAAGGGGATCCCTGTTCCACATGCCTCACTGAGCCAGCTGCGGGCACAGCTCTGCCCCACGCTCACAGAGGTGGTCAGGGACCAGCTGTGGTTTGCTCAGGCAGATCTCAGGCTCATGGCAGCCCTCTGCACCCCACCTTTGGCAGAAGGTGTCCTTGCTGTGCTCCTCCCTCCAGGAGAACACCCTGACTGCCACCCGAGCTCCAGGCACCGGCACCAACACCGGGGAGCAGCAAACGGTGCTGCCATACACTGTTGCCATGGAAATGATCACACTGTCACACGCTGACATCCTCCCACCCAGGGCACCTGTGCAGCCCCTCTGGCACTCGCTTTGCTGCTGATAATGGCGATGGGCAGGTGACCCACAGCCCTGCAGCAGGAGGGAATGTGGCAGGTCTGTGGCTGCAGGTAGATCACCCCATTGCAGAGGGGTCTTGTTGATGAGTCCTCCAGACATAAATTTACACAAAAGAGTGGAAAATAGAGCCATACCCAGAACCTGGAGCGTGGCCCAAACGCATGCTGGAGGCAGAGCTGCTTTCCCCTGGACAAGGATGGCAAAGAAAAAGGGATGGTGCAAAAAGCAAAGACCAAGTGGGGAGATGTTAAACTCAATGAAATGGTGGAGGGTTCTTCTGGGGTCATGTCAAAAAGCGAAGAGGGAACCCACTATATGTCCCCCATCAGCTCTGTACAGCAGACCCACTGCCTTTTTGGGCACAGGCAGAGCCTGGCAGCCACAGACAGCTCCACCAGCAAAGCACCATGGATTTCCCTTCAGCATTTCACTTACTGCCACATGACATTTTGATTAAAAACTTGCTTTATGAAGAATTAAGAGGACACAGTAGATGGATTAAAAACCTGCCCATGGACAGATTCCCTACCTGGTCTTGTTAATGGGGAAACATCAGAAAAAGGCTATGCCAGGGAGAGGCCCTGGGGACTAAAATTATTTGTGAGATTTTGAAAACTTCCCTCGTGTGTGGAAGATTTGAGAAATGATAGTGAGGAAGAAGATGGTTTGCTGCAGCATCACAGCCTGAGGTGCCAGGAAAAGCACAGCAGAACAAGCTGCAACATGAGGTGATGTGCTTATGTACAGGGTTTAACGAGAAATGGGGTGTCTTCCTTCCTGAAACACATTTCAACACAACTCTGTGGGCAGGGCGCATTAATCTCTGAGTTTTCTATTTGGTTAGGTTTTTTGCCTTCCTGTGAGCAGTAGGTTCTCTGGAAACCAGCCCCCATCCCTGCTTGGGGACACGCTGTCTGGCCGTGGGCTCTCCACTCACCTGACACCACTGTGGACACAGGGCAAGGGCAGGATGCACAGGCCTGCTGGGCTAGAGGGACTCAGGAAATCTGCAGCAGGTGGGCTTGGAGCAGGTGACAAGGAATAAATCCAGCCTCGCTGGGGGCTGAGCCCCTCCTGCCCATGGGCTGCAGGGCAGTGCAGTGTGAAGCAGGGGGAGGGCAGGATGCTGCCTGCTGGCCCCTGTGGGCTCAGCCCCATCCAGCTTGGGGCACCTACCAATCTGTTCCCAGCAGCTAGGCTGGAAATGCCACGGGAGGCTGTGGGGTGTTGTTGGGGTGTGCCAGAGCAGGACCAGCACCCCTGCCTACACTGACACCAGCACTGGCACGTGGCACCTGCAGCATCACTTGGTGTTTCCCTGCCTCATTGCTTTCGATTTAGCAGTTGCTAGAGAAACTAAAAGTTGCAGTTTGGGGAGCATCTGCATTTTAATTAGTAATTACCAGCAGTGCTGCTCCAGCCCAGCTGTTGCCTGCAAGGTCCCTGCTGGCACGTGGGGCTGCCCTGCTGGGGTAGCTGGAGATGCCCTCAGCCTGCCTGCCCTGCCCTCCTGCCTGTGCCAGCAGGAGAGCAGAGGGTTTGGCACTGATGGCCCCAGCCAGGGAGGAGGGCTTGCTGAGCAGGGCTCTGTGCAAATGCTGGGGGTCCCAGTGTCCCGGCTGCAGTCCTGCGGGAGGAGAGCATCACTGTGGCATCTGCGGCCACAGCTGTCTTGGTTTGTGCTGCAGCAGCTCCCTCTGCTAATGCCTGCACTTGTCCCTGTTCCTCCACCTGATTAATTCCTCATGTGGCTCCATAAATGCTACCGTGATGCCCAGAGCAGGGAGATCTGCATATCCCTTCTGCCTGAGAAGAGCAGCTTGTCCAGGAGAGAGCCTGAGGGAGTGTCCCCAGGCACTGCAATCACCTTCCTTGCTCCCCTCCGGGGTGATGGCTGCCATCCCCATGCCAACCCTCCACCCCATGCCAAGTCCTCTCCTGCAATTCCTGACCCGTGGCTTCAGGACCCATGAGGTGGGTGCAGAGGCCAAGGGCAGGATCCCCCTGCAGAGCTCTGCTCCTGGTTGCTTCCATCCCCTCCCCAGCTCACTGGGCCAGTGGTTCATTTTAACAAGGCTTTTAGGCTTAAGTGCTGCTTGACATGACTGGGAGAAATTGATATTTTGAGAATGAGCCTGTGAGAGGCCATGAATAATTCACGCTGGGGCGGTTCCATTCCCATAAACAGGCTGCTAAAAAAGCCAAACCCAGCTCTTAACAGGGAAACTAATTCCCATCCTCCAAAGCCCCAGACCCCAGCTCAGCCTCTGCTGAATCTTTCATCTCCAGAAAGGGTTCCTACCTGGCAGAGCAGGGAGGGAAGCTGGCCCCTGTGCCCTTTCTGGAGCATCCTGTGATGATAGCTGCTCCTCATGCCAGGATGAGCAGCACAGCCCTGGGGAACCCCACTGGATTCATTGGTGGCTGTGGCACTGAGACCACGTAAGCCAGCAGTCAGCAGCATGTCACCAGCCCCATGGGCCTGTTTTAACCCCTCTATTTCATTAGGTCCCTTGTTTAACCCCTTTATTTCATTAGGTCCCTGTGGGGCTGAGGGCAGTGAGCCCCGCTGCAGTGAGCACAAGTGGTGAAGCCTGTCACACCAGGGTGGCTCTGGGAACAGGATACACACACCTCAAACTGCCAGGGCAGGCAGCAGGGCACAACCTGGGGACACAGGGCAAGGGCACAGGACAAGGAGCTGTGGAGGGAAAGTGGGCTCAGACCCTCTGCAAGCATCCAGCTGTCCACCTGGGGTGTCCCCATGGAGACTTCCAGGACCTGAATGGCATAGGCTCTCTCTCTCTGTGCACACACAAGGATGAGCATGCAGGAGGACACAGCACTGCCAGGCTGGAGCACAGCATTGGCATAGGAATGATGGGTTTGAACTGGCCATGGAAGAATTTGAGCTGGAAATTAGAGGCAGTGTCCTCACTGCCAGAGCAGCCAGCCCCAGTGTGACCCAAGATGGACCATCCAGGACAAGCCTGGCTGGAAAGAGAGAGGGGAGGGAGGGAGGGAGGGAGGGAGGGAGGGATTTAATCAAGATTGCAGCAGCCAGGCATGGAGCCATTCCCAGTTCCACAAGTCCTTCCTTCAGGGTGTGCTCACCCTATGCCAGCAAGGCTCTGGCACCCAGCTGCCAAGAACTTTGTCCTCTGCACCATGGCTGGGGGAATCCTGTGCAACGCAGGAGCATCCCTCACCTGTCTCACTGCTGCTGTTGGGAGGCTGGAACCTCTTTCCCCACCCAGAGGGGACAGGCCAGGACCACTTGCTGCTCCTATCCCTTGCACAGGTCCATTGGGAAGTGCCTCCATGGTCCCCCTGCCAGCACAGAGCTGGTAGCCCTGGTGTGCCAGAGGCACTGCATGGTGACAGCAGTGTCTGTTTGCTGCCACTGAGGATCCCTCTCTCTCTGGTTGCTCATTACTTGGCACTTTCCAAGTGACAGGGCTGGATGACACTAATCTGGCTGGTTTCACAGCAAGAGCCCATGTGGCTGCCCCACAGTATCTCCACCAGAGAACCGGAGGGTGCCAAGGTTTTCACAGGGATCCTGGAGCAGCTTGGGGAGGAGGGATCCAGGATGGTGAGCATGGGACCAGAGCCAAGCTGTCATGACAGTGACCAGGAGCACTGAGGGCTACCTGGTATGAGCTCAGGAAGAGTTTCCCCTCCACTTCAGACTGTAGGAAACATGGACACCAAATAGCCCAACTGTCCTCCTCCACCCCTGGGCTACACATCATCTGTACAGGACTCTGTGGCAGTGCTGCCATTCTCACAGATGCTGGTCCTGTTTTCTGTCCAGCTTGGTGACCAGGATGCTGATGGCTTGAGGGGGGCAGTGGTGCATGATAGAGGAAATGCATCCACCACCGGGGCCTGGGAATGTTCAGTGAGAGGTGAGAGGGACAGCGTGGGCACCTGTCCCCTCCACAGGCACCCGTGGCTGTGGCTGCACCAGAGCTTTGCAGTCCCTCCACCATCCTATCCTGGCTGCCAGGAGCTTGGCAGGGCCTCAGCCCTGCCCCTGGGTTGGATATGTGGTGAGAGAAAACGCCCAGCTCTCCAGCAATACCGCATACCCTGGGGACAAGGACCCCCAGAGGCACTGAACCGGGAGCACGGGGGTCAGGCAGCACCCTGTCCCCCGGGAGCGCGGGGAGAGGCTCCCGCCGGCGCCTGGGCACCGAGCCGGGCAGCGATTAGCGAGGAAGAGCCCTGCAGCCGGCCGCTGCGCGGGGAGAATTAGCAGTAATAAGTCATGATCATCCCCTGATGACGAGCACTTAATGTGTGCCGGTTCTGCTATCAAAGTGCCTCTTAAACCCCAATCGCCCTGTCGATAGCGATGGCAGCGGCTGATGGATCCCCAGTCGCCCGGCCGCCCGGCCAGGTCGCTCCCGGCATGCTACAGGCAGGAGCATCGATTTCCCACAACTGCAAAGAGACAAATATTTGAAAAGTGATAAATAAGGGGAGCTGCCGTCTCTGCTGCGCACGTCAGTGCTCGGGATTAAGGCAACGAGGTGAGACTGCCCAATTAAATCCCAATGAAAATGGCTGCAAATTCAATTTTTCCCTTTGCCCTTATCCATCCCAAGGGCCGGGGGTGGGGGGAGGGAAGGGGGTGGGGGCAGGGGGCTGATAACATGGGGTTCATCGATTGGCACTGCTGGGAAGAAATCTCTCTGAATTCAATTAGTTGGGAAAACACAAGGGGCATCACAGGGAGCAGGGCTGTGACTGTGCCTCCGTCATACCCCAGGGAATAGAACAGCAAGCACCTGCTGCATTCTCACTAGAGAACCACTGGACACAGTGGTGACAGCACTCTTGGGTGGCCCACACTTGGTTTGAATCCTTGAGAGTCACCCCAGGTCTGGCACCCCAGCAGCATCTGCAGAACATGGTGGCAGCAGTGTGGGGGACTCAAACATCGCGCTCCCTCCCTGGCCCTGATGGCGAGTGACAGGGAACAGCTTGTGTGAAGTACACTGTGCCCCTGAGCAGTGCTCGGCTAGCGCTGACCTGCACGGAGCAGAGCTGCTCCCGGCAGGGACAGGGCTGTGAGTGCTCAGCATGTCCCACAGGGTGGGGAGCTGGAATGCCAGGGCTGGGGGCTGCAGCTGATCCTCAGTCCCTTCTTCCAGAGCTCCAGCACAGAGGGATGACCCTGCCGGGATGAACAGCCATTATGTCTCATCGCCTTGGAAACCAAGAGGCAGCTCTGAGGAGCCTCTCAATCTCCTCCTTCTCCTTCTCTTTCTAGCTGAGCCCCACGGTAAGAGGCCAGAGGGATTTGGGGATGTGGGGCTGGGGACAAGCTCAGGCTGTGCCGCTGGGCGCAGGCACGGGGGCTGCCTGTCCCTGCCGGCCACTGGGCACCCTGCTACCTGCCGCCCTACTTGGCTTCTCCCTGTGTGTGAGCAGTCCTCCAGTAAGGCACATGGTGCTCAAAGTAGCATGAGTAATGGGGGAGTCTCACTTCGTCCCACATTGGAGGCACAGGGGGGAATATATGTATTCCAACCAGTGCCTGCCACTGTGGAAAAGAGACTTGTGGTGGTGGGTGAAGAAAAGGCTCCCCAGCCTCAGAGACATCAGCCTCGCTGGGCTGTGGAGGTGGGCTTGCTGGGGCTGTGGGGAGCAGGCACTAGGCTCCTCGCAGGGATGGCAGTGTCCTTACAGCCCTATTTCTGCCACCTTTCCTTTGTGGCAGCCTGCACCAGTGGGGACAGGAGACAAATGGCTGCAGTGGGGGGCTGGGGTGACAGAATGAGAGCTATTGGGACATTAGCACACCCATCCTTTGTGGCACAACAAAGCCCCTGCGCGGAGTACGGCCAGAGGCCAGCACCCTTCATCCGGGACGGGCAGGGACCGCTCCTGCTCTCCGCGGGTCCGGGGCCGCTGTCAAGGCTGGGATGGGGCGCTTGGCCGGACAGGGACGGCAGGACCGGGCTGGGAGGCGCTGGGGCAGATGTCGGCTGCTCTGCCTCGGGAAAGATGCTTTTGACAGCTGCAGGCACGGCTGGGACCGGCTCCAAGCACGGCTGGGACTGGCTCGGGGCTGCCCGAGCGCAGGGACAGGCTGAGCGCTGGGGAAAAGGCGGGGGCACGGGCGGCGCTCCGTGCCCTGCTCCGGCCTTTCCCTGCCTGACTCCCGAGTGCTGTGGGGAGCAGGAGCACAGCCTGCTGGCTGCCGCCTGCACGGCCCCGGCCCTGACTCTGCCTGCCTTCCTGCGGGAGGAGACCCACGCAGGGCATCCCCATAGTCCCAAACAGAACACCCGATGGCCCCATGCAGGAAATGGTCACAGCCCGCTCGCTACAGCCCTACCAGGGCACCTGTGATGTGCTGACTGCCCCCACCCCCAGCCCCACCACGCACAAAGCACCACAGGACATGCCAAACCCCCAACTAAATGGTGAGTGAAGGGCTGGAGGGCTCAGCTGCTCAGAGGACAGGATCCCTTTGTAGCAAGAGTGACAGTCGCTCCATCCTGAGATTGCAGCAGGACCAGTGACACACAGCTGGGGCTTACTAAAAGCAGTGGTAATGGGTGTGGGCATGGGGCTGGCATTGCCTCAGCTGGCAGGGAGCAGGCTCAGGACACGTCTCTGCCTCCCGCTGCCATTTGCCACCAGCCCTGTAGCACCACACTGCCTGGTAGCCTTCCTCCTCCTCTGCCTTCTCCTCCCTGCTGCCCAGTGACTGTCATGTGAGTCTGAACAGAAGTGGGAGTGGAGGGACAGTGTTGCTGGGGACAGGCTTACCTGGCAGAGGGGTTAGGGGTCATGATGCAGTGCGGAGCTGTGGAGCCTTCCTGGAGCACTGGGGGGTGGCTAGAAGGAGCCCATGCAGGATCCATGACACAGGCAGGTGGTGGCTGATGTATGTCCCTGCTGCCTGTGCCCTCACACACACTTCTGCTGAGCCCACAGAAGCACGTAGAGCCCCTCTAGCTGGGCTTCCCCCTCCTGCCTGAAACATCCTGGTGTGACTCTGCACCCCAAAGCTCCTGGGCCCTGGTCTGAGACTTGATA